>NC_051311.1:60078909-61288552 GCF_015220235.1 Choloepus didactylus
CATTGACTGGGTACTACAGAGGTTACAGCCTATCCGAGAACACTAACTAATTCATCTTTTGAGATTTTAATTTGTACAGCCAATCCCAGAGAGCCAACTAGCTCATTATTGAGATTTTGAACTGATTAGCCAATGCCCCCCCAAATTTTTATTTTTTTGCTATGAGTTCCCGCCTCTGATACTACCTCATGTCTCTTTACATCAGGCAGATTCTCTCTTCTCTTTGTCTGGGGCTTGTTTAAACTGGTTTTGCCTCCATTTCCCTTATTCCATGCTGTCTCTATGTGAAAACGAAACTTATTCCTTTCTTACAGATTACTTGGGGGCTCGTCCGGGATCCAAAGCTTCGGAGGGGGACCCCCGAGGTGGACAAAGGGAAGGCGCGCCCCGCTGATTGAGCGGTCTCGGACTCCGCCATTGGGGGCCCATCTCCGGCAGCTAAAGGGCCCGAGACCAGACGCTTGGATCTGCCGGTTGTGGATGAGAAAAGGGGGAAAGGGCTTGCCTCTGTTTGACCAGGCAACTCCGTGCACGGACCAAGGTAAGGAAAGTAATATATTGCCTTGGTGGTCGGGAATTCCTGATGAGTCTGGAGCTGCTTGTGTGTGACTGAGACGTGCGACATACTGCACGAAGCGAGTGCGGAGTCTCAATCTGCGGTTCCCTTCTCCCGCGAGGGAAAGGGCCAGAGACAGACGAAGCGAAAGGAACTGAGAGAAAGAAGCCCAGACAAGACTCAGGATGGGAAATAGAGGCAGTTGGCCGGCCGGGGAAGAAGAAAAGGGGGCACCTATAGAGTCCCTCGGGGACATCCCTCCAGATAGCCCACTAGGTAGGATGTTAAAATATTGGACCGATAGCGATCGGACCAAGGGAAAGGACAAAAAGAAAATGATTAAATACTGTTGTTACATTTGGACTGAAGAAAGCATTTCACCACCAGACGTATTCTGGCCAAAGTATGGGTCAGAGGAGGACTGGCTCTGTGCCAACCTTGTAATTTATGTTAATGAGAAGAAACCCTTTTCTAAGGAGGAGTCTGATTATGCCACGTGCTGGCTAAAGAACAAAAAAACTCCCCTTTACCTTGTGAAAGATAAAAACCCAAACTTGGAAGATAAGTTGGTAGAATCTAAACCCTGGGACCCCTTATTAAGCCTTCCTCCTCCCTACTATTCCCCTCCTCCCCCAGGGCAGAGATTGTTAGAGTCTGAGGACCTAATAAGGTCCGCACAGGTTCCAGGGGAATCAGGAGGCCCATCGGCGCCAACTGCCCCACCAGATATGACCCATCAATGGTTGAGGAAAGAATTAATACAGTGCAAAAAGGATGTACAGAATTTTCCATTTCCAAAAACTCTTGAAGGAAAGAGAGTAAGGGAACATCACCCCGTTAAATCCCTTTACCCCTTGAGGGAGGTGCCTATGGGGCCAAAGGAAGTCGGGTATGTAAATGCCCCATTAACGAGTGCAGAAGTAAGAAACTTTAAGAAGGAGATGAAATTGCTAATAGAGGACCTAATGGGGCTGGCTGAGCAAATAGATCAGTTCCTAGGCTCTAGCCTATACACGTGGTCTGAACTTATGTCCATATTAAACATCCTCTTTACAAAAGAGGAGAGAGGAATGATAAGAGGGGCTGCTATGAAAGAATGGGAAAGGCAACACCCGCCAGGGCAAGGGGTGATGGCAGCAGAGCAAAAATTTCCAAATACTGACCCTGATTGGGATAATAATGATAAAGAGGATAGGGCACAAATGAAGGATCTCAGAGACCTCATTGTAGAGGGAATAAAATTGGCGGTACCCAAATCTCAAAATTTGGATAAGGCCTTTGAGGTAAATCAAGAGAAAGATGAGTCTCCCTCTGCTTATCTACAAAGATTGAGAGAACAAGTAAGGAAATATTCAGGTATGAACCCTGATGACCCTGTAGCCCAGGGAATGTTAAAGGTCAGCTATGTGAAGGGATCTTGGCCTGATATTCAGAAAAAGATTCAGAAAATAGATGGATGGATGAATAAGCCATTGGAGGAGTTATTAAGGGAAGCACAGAAAGTATTTGTAAGAAGGGAGGACGAAAAACAAAAGCAGCAGGCTAAAGTCATGATAGCCACTGTTGACCACTTGGTCAAGAAAAGATTAGAAACAGGAAATGGGGGATGCAGACAGAGGCGAGATAGGGGAGGGGGCTGGGCTGATTTAAAAAAAGGAGCAAGGAAAATGCAGAACTCTGCAGGGTGTTATCATTGTGAAAAGCCTGGCCATTTCAAAAGGGAGTGCCCAGACTTACAGAAGGAGGGTCGAGTTATACCGCTAATGAATTTTGAAGACTAGGAGAGTCAGAGGCTCCTCATCTCAGAAGCCCACCGGGAGCCTTTAGTAAATTTAAAGGTGGGCCCATATCAAGAGGAAATTACATTCTTGGTAGACACTGGAGCAGCTTGCTCCTCTGTAAATCATCTTCCAAAGGGGGCCAGGCTCTCTGGCAGTTCCCTCACCGTCACAGGGGTAAAAGGGGAGGGATTTAAAGTTCCCATTCTTGAACCTACTAACATTTGTTGGGAAAATAATCAAATCATAGCTCCCTTGTTGCACATCCCAGAAGCTGGGAGTAATTTATTAGGAAGAGACCTAATAATACCTATGGGACTGGATTTAGAGGTAAGGAATGGACGGATTGAGGTTTTGGCCCTGCTCACTGAAGAAGATGAAAGAGACATTAAGGAGGAGGTATGGGTAAAAGAAGGAAACAGGGGAGGGTTGCAAATTCCCCCAATTAAAATCAAGTTAAAAAAGGAAGGGGAGGTCGTGTGCCAGAAACAATATCCTATTCCTCTTAAAGGAAGACAGGGACTCCAACCCATCATTGAGGGTCTCCTTCGGGATGGACTCTTGGAAACCTGTATGTCCTCTTTTAATACTCCCATTCTCCCCATTCAGAAACCAGATGGTAGCTGGAGAATGGTGCAGGATCTAAGGGCCATTAATAAAATTGTCCAGGTTCGACACCCTGTAGTTCCTAATCCTTACACTCTCCTGAGTAAAATTCCCTTCCATCATAAGTGGTTTAGTGTAGTAGATTTAAAGGATGCCTTCTGGGCCTGTCCCCTTGATCCAGAAAGTAGAGACCTGTTTGCCTTTGAGTGGGAAGATCCCTTCAATGGGCGAAAGCAGCAATACAGATGGACGGTCTTACCTCAGGGTTTCACGGAGTCCCCCAATCTCTTTGGGCAAGAGTTAGAGAGGGTACTGGAAAAATTTCCAGTCCCACCTGAAATCACCCTTCTGCAATATGTAGATGATCTATTAATATCAGGTAAAGAAAGGCAAGTGGTGGCTCAAGCTACGAAAAATCTACTGAACTTTTTAGGGGAACAAGGATTAAGGGTATCTAAAAGTAAACTGCAATTTGTAGCAAGGGAAGTTAAGTACCTAGGCCACCTCATAAGTGAAGGAAAAAGAAAAATCCATCCAGAAAGAATCCAGGCCATAGTAGAGTTGCCTCTTCCTCAAACAAAAAGAGAGCTAAGAAAATTCCTGGGATTGGTAGGGTACTGTAGATTGTGGATAGATTCTTTTGCATCTCGAACTAAAGAGCTATACCAAAAATTACTAGAGGAAGAGCCTGACAAGATAGAATGGGAGGAAGTGGAAATAAAGGCATTAAATGAACTCAAGCAGGCACTGGTGCAAGCTCCTGTTCTAGCACTTCCTTCCCTCGAAAAACCCTTTCACCTGTTTGTTACAGTAGATAAGGGAACAGCTTTGGGGGTCCTAACCCAAATCTGGGGAGGCCAAAGAAGGCCGGTGGCTTTCCTTTCGAAGGTTTTAGATCCAGTCTCTAGGGGGTGGCCTGGGTGTGTTCAAGCCATTGCAGCAACTGCCCTTTTAGTAGAAGAAAGCAGGAAATTAACCTTTGGAGGGGCATTAGTAGTTAGTACTCCTCATCAAGTGAGAACTATTCTGTCTCAAAGGGCAGGGAAATGGTTAACTGATTCTCGAATCTTAAAATATGAAGCAATCCTAATGGAAAAAGATGATTTGGTCTTAACAACAGATCATAGCCTAAACCCGGCCTCCTTCCTCTGGAAGGGGCCTGAGCAAGTAGAGACCCCTGAGCATGACTGTTTAGACCTAATTGAATACCAAACTCGAGTCCGACCTGACCTAAGGGATCTTCCCCTGCACTCGGGGGAAAGACTGTTCATAGATGGATCCTCCAAAGTCCTAGAAGGAGAAAGGCACAATGGCTATGCAGTTGTGGATGGGATAACTTGTGAAGTAAAAGAAGCTAGCCGATTGCCCAATAAGTGGTCAGCTCAAACTTGTGAATTGTATGCACTAAATCAAGCCCTCAAATTATTAGAAGGAAAGGATGGTACAATATACACTGACTCAAAGTATGCCTTTGGGGTAGTCCACACCTTTGGAAAGATCTGGGAAGGACCCTATCAGGTCTTGCTGACAACTGAGACGGCAGTCCGAACGGCAGAAAGAGGCTGGACTCATTACACACGAGTGAAGGGACCGGTGCCTGAACCAGACGATAAGTATCCAGCAACTCAACCTGAATCCTGGAAAGTGACTCCTACCTCAGATCCCCTAAGGATCACTTTAAATAGGCAACAGTTGAAAGAACATACTAGGAGGGAGGAAGGGCTGAATTAAACCCTATGTTTGCATTGTGCTCTGTGTATAGCTTAATGATGAAATTGCTTATACTGATCATAATGTTCTATATTCAAGGAGTAACAGGTTCTGCTAAGCTGGTTATAAGTGTAGTCAAAGGCTTAAAGTCTCAAACTGTACAATTTGATGTTTGTCAAGTAATGAGCTGTAAAAATCTAAAACGTCAGCAACAACTGAGTGAGGAATATAAGCATTTATGTAAGCAGACTGTTCAAATAGAAAGCAAGATTGTTGGGGGGCGAACATTTGAGAGTATAACTTATGAGACACCTAACCCCTGTTATTCTTGGGACACTGCTTGGTGGACCACACAGTATGAGGGATGGGTCTTACCCAGGTTGGAGGAAAAACCATTAAGGGAAACTTGGCTGGAATTTAACTCTCCAGTTCAAATTGACCCCAAGGTCATTAGAACACTTAAGACCAAAGACTTAAAGCAAACCACAGAAATAGAGACAGGTTATGGAAATACAAATGCCTGGGTAGAATGGGGCAAACATACCATCCAGAGTCTAAACAGAAGTGACTGTTATGCTTGTACAACCAAACAACCCACTGTTCAGATTATGCCCTTCCCCTTGGGGATGAAAAAGCATGAAAGGGAGTTTAAATGTATAACACTCCTCTTTCAAAATGCTACTCCTGGTGAAAGTTGTAGTACGTTGTCCTCCCTTTTCCCTCCAGTCCAGAAGGGAAGTGTCAAAGCCATACCAGCGTCTCACCTCGGTCCCGGAAACCACTCTGCCTGTCTCTCCAGATGGGAAGAAGGGCTCCAGGATCTTGGTACCATGGCTCTGTGTACACAGGTGTGGAATGTGAGCAAGGATAGTACTGGCAACTTCTCCAGCCTAACTATACCCCGAGCAGACCTCTGGTGGTACTGTGGGAAGGGCATCCTCTGGCCAACACTACCTGAAAGGTGGGGAGGAACCTGTGCTCTGGTTCAATTGGCTATCTCATTTACCCTGGCATTTGAAAGTAATAAAAAAGTACCAACCCAAGGCAAAGGAGAAAAGAAAAATGTACAAAGTGTACCTAGTTCCTTCAATAAAAAAATGTTTGTAGATAGTATAGGGGTTCCCCAGAAAGTTCCTAATGAGTTTAAAGCTAAAAATCAAGTAGCTGCAGAATTTAAATCGTCCTTATTCTGGTGGGTCACCATCAATAAAATGTCAATCATCAGCTAAAATTTATCAACTATACCAGGGATGTCATTAAAGAAATAGCAGAACAGTTAGATGCCACTAGCCGAATGGCATGGGAAAACAGAATGGCCCTAGACATGATGCTAGCTGAAAAAGGAGGCATCTGTGCTATAGTTGGGGGAAATTGTCGCACATTCATCCCCTATAATACCGCGCCTAATGGAACTATCACCAAAGCCCTACAAGGCTTAACAGCCTTATTTCAGAAACTAGAAAAGAATTCTAGCATTAACAACCCACTCATAGAATGGTTGGAAAATTGGTTCGAGAAATGGAAAGGAATTGCAACATCTATTTTAATTTTCCTTATCATTCCAGCCAAAATGTTTATAACAGCTGGGTGCTACATAATCCTGTGTGCTCAAAGGCTAGTTCAAAAACCCATCAAAACCACTAGAATCAAAAATAAGAAAGATCCGTATGATGAGGAATGTGAAAAAGCCCTTAGCAAATTTGAGAATCTAAAATGTGAAAACTAAAAGTGTTTAAAAAAGAAAGAGGAGGGAATCTGTAAGAAAGGAATAAGTTTCGTTTTCACATAGAGACAGCATGGAATAAGGGAAATGGAGGCAAAACCAGTTTAAACAAGCCCCAGACAAAGAGAAGAGAGAATCTGCCTGATGTAAAGAGACATGAGGTAGTATCAGAGGCGGGAACTCATAGCAAAAAAATAAAAATTTGGGGGGGCATTGGCTAATCAGTTCAAAATCTCAATAATGAGCTAGTTGGCTCTCTGGGATTGGCTGTACAAATTAAAATCTCAAAAGATGAATTAGTTAGTGTTCTCGGATAGGCTGTAACCTCTGTAGTACCCAGTCAATGGGGAAACAGGGGAGGGACTTGCGAATTAGGAGTAGGGGATTTAAACATCGCCATTCTCTTCCTCTGGCGCGCCAGCCTCCCGCGTGTTTGGCTGGACGCCCCATCTTGCAAGATTGTAAATAAATTCTTTTCTCCTCCAGAACCGAGAGAGCGTTTATTCCCTTACAGGCACCGCTTTATTTCCGACAGAGACTTCAACACATCACTCTCTCCTATAGATAGATCAACCAGACAGAAGACCAATAAGGAAATTGAAAACCTAAACAATCTGATAAATGAATTAGATTTAACAGACATATACAGGACATTACATCCCAAATCACCAGGATACACATACTTTTCTAGTGCTCATGGAACTTTCTCCAGAATAGATCATATGCTGGGACATAAAACAAGCCTCAATAAATTTAAAAAGATTGAAATTATTCAAAGCACATTCTCTGACCACAATGGAATACAATTAGAAGTCAATAACCATCAGAGACTTAGAAAATTCACAAATACCTGGAGGTTAAACAACACACTCCTAAACAATCAGTGGGTTAAAGAAGAAATAGCAAGAGAAATTGCTAAATATATAGAGACGAATGAAAATGAGAACACAACATACCAAAACCTATGGGATGCAGCAAAAGCAGTGCTAAGGGGGAAATTTATAGCACTAAACGCATATATTAAAAAGGAAGAAAGAGCCAAAATCAAACAACTAATGGATCAACTGAAGAAGCTAGAAAATGAACAGCAAACCAATCCTAAACCAAGTAGAAGAAAAGAAATAACAAGGATTAAAGCAGAAATAAATGACATAGAGAACAAAAAAACAATAGAGAGGATAAATATCACCAGAAGTTGGTTCTTTGAGAAGATCAACAAGATTGACAAGCCCCTAGCTAGACTGACAAAATCAAAAAGAGAGAAGACCCATATAAACAAAATAATGAATGAAAAAGGTGACATAACTGCAGATCCTGAAGAAATTAAAACAATTATAAGAGGATACTATGAACAACTGTATGGCAACAAACTGGATAATGTAGAGGAAATGGACAATTTCCTGGAAACATATGAACAACCTAGACTGACCAGAGAAGAAATAGAAGACCTCAACCAACCCATCACAAGCAAAGAGATCCAATCAGTCATCAAAAATCTTCCCACAAATAAATGCCCAGGGCCAGATGGCTTCACAGGGGAATTCTACCAAACTTTCCAGAAAGAACTGACACCAATCTTACTCAAACTCTTTCAAAACATTGAAGAAAATGGAACACTACCTAACTCATTTTATGAAGCTAACATCAATCTAATACCAAAACCAGGTAAAGATGTTACAAAAAAGGAAAACTACCGGCCAATCTCCCTAATGAATATAGATGCAAAAATCCTCAACAAAATACTTGCAAATCGAATCCAAAGACACATTAAAAAAATCATACACCATGACCAAGTGGGGTTCATTCCAGGCATGCAAGGATGGTTCAACATAAGAAAATCAATCAATGTATTACAACACATTAACAAGTCAAAAGGGAAAAATCAATTGATCATCTCAATAGATGCTGAAAAAGCATTTGACAAAATCCAACATCCCTTTTTGATAAAAACACTTCAAAAGGTAGGAATTGAGGGAAACTTCCTCAACATGATAAAGAGCATATATGAAAAACCCACAGCCAGCATAGTACTCAATGGTGAGAGACTGAAAGCCTTCCCTCTAAGATCTGGAACAAGACAAGGATGCCCGCTGTCACCACTGTTATTCAACATTGTGCTGGAAGTGCTAGCCAGGGCAATCCGGCAAGACAAAGAAATAAAAGGCATCCAAATTGGAAAAGAAGAAGTAAAACTGTCATTGTTTGCAGATGATATGATCTTATATCTAGAAAACCCTGAGAAATCGACGATACAGCTACTAGAGCTAATAAACAAATTTAGCAAAGTAGCGGGATACAAGGTTAATGCACATAAGTCAGTAATGTTTCTATATGCTAGAAATGAACAAACTGAAGAGACACTCAGGAAAAAGATACCATTTTCAATAGCAACTAAAAAAATCAAGTACCTAGGAATAAACTTAACCAAAGATGTAAAAGACCTATACAAAGAAAACTACATAACTCTACTAAAAGAAATAGAAGGGGACCTTAAAAGATGGAAAAATATTCCATGTTCATGGATAGGAAGACTAAATGTCATTAAGATGACAATTCTACCCAAACTCATCTACAGATTCAATGCAATCCCAATCAAAATTCCAACAACCTACTTTGCAGACTTGGAAAAGCTAGTTATCAAATTTATTTGGAAAGGGAAGATGCCTCGAATTGCTAAAGACACTCTAAAAAAGAAAAACAAAGTGGGAGGACTTACACTCCCTGACTTTGAAGCTTATTATAAAGCCACAGTTGCCAAAACAGCATGGTACTGGCACAAAGATAGACATATAGATCAATGGAATCAAATTGAGAATTCGGAGATAGACCCTCAGATCTATGGCCGACTGATCTTTGATAAGGCCCCCAAAGTCACTGAAGTGAGTCATAATGGTCTTTTCAACAAATGGGGCTGGGAGAGTTGGATATCCATATCCAAAAGAATGAAAGAGGACCCCTACCTCACCCCCTACACAAAAATTAACTCAAAATGGACCAAAGATCTCAATATAAAAGAAAGTACCATAAAACTCCTAGAAGATAATGTAGGAAAACATCTTCAAGACCTTGTATTAGGCGGCCACTTCCTAGACTTTACACCCAAAGCACAAGCAACAAAAGAGAAAATAGATAAATGGGAACTCCTCAAGCTTAGAAGTTTCTGCACCTCAAAGGAATTTCTCAAAAAGGTAAAGAGGCAGCCAACTCAATGGGAAAAAATTTTTGGAAACCATGTATCTGACAAAAGACTGATATCTTGCATATGTAAAGAAATCCTACAACTCAATGACAATAGTACAGTCGGCCCAATTATAAAATGGGCAAAAGATATGAAAAGACAGTTCTCTGAAGAGGAAATACAAATGGCCAAGAAACACATGAAAAAATGTTCAGCTTCACTAGCTATTAGAGAGATGCAAATTAAGACCACAATGAGATACCATCTAACACCGGTTAGAATGGCTGCCATTAAACAAACAGGAAACTACAAATGTTGGAGGGGATGTGGAGAAATTGGGACTCTTATTCACTGTTGGTGGGACTGTATAATGGTTCAGCCACTCTGGAAGTCAGTCTGGCAGTTCCTTAGAAAACTAGATATAGAGTTACCATTCGACCCAGAGATTGCACTTCTCGGTATATACCCGGAAGATCGGAAAGCAGTGACACGAACAGATATCTGCACGCCAATGTTCATAGCAGCATTATTCACAATTGCCAAAAGATGGAAACAACCCAAATGTCCTTCAACAGATGAGTGGATAAATAAAATGTGGTATATACACACGATGGAATACTACGCAGCAGTAAGAAGGAACGATCTCGTGAAACATATGACAACATGGATGAACCTTGAAGACATAATGCTAAGCGAAATAAGCCAGACACAAAAAGAGAAATATTATATGCTACCACTAATGTGAACTTTGAAAAATGTAAAACAAATGGCTTATAATGTAGAATGTAGGGGAACTAGCAATAGAGAGCAATTAAGGAAGGGGGAACAATAATCCAAGAAGAACAGATAAGCTATTTAATGTTCTGGGGATGCCCAGGAATGACTATGGTCTGTGAATTTCTGATGGATATAGTAGGAGCAAGTTCACAGAAATGTTGCTGTATTAGGTAACTTTCTTGGGGTAAAGTAGGAACATGTTGGAAGTTAAGCAGTTATCTTAGGTTAGTTGTCTTTTTCTTAGTCCCTTGTTATGGTCTCTTTGAAATGTTCTTTTATTGTATGTTTGTTTTCTTTTTAACTTTTTTTCATACAGTTGATTTAAAAAAGAAGGGAAAGTTAAAAAAAAAAACAAGGAAAAAAAAAAAGATGTAGTGCCCCCTTGAGGAGCCTGTGGAGAATGCAGGGGTATTCGCCTACCCCACCTCCATGGTTGCTAACATCACCACAGACATAGGGGACTGGTGGTTTGATGGGTTCAGCCCTCTACCACAGATTTTACCATTGGGAAGACGGTTGCTGCAAAGGAGAGGCTAGGCCTCCCTATGGTTGTGCCTAAGAGCCTCCTCCCGAATGCCTCTTTGTTGCTCAGATGTGGCCCTGTCTCTCTAGCTAAGCCAACTTGAAAGGTGAAATCACTGCCCTCCCCCCTACGTGGGATCAGACACCCAGGGGAGTGAATCTCCCTGGCAACGTGGAATATGACTCCCGGGGAGGAATGTAGACCCGGCATCGTGGGACGGAGAACATCTTCTTGACCAAAAGGGGGATGTGAAAGGAAATGAAATAAGCTTCAGTGGCAGAGAGAATCCAAAAGGAGCCGAGAGGTCACTCTGGTGGGCACTCTTACACACACTTTAGACAACCCTTTTTAGGTTCTAAAGAATTGGGGTAGCTGGTGGTGGATACCTGAAACTATCAAACTACAACCCAGAACCCATGAATCTCGAAGACAGTTGTATAAAAATGTAGCTTATGAGGGGTGACAAGGGGATTGGGAAAGCCATAAGGACCACACTCCACTTCGTCTAGTTTATGGATGGATGAGTAGAAAAATAGGGGAAGGAAACAAACAGACAAAGGTACCCAGTGTTCTTTTTTACTTCAATTGCTCTTTTTCACTCTAATTATTATTCTTGTTATTCTTGTGTGTGTGCTAATGAAGGTGTCAGGGATTGATTTGGGTGATGAATGTACAACTATGTAATGGTACTGTAAACAATCGAAAGTACGATTTGTTTTGTATGACTGCGTGGTATATGAATATATCTCAATAAAATGAAGATTAAAAAAAAAAAAAAAAAAAAGACATAATGCTGAGCAAAATAAGCCAGGCACAAAAAGAGAGATATTGTATGTTACCACTAATGTGAATTCTGTGAAAAATGTACAATGTTTTATACTGTAGAATGTAGGGGACCTAGAGATACCAATTAGTGGAGGGGGAATGATAATCTAATAAGAACAGATAAACTATGGAGGGTAATCTCAATGTTATGGGAATGCTCAGGAATGATTATGGTTTGTAAACTTTCTTGGATATAGTAAGATCATGTTGGAAACAAGAGAGTTATTTTAGGTTTTTTTTTTTCTCTTATTCCTTTGTTTTCTTAGGGGTTGTTAATTTTCTTGAGGTATGGAAGGAACATGTTGGAAGCAATGTAGTTATTTTAGATTATTTGTTTTTCTTACTCCTCTGTTTGGACATGGTTTATTAATTTTCTTGGGGTATGGTAGGAACATATTGGAAGCAAAGTAGTTATTTTAGGTTATTTGTTTTCCTTAATCCATTGCTTTGTTTGAAATGTTGTGGGGTTTTTTTGGTTGTTGTTTGCCTGTTTGTTTTTAATTATTTGATAAACAAAGTTAAAAAATTGAAAAAAAATCAGTAGAAAAATGGGAGTAAAAACTAAATGACAAATAGGGTGGGATGGGGGGATGGTTTGGGTATTCTCTTTTCACTTTTATTTTTTATTCTTATTCTGATTCTTTCTGATGTAAGGAAAATGTTCAGAAATAGATTGTGGTGATGAACGCATAACTATATGATCATACTGTGAACAGTTGATTGTATACCATGGATGACTGTATGGTTTGTGAATATATTTCAATAAAACTGAATTAAAAAAAAAAATGTAATATGAGCCACAAATATAAGCCACATATGTATTCTTAAAACGTCTAGTAGTTACACTAAAAAAGTGAAAAAGAAGTAGATGAAATTAATTATAATAATATATTTTATTTAAACCAATATAGGTATACCTTGGAGATATTGCAGGCTCAGTTCCAGACCACTGCAATAAAGCAAGCATTGCAATAAAGTGAGTCACACAAATTTTTTGGTTTCCCAGTGCATATAAAAGTGTACACTATATTGTAGTCTTTTTAAGGGTGCAACAGCATTATGTCTAAAAAAACAGTGTACGTGCCTTAATTAAAATGTGACGCAGACAAGCAGTAAAGCACATGCTGTTGGGAAAATGATACTGATACACTTGTTTGGTGCAGAGTTGCCACAAACCTTCTGTTTGTAAAAAAAAAATGCAGTTATCTGCAAAGTGCAATAAAGCAAAGTATAATAAAATGAGGTATGGTTGTATATCCAAAATATTAGCATTTCAACATGTAATCAAAATAGAAAATATCAACGAGATATCTCACATTCTTTTTTTGTACTGGGTCTTTGAAACCCAGTGTGTATTTTACACTTAAAACACATCTCAATTTGGGTGAACCACATTTCAAGTGCTCAGTAGCACATGTGGCCAGTGACTACCATATTGGACAGTGCAGGTCTAGAGAAGGGATGCATGGAAAGAGGCGTGGGAAGCTTGGATGGTGGTCCTGATTCTGACCACCTGAGTGATTTCACATAGTGCTTGAGAGATTGGACTCCTGAGCCAGACTTGCCTGATTTTGAATTCCAGTTCCATCGCATGCCAACTGTGCATCCTTCAACAAGTTACTCAGCCTCTGTTGCCTCAGTTTCCTCATGTGTAAATAAAGATAATAACAATACTGACTTCATTCAGTTTTGTGAAGATGGAGTAAGGAAGGGCTTAGAATAGCAATTGGTACATAGTAAGCAATCTACAGATACTTGCTATTAGTATTTGTATTGTTCCACTGGGACTCAGTTTCCTTATCTGTAAAATAAGGGTGTTAAAAACAGATGATTATTGAGATTGCTTCTAGTTCTGGAAAATGGGGCGGGAATCCAATTCTAGTGCTACGTCTTATGTCCAAGCATTAGTCCTGAAGCCTGTGCTGGCAGGGCCTCAGATCGAGCCTGTTTTTATATGGGAGGCTTGCAAGATGCGCCTATGGCTGACATGGAATAGAGTGGGCAGGACTCATCACTTCATTTGCTGTGTCAGAAACTTGTTCTCTCCATCCTTTTCCACTCTGGGCTCATGTTGACTTGCTCTGTTGACAACCTCCACATTTTCACCAGTCATCCTCCATAGATAGTTAGGGAAGTTCACAGTTACCATCCCTCAGCTATCTGAATCTCTGATTTAGGAAATTCAAACTTGGCCTGCAGTTTGGAGCAATCGCCACTGCTTCCCAAATGACTCCAGCACCAGCTAATAGAAAAGGATCCCTCCAAGAGAAAGAGCCCTGCAGCCTTGCCCATGAGCTGCCCTTGGGCTGAGAAGAATGGGAAGCTGGCTGGTTGAAAGGTCAAGTGCTTGAAAAGCTGTGGACAAAGATGCCAAAATCCCAGCATGTGCTATTGCAGGGGTCGCAGCTCAGAAAATCTTAGCTGTCTGTGCCCCGCCCCATGCCTCCCTGAGACCAAACTGATGAGCTGTAGAAATTCAAGGTGGAAACATCCCAGGAGTTCAGGCACCCCATCCCCAGGGATGCTGGTGGAGAAGAGTGCTTTTCCAAACTCATTTCCTGGGATTTCTCTCTGATCCCTCTTTTAATGGACTCGAAAGCTGAGGCCTCTACAACTTCTCCTGGAGGGCAGGATTCTGCAGTCTAAAGTCTCAGAAATTCTTCCTCCCCAGGATTCCAAGCAGAAGGATGACAGAGCTGCTCACACATCACACAAAGGTTTCCTCCTGGCTTCTCCTGTAGATTTGCTGAAAGCTATGTTCTTCCACGTCTACCACTGAGCAAGCCCTTACCAAGATCCCACCCTGGCCAGAGAGATATCAAATAAATGAAGGTCACAGGCGCACCCATGAAACAGGACTCAAGGTCAAGTGCTGGCAATGAGAACCACACGCCATCTTTGGTCCTGGAGGAGGCAGAAATAAGATTCAGAGACCCTCACGCTCGGATACCCTTGGCTATTAAGAGCACCACTGCTTGACTCTTCTTCCTTCCCTAGGCTGGACTGGAGAGATGTGTTTGTGTCTCACAGACATATTGACTGAATCTGAAATATTTCACTCTTCTGGCCTGATTGAGTGCAGAGCTGCATTCTCCCTTTGTGATTTGCTGAGAGCTCTGTGGCAGCTGAGCTGCACCCAGAAGGAACTCCAGAACCCCATCATTTTAATCAAAGGAACCAGTTATGAGCCACTGAAGTGGAATTTCCACCATGTTGGCATCAGTTACCACCATCTTAAACCCATCCATTCTGGAAGGTTCCAGCCCCTGTCCACACCCCCACACCCCCTGCAGCACCTCCCAGATGAGCCAGGGTGTCAAGTCAGGACACTGAGAAAGTGGGGTCTTCTTGACTGTGAGCAACATCGCACCAGCCCAGGCAAGTCCCCAAAGGGAGTCTCCTGTCTGGCCCATGGAGAGAAATGAAGGTCCTGCAGGACCTGAGTCAAGGTGAACTCGAATGCGGAGAAAGAGAGCTGAATATTTCCACACTGCAATAAGAACAAGTTTTCCACTCTGAGGCCACCTGTTGTCCCCAGTCTCAGTGCCTCTTCAGGCCTGTTCCTTCTGCTCATTAGGTAAATGTGCCAACGCAGGGAAAGAAATCAAGGTCTGCTTAGCTTTCCCCACCGGCCCTGTCAATCGTTCCGAGGAAGACAGTTCCTGCCACACAGCTCAGGAAATGGGCCCCAGAGGACCACGGAACAGCTCCATCCCGTACATGTATTTACATAGCATAGTTCTTGTTCTTCACATTTTGCCACCAGCCCACCTCTCTTGAGTGCCCCGGGAAGTTTTATCACCTGGGAGGGCCCTGGCTGCTGCTCCCACTAAGTCCCTCCTTGGTCGTCAGAACTGACAGATTGGCTGTGCAGGGAAGCGACCTTCCCCGGTGAGTCTTCTCAATGGCTGACAGAAGGTTCTCCAGCCGGCAGGGGCAGGCGGGGGTGGGCAGGCCCTCCAGAACGTCCTCCACTGCGCTCCCTAGCTGGGCTGCTTGCTGAGGCTGTCTGCTGGAGCAGGGTTGAGGGAGCAGACAAAGGCTCACACTGTAGCATCGTTCACAAAGGCACAACTTGGAAACATGGGGGGTGGGGAGAGGTGCTAGGGGCATCGAGTTTAGACTCAGATGGGCAAGACTGAACAAAGACGACTAGATATTCCAGAGAGTTTCATAGCTGAAAAGGCAGCTCAAACCCAGCCAGATCAAGAAAGAATAAACGAAAGTATTACATAATAGTTAAGAGCATGGGCTTTAAAGTCCTGGTTGGAACCCCAGGTCTACAACTTGCCTGCTCTGGACTTAGTCTCTATGGGTCCCTATTTTCCTATTTTTAAAATGGATTTAATAAAACCTACTTCATATGATGTCTGGAGAGGCCCAAATGAGATGAAGTAAATAAAGCACTTAGCACAGTGCAGAATGTAATTGCACAAATTAATGGTAGCTATTATAATTATTAAGTAATTTGGCCAAAATAACCCAGAGAACTCATATTAGACCCAGGACTTGAATCCAGTTCTTTGAGGTCCCAGATCAGTGTTTACCTTTAGGTGGTCAAAAGAGCTTTAAAACCTAAATCACTTTCTGTATCAGTTAGGAATTTCATTCACCTATTAATAATGCTGGCTTAAAGAAATCAGCACTTTATAGCACTTTATAAAGTAAGACCAGATGTAAGCAATGCGGCATTGATAAAGGGACTCCGTGGACCCAGCATCCTATTTTGCTGCTCTGCCCTCCTGAACACTTGGCTTCCATCCTCAAAGTCATAAGATAGCTTCTGGGGCTCTAGCCATCACACCCAACTTCCAGTCAAGAAGGGCATGGGAAAGGGAAGCAGAGCATTCCTTCCAGTTGAACCAGGCCCCCTTTAAAAAAATGTCTGGAAGCCCCGTTCAGTGACTTTCACTTAAATGGACACCCCTGGTCAAAGGGAAGTTGGATAAAGCCTGAGAAAGCCAGGGTTTTGTGTACAGAGGAGAGAGTGGGTATTGCAAGGGTAATGAGCAGTCTCGGCCTCTAAGCCACACTCTGAAATAAGTTGGATTAAATCACCCCCTCACATTGGCTTCCTGTCAAAGATCTCTGGGTGTCTGGATGTTCCTCATCTAGACCTACATCTGCCTGGTTCAGGGTCAGTGTCTCTCCACCCCACAGCACCTGGCCCGTGCCTTGATGATGCAAGCTGACAAGGACCTTGTGGAAAGAAAGAGCGAATAAAGGAGGGGCTGGCTCTGGATGAGCCCTGTATCATCCACAGCTTTCCTCAGTGCCTGTGAGTGAAGAGGTTGAGTTTCTTTTTCTTCCTTCCAATTAGAGCTACCTGAGCAACACTGGGTTGACAGCTTTGTAAGTCAATTTGTTAGTCAAATTGGGTCTCTTTTGCTCAAAACCCTTCCAAGGTGCCCCATTTCTCCCATAGTAAAATCCAAAGTTCCTATACTGACTTCCAGGCCCTAAATAATCTCACCCTGGGTACATCTTCCGCTCTGCTCTGCTTTACCCCTTCCCCTTACTCACTCTACTCTTGCCACAACAGCCTCCTTGCTGTTCCGGAAACATGCCGGGTACACTCCCACCTCAGGGCCTTTGCACTTGCTATTCTCCCACTGGGAACGCTCTTTCTCTGAAAATCCAAATGGATCTCCCCTCACCACCTTTAAGTCTCTGTTTAAATTACACCTTCTCAATGAGGGCTGTGCTGACGACTCCATTTAAAAACTACAACTGCTTTGGCACTCCCAAATCCGTGACCTCTTCTACCTTTCCAGAGCACTCATCTCCTTCTAACGTACCATATGATTTGTTTATGTATTACCTTTATTATATTTGACATATGACCCTGTAATTTTTCATTTATTGTGTTTATTTATTTATGTATTGTGAAGTCAGGGAGGTGTATCGGTTTTGTTCACAGCTGCATCCTCAGCACCCGGAACAGAGTCTGACACACATAGCAAATGCTTAATAAATATTTGTTGAATAAATGCACATATTAATGTAGCCCTGTCTTGGGAGGAATTAGAAGTGCCAATTAAGAAAGGTAGTTGACAGGAAAGGAATAGATAAGAGTCTGGAGTAACCAGTAATAAAGACAGAAACATCCATATAAAGTCAGATCAAGAACACAGCCATTCTGAGAGGAGACAGAAAATTATCAATACAAGTTTGTGCTTCATCTTACCCAGCCAGAGGAGTAAACTAAACACATTCTCAATCTGTTGTATGGACAAGTATTATCACACCCATTCAGTGGATGAGGAAACTAAGTCCAAGAAATGGCTGGTCCGAATTTTCATATGGTCCTACTAAATGACTCAAAGACTTAGACCCTTGCTCAACATCCCGTAGCCTAAAAGAAAGCAGGTTCTTTTCCCAGCCCACCACCAGTGGGATAACTGCTCATTTTCTTCCACGTTGAACTTTCTGTTGACTGTTTCCCTCCTCCTGAGCACCCTTTACACCCCTGGATGGGCACTTTCCAAAATAAGACCACTGTGCTGATGAAAGCAGGAGAAACTACTTAATATGGAAGTGAATGAACAGGCAAGTCAGGCAGTGTCCCCTTCCACTTAAAATATGCCTCAACACCCACTTTCAAGGGATGCCCAGGCTGTGAGGGAATCAATTCTTTGTCCCTAAAATGACTGGAAATAGTTTTTGTTGTTTTTCCCAGCTCCTGCTGAATAATTTGGAAAGAGAGCAGTCTTTTTTTCTCTGCCTTCTAGTAATGAAAATACGCACTGGTTCCCAAAGCCTGATTAATGTTAAATATGACCTTTTGCAAAGTTTCTTGGCAGGTTAATTTATGATACTTCCAGATTCTAATGTCTCAGGCAGTGGCTGTTTATGTGTTTGATGAAGTATTCTTTGTCCAGTGTTGATGTGCTTTACCAGAACTTCTGTAGCTCTCTCCCCTTTTCTCTCTCTTGCTCTTTCAGTCTCTCTTTTCCTCTAGCTTTGTGCTTGGGTGTTTAATCAATCTTACTGGGAAGAAAACATGAATATATTTATGAATTCTCAGTCCCTAAGTTGTCATGCACACTATATTAGCTTATTACTGTGTCTCCAAGATAATTCTTCCCCTCTCATCTCCCTACACCTGTGCTTTTGAGTTCAGGGAGATCTCAGCTCAGCCAAAATTACTTTTAATGTTTGGTTTGCTACAAGAGCTGCTTTGAGGGTTTCTGTCTTGAACAGGTGTATCTTCTCCTTGCATCCTTACTGCCTTTGCCTTTGTTCTTCCCTCCTCAGAAAGAGAAATCTAGTGAACTAGACTTGAGCCCCAAGAGGTGGTTTCAGCCTCAGAGTGTAACTAAGCTTAATGAGCATGTAGATAAATTCATGGAGGAGAGGGCAACACCTGCGTACTAGGGATGCAGCCGACTCAGGAGGCACCTCTCACCCGGAGGGGGTATGTCGTGGAAGTCAACTATTGTTTACGTGGAAATTCCAGGATATCAGAGACGTGGGCTGTGTCTGTTTGGCTATATTATGTCCCCCAGAAAAAGCCATGTTCTTTGATGCAATCTTGTGGGGGCAGACTTATTAGTGTTGATTAGGTAGGAATCCTTTGACTGTTTCCATGGAGATGTGACTCAATCAACTGGGCGAGACCTTTGATTGGATAACTTCCATGATTTCCATTCAGGGCGGGTCTTAATTAATCACTGGAGTCACATAAAATTGTTCACAGACGGAAGGAGGCACTACAGCCATGAGGAACACTTTGAAGAATGCACAGAAGCTGAGAGAGGAGCTGAAACGCAACCTGGGAGCAAGCAGACACCAGCCACGTGCCTTCCCAGCTAACAGAGGTTTTCCAGATGCCAATAGCCTTTCTCCAGTGAAGGTACCGATTATCGATGACTTACCTCAGACACTTTAGGGCCTTAAGACTGCAACTGTGTAACCAAATAAACCCCCTTTATAAAAGTCAGTCCATTTCTGGTGTTTTGCAAAATGGCAGCATTAGCAAACTGGAACATGGGCTTTCCTTCTGCAGAGCCTAGAACAGCATAAAGTAGCTGCTTGAATTCTGTGGGAGAAGGAAGGAAAGGGAGACAGCAAGGGAGGGAAGGAGGCAGGAAGACCACACCCTCTAGTACAATCACCTTCAAATCCTTTATCAGAGGTGGGGGGACCAGATTGGGAGCCTACAGGGTAATTTTTAAATTTTTATAATAGAGACCCAGCGGCTGCCAGCATCGTCTTTACTGCCACTACATGAGAAGCTGTTACAAGTGTGGAGCAAACCTTTCCCCCAGTCCTGCAGCTCCCTCTGTGTTGTCAAACTAGGTGTGTGCATTTGGGCCCGTGTTTCCGAAGGCAGCGTGAATGGTTTTCTACTGCTGTAGGGAGGACTGGGCTGGGCTAGCAACCAGAGCAGAGCAAAAGGATCGCCAAGTCTCATCAAAGGCTGAGTGGTATTGAGACGAGAGCTTGAGATTGGTGAGGAGACCAGTTAGGAGAGCTATGTGGTTTCTCCAGAAATATTGTGCAGCCTGGAGAAAGAGGAGGAGAAATGGGATGGCTGAGTTGGTTCAGTGCTAGAAGTCCATCAAGTAAGTGCAGCCCAAGCTCAAAGAGGACCAAGAAATAGGTGGAGTCAGAATGAACATGGAATCCAGGCTGTGAGCAGAGGTGGGAGAAGCCAAGAACTGCTTGATCCCTGTTAACCATGCGGCCTATGGTTATATATGTGGCAATATATAAATCATTGATGGTATATTTTATTTTCTGGCCATTTTTGCATCAATTATGTACATCCTAATTTTCTTCATCCTCTCACAGAGAAAGTTGAATTGAGCTGGGCAGAGCTCCCATTCAGATTGCCCACATTTGGAGGCTACTTATGCAGAGTAACAGTTGCATTCCAGAACTCCAGAGCAGGTGAACCTCACTTTTGAGAAAAAGAGACAGATGTCACCTCTATGGTGTGCTTTGAAGGACAAAGGGAGAGCTGTGTAGCCTCCCTACCCCATGCCTTCTGTCAGCCTGCCATAGTGTATGAAATTTCCCTATTATTCACTGCTTAGTTTTACTGTACTGAAATACTAATAAGGCACAAATGTTATCTGAAGGGAATCACACAGCTCAGGCAGTACAAAAGCTACAGAGTCAGACCAACCTGGGTTCAGATCTCAGCTCTCTACAGTAATGTGATACTTGGCAAATTCCAAAGGCTCTATTTCTTTATTTATAAAAATGTGAACTCCACCAACCTCGCAGAGTATTCAGAAGAACAACATATACAGAGCAACCAGGAGAGTGACTAACCCATGATGGGGACACAAGAGATGTTCAGTCTTTTTACCTTTATCACTGTGAAACCTGTATGGTAGGGAAAAATGCTGAACAAGGGTCAAGAGCCATGGGGTCTAGTCCCTTCCCTTCTGCTAATGAGCTGTGAGACCTTTTTAAGGTCTCTTTACTTCTCTGGGCTTCAGTGTCCAGTGAGACTTGAACTGGATTAATTCACTCATTCAGCAAATGCTATTGAGCTCCTTATATGTGCCACGTGCTGTTCCAAGTGCTGAACCAGATGGGTCCCTGCTTGCACGGAGCTTAAATTCTACTTGAGCAGTCAGATAAATGATGAATTAATTAATAAATATGGATAGGAAATAGTGGTAAATAATACGCCTATAATAAAGGTGTAGTTTTTTGATGGAGAATTATTGGGTGACTATTTTAGATTGAGTACTCAGGGAACAACTCTCTGGGAAGGTGACTTTTTTTTTTTTTTTTTTTTTAATCTTCATTTTATTGAGATATATTCATATACCACGCAGTCATACAAAACAAATCGTACTTTCGATTGTTCACAGTACCATTACATAGTTGTACATTCATCACCCAAATCAATCCCTGACACCTTCATTAGCACACACACAAGAATAACAAGAATAATAATTAGAGTGAAAAAGAGCAATTGAAGTAAAAAAGAACACTGGGTACCTTTGTCTGTTTGTTTCCTTCCCGTATTTTTCTACTCATCCATCCATAAACTAGACGAAGTGGAGTGTGGTCCTTATGGCTTTCCCAATCCCCTTGTCACCCCTCATAAACTACATTTTTATACAACTGTCTTCGAGATTCATGGGTTCTGGGTTGTAGTTTGATAGTTTCAGGTATCCACCACCAGCTACCCCAATTCTTTAGAACCTAAAAAGGGTTGTCTAAAGTGTGCGTAAGAGTGCCCACCAGAGTGACCTCTCGGCTCTTTTTGGATTCTCTCTGCCACTGAAGCTTATTTCATTTCCTTTCACATCCCCCTTTTGGTCAAGAAGATGTTCTCCGTCCCACGATGCCAGGTCTACATTCCTCCCCGGGAGTCATATTGAACGTTGCCAGGGAGATTCACTCCCCTGGGTGTCTGATCCCACGTAGTGGGGAGGGCAGTGATTTCACCTTTCAAGTTGGCTTAGCTAGAGAGACAGGGCCACATCTGAGCAACAAAGAGGCATTCGGGAGGAGGCTCTTAGGCACAACCATAGGGAGGCCTAGCCTCTCCTTTGCAGCAACCGTCTTCCCAAGGGTAAAACCTGTGGTAGAGGGCTCAACCCATCAAACCACCAGTCCCCTATGTCTGTGGTCATGTTAGCAACCATGGAGGTGGGGTAGGCGAATACCCCTGCATTCTCCACAGGCTCCTCAAGGGGGCACTACATCTTTTTTTTTTCCTTGTTTTTTTTTTTTTTAACTTTCCCTTCTTTTTTAAATCAACTGTATGAAAAAAAGTTAAAAAGAAAACAAACATACAATAAAAGAACATTTCAAAGAGACCATAACAAGGGAGTAAGAAAAAGACAACTAACCTAAGATAACTGCTTAACTTCCAACATGTTCCTACTTTACCCCAAGAAAGTTACCTAATATAGCAACATTTCTGTGAACTTGCTCCTACTATATCCATCAGAAATTAACAGACCATAGTCATTCCTGGGCATCCCGAGAACGTTAAATAGCTTATCTGTTCTTCTTGGATTATTGTTCCCCCTTTCTTAATTGCTCTCTATTGCTAGTTCCCCTACATTCTACATTATAAGCCATTTGTTTTACATTTTTCAAAGTTCACATTAGTGGTAGCATAAAATATTTCTCTTTTTGTGCCTGGCTTATTTCGTTTAGCATTATGTCCTCAAAGTTCATCCATGTTGTCATATGTTTCACGAGATCGTTCCTTCTTACTGCCGCGTAGTATTCCATCGTTTATTTATCCACTCATCTGTTGAAGGACATTTGGGTTGTTTCCATCTCTTGGCAATTGTGAATAATGCTGCTATGAACATTGGCGTGCAGATATCTGTTAGTGTCACTGCTTTCCGATCTTCCGGGTATATACCGAGAAGTGCAATCGCTGGATCGAATGGTAACTCTATATCGAGTTTTCTAAGGAACTGCCAGACTGACTTCCAGAGTGGCTGAACCATTATACAGTCCCCCAACAGTGAATAAGAGTTCCAATTTCTCCACATCCCCTCCAGCATTTGTAGTTTCCTGTTTGTTTAATGGCAGCCATTCTAACCGGTGTTAGATGGTATCTCATTGTGGTCTTAATTTGCATCTCTCTAATAGCTAGTGAAGCTGAACATTTTTTCATGTGTTTCTTGGCCATTTGTATTTCCTCTTCAGAGAACTGTCTTTTCATATCTTTTGCCCATTTTATAATTGGGCCGACTGTACTATTGTCATTGAGTTGTAGGATTTCTTTATATATGCAAGATATCAGTCTTTTGTCAGATACATGGTTTCCAAAAATTTTTTCCCATTGAGTTGGCTGCCTCTTTACCTTTTTGAGAAATTCCTTTGAGGTGCAGAAACTTCTAAGCTTGAGGACTTCCCATTTATCTATTTTCTCTTTTGTTGCTTGTGCTTTGGGTGTAAAGTCTAGCAAGTGGCCGCCTAATACAAGGTCTTGAAGATGTTTTCCTACATTATCTTCTAGGAGTTTTATGGTACTTTCTTTTATATTGAGATCTTTGGTCCATTTTGAGTTAATTTTTGTGTAGGGGTTGAGGTAGGGGTCCTCTTTCATTCTTTTCGATATGGATATCCAACTCTCCCAGCCCCATTTGTTGAAAAGACCATTATGACTCAGTTCAGTGACTTTGGGGGCCTTATCAAAGATCAGTCGGCCATATATCTGAGGGTCTGTCTCCGAATTCTCAATTCGATTCCATTGATCTATATGTCTATCTTTGTGCCAGTACCATGCTGTTTTGGCAACTGTGGCTTTATAATAAGCTTCAAAGTCAGGGAGTGTAAGTCCTCCCACTTCGTTTTTCTTTTTTAGAGTGTCTTTAGCAATTCGAGGCATCTTCCCTTTCCAAATAAATTTGATAACTAGCTTTTCCAAGTCTGCAAAGTAGGTTGTTGGAATTTTGATTGGGATTGCATTGAATCTGTAGATGAGTTTGGGTAGAATTGACATCTTAATGACATTTAGTCTTCCTATCCATGAACATGGAATATTTTTCCATCTTTTAAGGTCCCCTTCTATTTCTTTTAGTAGAGTTATGTAGTTTTCTTTGTATAGGTCTTTTACATCTTTGGTTAAGTTTATTCCTAGGTACTTGATTTTTTTAGTTGCTATTGAAAATGGTATCTTTTTCTTGAGTGTCTCTTCAGTTTGTTCATTTCTAGCATATAGAAACATTACTGACTTATGTGCATTAACCTTGTATCCCGCTACTTTGCTAAATTTGTTTATTAGCTCTAGTAGTTGTATCGTCGATTTCTCAGGGTTTTCTAGATATAAGATCATATCATCTGCAAACAATGACAGTTTTACTTCTTCTTTTCCAATTTGGATGCCTTTTATTTCTTTGTCTTGCCGGATTGCCCTGGCTAGCACTTCCAGCACAATGTTGAATAACAGTGGTGATAGCGGGCATCCTTGTCTTGTTCCTGATCTTAGAGGGAAGGCTTTCAGTCTCTCACCATTGAGTACTATGCTGGCTGTGGGTTTTTCATATATGCTCTTTATCATGTTGAGGAAGTTTCCCTCAATTCCTACCTTTTGAAGTGTTTTTATCAAAAAGGGATGTTGGATTTTGTCAAATGCTTTTTCAGCATCTATTGAGATGATCAATTGATTTTTCCCTTTTGACTTGTTAATGTGTTGTAATACATTGATTGATTTTCTTATATTGAACCATCCTTGCATGCCTGGAATAAACCCCACTTGGTCATGGTGTATGATTTTTTTAATGTGTCTTTGGATTCGATTTGCAAGTATTTTGTTGAGGATTTTTGCATCTATATTCATTAGGGAGATTGGCCGGTAGTTTTCCTTTTTTGTAACATCTTTACCTGGTTTTGGTATTAGATTGATGTTAGCTTCATAAAATGAGTTAGGTAGTGTTCCATTTTCTTCAATGTTTTGAAAGAGTTTGAGTAAGATTGGTGTCAGTTCTTTCTGGAAAGTTTGGTAGAATTCCCCTGTGAAGCCATCTGGCCCTGGGCATTTATTTGTGGGAAGATTTTTGATGACTGATTGGATCTCTTTGCTTGTGATGGGTTGGTTGAGGTCTTCTATTTCTTCTCTGGTCAGTCTAGGTTGTTCATATGTTTCCAGGAAATTGTCCATTTCCTCTACATTATCCAGTTTGTTGCCATACAGTTGTTCATAGTATCCTCTTATAATTTTTTTAATTTCTTCAGGATCTGCAGTTATGTCACCTTTTTCATTCATTATTTTGTTTATATGGGTCTTCTCTCTTTTTGATTTTGTCAGTCTAGCTAGGGGCTTGTCAATCTTGTTGATCTTCTCAAAGAACCAACTTTTGGTGATATTTATCCTCTCTATTGTTTTTTTGTTCTCTATGTCATTTATTTCTGCTTTAATCCTTGTTATTTCTTTTCTTCTACTTGGTTTAGGATTGGTTTGCTGTTCATTTTCTAGCTTCTTCAGTTGATCCATTAGTTCTTTGATTTTGGCTCTTTCTTCCTTTTTAATATATGCGTTTAGTGCTATAAATTTCCCCCTTAGCACTGCTTTTGCTGCATCCCATAGGTTTTGGTATGTTGTGTTCTCATTTTCATTCGTCTCTATATATTTAGCAATTTCTCTTGCTATTTCTTCTTTAACCCACTGATTGTTTAGGAGTGTGTTGTTTAACCTCCAGGTATTTGTGAATTTTCTAAGTCTCTGATGGTTATTGACTTCTAATTGTATTCCATTGTGGTCAGAGAATGTGCTTTGAATAATTTCAATCTTTTTAAATTTATTGAGGCTTGTTTTATGACCCAGCATATGATCTATTCTGGAGAAAGTTCCGTGAGCACTAGAAAAGTATGTGTATCCTGGTGATTTGGGATGTAATGTCCTGTATATGTCTGTTAAATCTAATTCATTTATCAGATTGTTTAGGTTTTCAATTTCCTTATTGGTCTTCTGTCTGGTTGATCTATCTATAGGAGAGAGTGATGTGTTGAAGTCTCCCACAATTATTGTGGAAACATCAATTGCTTCCTTTAGTTTTGCCAGTGTTTCTCTCATGTATTTTGTGGCACCTTGGTTGGGTGCATAGACATTTACGATTGTTATTTCTTCTTGCTGAATTGCCCCTTTTATTAGTACGTAGTGGCCTTCTTTGTCTCTCAAAACATCCCTGCATTTGAAGTCTATTTTATCTGAGATTAATATTGCTACACCTGCTTTCTTTTGGCTGTAGCTTGCATGAAATATTTTTTTCCATCCTTTGGCTTTCAGTTTCTTTGTGTCCCTGTGTCTAAGATGAGTCTCTTGTATGCAACATATTGATGGTTCATTTTTTTTGATCCATTCTGCGAATCTATATCTTTTAATTGGGGAGTTTAATCCATTTACATTCAACGTTATAACCGTGAAGGCATTTCTTGAATCAGCCATCTTATCCTTTGGTTTATGTTTGTCATATTTTTCCCCTCTGTCTATTAATATCCTTTATTGTACCCATACCGAATCTCTTTAGTACTGAACCTTTCTCCAAGTCTCTCTGTCCTTTCTTTGTTTCTCTGTCTGTAGGGCTCCCTTGAGTATCTCCAGTAGGGCAGGACTCTTGTTAGCAAATTCTCTCAGCATTTGTTTGTCTGTGAAAAATTTAAGCTCTCCCTCAAATTTGAAGGAGAGCTTTGCTGGATAAAGTATTCTTGGCTGGAAATTTTTCTCACTCAGAATTTTAAATATATCGTGCCACTGCCTTCTCGCCTCCATGGTGGCTGCTGAGTAGTCACTACTTAGTCTTATGCTGTTTCCTTTGTATGTGGTGAATTGCTTTTCTCTTGCTGCTTTCAGAACTTGCTCCTTCTCTTCTGTGTTTGATAGTGTGATCAGTATATGTCTCGGAGTGGGTTTATTTGGATTTATTCTATTTGGAGTTCTCTGAGCATTTATGATTTGTGTATTTATGTTGTTTAGAAGATTTGGGAAGTTTTCCCCAACAATTTCTTTGAATACTCTTCCTAGACCTTTACCCTTTTCTTCCCCTTCTGGGACACCAATGAGTCTTATATTTGGATGTTTCATATTATCTATCATATCCCTGAGGTCCATTTCGATTTTTTCAATTTTTTTTCCCCATTCTTTCTTTTATGCTTTCATTTTCCATTCTGTCATCTTCCAGGTCACTGATTCGTTGTTCAACTTCCTCTAGTCTTGTACTATGAGTGTCCAGAATTTTTTTAATTTGGTCAACAGTTTCTTTAATTTCCATAAGATCATCCATTTTTTTATTTAGTCTTGCAATGTCTTCTTTATGCTCTTCTAGGGTCTTCTTGATTTCCTTTATCTCCCGTACTATGGTCTCATTGTTCATCTTTAGTTCTTTGAGTAGCTGCTCTAGGTGCTGTGTCTCTTCCGGTCTTTTGATTTGGGTGCTTGGGCTTGGGTTATCCATATCGTCTGGTTTTTTCATATGCTTTATAATTTTCTGTTGTTTTTGGCCTCGTGGCATTTGCTGAACTTGATAGGGCTCTTTTAGGATTTGTAGACCAATTGAAGTCCTTATCTCTAATTTATCAGATCTACAGCTTCGTGGAGTATACTTTCTCTAACTAACCAGCAGGTGGCGTCCACGAGCCACCTGTTCTCCACAAGCCAGTTCTCCCCTGCTTAGCCTTTTTGGTGAGTGGGGGAGTGAGTCTTGTGGGGTCCAATTGGTGTACCAAGCTTGCGTGTGTAGTTGGTGTTGCCTGCCCTGTATATGGGGCGTGTTTCTGGGCAGTCAGGGAGGGGAGGTGGCTCTAACAATCAAATCTCCCTGGTGATCCTAGAATTTTAAAGCTGCTGCAATAGTCTAATCCTTCAGTTCAGTCCTGCCACAGTTTGTCTCTGCCACTGACCCACAAGTACTTGGTATTGGCGTATGGCTCCTGAGACTTGCAAGTGGGCCCCTCTTCCAGGCCATGCACCCCGGGTCCTCTGTTGAGGGATGACTGTGCTATGTCACAGGTGAGTGCCGTCCCCCCAGGGCAGTTCTGGGCTGCTGGGCTTGTAGGGAGGCTCTCAGTCTGCTGAAATGATGGCTGAATGGGGCTTTGTTAATTCACACTGCTCTACCTTCCCAACTCTGGGACAATCAGCTGAGGTTGCAGGGAAGGCTAATGTCCACACCCAGTTTTGTGGTGTGTGCCTGTTATTTGAAGCACTTCCGTCACACTGGGTTGTCTGGGGCAGCTCTGGGCTATGGGGCTGGCGATGGGCAGGAGTGTTTCCTGTCCACCAGGATGATGGCTGTGAGCGGACACCCCCCTTTTCTTGGGAAGTTGTGGTGTTTAGTGAATTTTCTCAGCCACTGGATTATTGCATTTTGTCTCAGAGCTCTCCTAGTTCTGCTCTTGACTTGACCTGCCCAAATAGCAAGTCTTTGAAACTTTCTGTATTGGGCTTCTTAGAGTAATTGTTTTAGAAAAAGAAAAAAGGATTAAAAAAAAAAAAAAAAAAAAAAAACGGGCCCTCCTCAGAGATCTAATGGGTTATTGAAATGCTAAGAGACAAAGCAACCAGGGCCATTAAGGAAAGGTCCACAGGGCAGAGAGGTCAGCTTTTCTTCAGGATTTGCATATGCGCCTCAGGGCCCTTCCCCTTTCTATGTTCACCAGAACTCCAAAAATCTTCCGCTTTTATTTTGGAGTTTTTCGTGTTGTTTTTTTCTATGCCTGTCTCCTCTCTGCTGGGCTGGCTGCTCTCAGATTCTCTGGTGTCTGGTCTCAGTCTATCTATGGTTGGAGTTTGAATCAGTAGAATGAGTTTCCGATAAGGGCTGCCACTGCAGTTCTCCCTTCTCCTTCCCGGAGCTGACAGCCCCTCCTCCCCTGGGACTGAGCCTGGCAGGGAGGGGCGCGGGTCCCCTGGCCACAAAAACTTACAGATTTCGCTGATCTCAGCAGTTCCACGTTTTCATGCGTGTTGTATGAAGTATGCCCAAAGTCAGATTGCTCTGTGGTGTCCAGTCCACGCAGTTCCTGGCTTTCTACCTACTTTCCTGGAGGAGTAACTAAAACATACAGCTCACCAGTCTGCCATCTTGCCCCGCCTCCGGGAAGGTGACTTTTATACTGAGGTCTCCAATGACAAGATGGAGCCAGCCACAGGGAGATCAAGGGGAGATGCTGTGCAGACAGAGGAAATAGCAAATACAAAGGCCCCTCAAAAGAAGCAACTTCTATGAAATAGCAACACATCCCAAAGTAATTTGGGTGGAGAATAAAAATATTTATTCAGGGCCCCCCTAACGAGCTGGGGGAGGATGTGGAGGTGTTGGACTTCCTCACCTGGATTGTTGCTGATGTTCTCACAAGCACTGGGGACTGACGGCTTGATGTGCTGAGCCCTCTGTCTTGGGGCTTGCCCCATATGAAGCTTGTTACTGCAAAGGAGAGGCTAAACCTGCTTATAATTGTGCCTAAGGGTCTCCCCCTGAGTGCCTCTTTGTTGCTCAGATGTGGCCCTCTCTCTCTAGCTAAGTCACCTCAGCAGGTGATCTCGCTGCCCTCCCTGCTACGTGGGACCTGACTCCCAGGGGTGGAAATCTCCCTGGCAATGCAGGATGTGACTCCCAGGGATGAATCTGGACTTGGCATTGTGGGATTGAGAACATCTTCCTGACCAAAGCAGGGAGGTTAAATGAAATGAAATAAAGCTTCAGTGGCTGAGAGATTTCAAATGGAGTTGAGAGGTCACTCTGGTGGACATTCTTACGCACTAGATACGTAACACTTTTTAGGTGTTAATGTGTTGGAATAGCTAGAAGTAAATACCTGAAACTACCAAACTCAAACCCAGTAGCCTTGACTCTTGAAGACAACTTTATAACAATGTAGATTACAAGGGGTGACAGTGTGATTGTGAAAACCCTGTGGATCACACCCCCTTTATCTAGTGTATGGATGGATGAGTAGAAAAATGGGGACAAAAACTAAATGAAAAATAGGGTGGGAAGAGGGGGGATGATTTGGGAGTTCATTTTTACGTTTATTTTTTATTCTTATTCTGATTCTTTCTGGTGTAAGGAAGATGTTCAAAAATAGATTGGGGTGATGAATGCACAACTATATGATGGTACTGTGAACAACTGATTGTACACCACAGATGACTGTATGGCTTGTGAATATATCTCAATAAAGCTGAATTAAAAAAAAGAAGAAGAAGAAAAAGCAACCTCTAAATGGCTGCTAAAGTCCTTAACAGTCTTTAGCTTACGTTCTCTTTGGTCAAGACATGACTTTTGCATATCAGCATTGGGATAAGTCAAATGACAATTCCTTTATTTGTTGATCACTGCCATTAAGAGATGGAGAGTGATGCAGTTAGACTAGTTCTGCCAGGGCCAGACTGAGCAATGGGATAATAAGAACCAAGACTGTAAAGAGAAAAGGCAAAGAAATATTTGAGAAGAGCCAGCATGGACGTGGGATCCAGGCTGTAAACAGAGGTGGGAGAAGCTAAAAGGGGTATTGTGGAAACCAGGGGCCAGGATGCGTCCAAAGTACCCGGCAGGTTCTGATTGCAAGACCTGGAGAAAAAAAGAGGAAAACTGGTTGCTTGGAAAGTTGAATACTTTCTTGAAGCCTCTTCACTGACGCTGGAGAAAGATGAAACTAAGTAAGGAAGAAACTCCTTGGATAAACAAGGCAATAAGGGTCTGGGCTGGGAAGAAACTGGCCTCAAGAAACAGGATAGAGATATTCATTCATTCACTTACTCATTGACTCATTCAACAAATATTTATTGAGGGCCACCTTTGTAGGCAATGTTGTAGGTTCTGGGTCTAGGTCATTGAACTAGCAGACAAAAATCCCCAGTTTATATTCTAGAAGGGGAGACAGATGGGTATTGGAAGGTAAGGTCTTCCTAAAGTTGAACAGGGTTAAACTCTTTATCTGCTCTAAATATTGAGTGCCTAATGTTGGGTTAGTTGCTGCACATTAAGCTTATGACACCTAGGCATTCAAACACATAATGTATATTTATGGAGCTTTATAGCTCTCAAAGCACTGATCTCCTTCCATCTTCACACCACCCTACAAGCTCAGAAACATGAAGGGGCTTGCTTGGGCTCACACCGCTGAGAGTCAGGACTCCAGCCCAAGTCGACTTGCAGCCTAGTGCTCTTCCAGTTATACCACTTGGCTGCTTAGTACAGCAGATGTTGTCATTTTGTTGCGCTACCCTGCATAAACCCTCCCAGACTTTATATTGGAAGCAAGGAGTATGGAGAGGCAGGAGCTGAGCGAACTAATTCTGCTGATAAGTGGCAGCAGCTACTCCTGGTTTACCAAGGCAGCAGTGACACTGGTCCCCTGGCAGTGTGCAGGGTTGGTGGCATCTGCCGGGCAACTGCAGTGTCAGTGCCCAGAGGCAGCAACAGTGAGGTCTTCACTCCCTTAATTTTGTGCCATGATTTGGACATTGTGCCAGGTGTGTAGCCTAATTCAGGTCCTCCAGGTCCCTGAAAATTCTTTGAGCTGCCCAATACTTCTTTTAACAAATTCCTTTTCTACTTAAATTAACCAGAATTGGTTTCTCTAACCTAAAACCAAGGACAACGATAGTTACACTTACAAAATCCATTGCATCCATTTGCTGGCAGGATGGGTTAAATTTGCTACAGTTTAAAAAAAATAAAAAATAAAAAATAAACCATAGTGGCTTGGATAGTTTATCTAATGCTTTATTTCTTGTTCACACTTCATGTCCATTCCAGGTTGGCTGCATTTTCCTCATTCAGGAATAACCTGGTAGATGGAGCCTCCCATCTGGAATATCGCCAGTCACCACGCCAGAGAGAATGCAGAAAATCATGCAATGTCTCTTAAAGTTTCCACCCAGAGGGGGTACATCACCTCTGCTCATATTTCACTGTGAGCAAGTCCTTCAGCCACACCTACCTTCAATGGAGTAAGGAATGAAATCTTACCATATGCCCAGAAAAAGAAAGCTCAGGATACCAGTCAACAATCCCATGACTTCCTAGTTCCTTCCCCCTGGCCCACCCTCACCACCAGGACACAGGGCAAGACCCTGGTACAGAACAAACCCCAGGGCCAGTGTGTGGGGAAAGATGCTGGCTGCCCAGAGATGGAGGCTCTGTGAGCCCACTTATCACTGCTAGTGGTACTGCTGTAACTCAAGCAAGCTCCACCTGCTTAATTGCTTCTTCACTCGTGAAATCCCTTATAGCTCTTTTATGAAGTTCTTCCTTGGCATTACACCATAGGTATCAATTTATAAGAGGGAAAAAGTCCAAAGAGAGACAGAAGGAAGGCTGAGAAGAGCCTATGCTTCAAAAAGTCTTTGTAGCTAAGAAGATCAAGGACCTTGGTACCAGCTTTCAATCCATCGAGGGTTGCTCAGCAAACTGCCTGACCTCCCTCTTCACCTATCACCACAAAAGCAGATGGTAAGTTACAAAGGGACACATTAGTTGTAAAGAATTATAAAGTCTTGTTCTATTCTTGATGGCCAAGAATGCCTTACACATTCCAAAGCTGGGATAAGTGGCAGATAAGGTATTACTGAAGGCTACTTGATTTGGGAGTGACAAAATGTAACTTGCACCAGCTTAAACTAAAAGAAAATGAGCTGGCTTGTATAACCAGGATGTCCAAAGGGCAGGGCAGACAGAAATACCTAGATTTAGGGTACAACTTAACAATATGCTCACAAGTCTCTCTCTCTCTCTCTCTCTCTCTCTCTATCTATCTATCTATCTATCTATCTATCTATCTATCTCTAGCTCAATCTCTCTATCACTTGACTTTGTTTTTCTTTGTGTCCATTTCATTCTCAGGCAATTTTGCCCCACATGATACAACATCAGCTACCTGCACCTCTAAGCTTAGTGAATTAAATCTATCTCAGACAGCTCTTGCAGGAAAAAGAGGGAGGGAGAGGGAGGGAGAGAGAGAAAGAGAGAGAAGAATCACTCTGCTATCGATTTCAGCAAAAGTACCAGAAAGACGCTGGTCGATCCAGCCTAGGTCACGTGGCCATCCTTGAACAAATCGCCATGGTCACTGAATTCTGCCTCATCCTACTGGATTGACATGGACTAGGCTTCTTTTTAGAAAAGGATTTCTCTTCCCAGAGGAGAGACAAGGGAGAAGAGACTAAAACCTCAGCTATCAGAGCCTACCACAGCGGAGGGATGAAATCAAGCAAACTGAACACACACACACATAAATACGTGTTCAAACTGCTCTCCCATCCTCACACTGCCCAGCCTGAAAATGAGCTACGGCTCGAGGACTGTCTACATCTGAGGAAGACAGAACAGCTCCTCTGCAGCGGCAGCTCTGCCACCATGCTCCTTGGGCCACCATGCTCCTTGGAGGTGGGACTGCCTGTGGACAGTCACTTTTCCAGCCTCTCTTTGTTTGAACATCTCCCTTTGTAATAGGCATGCCCACTCCACCCCACACCAAGAGCCCATGAGCACCCTGAGGGAAATCCTAGTCTATATTTTTCTTTGCATTCTATCTGTGGCCCAGGAATAGTCATTCCAGTGTTGAATGGATGCCTGGATATATGATTCCATGGATGAGCAGAATAAGGAGTTGCTAAGAAAGTAGAAGACACAGTCCCCGACTCCAGGATCTTTTTACTTTGTCAAGGACAACTAGAATACCCCTTAACATTACAGAACAGATTTACAAATAAAAGCAGCAAAAACTATAAATTAACTCCACACAATATGAGGTGGATAGTGATCAGAGAATGTCAAGTAAAATAATGAAAGAAGTCATGTTTCCACAGTCATGGAGTACACTTAGGGACAGCTTTTGCTTCTTGCCATTTGTGCTCAAACTTTAATCACTGTCAATAACATGATCTTCAAATGGGAGGGACACATGGTGAACACAGAGAGCAGTTTGGATTGCAAGGGCACATGGCACTTTGATTAGGACAGAGAAACAAGCCCCAGGGCTCTCATTCCAGCCCAGGCCTGGGGAAGTCTACACTGCCTCCCTTCTCTTGCTGCCAGGCCCCCACTCATCCCAACAGGCCTCCATCTGGGAATTTCTCCATTTGCAGAAAGTAAAAGTCCCTCCAAATCCTTCCTCCTCTGGCATATGCAGGTTGCACATTAGCATGATAATGTCTCATGCCATTAGTGAGTAACGTGCTGAATAATTAGGCTATGAAAATCTAACGGCAGGGATTTTTGTTTTATTAGCAATTTTCCATCCTATTGTGTTAATTTCATCTCATGTCAGCCCGCTTTCTGAGTAAACAATGATCACGGGCAGACATCATTTCCCCGCACATTGTGCTGCCGTGGGTGACTTAACAGACCAGAAAACAGCTTAAGTTGCCTTTTGTCTTGTAGTCCCTGCCGTCTGTTGATGTCACAGTATCTGTAGTCCCTGGTTTCTTATGGCCCTGGAATATTCATTTCCTTTTTGTCTATGTGTGTCTTTCTCTGCCTGTCTGTTTTCAGTCAGTCGCCCATCCCTGCTTTTCTTCTACCTCCCACTCTCATGCCATCAACCCTCCTATACCTCTGTACACCAACCTGTAATGATATTAACTGGTTCAGAGCCTCATTCTAGTCAAAGCATTTTCATCTTCATTCTTGCATTCTCTTTCCCCACCTCTGCCATTTTTTCCTTACACCTTCTTTCACTTAATTCACTTTCCTCTCCAATTCATCCTCTTTTCCCCACTCACATCTTATCATTGTTCCTTCCTCCCCCTCCTGGCCCTCCCATCCTTCCTAGCTTCTGGAATGCTCTCTCTCAGCCTCTCGGCCCCCAACTCATTCCCTCCTTCCTGCTCACTGAGATTCCTGGCTGACAGATGATTAATATTTGGCCCAGACACGTTGAAAAGCTTAATGCTTTTTCTGTAATATCCCCATGGTCATCATGTCTGCAAGTTTCTCCCAGAGCTGAAAAAAGTTCTGCTACTTGGTATGTTTTTGCTGTCCAAGTTAGAAGAACAGATGCCAAATCCCTGAGAAAGATTGTGGAGAAGACATTGGTAGCATTTTCCTGGATCACCACGTGAGACAGATAGATCGGGGGGTGATGGGGGGGTGGTACCCCATGCTTGATCAGGGGCCCTTCTTCCATTCTACTCCTTTCCTCCTGACCCCAGGAGAGTAGATATCTGGATTCCTCCAAGGCAGGACAGGGCTATTGGTTCAGGCCAAAGAACTAGAATGATGAATATCTAAAAAAAATTGTCAAAAGCCAATAACTCAAGTGCTCGATCCATGCACCATAGAAGACCAATAGCCTGGCAGGCTTCCATCTGGGCCAGCAGTTTGAGACAAGCCAAAGCAGTCCATAGTTTACAGAATTAACCTGCAAAATACAACATGCTACACAGCACACAGGCTGTCCCTTTGATTTTACCCATCCTGCCTTCTAGTCATTTATCCACATTTCTCTGATTCTCCTCTGTAATACCCAACCCATACATGGTTATTGGACCTCTTTAAATATCAACAAGCTTACCAGATGAGTTTTTAGGTCTATACAAAGCCTGGGGGTTGGCATGACTCCAGTGCAAAAGAGATCCAGGAAAGGGTACAGGAAGCTTTTCAAAAAAGAACCAAGACCCCTGAGGATCTGAGACTTTCTGAATCTACCATGTACCCAAAACAGTGTAGCAGGAAGTATAAAAGAAATGAGGAATATCTTCTATGACCTCAATAAATTTTAATTAGACAACAAAATAAGAATAAATAACTATTAGATTATGTGAAATCAGCTACACATATAATTGTACTTTAAAAGAGAAATAGTTTATGTGGTTTCAGGAAGTGAAAGGTGATTTAAGCCAGGTTTTAAACTTTCCTGGAAAGAGAAACAAAACAATCAAAGCACACAGGTGGAAATGCGCATAGCCTAGGGTCACAGGAAAAGGAGCCTGGCTTGTGGGAGCAGGGATCACTACTGGGCAGTAGAAGGCTGGTGGGCCCTTCCAGCTGCCATCCTGGCACAGCCATCCAGCAAGCATCACCCAGGACTGGGCCACTAAGACCATCTGTTCAGTTCTCTATGGACTGATCTTAGAGTCAGAAACGGTCTCTCCAACCCTCACCCCATCCTGCCATGGCTTCCTTCTCTCTGCTCTCATCACCTGTTCACATTCATAAATATCCTGCATCAGGCCCGCCATCACCACCCACCCCCATGCTGACTGCTGCACTGGCTGAAATCACCAGCCACAGACGACTCCACCCTGCATTCCACACGTCCGCATTCAGCACCACTGTCAGCGCCTGAGGCAGCAGAAGGGAAAGAAAGAAATACAGATGGGGCAGCCTGGAAAACATACTCATTCTCTCAATAGTCAGCTATGGGGCACCTGGTTCCTTCTCCTGTTTCTGATGCTTCTTCCCCCAGGTCATTCAGGGCCACTTTGTCTGGGTGTCCATGAAAATTGCCGGTGTTGTACTAACACGAACCCATTCACTGGTAGCGGAGAAGGAAATCACCTCCTCCCTCCAACCGTGTACAGAGCTCCCTCCCCTCCCTAATGCTCATTGCATTTGGCAGACAGTGCAAACCCTTTCCTGCTCCCTGCCATTTGGTGGCTCAGGGAGCAGGCCCTGGAGACAATCATCTGGGCTAAACTCCACCACATGATTGCTGTATAACCTTGGACGAGTTACATAATCTCTCTAAACTTCAGATCCCTCATCTGCAAAATGAAGATGACAATAGTATCTACCTCGCTGGATTAGTGAGGACAAAAAAATAGGATGTCTACAAATCACTTAGCACAGGGTCGGGAATGTAGAAATAGTATTGTTGTTGTAGCTGTTGTTGTCACCATCATTCCCACTACTATCCAACCACACTGGCCTCCTGCTGTTGCTTCAACACACTCACACCTGGGAACCTTTGCGTTTTCTGTTTCCTCTGCCTAGAAGCTTCCTCCCAAAGAGAAGAGCCCCTTATCGGTGAGGCCTTCCCCATCCACATCCTACAAAACAGCCTCACCCCTTCTGCCACTCCCTACCCTCTGTGCCTGCTTTATTTTTCTTCCTAGGATTATCACATTCTGATACACTTAATATTGTTTGTGTTTTTATTTTCTGTTTCCCCTTTTAGAATATAAGCTTCAGGAGGCCATGAATTTTGTTGTGTTAACTGCTGTATCCCTATCGTCATTAAACAATGACTGGCATGTAACAAGTCCTCAAAAATACTTGCTGAATGCATTAACATTATTACTATTATCAATATTATTATTCAGGGATGGTGTTCTCTATTTTATACAGGAGCAAACTGGGATCTAAAAAGAATGTCACCCACTTATGAAATACAACCCAGTAGAAGAGCAGAGAATAATGAATTGAGAACCAACCTTTCAATCTATTTCACTAGAACTACCCACAAGCCAGTGTGGTGTTCCAGACACAGCCTGAGAGAGTCTCCATACCTTGAGGAGAAACCTTGGGTAACAATTCTTCATCTCCAACTCCCACCCAGAGGAAGCTCAGGGCTCCAGGAAGACTGCGGAAGGCTGGCAAGGCTCTAAGGCCTCCCTGGTCCAATGGACATCCCAGGAAGGCTTACTCAAGAACCCTGAATTCCATGGGCCACTCTGGCTTCAGACTGTTGACACAGGACTTGGCTGAAGCTAGACGGAGCTCAGCACTGAGAAGAATGTGCCACCAGTCTTCTGATAGCACAGGGCTCAGCCGAGCCTCTCTCCCACAGCATACAATGTCTTGACAATCCATCCTGCCCATGAACCTCATCTTCCCCCTTCTGCCCTCCCGAGCAGGGACAGTGCTCCTTCCTCAGCCAGCAGATGATCACTGTGAAGAGACACAGGGTGGGGATCATTTTTCATCTCCTGCAAAGGAATTTGTTTCCAAAATGACCAGAGTCTTCACTCTAGCCTGTTTATGTAAGTCCCTGTGTTGGATCCAGGAACAAGGGAGGAGTTGGGCCTGACCTCCTAATGAGCAGGAAGGCTGGTCCCAGATGGGGCCACAGGAAACCCTCCTGCATTGTGATGGTCCTAGTGAAGAAGCGATTCCCTGGAGCACAGGGCATTCCAAATTTGGGCTGGTAAAGGCAACCTGGGTAGTTATTTTTTCTAAACACGAAGGCTCAGAGTAAGATGAAAAAACTCAAGACTGGCCAGATTAAGGGATAAATGAGTGATTGGAAGCCCTGGTCCTACTACAGGAGGGACTTGAAAACCAGGCTCAATCCAGGAGAAGTGAGTCCTGTGAGGAGTAGGAAGATAGTCACAAGCCAGGTCACCATGCCCACACCAGGCAGGAAGGAGCACCTTCCACTGTTGGGGAGAACAAAGGAGAACCTCCATGGTCCAAAAGTCATAGGTTTCACATCAAACAAGAGAATGGTGCACTGTGATTTGTAAAGCTCAATCAGAGAGCTTGTTCAAAGCACAAAATCTCTAGGACCAACTCCAGACCTGCTGAATCAGAATCTCTGGAGATATGCCCAGGAATATGCAATTTTGACACCCAGCCCAGATATTTCTCAGGCACGCTGACTTTTGAGAAGCATTGCCATAACTGGATTGCTGAGGCAGAGTCTGTGAGGCCTTCCGTGTTCTGGACTCTGTGCTAGCAACTGAGCTTCCCAGTGTATGCAGTTCTGGGTGGAGATGGGGGGTGACTTCTGTGTCCTGCCTCCCATATGCTGGTAGGGAGTAGACCCAAGGGAAGATGGTTCACTAGCTGTGTCAGCCAAGAAATTTCATGGTTTGAGGCAAAAGAAGAGAGGAGCTGATGCTGCCTTGGTCCAGTAGAGCCACCTCCGTAGTTAGAAATAGGTGAGTTGTCAGGCTTTGGCCCTTGTATTGGACCTGGAGCTCATCCTTAGTGCACTGTGGGGACCAAGGGGAGGGGAGGAGGAAGAAGCCAGGCCACCCAGGGAAATGGGCATTGACCCTCTCCCGCACTTCACCACATGCATCACTTTCATCTTTATCCCTTTCCTTTTTCTAATGAACTATTTATAGAATCACAGAAGCACAGAAATTCATGTGTGTAAGGAACTTTACAAGTCACCCAGCTCAGGCCCCATCTGATGAAGTCCTGATGCTTGTTTCTTTGTTTTCCTCTTCTCCCCTGCTAAATGTGAGGTCTTCCCAAGGTCATCCAAAAAAGGTATGTGCTTGTTTGCATTATTTAGCAGCATAAAGGTTGTTGATCCATATACTAGAGCCAGTAAAAACCACAGTGAGCACCTGGCATCCAAGGTCTGGCACCCAAGTGGCAGAAAGAGCTGCCTCCATTTCTCCAGGAAGGCTTAAAAAAAACTACATGGGAAGTGAAACTTTACTTATTTGCAGATGCCATGATACTATAATAGGAAACCTCCCCCCCCAAAAATCTACACTACAGCTACTGTAGCTGATAAACAAATTCAGCAAAGTAGTGAGATGTGAGACACAAGATCAGCTAGTGGTGCTTCTATAACACTAGTAATGAACAATCTGCAAAGGAAATATAGAAAAAAATTCATTTGCAATAGCAACTAAAAGAATAAAATACCCAGGAATAAAAGGACATGTACATGGAAAACTACAAAACATTGTTGAAAAAAATTAAAGTACACCTAAATAAATGGAAAGATATTCTGTGTTCATGAACTGGAAGGCTAAATATTGTGGAGATGTCAATTCTACTGAAAGTGATTTACAGATTCAATGGAATTCTGATTCAAATCACAACAGCCTTCTTTGCAGAAATTGAAAAGTCAATCATCAAATTTATATGGCAGGTTAGAGGGCCCCAAATAGCCAAAACCATTTTGAAAAAGAATGAAGCTGGAGGACCCACACTTCCCAATTTTGAAACATTACAAAGCTATAGTAATCAAAACAATGTGGTACTGGTACAAGAACATGCATATAAACCAATGCAATAGAATTGAGAGCACAGAAATAAACCCACACAACTATGGTCAAATGAATTTTGACAAGAATGTTAAAAGTTCACTCAATGGGGAAAGAATGTTCTGGGAAAACTGGATATCCACAAGCAAAAGAATGAAAGTGGACCCCTTCCTCACACCATATACAAAAATTAACTAAAAATGAAACAAAGTTCCAAATATAAGAACTAAAACTATAAAACTCTTAGATGAAAACATAGGGGAATGTTTTCAAGACCTATTATTAGGCAATGGATTCTAGGTCTTATATCAAAAGTACAAGCCACAAAAGAAAAAAAATAAGCAAATTGGACTTCATCAATTTAAAAATTCCCTGTATCAAAGGTCATTATCAAGAAAGTGAAAAGACAACCTACAGAATGAGATAAAATATTTGGAAACTATATCTCTGATAAGGGTTTAATATCCAAAACCTACCAACTCAACAACAAAAAGGCAAACAACCTAATTTAAAAATGAGGAAAGGACTTAAATAGACATTTCTCCAAAGAAGATTACAAGAATGGCCAATAAGCACATGAAAAGATGTTCAACATCATTAGCCATAAGAGAAATGCAAATACAAACCACAATGAGACACCACTTCCCACCCACTAAGATGGCTATTATTTAAAAAAAAAAAAAAATGTTGGCAGTAATGTGGAAAAATAGGAATATTCACACATTGTTGATGGGAATGGAAGATGGTAGCCACTGTGAGAAACAGTCTGATGGTTTCTCAGAAAGTTAAGAATAGAATTACCCTATAACTTGGCAATCCCACTTCTAGGTATAGTCTCAAAAGAACTGAAAGCAAGGACTTGAACAGATATTTTCACACTGATGTTTATAGTGGCATTATTCAAAATTGTCAAAAGGTGGAAGCAACCCAAGTGTTCAGCAACAAATGAATGGATAAACAAAATGTGGTATATACGTACAGTGGAATATTATTCACCCATATAAAAGGAATGAAGTTCTGATGTGTGCTATAACATGGATGAATGTTGAAGACATCATGTTGGGTGAAATAAGCCAGGCACAAAAGAACAAATGTATGATCTCACTTACATGAAATAACTAAAATATGTAAATTCTTAGAGTCAGAAATTAGGTTACCAGAGGCTGAGACAGAGATGGGGCATGGAAGTTAAAGTTTAATTGGTACAGAGTTTATATTTGGGGTGATGGAAAGTTTTGGTAATGGATGGTGGTGATGGTGGCACAACATTGTGAATGTAATTAACCCCACTAAATTTTATATTTGAAAGTGGTTAAAATGGGAAAATTCATGCTATTCATGTGTTACCACAATAATTTTTTTAAAAGAACCCTTAGAACTGTACAACCCAAAGAGTAAACCCTAATGTAAACTACAGGCTTTAATTAATATAATTATAATATTGTTTCATCAGTTGTAACACATGGACCACACTAATGCAAAATGTTAATAACTGGAAAAACTATAGAGGAGGGTAATATAGGAACTCTTTACTTCCTGCATGATTTTTCTATAAATGTACAACTTATTGCTCCAGTTTGCTAAAGCTGCCAGAATACAATATACCAGAAATAGATTGGCTTTTAAAAAGGGGACTTATTAGGTTACAAACTTACAGTTCTAAGGCCATAAAAGGGCACAACAAGAGGATACCTTCACTGAAGAAAAGTCAATGCAATGGCATCCGGAACGCCTCTGTCAGCTGAGAAGTCATGTGGCTGGTGTCTGCTGGTCCTTTGCTCCTGGGTTGCATTGCTTTCAGCTTCTGACTCCAGTGGCTTTTTCTTTAAGCATCTGTGGGTTCTCACTTAACTTCTCCAGGGCAAACTATGGATTTCATGTCTTAGCTTAGCATCATCAAATGTCTTTCTGTTTGCATCTCCAAGCATCTGGGTCTGGGTCAGCTGTGAGCTCGCTCTCTCTCTCTCCCTGAGCTCTCATAAGGACTCCTGTAAACTAATTAGGAACCACCTTGAATGGGTGGGGTCGAATCTCCATTGAAACAACCTAATCAAAAGGTCCCACCCACAATAGGTCTGCCCAACAAGAGTGGATTAAAAGAATATAGCCTTTTATGGGGTACATAACAGATACAAACCAGCACACTTGTCTAAGAATGTTAATTTAAAAAAATCTCCCTAACTCCTAGGGGAAAAAAAAGATGAAAAAAATGCACACACACATACACACACATATACACATATATTATATACATATACATTTTCTAGTAATCAATGAATTATTAATTCATCTGGAATTTATTTTTATAAATAAATAAATAAATGGAAAGCCAAAAGACTATGTGGAAGTCCAGCCACCCCCAGAGAATCATGGCTGCATGCAGTGTTCCCTTGGACTATTTTGATGTCCTTTAATCTTGCTTTCAAATTTTGATTCCCCAAAAGTACTAATACTAGATAGTGGAGTCATTTCTGCTCTAACCATTCTCATGATTAATGGTGTCATAGAAAAATCATGGCTCATATGCTTTCTAGGGGAGGGGACATGGAAAGAGTGGTAAAGATGAAAGCCCAGGCCTCTATTCCACATTGGCCTGGACAGTCACGTGCTCTTTGGTTCACAAGGGCAGGATCATGCCTATTTAGGTGCATTATAGCAGGTCACAGTCCAATCCTTTACAAATACTCCAGGAGGCTTTAATATGCAAGATCCTAAGAGCAGAACTTAGCTGTTGGCCTTGGCAAACAGTGTAAAAGCCATAGCTATAGACTGATTTCCCAGCTAGACCATGAGCCGCCATACTTGCTCTGCTTCAACTACCTTGACAGATCATGTCAACTAGCATTTAGCAACCACCCTGGGGAACAGCCAGCTGTTGAGCATCAACTGTCTTACCCACCATTCCCAGCAGCATGCATGAGGTCTCTTAAAAGAGGCCAGCATTCAAAACCCTATTGAGTCAAGGAATTTCAATGAAGGAGCAATGGCTTGCAATTGAAAAACCTGCTTTAGCCATTAACATGCCATGATCTCACTAGCCTCTGTAACTGAATCTGCAAAATAGGGAGCAAATGCAAGATTCCTGCTGGTAATGAAGATAAATGAAAACCTACCTTCTCTGCCATTGGAACTCCCCAAAGAAAGCAAGATATGCCTATAACGTGTTATTAATGACATACTTAGACGCTGTCTAAAGTTTGGAATTAGTATTAAAAGGTGATGGTTAGCTGTTTAATCTCCTCATTGACTACATCAAGCAGAATATCTTGGCATTAAAAGCATGACATGCTCTCATCTTTATTTAGATTTTCCACCATTTGCATTAGCTTACTGATGGCAGGAGATAATGCTTAGTCAATTGGTTGAAAGAATTCACTTCTCTCCTTAACGATGTTCGATGTTCGCTTCTTTACTCCTCTCCCTCTCTCTCCCTCCCTCCCTCCCTCCCCCTTCTTCTCCCCGATCTCCTCTCTCTCCCTCTTGCCCTCTCTCCCTCTCTCTCTCTCTCTCTCACACACACACACACACACACACACACACATCCTCCCTTCCCTCTCCCTTTAGTTCTTAAATTGATACAGGCAACAACTCCTCTCCTGCTTTTCCTAAACGAGCTGCTTGTGCAACTCCAACTGCCACAGCACCAACAGTAACAGCAGCAGAGGTGAGCACAGCATCCAAAGCTTTCCCTTCTCTACACATTGGGAAGTGAGAGAAGCTTTGCTAAAAGACAGCCAGGGAGCTGGCTGCTCTAGAATCCCAGCTTTTCTCCAGGAGCCAGGCACTGGGCACAGGAGTTGCCATGAGCACACACACCAAACACGGTGGCTTCCAGCTGGCACAGCCTCGGCAGTGTTGGGAGGAGCTGGGGAAGGAAGGGGCCAGAGCCAGATTCTGGCTAGAATTGAGATGCAGCCATGACAAGAGTGGGGGCTTTCAAAGCCATAAGGTAGCACCATGGAGTTGGACACACTCACTAGCGAGGAAATCTATCTGTCCTTGAGACTCAGTGAGGGAGAATCCTTTCCTGAAAGTCACATGGTGATGGAAAAGCGAGGCCAAACTTTTCCATAAAACTCTGGCTCTGCCTCTGAGATAGTAAATAAGCACAAAACATCAGAGTAAACTGACTCTGTCAGCCCTCTGGGCATTCCAACCTGAACTGTGCTTCTGGGCAAAGCACCCAACCAATATTACATGTCCTCATAGTACCTGACATTTGGTTAATGCCTTAAGATTCAGAAAAGCCTTCTAGAAAAGGCTTTAACTCTTGGTCGCTAAGCCCCAAATTGCAGACCTGCTCCCCACTGAATCATCTACCAGTGCAAGCCCTAACGTTTCTCTGGGTCAGGCTGGTTCTCCATACCTTCCCCAGCAACACATCCCAAACCCAAGCCTAGTCAGCAACTCCCCCGCCTCTCCCCCCACCAACGAGGTGGTTGCTAAACCCCTAAGACCCAGGCACCCAGAGCAAGGTGTGGAGAGAAGAACAGTGAAAGTGTCTCTGATTAACCAGCAGAGGGTCCAAGGCCGGCAGGAGTTAATAGTGGGGGCTCTGGAACCAAAGCGCCTGGGCTCAACATCTGGCCCTATCTCTCCCTAGCTATGTGTTCTTGGACATGGTATTTAACCCGTGTGCCTCAGCTTCCCCAACCAGAAAGCAAAGAGAATAACAGCAGCTATGCCGTGGTGATGTGGAGGGGTTTAGGTGAGAGAGTGCAGGGAGAAGACCTGCCCAGAGTGGCTATTCAGTTAAAAAAAAAAAAAAAAAAAAAAAAAAATAGTATTATAACACCAAGGGAGAAGGTGCAGCATTTCTATGAAACAGAGAAGGCTTAGTAGTTGTTTTGTACTGCAGGAGGAATAGTGGACAAGCCCTTCCAAACAGCCCTTGGTAAATTTCCTGAAAAGAAGTATGCCTGTGGACACACAACTCCCACTGGCTTGGTGTTCCTATTCTCTTACTGAAATGTTCCTTCTTCCTCTGGTCACCTCTTTTAAGGTTTTGAACACTGGATCAGAGGGGTCCCCAGTGTTCCCGTAACCCTTCCACTCCTTCCTCAAACTAGACTATAAGGAAAGCAGGCAGGAGAGGCAGGTGGGTCTCTCCCTTCCCCCGCTCCCCTTTTCCCCACCCTGAGACTCCTTCCAAGTCTTTGCAGAGCCCTGCGTCTTCCTTCCCGGCTCCCACAGGTCCCAGCGACACCTGTTGGGGTGACAGCCAAGTCTTCTCCCACTCCCACCCCCTCCCCCGCAGACGCTCCTTCTATCCTGGGAACTCCCTCCTGAGCGAAATGCTCGCACCTGTATTTGTTAATCAAGCCGCGGAGGACGCAGTAATTGCCCAGCAGAAAACACGGGTGCAGATGTTAGGGAGCGCGGGGGCAAAAGCATTAAATGAGATTCTTGTTTTCCAAACAGAGCCCGAGATTTAATTACAGCCTTTCCAAGTGCTTATTAAAAACCCTTATTTTTTTCCTTATTGTTTTCCTGCGTGGCGCATATTGAATCAGCCGCTGCTGTTGTCTTGTTTTTGGAGCGTTCATAAAAAGAACCGATGTGGAAAATTGCAAACACATATTGTACCCAAACAATATCTCCTCCCTTTGCTATTCCTTCTCTTCTTTCTTCCTGGTGAATAACAACATGGGAGACGGTATTCAGCGCACATCCGGGCCATTTCCCAACAGCCAGGGCGGGTTCTTCTTGACACTCACAGACCACCCCTACTCCCCGCCTGAGAAAAGGGTGGAGGCTAGGGGAGCTTTCTCTGTGAGGCCACGAGGGGCAGGAACGCGCCCCCCGCAGGAAAGGTGAGCACCACCTGGAATCACGGGCCATTGGAGCCAAGAGGGCCCTGGGCAGACGACCCGGTCACCTTCCCATTACAGGTGGGGAAACTACTGACCCAGGAGTGAAGACAAAGCCAGTTCTGCTCAACTTGTCTAGAGAGCTCAACTTGTCTACACACTAACCTACACAGTCCCCTCTTGGTGCTTGGGTGCAGCACTGGGGGCTCTGCTTTTCCGTCCACGAATTTCTCATCAGGGAAAAGGGTTGTTCCCTGGGAGCCTTCTCAAGTGGACCATCACCACCTGATAACCAGCTGTGCTCCCTGCAAGTGGCCTCACTGCTCCAAGGGGACCAGGGCCAGGGTCGCTGCCACAAAGGATGCCACCAGGGGTTCCACTTTTTTTAATTCACCACTTGCATCTGAATTGTGCTGCCTCTTAGAGTAACTAGCTTGTTTCCCAAGCCTTTCTCAAAAGTTTCCTAAAGACGCACCAGGCAAGAGATAAACCCCCTCCAGTGTCCTTGTTGTCCACCCCTTGTCGCCAGGAGCCACCCCTGCTCCCCTTTCACCGGGCCACTTACTGCCTCTGCCACCACTACTTGGAGCTGGAGTTGGGCTTTTGGAGGAGAGGCAACTCCTCTCTCCTTGGCCTCTTCCCTCCCTGCTGCTCCACTGACAGCAGTGGTGGGAGGGGGAGCCAATTAGTGCCAATTTAGAAGAGTGATGCAGTGCACAGGGGAAGTTTCTCATCAAGCAATGCTTAAAATTCTGTTCCTTCTTTCTTACCATCAGCACCAGCCAGCCTCCCATCTCCATGCACTTCATTATCTCAAGTCGCCCCTGTCATGAAGGCAGGATGGAGAAGGGGAACGGAGCAGGCTCCCTCTCTCCCTGCTCCCTGACAGGGACCCTGCTGAACCCAGCCCCGGCTCAGTCTGCTCAGCTCCCTCTCAGATGAGGAGGTGCCCATCTGTGCTTAGATAATGGTGCCAAGGCCTTGGCCATGTGATCCCAGAGGAGAACTGTTGATTTCCTCTTGAACTTCAGTTTTCTCTGTCCTTCAAATTCTGTTTGTCAACTTTAAACAAGGAAGGAAGTTAGGCTGGGAGGAACCACAGGGAGAGAAGGCAATCGGCAGATTCCTTTAGGACTCTCCCACCCCCACACAGAGGCGAGGTCAGAAGCAGAACTCAAGAGGCCTCTGTGGTGGTTTGGGGCTGTATGTACCCCAGAAAAACTTAATCCATTCCTGTGGATGTTAACCCATTGTAAGTAGGACTTTTGATGTGGCTACTTCAGTTAAGGTGTGTCCCAACTCAATTAGAATGGGTCTTAATCCTATTACTGTAGGCCTTTATAAGCAGAATGAAATTCAGACAGATAGAGAGAAAGCCTCGAGAGGCAAGAAGCTAACATCAACAGAACCTGGAAGAGAAAAGAGTCCAGGAGAGGCTGCCATGTACATGGCCGTGTGACAGAGGGGTGCCCAGGACCAAGGATCTCTGACAGCCACCCCCAGAACACCTCTCTTTGGGAAGAAAGAATCACCTTGATGAGGTCTTAATTCTTGATTTGGACTCGATTTGGACTTCTCCTAGCCTCAAAACCATGAGCCAATAAATTCCCGTTGTTTAAGCGAACCCAATGCATGGTATTTGCTTGAACAACTAAGGCAACTAAAACAGCATCAAAACCCCACTTCACCAGCATGCAGAGCACTTCATCCTTCTTGGGCTCCAGGCCACACACAAGAGGCTGGGCGAAGGGTGCAAGACCAATAGAAACTTTGAAAAGCTAGTATGTCTGCTGAAACTCCCCAGGGCTCATTTCTCCAGCAGAACCATGGAACTTCAGAGCATTGACTGTACAAGGACAATGATTTATTCTCAATTTCCATTTCACCTTTCTATCTCAAGAGCTTGCAAAGCTAAAATCTGTACTTCCCAGACCTTCTTGAGCTAAATTTAGGTTCTGCCAATTAGATACATCTGTACCAGAGTTGGAGTGTGGGGTATTGGGTCTGCTATCTCTCTGCAGCAGTGGGTCAGACACGCAGGGCCCTGCAGATGCGAGGGCTGGTGGTGGCTCGACTCAAGGGTCCAGGGCCTCGTCACCAGCTTTGTGGGTGGGGGGCAGCTGCGATGGAGACAGTGGATGGAATGGTGATGGCAGTAGTATCCTGACTTGGTAGCCTTTGACTACCATTCTTCTGGCTCTTCCAGTGATTGTACACAATTCTCAGTATAAAATCCCATTGTGCTTAATATACCTCAAGGAATTTCTGACTGACACAGGGTCTTTAGAGATCTCCTAATCCATTTGGCAGATGGAGCTCAGAGAAGTGAAGTGACTTACCCAAGGTCCCATAGATACTTAGCAGCAGAGCCAGAACCAGACTCATGTTTCTTGACTCTAACCCCGAGTTCATTTCAAAGACAGAGTGAAGAGGGCAGTAACTGTACCTTTAAAACTCCCTCATTCTCCCCACAGTCCCCACCTTGGTGGGTGTGCATTCACACTCGCTGTGAGGGTGTGTGAGTGGATGCATGGACTGCCATAGGTGTGCCCCAGCACACACTTTGCAGGACCTCCCAATACTGAGGTGCTTTGTCCCTGGCACCACCAAAAGTCCAAGTGGCTCGGCTGCAACCTTTGTGCTGTGGGTCTATTAAAGTTCTTTCAGGAAACAAGCTTTCATTTCATGGACAATTCAGAATCTCTGTTCAGAGGAAATTGATGTTTTTCCAGGCATTTCCCTGCCTGAGAGATGGTCACAACTTGAGGTAAGAGCAAATAAAGACAACGTAAGTCAGCACCGTAGAACAACAAAGAGAAACAAGAGAAATGAGAAACAAAGAGAAACGAGAAACGAGAGAAAGCTCTGATAGCCAAAGACAAACTTACAGACCTGTTTCATATCTATTAGCTTGCCAGCGGCTCTGGAATTGGCTTCCTCAGCTGGGCTCTGTTGGACCTTATGATGTTGTGTCCAGGTCTTTTGCTTGGGCAGGGCTTCCTTCTGAAAATGGAAACTTAGGTCCACCCTTAGGGAGATGGCAATTGCTACTGAATAAGCAAATAGTGGACAGAAGGGCATGTAAGGAAGGAGGAAGAATGGACAGAGACTCCAGGGGGGCTGCCAAAGAGCAATGTATTTGAACTTCGGAGAGTCCATTATTATTCCCTCCCTCCTCCAGTTCTCCTTTTTAGAGTAGAAAATGCAATGCCTTAGAAGAATCAAGCTGGCCTGCTTCGAGAAGATTCCCTAGTCTACCAGCCCCTGGGACCAGGACAGGCCATCTCCCAGCCCAAAGATGTCTTCCTGCTTAAGGTCCTCCCCATCCTCTCTCCACACACCCCACTGTCTGTAGCTTGGTGAGCCCCAAAGTCATTTGTCCCCAAAGCCAATCTACAGACCAGGCCTATCCAAGGGAAACTTTGCACCAAACTTTATTTTCATCAAAATAAAAAAATAAAACTAAGGATAATGCAGGATAGTGTGTGTGTGTGTGTGTGTGTGTGTGTGTGTGTGTGTGTGTGTGTAAGGCTGCCAATTGTCATCCTTTCTTGGAAAGAACTGTCCTTTATTCTGAGACTCTTTTCCTTCCTGGGTATAGTCCCTTTTTCATGTCAAAATATTCTTTCTTTTATGAATTGATAATAACAGTAGATAGTGGTGTTTTTTTGTTTGTTGTTGTTTAAGGTGGGAAGCAGAGCTATTTCCTTTCCTTTCTTACTTGATGAAAGAGGGCAACTCCCTCATGTCAGTCCCTGGTTTGCTTGTTTGTTTTTATTTTTTTTTTACTGGTCTGTGAAATGTAAAGGTCTGCAACGCCCGCCACTCCCACCCCTATCTTTGCAAGACTGAGGCAAAGGTCCCAGGGTAGATTCCTCCCTTCTGCTTCCCTGGAGGTGCCTGCTTCCAGGATCATCTTCACAAGACAGCAGAGGAGCCGAACTAAGAGGCTAAGAGCCCAGGTTGGCTACTGACCACCAGAGAGCCCATTACACTCAGGGAGGCCCCACCTGCCAGCCCTCCTATACCATCTCCTGCCAGACATAAACCAACAGCTTTGACTTCATCCCACTGAAAACCATGTCAGCTGCTGCCCCAAAGAAGCCTCAAATTAAGAAAAAATGACTTTTGGTGAGTATATGAAATATGAGTTCCATCCTAACCAGGCCTGTCCTCTCTTAAGAAGGCTCTCAGCTCTCAGCAATTCAAGCAGAAGCCCAGCAGGTATAACACACACAGAGGATTTGCCTCTCCCCACCCACTGTCTGCAAGGTTCCCTCTGCTGATCCCATCTGCTTCCAGCCTTATCCCTGTTTGTAATTCATATGCCAAAAATAGAACCACTTGGAGAGCTGCTCCCCTCCCCAAAACCACAGATGCTCCAGATGGGTCCACAAAACTCACTGTTGCCCTCCATCATGTGTAAGCTGCAGCCCCAATCCTTGCAAAACCTCCTCGCAGAGTGGGCGCCTCCATCACCCCAGAGCTCCAGCCGAGCTCCAGCACAAGACAGCTCAGGGATGCAGTAATGTGACCTTCTCATGCAGAGATACTTGCCAACACAGTGAGTTCTTCATAACCTCACACTGCAGCCAACCATACCAGCAAGCTACAGAGTCACCTACCACATTCTTGTGATTCCCCAGGGGGGTGATTAGTCTGCTAGGTCTTCTGGCCCCAATTGTATACAAGTAAAATTAATGCATTGAATGCAGTTAATATTAATTCATTTAAAGCATACTGTTATTATTCCCACTTTATAGATGAGGAAACAGGTACAGAGAGGTTAGGTAACTCTCCCAAGGTCACTCAGCTAATATGTGGAGGAGCTGGGATTTGAACCCAGCATTCTGGGTTGAGAGTCCATGCTCCTAGCCTCACTGTGCTGCCACTATGTTTGGTATGGTAAACAAGGAGCCTCCTGGGACCCAGAGGTTCGGACAAAGGTGAGGTCCAGGAAAGACAGAGCCAAGGACCTATTTCGTGCCAGGCCCCATGCAGACTCCGCTGGGGGACCCCTTAGATTCTCATATGTGGAAGTGATTATGAAGCTCTACCAGTTATGAAGCTGTGTGAGAAGTCCCTAATATTCAGCAACCTCTTGTTGTCAGTAAGGGTTCTTGGGGGACACCAGGAAATCTTCCAAAGCACTGAAGAAGATTGAAGAAGATCCTGGCAGGACCCCCACTGCCCTGGGGATCTCACTGTGAAGGTCACATCCCCAGACCCAGGCCAATCCTATACTCATTCTTCAGGGCACCCCCAGATGTCTTTGAGAGCCACAAAGTTTAGGGAAACAAACAACAACCAGTAGCCCATAGGAAGTCACTGTGCAAATTAGAAAAAGGTGCCCCTGAGAGTGGAAACACCCTGTGGATCCCCCACTCAGTGAGCAGAATGCAGGTTGTGTTTCAACCCTACTTGTCCCCCCAAACAAGTTCTTCTGTGCAGTAAAAAAATTATTCCGTTTTTTGGGCATAGAACAGGTAGAAAGAAGAGCAAGTACAAAGGCCCTGAAGTGGGAAAGTGCTTGGCATACCCAAAGCACAGCAAAGAGACCTGAGCAGCTGGAGAGACGGAGCTGGGGGAGAGTATAGAAAGGAGAGGCCCAAGAGGTAGCAGGGGCCGAACCACACACTGAGAGGACATCATGAAGGCTTTGGCTTTTATCTGAGTGAGATGACACCCACTGAAAGGTTTTGAGCAGAGAAATAATGTGATCTGAGTTATGTATAAAAGAATTACTCAGGCTATTGTTTTGAAAATAGACACAGGGGAAGACAGGACAGTTAGAAGGCTATGCAATTATCTAGGCAAAAGAAAGCTGTGACTTAGACCAGGGTGTGTGGTGGAAAGAGTGGGAGGTGGTCAGAATCTGGATCTATTTTGAAGGTAGATCTGAGGACCAGATGTGGAGAATGAGAAAAGACGTCAAGGAAGACTCCAGGATTTGGGGCCTAAGCAATGAAAAGATGGAGTTGCCATTTCTTGAGAAGATGAAATTGCAGGAGGAACTGGTTTGGAATGGAAGATGAGGAATTCAAGTTTGGACATGTTAAATTTTGGATACTTACTAGATACCTAAATGGGAGTGCCAAATAGTTTTAATAAACCTCATTAAATAGGGGAGTGGTCAACACAGAGATGGCATTTAAAGCCAAGAGGCTGAACAAGATCATCAAAGGAGTGAGCACAGAAAGAGAAGAGAGCAAGGACTGAGCCTTCAATGCTAGAGGTTGGGAAGAATGAGGAGGTGCGGTCGCGGTTACTGCTTCTGGGGGGAGTGGCGGCCGGTAGCTGAGCCCTCAGCTCTCGGGGCTGCTTAAAGGGTACCGGCAGCGGGGGCTCTTTCCCGGAGGCGAGGGCGAGGCGGAGGACTTGGCCAGGTCCTCGGCGGGAGGCGTACAAGGTGTGGAGGGCGGCGATAAGGACAAGACACTCTTTATCCAGTAGGAGTATGCGCCAAAGAGATTTATTCAGGGGTGATTACAGGTTATATAGGCTGGTAAGAAGGGTAGGGCTGGAAAAGAGGTGAAGTAGCCTTAAATGGCAATACTGAAGGAAGAGGGGCTAGGATTGGTTCTGAGAGGACGCAGGAGCCGTTGCAGCGGGCGGGGGTTGTTCTGGCCACGGTGCATGCGCGCTGGCGGTGGCAGGAGTGGCCTTGGCACAAGGGAGTGTGTGGGCAAGATAAGGAAGTGGGGAAAGGGCGGTTGGGAGAAAGGCGGTTCCCTCCGGCAAGCCTCCCCTGCCAGTGGCATTTTGGGTGAGGAAAAGGGAGCTGCCTTGACCTCGCTCCTCAGGCTCGGGGGGGCTGCAGAGGGCACTAACGCCCGTACCTACTACCCTCCCCAGGGGGTGATATCAGGTCCCCTGGCCCAGGCCTGGTAAGTCGAGGTACAAGCTCAGTCACCCGCAAGGAGGAACCAGCAGGAGCCTGAAAAAGAGCAGCCAGTGACATGGGGGGTGTTTAGAAGCCAAGTGAGTGTTTTCAAAAGGAGGCAGTGGTCAGCTGTGCCGAATGCTGCCAAGAGCTCAAGACGAGGAAGAATTGCTGACCACCGGATTTAGCTAATCCTCTGCCACTTATTTGCTGAGTGGTCTTGGATGAGTTCATTTAACACTCTGGGCACCATTTTCTCCATCTGTCATAGTAACTACCTCCCTGGGTGGTTGTGATGAGCTATTATGTTGAAAATAGAAAATAGAAAAGTGCCTGTCACTCTCCCTGGCACATGGCAAACACTCAACAAATGGTAGCTATGTGAAACTATTAGACATTCAGCTCATTGCTCAGCTCTTTAATCTTCAGAAGAAAACAGGGAAAGAGGCAGTTTCCCCGGGCACAGAGTGTGGGAAGAGATTCAGAGGTCTTCTGGGGTGCCTAGCAGCTGTCTGCCTTCTTTTTCCAGGCTTTGAACCACTGCTCCGGAGTCCTCCTGCTAGGATGTCACCAAAACCCTACGAGGGACCTAATGAATAACAAGGTGAAGGGAGCACAACCACAGTGAGAATTCCAGCAATGCCCTGGAACCTCGGTCTCACGAGAAGCACTACTGGATCAGAGCAGAGTCATGAATCAGAATGAAGGTAGATGTGTAGTGGAGGGAGAGGCAGGGAAAAGAAGCTTCCCGGAAGCTGGAAGTTTAGGCCTGAAGTAGCAGCTGATGTGAGAAGGCCTCACAGAGCCAGGTCCCAGTGTGCTATGACGACATTCTCCAGGCGGCACTGTGGTGTTGCCAGCTGCTCACCTTAAGCCTCTCAGAAGCCTCCCAGCCCCTCCCAGAAAACTCTCTCCTCTTCTCTGGTGCCGATGCTCCTCCCCCTGGTTGTGCACTGCCTGCTGCCCACCCCTGCTCACCCCTCCACAGCCAGCACCCTCCCTGCCCTTCACAAGGCCACTGTGTACACCCCACAGGTCAGACAGGGTGCAGTCCACTGTTCTATGCCACTTCGGATTACCATAGTTACCACAACCCCTCCCAACCTCTCCCGCTGGGTCAGAACTCTGACCTGCCTGGCCAGGACTGCCTGACCTCACTGCCCAGCCTAGCAGGGAGCCAGGGAGCCAGGAGCATTTCCCTTTCTCCCATCCTGGTGTTAGGGAGGACTCAGAGTCACAGGGCCTCTTATCTGAGCCCAAACTCCTCTGCTCACGAAAGCATTTTTTTGCCTCTTATCACCTCCAATCTGCCAGACCAAACCCCAACTTGATTTGGGTTGCCATGGCAACCCACTCCACAATCAGATACGCCTTGACCCTAGAGCTAAGGAATTAGGGTCCATGCCTTTAAATCTGTGGAGTGGCCACCCACGAGGTCAGTAAATATGCTGGCTGCTGAGGTGGGATCACAGATGGAGGGAGTGCTTGCTCTATTGGAGACATCTTAGCTATTTCTACAATAAAAAAATTGTAAGCAAATAAGAAGCAGGATGTTTCTCAATCCATCCTCTTCTCTGATCTGTAACACCTCTAAATTAGGCTGCTGGCAGACAGGACCAGAAAAAAAAAAGTATATCAGAGACCTAATTGTTTCCTCTGACTCCAGTACTGGCTACAATCCAGTCTCTGCCTCCAGCCATGGGTTGTTTTATAACTGGGAAATGGATTCTGTCAGCCCCGGGTGAACACTCCCCAGTAACTCCCTACTGCCCTCATGATAAAGTCCAAACTCCCTCCTGGGGCCAGCCCCTCCATGATCAGGTTCCCGTCCAGTCTGTCATCTCCTCCATCCCTGCCCTGCTCTCCATGCTCCAGTCACACTGAACTTCCTCTAATTCCCCAAATGTACCTTTCTCTCCTCTCTGGGACTTTCTACACATTGGTCCCTTTGTCTAGTTAATTCCCTCATCTTCTTTTCCTAGCTAACTTCCATTTAGCCTTCAAGGCTCAGCTTAGTTATCACTTGCTCCATAAAGCCTTCCCTGATACCTCCAACTAAGCTGGGGGCCCTGCATGCTCTCCCATGGCCATTTATCCTTGCCCTATTTATGACTTATCACCTATACTGTGATTATCTATTGGTTTGTCTGCCTCGCCACCCAGTTGTAAACTCCCTGAAGGCAGAGACTGGTTTATTCACATTTGTATCCCTAACACTAAGCCCTTGAAGAACCAAGGAATTCAATGTGTGAATGAATAAATTTTTAAAAATGAATGACAGAAAGATGTGAGGGGAAACCACATGTGCAACTGTCAGTATATCATTTCAATTAGAGAAAGAAAATGTAAGAGTTTGGTAATTCTCCAGTTGCCTCAGCATGTAGAATCTCAGCTGAGGTCTCAAACCAGGAAATAATAGGTATTAAGCACTCCTTACATTCTTAAGGAAGTTTCCAGAAACTAATGAGAAGGGTTACCTACAATGACTGCAACACTCCCACCACCAAACCAAGTTTATGTAAACAGAAGACCGGAGAAGTCAAGACGCTTATCAGAAATACCAAGTGTCTTAGTTTGCCAGGGCTGCTACGACAAATACCACACACTGGTTGGCTTAACAAGAGGCTCACAGCTTTGGCGTCTAGAAGTCCAAAACCCAGGCCTCCACAGGCCAGCTTTCTCCCACAGTCTGTAGAGTTCTGATGCTGGCTTACCACAATACTTGGAGTTCTCTGGCTTGTATCTCTGCCTCCGTCACATGGCAATTTCTTTCTCCTCTTTCATTTCTTCTGACTTCTGGCTTCCACTTCTGTGTCCAGTTCCCTTTTCTTATAAGTAATATGGATTAAGGCCAACCCTGATTCAATTTGGCCTCACCTAAACAGGATCTTCAAAGATCCTATTTACAAATGAGTCCACATCTTAACTAATAATAACACTTTCAGAGATCCTATTTACAAATGGGCTCTACACCCACAGGAATGCTGATTAAGATGTGAACATGTCTCTTGTGGGCAACATGATTTGATCCCCAATACCAAACCCTAGGGAGAGAATACTGTGGGTTTTCTTTCCTTTCTCCATGGGGACAGGAGGAAGATGCTCCCAGACCCTGGGATCATGTAAAGGGAACATTTGTAGAGACATAAGTGCCAGCAAGAAGGAGACAGTGGATCTCATTCAATCTCAGCAGAAGGAGACGCTGGTCCTGGCCGGTCTGCCCCTGGGTCTATTTGGACATCCTCCCACCCTGACACACGGCCCCACCCCAGGGGGTCGGCAGCTGAGAGAGAACACTCCTACAGCACCTCTCAGTGAAAGACTTGCTCCTGAAAGAGTAGTGCCCTGTGTCCCCAACACCACCACACCTTCCTCCACTCTCTGAGAGCCTGTCCAGTGCTGAAGGGGGGAGCAGAGGAGAGGGGCACTGAAACTAGGTGTGAGGTTGAGATACGAGTTTTAAACTGGATTAGACCAGACTGATTTTTAATTCCACAAAGGGGATAGAAAGCCAAGGTTCTGTCTGAGATGTCATTAAGGGATGGGAAGGGAAATCTGTCCTGGTTTCTTTGTATCCTGCTCAGTTCAGACTGTTCAATAAACCAGCTATATACGGAAAGAGGGAAATTGTGCTTCATTCAGGTCTATGGAAATAAGGAACTCAGAGAGCATAACCACAGAAGAGTTTTCTCCAAAGTCTGGAGATGGGCTTTTAGACTTTTTCAAAGTTCTGAGAGAACCTCCCTCTTCTTTTGCTCTCTCCCCCATCACTCCCCGTCCCCATGTTATTTCAATTATAAGATATTAGGAGCATCTGGATGAAGGTTCAGGATCAAGGTCAGTCATCCAAATGTTGAATCTACACCAATGCTGTTTCCAAATAACCAGAGAAGAAGATTCAAATGGGCAAAACATCTGGCTAGGGTGTTTTCCTCTATTATTCATTAAAATGTGTGCTCTGGCATCGTGAAGGCACAGCATGTACTCAAATTCAAAACAAGTCTGACTTTGCCAACACACATAGTACCCCAGGCCTAATCGGCTTTGAACAAGAACACAGCTCACAACTCTGAATCCTGATATCACATTTCCGAGCCAGAAAGTCCAAGCAGCCACTACAGCAAGCCCCAACCCAACAGGAAATTTTAATTCCTTTTTGGTTCCTTTTCCTCCTTCCTTCCTCTCTGCCTGTGGCTCCTTCATTCTAAATATTTATGACGTCATGACTCATCGACATTCCTCCCAGACATCTTTAATAAATATGCTAAAGGGGAAAAGCTTCTGCCGGAATATTAAATATTAAATTTATAAGCCATATAATCCTCCTAATTAAGTTGAATTTAGTCTTGTGCATTCGATTAAGAGAGAGAGGCCAGAAAAGGGAGCAGCGGCCACCAAAAAGGCAGGAGACTCGGCTGTAGAGCTTGGCCATTTAAAAATTCTAGCAGTTCCATTCTCTGCCACCCAGTACACACAGCCTGACAGCATCTCTGGGGCCAAAGCCAGGCAGGAAGGCAGGGCTCAGAAAGGATTTCCTTCTTCCAAGCTTATCGCCATTCCCTACACGTAGGCCCAGCCCGAGAAGAGAGACCTCAAGCATCTGGAACAGGCTGGAAGGTTGGGACTGCAGCCCCCAGCCCTAAGGTGAGGCTCCCAGCCCCTGGACTCACCAGCCAGCCTCTTGGGGTCTTCCCACAGGGGCACCCTTTGAGTTTCTGTAGTTCTGGGTTGCAACATTTTATGATGCAGTTTGCCCAAAGCATTTTCCCAGTTGTTGAGACCTGCTCCTCCCTTACCTGCTTAATAATTCCCTAAAGCCATGTCCCTCCTACAGTAGCTTTCTCACCCCTCACACAGACCCCCTGGGATGGCTTGTGCCAAATATTCGTGCTCCGTGTCATCAATCTATTATTTATTAATCCAGAATTTGTTCAGGCCCCAGTCCTCTTTCATGTTCTACAAGCAGCAACACAGTAAAATTAGCCCCGTCCTCTGGCACTGGCTGCCTCTGGAGTAGAAAAGAAAGATGAACCGTTAATACCAGGACTATGGACTAGTAGACTCCTCCTCAGTCGGGGGCTGATGGAGGAGGGACAGATGTGGCTGACAAATGTTCATAGAACAGGGACTGCGGGAAAAACCAGTCTATGCTAGGATGTGCCATGGGGCCAACCTATGGGGCAGAAAGGACAGGAGCAGTCTCCTTTCTTGCATCTTCAAATGTTTCAGTCACTGTTGGAGAATAGACACTATGACTTTAAAAAGAAAAGCCCTCTCCTACCTGTGCTCTCCTTCGACATTAGGTCTGGCAGCTGCTTTCCTGGCAATCGATGGGAAGTGGCTGCTTACGCATGCGAGATTTCGCTGGTAATGGGAGAGTGAACAGCGTCTGGCCCCTTCCTGGAAGAAAAAAAGCACAAAAGTGCTCTGAATCTCAAAGGAAAAACAGGTCACAAGAGGGGCATCCAGGAGACAGAAGAGCTAATGATGAGCTACTTCTCTGGGTGGGATGGGATCTAGGAGGTCCCTGATGCTCAAAGCCAGTTCAGGGGGCAACGCTGCTGAACTCAGAAAAAAATGGGGCCACAGAGGCATAACTGCCCTCTCAAGGACCAGGTGAGTGCTGGGAGAGCTCAGCATGGATAAGGACTTGAAGCTGATGAAACCTAAAGAAATTATACATTTCTCAGTACAACAGAGAAAGCAGGATCTGGTTTGGTGTCAGGCCGGCTTTTGGTAGCTAGACAAATGCTGCAGGGGCTAAAGAGCCCCTGCAAGAGGTGGACTCTGCATCATTCCTGTACCTGTAATTGCCCTCCCAGAAATGGGCTGGGTCACAGCAACTCTTTATAAATATGTGTGGAGTAAACTGGGAAGAAACACACCTGAGTGTTTACAGTGATTATCTCTGGGTCACAGACTTGTGGAAGATTTTTAATTCTCCTGTTTTAAATTTTTATGCATCTTTCCCACTCACCCCTCCCCTCTCAGTTACTTTATTATTCTTAATAGTTTGTATGCTATAAATCCTTAAGTCTGCAGGCTCTTGTTGCATTTTAAATGACCAGTCTAAAAGCATGTTGTCAATAACTTCCTAGGAGAGAGGAGAAGGCAGACGAGGCTGCAGCTGCAGGAAGCAGCTCCAGACAGACTCTCAGGAGACAGAAAGCTGGTGGTTGGACATAAGATCAGCTGGTCAATACCCTTGGAGCCATGCCCAGCTCTCCCTACCTGGAACGTTGCAGTGGAAATAACACCAAGAAAGGAAGTCTTTGCCAGGAAGGGGGAGGAGCCAAGGAGGTCAAGAAATCAAAACATCAATCTTAGGAAATTCTGCTTGACAAGCTAAAGCTTTGTCTAGGTAGAGAATTTGTTCTATGGAGGAAGGCAGGGAGGGGAAGAAAGGGCAGATCACAGAATCAAAGGGGCACGTACACAAGAGTGTGTCACACCTGGGGTAGTAGAGACAAAGCAATTTGCCCTGGGTGAGGAAAGCAGAATATGGGGGTAGGAAGACCTCAGACAGAGCTGAGTCTTCCTCAAGTTCATCCATCAGTGACGGGTCCATTTGAGCTGTGCTCTATTGGCAGGAAGGCAAAGGCATGCAATCCCTTCTGGCATTTCCTCTTACATCTGCATCCATTTTCATTGCTGATGTTCTCCAGGGAATTGGATTTTTAGGCTCCTAAGCCGGAAAGACAGGGATAAGACGATTACAGCACTTCCTGTGCCTTCAACACACACACACAGAGAATCACAGCAGGAAGGTGAGCTCCCAAAGAAACCTTCTCTAAGCAGCTGGAGTTCCTTCCCCCAGAGCCACTACTCCACGGGGAGACATGTAAGCTGCCACCTTCAAAAGCCATGGCCTCTGCAGTTATCCTGCAGGGTTCCCAGCTCTTCTCAGCAACCCTTCCCTCATTTGCAGCCCCAAAAGCTATGTGTATGGAGGGGGGTGAGGTGGAGGGTGGGTAGAGTGATGTCAGAGTTCTTCACCACCCACACCAACTTGTGGTCACAGGACTGACTCGACTTGACCAGTGGCACCTGAGTAGACAAGCTTGCTAACACCCTCGTTGACCATCAGAGATCACATTCACTCATTCAACATGAACTCATTACAATTTACTCATTCAGCAGATTTTTATCTGGTATCTAGTGCTAGGCCACAAAACAGGAAAAGTCACTGCCCTCACCAAGTCTACGTTCTAGTAGGAGATAGACAAGTCATAATTAAGCACATAAGGAAACAAAATCTCGTCTCCCCAAACTTGTAGGGGTAGTGTCCCATGGCTCAGTCCTGGGACCTCTTCTATTTTCTGTCTACACCCACCAATGACTCTCCAGCCTAGGTATCAAGTGAGTATCAGGCTCAAGTCCAAATGGCTGCTCAATATCTCCAGTTGGATAGATAATCTTAAATTTAACATATTCAAAACTGAACTCCTAATCTTCCCCACCCCAGTCCCAAACTTGCTCCCCACATAAATTCCTCATCTCAGTTAATGACAACACAATCCTCCCAGTTGCTCAGGCCTACAACCCTGAACTCATCCTTGACTCCTTTCTTTCTATCACACCCATACCCAATTTGTCAGTAAGCCCCACTGGGTCTACCTACAGAATATTTTCAGAATCCAGCCACTTCTTCTCTACTTTGTCACTAAAATTCTGAGCCAAGTCCCCACCTTCTCTCACCTGGGTCACTGCAGTGGCTTCCTGAATGGTCTCTCGGCTTCCACTTCTGTAGGAGCAGTCAGTTCTCAACTCAACAGCCAGAGAGATACTAGATAGTGGTGTCACGGCTTAGGGATGGACTGGGCATAACAATCACTCACAGGTGGCCAGGCAAACTGGGAGAGTCTAGGAGCTAGCACTAAATCCATCCTATGGGACCGAACAGACCCTAGAGAAAGTGTTCCTGTTATAGGGACAAGCAGAAAACATTCTGTCTAGAGGACAAGCTCCATATCTCAGAGCACAGGGAACTCTGGCAGAAATCCAAACAAAGCAAGCAAAGTCAAGTCCAAGGCAGAGATATGGGATGTTCCAAGGGGAAAGATGTGTACAGTAATGGAGACACTTGCTCAGGTGAGTTTCAGCAAGCAGGAAAGCATCACAGAGAGGAAAAGGGTCTTATAGAAAATCACTGGTCTACCTGAGATTCGAGCCCAAGCATCTCTCCTTAAGGAAATCCTCCTGGTCTCTGATATTATTGATTTACTCCAATCCTGCAGGGAACCCAAGCCTCCCCTCTCCACCTCTACCTCAAGAAGCAATAATCTAGATTGAGACTAAAGGCACTATCAGGCCAAGATGATGGGGAAGATGGAATGCAAGAAAAAGTAGAAGATTGACACCTGAAAATTTGGACACTCATCTCAAGGCCTTTTCTTTAGGTTGTTATCGGCACCTTCTCTTCTCTCTGCCCTCCAAGAGAGCTGGTGTAGTAAAATGGGCCCCGGATTTCCCCACTCCCCTTTCCCATGCCCCACTCCCTAAGCAAATTAAACAGGAACAACGGTGGAACCAAGGGAAAAGAGGCATGGGCAGGAAAATTTAGGCCTGAATACAAGGGAATCTACCACCCATGTGTGGTCTAATTTGATTTACTAGGACCTGGGTTTCCACATAGGGGTTTAGAGTCAAATCTACATAATAGTAACAAATGGTGCATATTTGTGGGTTATATAGTCAACATACTTCTCCCTACAGAACCTGATAGGGCGGTAAGTAGTTTGGAGTTCTGGTTAACACCTCTGGAATTATAAGTAATGTTTACAGTTTAACGAATGCTGTGGATTTGGCCTGCCTGCTGACCTCATTAGAAAACTGAACAATGAGAAATGGGTTTGTGGTCTCTTATTGTCTGACAGTCAACACCACACCCATTTGCATTGGTTTAAACTCCTCTCTGAAGCCCCAAATGCAACTAGTGAACACAACAGACCACACCAGCCAGGAGTCTGTCTCCACCACATCCACTCCCAACACCATCCACAGAGCAAACTCCAGGTCATATTTCTGCTGCTCTCAGCTCTAAGACTCACCACCACCTTCCCTGCCCCACTCCCCTTTCTGTTCATTAATCTTCCACTTGATACTTCTTAGATTGCCCAGAGTGACAACGTGTGGTTGACACCATCTCATTCAGAAGCTGCCTTAAAATCTTCTTATCTTGCGAATCCTGGAGAGGAAGTGTGGGGAGGGGATTGTGTCTGGCAGCTTCTTGCTCTGTTTTCTCTCAAATCCCCACTGTGGCTACCTTGGAAATCTCTGATTAACTCCCACACTGGTTGGTAACTAATCAGTGAGCACTGGCACATCCTCAGTACAGGAAGTTCTGATGCAGTGCTCTGCTTGGTGGGGTGGGAAGCCAGCAGGAGTGGGCTGCAGGAGGCAGGAAGTGACACGAGTGCCCATTTCCTGAAGGCTGTCACACCCAGCAATGCCCTTCTGGGCACAAAAGCTCCTGAAGACAGCTGTAATTGTTTCCCCAGCGGGTAAATGCATTTCTAACACATCCTGCATGTTTATGTGTGAGTGTTGGTGCATGTGGGCTCACCAGTCAGGGGATGGGGGGTGGCATTGTTGTCAATACTGTTCGATAAATCCTACTGCATCAGGAAGTATCCAGCCTCCAAACACTTATGGAATAAAAATTTCTGCACATACTAAGAGTCTCCCCCTGAGCACTTCTTTGTTGCTCAGATGTGGCCCTCTCTCTCTCTCTCTCTAACTGAGCCACCTTGGCAGGTGAACTCACTGCCCTTCTCCCTGTGTGGGACCTCACTCCCAGGGGTGTAAATCTCCCTGGCAATGCAGGATATGACTCCTGGGGATGAATCTGGACCCGGCATCATGGGATAGAGAACACCTTCTTGACCAAAAGGCAGATGTGAAATGAAATGACATAAAGCTTCAGTGGCTGAGAGATTTCAAATGGAGTTGAGAGGTCACTCTGGTGGACATTCTTATGCACTATATAGATAATACTTTTTAGGTTTTAATGTATTGGAATAGCTAGAAGGAAATACCTGAAACTGCCAAACTCCAACCCAGTAGCCTTGACTCTTGAAGACGATTGTATAACAATGTTGCTTACAAGGGGTGACAGTGTGCTTGTGAAAACCTTGTGGATCACACTCCCTTTATCCAGTGTATGGATGGATGAGTAAAAAAAATGGGGACAAAACCTAAATGAAAAATAGGGTGGGATGGGGGGATGACTTGGGTGTTCTTTTTTATTTTTTATTCTTGTTCTGATTCTTTCTGGTGTAAGGAAAATGTTCAAAAATAGATTGGGGTGATGAATGCATAACTATATGATGGTATTGTGAACAGCTGATTGTATACCATGGATGACTGTATAGTATGTGAATATATCTCAATAAAACTGAATTTTAAATAAATAAAAAAGTAAATAAAATTTCTGCACATAGACATGGTCTGGGACAAAGGTCACCAAAATGGAGGGAAACAGCCTTGCCAGCCACCTCTAAATTACGTGCCAACACTAGTTAAGATATAGAGAAATGCTTAAAACTCACAATTCAGTAGTTTTTTTTCTGAACAGACAGAAGCACTCTGATCAGATGTCTAGCTGGGAAAAATTTTTAGATTGACTAAGACTTTTTATGTATTGTTCTTTAGAAGTGAGTGCAGTCTTGAGAGATAAACAAGTGATATACTCTAAATACACTTATTTCACTATTGTTTAACAATTTTCTTTTTAAATATCAATGCATGAGAAGTACAAAGATAAATATGGCAAGTTCTGTGCCTTTGCTATTTTCTATAAACAGAGCCTTTTCAGCCTTCAAAAACATTAGTCAAAGCTTAAAAAGAAAAGTATTAAAACCAGATACTGAATTCCATATAGATTTTTCCTAAAAAAAAAAAAAATTAATTAGTAAAAAAAATAAAAAAGAATTAACTTCAATTTCCAGCAATATGGCAGATGAGATAGCTGAGTAACCTCCTGTTACCAAATACTCAGACATACCAGATAAAGTAAAACAAACATCCTTCAAATGCATGGCTGATTTCATAAAAAAGCAAAAAAAAAAAACTCTCTAGAGCAAAAAAAAATTAAAATTAAAATTAAAAAAACCAAAGAGGAAGTTGAAAGCCAGAATGGTAAATGGTGCTGATGCTATGGCTGCACGTGGAGTATTTGCTGGTCTTGATTAAAAGAAAAATAAAGAAGCATAGGTTTGAGTAGACATGTAGGGACAAGAGACAAAGCCTTGAGCCTGAATGAAATGGGGAGTGTTCCAGTTTGCTAAGGCTGCCGAGTGCAATATTCCAGAAATGGGTTGGCTTTCAACAATGGGAATTTATTTAGTTACAAGTTACAATTCTAAGGCTGTGAAAATATCCAAATTAAGGCATCAACAAGAGGATACCTTCTCTGAAGAAAGGCTGCTGGCATCTGGGGTTCCTCTGTCAGATAGCAAGGCACATGGCCGGCGTCTGCTTGCCCCTGCATCCCAGGTTTCATTGCCTTCAGCTTCTGATTTCCGTGGCTTTCTCTCCGAATATCTGTGGGTTCTCTCTTAGCATCTCCAGGGCATTTCTCTCTCTCTCTCTAAGCTCTCTCCAAATGTCTTTGCCTTTTATCTTCACACAAAGGACTCCAGTAAAGGATTAAGACCCACCTTGAATGGGCTGGGTCGCATCCCAATTGAAACAACCTAATCAAAAGGTCCCACCCATAATAGGTCTGCCCCCACAAGAATGGATTAAAAGAATGTGGCCTTTTCTGGGGTACACAACAGCTCCAGACTATCACAGGGAGTTAGACGAAAAGAGAATGATCTTGGAGGGTGATGGTCTCAGTGCAAGTGTGGGCTAAAAAAAAAAAAATCTATCTATTTACCTATCTGGGCTCATCTAGTGGAGTCGGGGATCTGGGTGGCCAAAGAAACACCTTCCAAAGAATTTATAACCACAGACCAGCCCTTACTATCTGCATAATCTCAGAGTCTCACAATTGAGAAGTAACATAATGTTGTAAAGATTTTCATTCAATTCTAAATATTTTCTAATTTCCTTGGTGATTTCCTTTTTGACTCATGGGTGCTTCAGAAATAGGTTCTTTAATTTCCAAATATTTGGGGGGCTTCCAAAGATCTATTATTGATTTCTAGTTTTATTCCATTGTGGCCCAAGAGCAAGCTTTATATCATTTCAATTCTTTTAAATTTGTTAAAGATTGTTTGATGGCCAGGAATATAGACCACAATCTTGATTACTATTCCATTTGCATTTGAAAAAGATGTGTGCTCTACTGTTTGGGGAGGGAGAACTCTAGAAATGTCTATTAGGTGATGCTGGTTGATAGTGTGTTCAGGTCTTCTTGATCCTTAATAATCTTCTCTCTATTTGTTCAATCAATTTCTGAGAGATAAGGGTAGAGCTATTTAATATAATTGTGGAGTCGTCTATTTCTCTTTTCAGTTCTATCAGTTTTTCTTCATATATTTTGAAGCTCATAGTAGGCAGCCTTAAAACACTGCCTGGTGTTCATGCCCTTGTGTAAGTACCCCACTCCCCCCACCCCCCACCCCAGGTCAGTGTGGACTGGACCAGGGAAAAAGTGATTGGATGTCACTTCCAAGATTAGGTTATGAAAAGACGGTGCCATTTGTCTTGCTTGCGTGCTCTCACTCTCTTACTTGCTGGGAGGGAAGCCAGCTGCATGTTGTGAGCTGCCCTATGGAGAGGCCCACATGGCAAGAAATGGAGGGAAGCCTTTAGCCGACAGTCAGTGAGGAGCTGAGGCCTCACTCCAAGAGCCGGCGAGGGAACAAATCCTGCCAACAACCACTTGAGAGACTTTGGAAGTGACTTAGCTCTCAGTCAAGCCTTCAGATGGGACTGCAGCCCCAGCGACACCTTGATTGCAGGCTGTGAGAGAGTTTGAGGCAGAAGCACTCAGCTAAGCCACGTCCAGATTCTTGACCCACAGAAACCATGAGATACTAAATATTTGCTGTTTTAAGTTTCTGGGTTTTGTGGTGCTTTGTTACACCAGAGTAAGTAACTGAAATACTTACTGCTGGTGAACAGAAGATGACCAAGGTCATGGGATGTCACCTCTGAGACTAAGTTACAAAAAGGCTTCTGTCCTGGGTACTCTTTCTCTCTTGCTCCGAGGAAGCCAGTTGCCAAGTTGGGAACTACCCCATGGAGAGACCCACATAGCAAGGAACTGAGGGAGGCCTTCAGCCCACATCCAGGGAAGGGCAGTCTCTCTCCGTGCTTTTGTCCCTTTCTCTGCAGTAAACTGTAACTACATTTCACATGACATGTTAGGTTCATGGTGGGGTATGGAGGGACCTGTCTTTGTTGTTCTAATTCTGTTCTAGTCTTAGGCAGCCCTGGGCCCCTGGGTCAAGACAGGGGGAACTTCTAGGGGATCTTACCCTGCCTCCAGCTTCAGGACACCTCTAGTGTTCTGCATCCACAGTGCATGCTGCCCTTCCCCAAATTTAGGTTTTTGCCTCTCCTTCTCTAAGCTATAATGGGTCTTCACCACTTCCTTAAAAGTGACAGTTTGCCACTTTTCTCCCATTAGCTTTAGGCTTTTGTTAGATACAGGAGGTAGGTGTTCTAGTTTGCTAATGCTGTCAGAATGCAAAACACCAGAGACGGATTGGGCTTTATAAAAGGGGGATTATTTGGTTACACAGTTACAGTCTTAAGGCCATAAAGTGTCCAAGGTAACACATCAGCAATTGGGTACACCCACTGGAGGATGGTCAATGGTGTCTGGAAAACCTCTGTTAGCTGGGAAGGCACATGGCTGGCATATGCTCCAAAGTTTTGGGTTCAAAATGGCTTTCTCCCAGGACACTCCTCTCTAAGCTGTAGTTCCTCAAAAATATCACTCTCAGTTGCTCTTGGGGTGTGTGTCCTCTCTTAGCGTCTCCAGGGCAAGAGTCCGCTTTCAACGGCTGTCTTCAAACTGTCTCTCATCTGTAGCTACTCTCTCAGCTTCTGTGTATTCTTCAAAGTGTCCCTCTTGGCTGTAGCAAGTTTGTCCCTTCTGTCTGAGCTTATAGTGCTCCAGTAAACTCATCAAGGCCCACGCTGAGTGGGAGGGGCCACACCTCCATGGAAACTATCCAATCAGAGTCATCACCCACAGTTGGGTGGGGTGCATCCCCATGGAAACACTCAAAGAATTACAATCTAATCGACACTGATACATCTGCCCACACAAGATTACATCAAAGATAATGGCATTTTGGGGGACATAATACATTCAAACCAACACGTTCCACCCCCTGGACCCCAAAATGCATGATCTTTCCATATACAAAATACATTCATCCCATCACAATATCACAGAAACTTAAATCATTTCACTAACAACAGTTAAGTACAAGATCCCATCAAATCAGTTATAGGAGTGGTCTGTCCAAAAGCAAAATTCCCCTCAGGCTCTGTACCTGTGAAACTTAGAACAAGTTATCTGCTTCGTATATACAAAGGAGGGACAGTCATAGAATAAATATTCCCATTGCCATAAGGAGAAGCAGTAAGGAAAGCAGGGTTTAAGGGACCTGATTAGTTCCTAAAACCTGCAGAGCAAACTCCATTAGATTTCAAAGTCTGAGAGTCATTTACAGAATGACATTGCATCCTTGGGGCTTGAGAGAATGGGAGTCTAACCCTTCCTCGGGGCCTTTGTGGCAGCCCTTTTCTCTCCAAACGCTGAAGTGAGTGCTCCAACATATCCACACACTGGGGAGACCACCTTCTGGGCCCCACCCTCCTCAAACATCGAGGCAGCACCCAGATTCTCTTCCATCTCCAGGGCACACGCTCAACCCCTTCAGAACAGTGGCATAGTGCCAGGCTCTCCCCTGTCCGCTGGGAATGTGCTCCACCCTCTTTGAGGCCTGCGGTGGCAACACCTTTCCTGAACATCGAGGTGGAAGGCCCACCCTCGACATCCAGGGCAAAGTCACCCTTTCCATGCATGTGGACCACCCCACTCTCCCTGAGATCTCTAGACTCTAGACCTCAACCTCCATGGCTCTGCCTTTGAAGAAATTTTTCCTTCAATTTGTTCCTTGCTTGTGTCCTCCAGTCCCGACCAGCAGTGGCTACCTGTAAAGAGCCCACAAAAATTCTGTTGGCTTCGCATGAAGCACACAGGGGTCAAAGCCATCAGACAATAGGACTTTCCACAAATCCTTTCTGCTTAACTCCTTCTCCAATCTTGGCTTGTACTGAAATGGCGGCTGGGTTCCATTTTTGGTTACATCCTCACATTGGGCTGTAGCTTCTGGGGTTTCACCCCCTGGAGGCCCAGAGTTTTTCAGGCCATCAATTTCTGGTTTCTTTGAAACCAAGAGTTCATTTCTCAGCTTATCTCTGTCCTCTCACATTTTACTATAAGCTGCAAGTAAAAGCCAGGCTACTTCTATATTTTGCTTGGAGATCTCATCAGCTAAATATTCCAGATCGTCGCTTACAAATTCTGCCCTCCATCCAACACCAGGACTCAATTTTGCTAAATTCTCTGCCATTTTAAAACAAGGATCACCTTTCTTCCAGTTGGCAATGACACATTCATCATTTCTGCTCAAGGCCCCATCAGAAATATCTTTAGAGTCCATATTTCCCAAAACAGTCTCCTCAAAGCAGTTTAGGCCTTTTCTATCAAGCTCCTCAAAGTTCTTCCAGAATGTTCCCCTTATCCATTTAAAAAGCCATTCCAACATGTTTGGTATTTGCAAACTCAGCAGCACCAGCACCCCACTTCCAATATCAAAATCTTTTCTAGTTTGCTAATGCTGCCAGAATGCAAAACACCAAAGAGGGATTGGCCTTTATAAAAGGGGGTTTATTTGGTTACACAGTTACAGTCTTAAGGCCATAAAGTGTCCAAGGTAACACATCAGCAATCAGGTACCTTCACTGGAGGATGGCCAATGGTGTCCGGAAAACCTCTGTTAGCTGGGAAGGCACGTGGCTGGCATCTGCTCCAAAGTTTTGGGTTCAAAATGGCTTTCTCCCAGGATGCTCCTCTCTAGGATGCAGTTCCTCAAAAATGTCACTCTCAGTGGCTCTTGGGGAGTGTGTCCTCTCTTAGCTTCTCCGGAGCAAGAGTCTGTTTTCAACAGCCATCTTCAAACTGTCTCTCATCTGTAGCTACTCTCTCAGCTTTTGTGTATTCTTCAAAGTGTCCCTCTTGGCTGTAGCAAGTTTGTCCCTTCTGTCTGAGCTTATATAGTGCTCCAGGAGACTCATCAAGGCCCATGCTGAATGGACAGGGCCACACCTCCATGGAAACTATCCAATCAGAGTTATCACCCACAGTTGGGTGGGGTGCATGTCCATGGAAACACTCAATCAAAGAATTACAATCTAATCAACACTGATACGTCTGCCCACACAAGATAACATCAAAGATAATGGCATTTTGGGAGACATAATACATTCAAACCAGCACAGTAGAAAAAAGGAACTGAGCAGGGTTACATGCCTTCCAAAAGTGACTGCTGTTCCCCTCCCCCAGGCTTGCATCACAAGGGACATAGGGCTTTCTAAGGATCATTGCCCTGCTCCCAGTATTTCCTGCATGCACTTGGTGATGACCAGGGTGAGGAAGGATGGTGTCTGTGCCGGTTTGAGTGTACTGTGTCCCCCAAATGCCATTATCTTTGTAGTCTTGTGTGGGGCAGAAGTTTTGGTGTTGGTTAGATTTGCTTGGAGTGTGCCCCACCCAGCTGTGGGAGATAATTTTGATGAGATGTTCCCATGGAGGCGTGGCCCCACCCATTCGGGGTGGGCCTTGATTGGTGGAGCTATATAAATGAGCTGACTCAAAGAGGAAAGAGAGTGCAGCTGGGAGTGATGTTTTGAAGAGAAGCAAGCTTGCTAGAAAGGAACGTCCTGGGAGAAAGCCATTTTGAGGCCGGAGCTTTGGAGCAGATGCCAGCTGCCTTCCTAGCTAGCAGAGGTTTTCCGGACACCACTGGCCATCCTCCGGTGAAAGTACCCGATTGCTGAGGTGTTACCTTGGATGCTTTGTGGCCTTATCACTGTAACTGTGTAGTGAAACAAACCCCCGTTTTATAAAAGCCTGTCCATCTCTGGTGTTTTGCATTCTGCAGCATTAGCAAACTAGGACAGTGTCTTTGGAAAAGAGCCTGCCAGTGGGTGTGAATCCCCCTAGTGTCTGTAGCTCCCAGCAGTTCTAATATTCTCACACTAGTGCACACTTGGCCATTAGCAATTAATTACACATATTAGTCTAGTTATTCTTATCAGCTTCTGTTAAGAGACTAAAACTACAAGCCATAGACTGAAAGAAAATATTTTCAAATCACATACTTGATAAAGGACTTATATGTAGAATATATGTAAAGAACTCTCAAAACTCAACAGGCTTCCAGGAAGATGGCAGATTAGGAGAGAGAGCAAAATTCTCCTCAGTGAAAAATACTAGATAAAGGACAGAAAGCACTCCAGAACAGCAGTTCCAGGGTCCCACCGGCTGGGCAGGGACTTCTACACCACATAGTGAGTGCATGGCTGGAGAAGCCAAGAGACTGTGTTTAAGTCTGGAGTGTTCAGCCTGAAATGCTGCCAGGGAATGGGTTGTTGGAAACAGGAGATGAGTGTGGAGGGAAGTCACCTTCCACACACCGTGAGCCCTCCTCAGCACCTGCCTGTGGTGGTAGCCCTTCACAGACTCGCAGTCAAAAGCCCCCAAGCTAGGGACTGGTGTTTGGAGTGGGTGGAAGAGTGTAGGGGGGGGTGCAGTTTTCCATACCCTGTGCAGCCATCTTGGCAGTTGGCTGGGGAAATAACCCCTCACAGCCCTGCAGCTGAGAGCTCCCTTGAGGGAATACAGGATTCAGCAGACTTGTGACAGCATCCACCCTTCCTCCATGGTGTGCAAACTCAGCAGCACATAGTGTGCACAGCTTAGAGGCAAGGGTGCCACACAGAAATGCCAGGAACCCTCCCCCAATCTCAGGGACTCAAGAACACATGGCAGACAGGGACTGTGGAGCATTTGAGCTTGAAAGTGAGAAGCATAGCTCTGCAGCCCCAGAGTACTACAGCCAAAGCCCCAGGAATGACCAGGACCACTGTTTCCTGGAGCAGACTCCCTGCCAACCTGTGCAGGGTATGCCCGCCACCCACAGAGCTGGCAGTCCCCAGGTGTGCTGGTTTGAATGTATTATGTCCCTCAAAATGCCATTATCTTTGATGTAATCTTGTGTAGGCAGATGTATCAGTGTTGATTAGGTTGTAATTCTTTGATTGAGTGTTTCCTTGGAGATGCACCCCACCCAACTGTGGGTGATGACTCTGATTGGATAATTTCCATGGAGGTGTTACCCCACCCATTCAGGGTGGGTCTGAATTGAATCACTGGAGCCATATAAATGAGCTGACAAACAGAAGGAACTCACTGCAGCTGAGAGTGGCATTTTGAAGAGGAGCTACAGCCAAAAGGTACATTTTGAAGAATGCACTGGAACTGAAAGAGAAGCTTCAGCTTACAGAGACATTTTGGAGACCACCTTTGAAAGCAGACTTTTGCTCCAGAGAAGTTAAGAGAGGACAAATGCCCCAAGAGTAACTTAGAGTGACATTTTTGAGGAGCTGAAGCCTAGAGAGGAACATTCTGGGAGAAAGCCATTTTGAAACCAGAACGTGGAGCAGATGCAGGCCACGTGCCTTCCCAGCTAACAGAGGTTTTCTGGATGCCATTGGCCATCATCCAGTGAAGGTACCCAATTGTTGATGTGCTACCTTGGACACTTTATGTCCTTAAGACTGTAACTGTGTAACCAAATAAACCCCCTTTTATAAAAGCCAGTCCATTTCTGATGTTTTGCATTCTGCCAGCATTAGCAAACTAGAACACCAGGGTACACAGAAAAGTAGTGCACTGATTGGATTTCCACATGGTTTGGACCCCCACTTAGTGCATAGATGAAGTTGGGGGAGAACTGGCTTGAGGGTAAGAGGTATCTCAAGAATGCCATCTGCTGGTAGGACAGGAAAAGTGTACTCCACCAAGCTGTAGCTCTGCCAAAATATAGATAAATGTTCAAATAATTCTGCATATCCTAAAAGAACCCTATCAAGATAAGCAAATGCCAAGAGGCCAGAAACAACAGAGAATTATAAAGCATATGAAGAAACCAGAGGATATGGACAACCCAAACATCCAAATTAAAAAGCCAGAGGAGACACAGAACTTGGAGCAATTAATCAAAGAATTATACACAAACATCGATGTCATAGCTAAGAATATAAAGGGTATCAAGAAGACCCTAGCGCCAGCCTTCCGCGTGTTTGGCTGGACGCCCCATCTTGCAAGATCGTAAATAAATTCTTTTCTCCTCCAGAACCGAGAGAGCGTTTATTCCCTTACAGGTACCACTTTATTTCCGACAACTTGGGGGCTCGTCCGGGATCCAAAGCTTCGGAGGGGGACCCCCGAGGTGGACAAAGGGAAGGCGCGCCCCGCTGATTGAGCGGTCCCGGACTCCGCCATTGGGGGCCCATCTCCGGCAGCTAAAGGGCCCGAGACCAGATGCTTGGATCTGCCGGTTGTGGATGAGAAAAGGGGGAAAAGAAAAGGCCTGCCTCTGGTTAACCAGGCAACTCCGTGCACGGACCAAGGCGGCTATGAGAGAAAGAGAGAGACTGCATCCACCTAAAATAAAATTGGCTGTACCCATATCCCCAAAGAACGATGAAAGTTGAGGTTTGAAGTCAAGTGGTCTCAGGCTGGGAGAGTGGAGTGGCCCACATGCATGAAAAGGGCACCGTGGACTGCTGGCTCAGACCCCGCCTCTTGAATTTGCTGCCCATCGACATCAGCCTGGCAGCTGGGTTCTGATCCAGTCATGGAAAGAATCCAAACTTCAACCGATCTGGGAAGGACCCTATCAAGTCTTGCTGACAACTGAGATGGCAGTCCGAATGGCAGAAAGAGGCTGGACTCATTACACACAAGTGAAGGGACCGGTGCCTGAACCAGACGATAAGTATCCAGCAACTCAACCTGAATCCTGGAAAGTGACTCCTACCTCAGATCCCCTAAGGATCACTTTAAATAGGCAACAGTTAAAGGAACATATTAGAAGGGAGAAAGGGCTGGATTAAACCCTATGTTTGCATTGCGCTCTGTGTATAGCTTAATGATGAAATTGCTTATGCTGATCATAATGTTCTATATTCAAGGAGTAACAGGTTCTGCTAAGCTGGTTATAAGTGTAGTCAAAGGCTTAAAGTCTCAAACTGTACAATTTGATGTTTGTCAAGTAATGAGCTGTAAAAATATAAAACATCAGCAACAACTGAGGGAGGAATATAAGCATTTATGTAAGCAGACTGTTCAAATAGAAAGCAAGATTGTTGGGGGGCGAACATTTGAGAGTATAACTTATGAGACACCTAACCCCTGTTATTCTTGGGACACTGCTTGGTGGACCACACAGTATGAGGGATGGGTCTTACCCAGGTTGGAGGAAAAACCATTAAGGGAAACTTGGCTGGAATTTAACTCTCCAGTACAAATTGACCCCAAGGTCATTAGAATACTTAAGACCAAAGACTTAAAGCAAACCACAGAAATAGAGACAGGTTATGGAAATACAAATGCCTGGGTAGAATGGGGCAAACATACCATCCAGAGTCTAAACAGAAGTGACTGTTATGCTTGTACAACCAAACAACCCACTGTTCAGATTATGCCCTTCCCCTTGGGGATGAAAAAGCATGAAAGGGAGTTTAAATGTATAACACTCCTCTTTCAAAATGCTACTCCTGGTGAAAGTTGTAGTACGTTGTCCTCCCTTTTCCCTCCAGTCCAGGAGGGAAGTGTCAAAGCCATACCAGCGTCTCACCTTGGTCCTGGAAACCACTCTGCCTGTCTCTCCAGATGGGAAGAAGGGCTCCAGGATCTTGGTACCATGGCTCTGTGTACACAGGTGTGGAATGTGAGCAAGGATAGTACTGGCAACTTCTCCAGCCTAACTATACCCCGAGCAGACCTCTGGTGGTACTGTGGGAAGGGCATCCTCTGGGCAACACTACCTGAAAAGAGGGGAGGAACCTGTGCTCTGGTTCAATTGGCTATCTCATTTACCCTGGCATTTGAAAGTAATAAAAAAGTACCAACCCAAGGCAAAGGAGAAAAGAAAAATGTACAAAGTGTACCTAGTTCCTTCAATAAAAAATGTTTGTAGATAGTATAGGGGTTCCCCAGAAAGTTCCTAATGAGTTTAAAGCTAAAAATCAATTAGCTGCAAAATTTAAATCGTCCTTATTCTGGTGGGTCACCATCAATAAAAATGTCAATCATCAGCTAAAATTTATCAACTATACCAGGAATGTCATTAAAGAAATAGCAGAACAGTTAGATGCCACTAGCCGAATGGCTTGGGAAAACAGAATGGCCCTAGACATGATGCTAGCTGAAAAAGGAGGCGTCTGTGCTATAGTTGGGGGAAATTGTCGCGCATTCATCCCCAATAATACCGCACCTAATGGAACTATCACCAAAGCCCTACAAGGCTTAACAGCCTTATTTCAGAAACTAGAAAAGAATTCTAGCATTAACAACCCACTCATAGAATGGTTGGAAAATTGGTTCGAGAAATGGAAAGGAATTGCAACATCTATTTTAATTTTCCTTATCATTCCAGCCAAAATGTTTATAACAGCTGGGTGCTACATAATCCCGTGTGCTCAAAGGCTAGTTCAAAAAGCCATCAAAACCACTAGAATCAAAAATAAGAAAGATCCCTATAATGAGGAATGTAAAAAAGCCCTTAGAAAATTTGAGAATCTAAAATGTGAAAACTAAAAGTGTTTAAAAAAAAAGAGGAGGGAATCTGTAAGAAAGGAATAAGTTTCGTTTTCACATAGAGACAGCATGGAATAAGGGAAATGGAGGCAAAACCAGTTTAAACAAGCCCCAGACAAAGAGAAGAGAGAATCTGCCTGATGTAAAGAGACATGAGGTAGTATCAGAGGCGGGAACTCACAGCAAAAAAAATAAAAATTTGGGGGGGCATTGGCTAATCAGTTCAAAATCTCAATAATGAGCTAGTTGGCTCTCTGGGATTGGCGGTACAAATTAAAATCTCAAAAGATGAATTAGTTAGTGTTCTCGGATAGGCTGTAACCTCTGTAGTACCCAGTCAATGGGGAAACAGGGGAGGGACTTGCGAATTAGGAGTAGGAGATTTAAACATCACCATTCTCTTCCTCTGGCACGCCAGCCTTCCGCGTGTTTGGCTGGACGCCCCATCTTGCAAGATCGTAAATAAATTCTTTTCTCCTCCAGAAAAAAAAAAAAAAAAAAAAAGAAGACCCTAGAAGAGCACAAAAAGAATTTGCAAGAGTAAATTAAAAATAGAAGATCTTATGGAAATAAAAGATACTGTTGATCAAATTAAAAATATTCTTGAGGGACATAACAGCAGATTTGAAAATGCAGAGGAAAGAAATAGCAAACTCAGGGACAGAGTGGTGGGACACAAAAGCACAAAAGAATGAGTGCTGAAAAAAACTGAAAAATTTGAAATGGATCTCAGGGAAATAATGGAAAACATGAAGCACACAAACATAAGAATCACTGGTGTTCCAGAAGGTGAAGAGAAGAGTAAAGGGCTAGGAAAAGTATTCAAAGACATTGTTGGGGAAAACTTCCCAAACCTTCTAAATGACATAAATATGCAAATCAAAGATACCCAATGAACTCCAAATAGAATAAATCCAAATAAACTCACTCTGAGACATATTTTGATCAGACTGTCAAATGCTGAAGAGAAGGAGAAAGTTCTGAAAGCATCAAGGGAAAAGCAATTCACCACACACAAGGGAAACAACGTAAGACTAAGTACTGATTACTCAGCAGGCACCATGGAGGCAAGAAGGCACTGGTATAACATACTTAAAATTTTGAAAGAGAAAAATTGCCAGCCAAGAATTTTTTATCCAGCAAATCTCTCCTTCAAAATTGAAGGAAAAAAAAAAAATGCTGAGAGAGTCTGTTAATAAGAGATCTGCCCTACAAGAAATACTAAGGGAGCAATACTGACTGAGAAAAAAAAAGATAGAAGAGAGAGGCCTGGAGAAGGGCAGAGAAATGAAGGATATTAGTAGGGGTAAATTAAAGGAAATAAAGAGTGTGGGGGGTGGGTATATCTGACAACTAAAAGCCAAAGGATAAGATGGCTGATTCAATAACTGCCTTCACAATAATAACATTGAATGTAAATGAATTAAACTCCCCAATTAAAAGATATAGATTGGTAGAATGGATTTAAAAATATGAACCATCAAAATGCTGTTACAAGAGACTCATCTTAGACCCAGTGACACAAAGAGATTGCAAGTGAAAGGATTGGAAAAAAAATACTCCATGCAAGCTACAGCAAAAAGAAAGCAAGGGTAGAAATACTAATTTCAGATAAAATAGACTTCAAATACAAGGATGTCATAAGAGACAAAGAAGGACACTATATACTAATAAAAGGGACAATTCACCAAGAAGAAATAACAATCGTAAATGTTTATGCACCCAATCAGGGTGCTCCAAAGTACATGAGACAAACATTGGCAAAACTGAAGGAAGCAATAGATGTTTCCACAATAATCATGGGAGACTTCAATACACCACTCTCTCCTATAGATAGAACAACCAGACAGAGGACCAATAAGGAAATTGAGAACCTAAACAATGTGATAAATGAATTAGACTTAACAGACATATATATAGCATTACGTCTCAAATTACCAGGATATACATTCTTCTCTAGTGCTCGTGGAACTTTCTCCAAGATAGGTCACATGCTGGGGCATAAAACAAGCCTTGATAAATTTTAAAAGATTGAAATTATTCAAAGCACATTCTCTGACCACATGGAATGCAACTAGAAGTCAATAACCATCAAAGATCTAGAATATTCACAAATATCTGGGGGTTAAAAAACAGCACACCTAAGGTTATAGTCTAAATATTCTCTTGGGGTAGAATAGGAACATGTTGGAAGTAATGTAGTTATTATAGGTTATTTGTTTTTTCTTATTTCTTTATTTTCCTTTCATTTGAAATGTTTTTTTATTGTCTGTTTTTTTTAATTTTCTAATAAAATCAATTGAAAACAAAAATACAATGAAAAATATATATGTATGCAAAGCTCCCCCGGGGAGCTGGGGGGAAATGCAGAGGTGTTGAGCTTCCTCACCTGGATGGCTGTTGATGTTATCACAAACATTGAGGACTGGTGATATGATGGACTGAGCCCTCTATCATGGAACTTGCCCTTATGAAGCTTGTTACTGCAAAGGAAAGGCTAAACCTGGTTATAATTGTGCCTAAGAGTCTCTCGCTGAATAATTCTTTGTTGCTCAGATGTGGCCCTCTCCCTCTAGCTAAGCCAAGTTGGTGGGTCAAATCACTGTCCTCCCCGCTATGTGGGATCTGACACCCAGCGGATGGCAACACAGAATATGACTTCTGGGGATGAATCTGGACCCAACAACGTGGGATTGAGAACATCTTGACCAAAAGGGGAATGTGAAATGAAACAAAATAAAGTCTCAGTGGCTGAGAGATTCCAAATGGGATCCAGAAGTCGCTCCGGTGGACACTCTTAGGCACTAATAGATAACCCTTTTTAGGTTTTAATGTATTGGAATAACTAGAAATAAATACCTGAAACTAACAAACTGCCCAGTAGCCTTGACTCTTGAAGACATATACATAACAGTGTAACTTACAAGGGGTGGCAATGTGATTGGGAAAGCCTTGTGGATCATACTCCTCTTTATCCAGTGTTTGGATGGATGAGTAGAAAATTGGGGACAAAAAACTAAAGGAAAAATAGGGCAGGAGGGGAGGGACGATGTGTGTATTCTTTTATTACTCTTATTTTTTTATTCTTATCTTCACTTTTTCTGGTACAAGGAAAATGTTCAAAAAACTAGATTGGGGTGATGAATGAACAATTATATGATGGTAATGTGAAAAATTGATTGTACACTTTGGATGACTATATAGTATGTGAATACATATCAATAAAATAAAGAAAAAAACAGCACACCTAAACAATCAGTAGGTCAAAGAAGAAATTGCAAGAGAAATTGTTAAATATCTAGAGACCAATGAAAACAAGAACACAATATATCAAAACTTATGGGATGCAGTGAAGGCCATATTGAGGGGGAAATTTATAGTTCAAAATGCATACATTAAAAAGAAAGAAAGAGTTAAAATCAGAGAACTACTGGAACAACTGAAGAAGCTAGAGAATGATCAGCAAACTAATCCTAAAGCAAGTAGAAGAAAACAAATAACAAGAATTAAAGCAGAAATAAATGATACAGAGAACAAAAAAAATAGAATAAATAAAACGAAACATTGGTTCTTTGAGAAGATCAACAAGATTGACAAACCCTTAGCTAGACTGACAAAGTCAAAAAGAGAAAAGACCCAAATAAACAAAATAATAAATGAGAGGGGGAACATTATGGCAGATTAAGAAGAAATTTTTTAAAAAGCATAAGAGGATACTATGAACAACAGTACTCCAACAAAATAGACAATTTAGAGGAAAAGGATAATTTTCTGGAAACATGTGAACAACCTAGACTGACCCAAAAAGAAATAGAAGACCTCAGCAAACCAATCACAAGCAAAGAAATTCAATCAGACTTCAAAAATCTACCTACAAATAAAAGCCCAGAGCCAGATGGCTTCACAAAAGAACTTTACCAAACTTTACAAAAAGAACTGACACCATTCCTACTCAAACTCTTTCAAAAAATTGAAGAAAATGGAAAACTACCCAATTCATTTTATGGAACCAACATCACTGTGATTCCAAGACCAGATAAAGATACAATGAAAAAGGAAAACTACAGGCCAATCTCCCTAATGGATATAGATGCAAAAATCCTCAACAAAATACTTGCAAATTGAATCCAAAGACACATTTAAAAAATCATACACCACAACCAAGTGGGGGTTCATCTCAGGCATGCAAGGGTCGTTCATCATAAGAAAATCAGTTAATGTAATTCAACACATTAACAAATCAAAAGGGAAAAATCAAATGATGATCACAATAGATGCTGAAAAGGCATCTGACAAAATTCAACATTGCTTTTTGATAAAAACACTTCAAATGATAGGAATTGAGTGAACCTTCCTTGATATGGTAAAGGGCATATATGAAAACCCATAGCCAGCATAGTACTCAATGGTGAGAGGCTGAAAGCCTTTCCCCTAAGATTGGGAATGAGACAGATGCCCACTGTCACCTCCATTATTCAACATTGTGCTACAAGTTCTAGCCAGAGCAATTCACCAAGACCAAGATATAAAAGGTATCCAAATTGGAAAGGAAGAAGTAAAACTGTCATTATTTGCAGATGATATGATCCTATATTTGGAAAATCCTGAGAAATCAATGACATAGCTACTTGAGCTAAAAAACAAATTCTGCAAAATGGCGGGATACAAGATCAATGCACATTAAGTCAGTAATGTTCCTATATGCTAGCAATGACCTAACTGAAGAGACACTCAAGAAAAACATTCCATTCACAACAGTAACTAAAAAAATCAGGTTCCTAGGAATACACTTAACCAAGGATGTAAAAGACCTTTACACAGAAAATTACATAGCTTTACTAAAAGAAATGAAAGGGGACCTAAAGAGATGGAAAAATATTCCATGTTCATGCATAGGAAGGCTAAAGGTTGTTAAGATGTCAATCCTACCCAAACTGATCTACAGATTCAATGCAATTCCAATCAAAATTCAAAAAACCTACTTTGCAGACTTGGAAAAGCTACTTATCAAATTTATTTTGAAGGGAAAGGGGCCTCAAATTGCTAAAAGCATTCTAAAATAGAAAAACAAAGTGTGAGGACTTATGCTTCCTGACATTGAAGCAATAGTAGTCAAAACAGCATGGTATTGACACAAAGATAGACATATTAATCAATGGAATCAAATTGTGAATTCAGAAATAGACCCCCAGATCTACAGTTGAGATTTTTTATAAGGCTCCCAAACTCACTGAACTGGAAGATAACAGGCTTCAACAAATGGGACTGGGAAAACTGGATATCCTTATCCAAAAGAATGAAAGAGGACCCCTGCCTCACACCCTATACAAAAATTAACTCAAAGTGGATCAAAGACTTCAATATAAAAGACAGTAACATAAAACTCCTGGAAGATAATGTAGGGAAACATCTTCAAGACCTAGTATTAGGAGGTAACTTCTTAGGCCTTACACCCAAAGCAAAAGCAATGAATGAAAAAATAGATAAATGGGAACTCCTCAAAATAAAAAGCTTCTGTACCTCAAAGGAATTTGTCAAAAAGGTGAAGAGGCAGCCAACCCAATGGGAGAAAATATTTGGAAACCATAAATCTGATGAGAGACTGATATCTTGCATATATAAAGAAATCCTACAACTCAATGACAATAGCACAAACAGCCCAATTATAAAGTGGGCAAAAGACATGAAAAGTTATTTTTTGAAGAAGAAATACAAATGGCTAAGAAACACATGTAAAAAATGTTCATCTTCACTAGCTATTAGGGAAATGCAAATCAAGACTACAATGAGGTATCACCTCAGGAACAATAAGAATGGCTGCCATTAAACAAACAAGAAACTACAAGTGCTGGAGAGAATGTGCAGAAATTGGAACTCATTCATTGCTTGTGGGACTGTGTAATGGTACAGCCACTGTGGAAGACAGTTTGGCAGTTCCTCAGTGTGCTGGTTTGAATGTGTTATGTCCCCCAGGAAAAGCCATATTCTTTGATGCAATATTGTGAGGCAGACATATTAGTGGGGATTAAGTTGGAACATTTGGATTAGGTTGTTTGTATGGCAATGCACCCCACCCAACTGTAGGTGATAACCCTGATGAGATATTTTCATGGAGGTGTGGCCCCACCCATTCATGGTGGGCCTTCATCAGTGGAGCCATATAAATGAGCTGATGGGCAGAGGGAACTCAGTTCAGCTGTGAGTGACATTTTGAAGAGGAGCTACAGCCAAGAGGGATGCTTTGAAGAAAGCACAGGAGCTGCAGATGAGAGAGAGTTTGAAGATGGCCACTGAAAGCAGACTCTTGCTCCAGAGAAGCTGAGAGAGGACAAATACCCCAAGTGCAACTAAGAATGACATTTTTGAGTAACTGCAGCCTAGAGAGGAGCATCTTGGTAGGAAGTCATTTTGAAACCAGAACTTTGGAGCAGATGCCAGGTACATGCCTTCCTAGCTAACAGAGGTTTTCTGGACACCATTGGCCATCCTCCAGTGAAGGTACACGATTGCTGATGTGTTACCTTGGACACTTTATGGCCTTCAGACTGTAACTGTGTAACCAAATAAACCCCCTTTTATAAAAGCCAATCCATCCCTAGTGTTTTGCATTCCAGTAGCATTAGCAAACTAGAACAGTCAGAAAACTAGATATCAAGTTATCCTCCAATCCCACAATTTTACTTCTCAGTATATACCTAGAAGATCTGAAAGCAGTGACAAGAACAGAGATCTGTACACAGATCTTCATAGTGGCATTGTTCACAACTGCCAAGAGATGGAAATAACCCAAATGTTCTTCAACAGATGAGTGGGTAAACAAAATGTGGTATATACATATGAAGGAATACTACACAGCAGTAAGAAGGAATGGGGTCATTAAACATATGACAACATGGATGAACTTTGAAGACAAAATGCTGAGTGAAATAAGCCAGACACAAAAGAAGAGATATTGTATGTTATCACTAATGTGAACTCCATGAAAAAAAAATGTAAAATAAGTGTCTTATAATGTAGAATATAGGAAACCTAGAGACAGACAGAAGTTAGTGAAGGGGGAATGATAATCTAATATGTACAAATAGATAATGAGGGTGAACTTAATGGTATGGGAATGGTCAGGTGTGACTATGGTCTGGTAATGGGATTATAAATATCAGTGATGCATTGAAGGTGAACATGTTTGTAAATGGTTGTTTAAAGGCAAGTAACCCAAAAAAAAGTACCACAAACCTGCAGCTGATAAGGGCTCTGGGATGTTTTATGTTATGATAATTGTTTAAAGTTGAGAGTGATGATGACTGTACAAGTAAGTGAAGATAATGTAAGAAACTGATCATTTATCTTGGGATAGAATGCATATTAAGTGAAATTAGGAAGCCACTTCTTAATAAATCAGACCCTCAACATGAGACTTGCTCTTGTGAAACTTAGGGCTGTAAACAAGAAGCTGAGCCTTCCTATAATTATGCCTAAGATGCACCTCCAGAGAAACTCTTTTGTTGCTCAGATGTGGACTTTCTCCATCTAAGCCCAATTTGGCAAATAAATTCATTAAACACCACCACCACCTCCCCATGAGGGACATGACTACCAGGAGAATGACTCTTCCTGGCGATGTGGGACATGACTCCCGGGAATGAGCCTGGCCTTGGCAGCAAGGGATTGAAAATGCCTAATTGACAAAAAGGAAGAAAAAGAAAGGTAACAAGTTGAGGTTACAGTGGCTGAGAGATCTTAAATAGAGTCAAGAGGTTATCTGGGAGGTTTCTCTTATGCCAGCTCCAGCCAGACATCCCAAATGGTCACACTATGCCTTGCCATTACCAAAAGTAGTCCCCAAATACCTAGTTCCCTATATGAGATTCTGTAAAAGATTCACTCACTAAGTTTTCTCTCTCAGAAACTTAAATCCACCAGAGTGTTCCTATGCCAGACAAGTCCTAAACCCCAGAGACAACAGCCTCTTTAAGAACAACAATCAGATGCAGCTCCTTTCCCCATACTGTCAACACCCCCTTTCAATATGAACAAGTTAGGGTGGTCACTGCCTAGACACCAAGGAAGATGGAGAAAGAGGTTAAGTGATCGGAGGGGGTAGCAGCAAACAAAATAAGATTTAACAAAGGTCTATGAAACTTTATATAAAAAGGTATTTTTTTAGATGCTGGGGTGTTGGAATAGCTGGAAGGAGGTAAATGATGTGGTGGAACTGTAACCTATAACATTCTTTGAAATTTGTTCTATAGCTACCCATTGAATTGTGCTTTGAAAGTCTTCACCTTTCTGCATATATCCTACATTTCATAATAAGGAAAGAACTGAAACTGTGAAACTTTAACCCATACAATTTTTGAAATTACCTATGTAACTGCTTGTTAACACCATTCTGTATGTATGTTATATTTTACAATAATGGAAATAGCTGAAATTGTGGAACTATGACCCATGACAATCTTTGAAATTTGGTCTCTAACTACTTGTTAAATCACACTTTGAAAGCTATCACTGTTATGTATATATGTTAAAGTTCCCAATAAAAAATGCATTAAAAAACTCAACAATAAGCAAATAAACAACTCAATTTTTTTAATGGGCAAAAGAGATAAGCAGACAATTCACCAAAAAAGTTACATAGCTGGCAAGGAAGCACATGAAGATATGCTCAAATTCATCAGTAACTAAGGAAATGCAAATTAAAACTAAAATGCAATACCACTGTACACCTAATACAATGCCAAAAAAAAGCTAACAAAAACTTGACTATGCTAAGTGCTCACAAGGAAGCTGAAAACTTGAATTCCTAAACATTGTTGGTGGGATGCAAAATAGTTTAGCTACTTTGGGCAACAGTCTAGCATCCTCTTATAAACTTAAATATACTCTTACCAAACAACCCAGAAATTCTACTCTTAGGTGTCTACCCAAATGAAATGAAAACCTGTGTTTATAAGAAAACCTGTACATAAATGTTTTTAGCAGCTGTATCCAAAATCTAGAAACAATTCAAATGTCTTTCATCTGGGGTACGGATAAGCAAACTGTAGTACATCCATACAGTGGAATACTTCTCAGCAATAAAAAGGAGTGAGTCAGTGATACACACACCAATCTCTAATGCTTTACACTAAGTGAAAGAAGCCAGACTCAGAGTGCTGCCTACTGTATTCCACTTATATGACATTTTCAAAAGCAAAACTATAGGGGCAGTGACATCATCAACATGACAACGTAAACAGCTACTGAAAACTTCTCTCCAGAGATTCAATAAAAAAAAAAAAAAGGACAATTCTGAATTATTTGAAACTCTGGAGGAGGCTATAGACTGGAGAAAGACCCTGAAAATGTCAAATTGAAGAAAGAAAAGAAATATCAGGTAAGAATTTTCCATCCCTCTCCCCTTCACTTGGTCTCCATGTGGGAAAGGCACAGAAAAAGCAGAAGGGACCCCTCCCATCAGGGACACAGATTTTAAAATCTCACAGCAGTGAAAAATACTCTGTTTGGAGACCCTGTGGTCAGGGCAGAATATCTCAAGGCCCAGATCAGTAAGGGACATGGACAGAAAAGCATTTCCAGCCTAGATCTGAAAGCCCTTCACCCACCCTTGAAGGAAGCAGCAGCCGGTGGCTGTTTCCTCCCCTTGGAGTCCTGCAGTTTGGGCCCAGCTGTGCTCCAAGGCAGAGCAGCCTCTGAGGACAATTAAGTTACCAAACAGCACTGTCTGCTGGACAGTCCAGAAAGTGCAAGGACCCTTTCTTAGGAGAATAGGAGCTGATCTACATACCCTGCAAAGAAGCCTGGCCTTGTTTTGGCTGAGAAATGGGGAATATCGAACTATAAAAGCAGGGCCCCAAAACTAAATCCAGGTCTTGTTAGCTGGTGGAAAATAAAACACCACTGGAAGCCAGAAGATTGGTACTATAACACACAGTGAACCTGCTGGGGTGCCTAGTGCCCACGTATCATCCCTGTGGCAAGCCACAGTGGCACCTGATACGTGGGAGAAGACTGGGAGACAGTGCCAATCTGACAACCATCCAGGGAGAGAAAAAAAGAAAAGATAGAGATCAAAGACAACCAACAAGAAAACCTTAGGCAAAAGAGAGAAAACAACCTTCAGAATAAACCAACCAAGAAAGTCAGATGCTGAGACACCAGCAAAAAAATAACAAGCCACATCAGGGAATGGGAAAATATGGCCCAGTCAAAGGAAGAAACTAACATTTCAACAGAGATTCACGAGTTGAAACAACTAATTATAGATGTTCAAACAAATCTTTATAGATGTTCAATCAAATCAACGAGGTGAGACAGAATGTGACAAAAGACATGAAGGATCTAAAGAAGACACAGGGTGATCATAAGGAAGAATTCATAAGCTTGAAAAAAAATGACAGAACTTATGGGAATGAAAGGTACAATAGAAAAGATGAAAAACACAATGGAGACATACAACAGCAGACTTGGAGAGGCATAAAAAAGGCTCAGTGAGCTGGAGGACAGGACATCTGAAATCCTGCACACAAAGGAACAGATAGGGAAAAGAAAGGAAAAATATGAGCAAGGTCTCATGGAACTGAATGACAACATGAAGCACATGAATATACATGTCATAGCTATCACAGAAGGAGTAGAGAAGGGAAAAGCAGCAGAAAGAATAATAGAGGAAATAATCAATGAAAATTTCCCATCTCTTATGAAAGACATAAAATTACAGGTCCAAGAAGCACAGTATACCCCAAACAGAATTGATCCAAATACACATACTCAAAGACACTTACTAATCAGATTTTCAAATGTCAAAAACAAAGAGAGACTTCTGAAAGCAGCAAGAGAAAAGCAATCCATCACATACAAGGAAAGTTTGATAAGACTAAATGCAGACCTCTCAGCAGAAACCATGGAGGCAAGAAGGCAGTGGTATAACATATTCAAGATACTGAAAAAGAAAAACTGCCAACCAAGAATCCTATATCCAGCAAAATCATCCTTCAAAAATGAGGGAGAGGGAGGCGGGGCAAGATGGCGGACTGGTGAGCTGTAAGTTTTAGTTACTCCTCCAGGAAAGTAGGTAAAAATCCAGGAACTGCGTGGACTGGACACCACAGAGCAATCTGTCTTTGGGCATACTTCATACAACCCTCATGTAAACGTGGAACTGCTGAGATCAGCGAAATCTGTAAGTTTTTGCGGCCAGGGGACCCGCGCCCCTCCCTGCCAGGCTCAGTCCCGGGGGAGGAGGGGCTGTCAGCTCCGGGAAGGAGAAGGGAGAACTGCAGTGGCTGCTCTTATCGGAAACTCATTCTACTGATTCAAACTCCAACCATAGATAGACTGAGACCAGACACCAGAGACTCTGAGAGCAGCCAGCCCAGCAGAGAGGAGACAGGCATAGAAAAAAAACAACACAAAAAACTCCAAAATAAAAGCAGAGGATTTTTGGAGTTCTGGTGAACACAGAAAGGGGAAGGGCGGAGCTCAGGCCTTGAGGCGCATATGCAAATACCGAAGAAAAGCTGATCTCTCTGCCCTGTGGACCTGTCCTTAATGGCCCTGGTTGCTTTGTCTATTAGCATTTCAATAACCCATTAGATCTCTGAGGAGGGTCGTTTTTTTTTGTTTGTTTTTTTTTTTTAAATCCTTTTTTCTTTTTCTAAAACAATTACTCTAAGAAGCCCAATACAGAAAGCTTCAAAGAATTGCAATTTGGGCACATCAAGTCAAGAGCAGAACTAAGAGAGCTCTGAGACAAAAGGCAATAATCCAGTGGCTGAGAAAATTCACTAAACAACACAACTTCCCAAGAAAAGGGGGGTGTCCGCTCACAGCCACCATCTTGGTGGACAGGAAACACTCCTGCCAATCACCAGCCCCATAGCCCAGAGCTGCCCCAGACAACCCAGTGTGACGGAAGTGCTTCAAATAACAGGCACACACCACAAAACTGGGCGTGGACATTAGCCTTCCCTGCAACCTCAGCTGAATGTCCCAGAGCTGGGAAGGTGGAGCAGTGTGAATTAACAAAGCCCCATTCAGCCATCATTTGAGCAGACTGGGAGCCTCCCTACACAGCCCAGCAGCCCAGAACTGCCCTGGGGGGACGGCACTCACCTGTGACATAGCACAGTCATCCCTCAACAGAGGACCCGGGGTGCACGGCCTGGAAGAGGGGCCCACTTGCAAGTCTCAGGAGCCATATGCCAATACCAAAGACTTGTGGGTCAGTGGCAGAGACAAACTGTGGCAGGACTGAACTGAAGGATTAGACTATTGCAGCAGCTTTAAAACTCTAGGATCATCAGGGAGATTTGATTGTTAGGGCCACCCCCCTCCCCGACTGCCCAGAAACACGCCCCACATACAGGGCAGGCAACACCAACTACACACGCAAGCTTGGTACACCAATTGGGCCCCACAAGACTCACTCCCCCCACTCACCAAAAAGGCTAAGCAGGGGAGAACTGGCTTGTGGAGAACAGGTGGCTCGTGGACGCCACCTGCTGGTTAGTTAGAGAAAGTGTACTCCACGAAGCTGTAGATCTGATAAATTAGAGATAAGGACTTCAACAGGTCTACAAACCCTAAAAGAACCCTATCAAGTTCAGCAAATGCCACGAGGCCAAAAACAACAGAAAATTATAAAGCATATGAAAAAACCAGACGATATGGATAACCCAAGCCCAAGCACCCAAATCAAAAGACCGGAAGAGACACAGCACCTAGAGCAGCTACTCAAAGAACTAAAGATGAACAATGAGACCATAGTACGGGATATGAAAGAAATCAAGAAGACCCTAGAAGAGCATAAAGAAGACATTGCAAGACTAAATAAAAAAATGGATGATCTTATGGAAATTAAAGAAACTGTTGACCAAATTAAAAAGATTCTGGACACTCATAGTACAAGACTAGAGGAAGTTGAACAACGAATCAGTGACCTGGAAGATGACAGAATGGAAAATGAAAGCATAAAAGAAAGAATGGGGAAAAAAATTGAAAAAATCGAAATGGACCTCAGGGATATGATAGATAATATGAAACGTCCAAATATAAGACTCATTGGTGTCCCAGAAGGGGAAGAAAAGGGTAAAGGTCTAGGAAGAGTATTCAAAGAAATTGTTGGGGAAAACTTCCCAAATCTTCTAAACAACATAAATACACAAATCATAAATGCTCAGCGAACTCCAAATAGAATAAATCCAAAAAAAACCCACTCCGAGACATATACTGATCACACTGTCAAACATAGAAGAGAAGGAGCAAGTTCTGAAAGCAGCAAGAGAAAAGCAATTCACCACATACAAAGGAAACAGCATAAGACTAAGTAGTGACTACTCAGCAGCCACCATGGAGGCGAGAAGGCAGTGGCACGATATATTTAAAATTCTGAGTGAGAGGAATTTCCAGCCAAGAATACTTTATCCAGCAAAGCTCTCCTTCAAATTTGAGGGAGAGCTTAAATTTTTCACAGACAAACAAATGCTGAGAGAATTTGCTAACAAGAGACCTGCCCTACTGGAGATACTAAAGGGAGCCCTACAGACAGAGAAACAAAGACAGGACAGAGAGACTTGGAGAAAGGTTCAGTACTAAAGAGATTCGGTATGGGTACAATAAAGGATATTAATAGAGAGAGGGAAAAATATGGCAAACATAAACCAAAGGATAAGATGGCCGATTCAAGAAATGCCTTCAGGTTTTAACGTTGAATGTAAATGGATTAAACTCCCCAATTAAAAGATATAGATTCGCAGAATGGATCAAAAAAAATGAACCATCAATATGTTGCATACAAGAGACTCATCTTAGACACAGGGACACAAAGAAACTGAAAGTGAAAGGATGGAAAAAAATATTTCATGCAAGCTACAGCCAAAAGAAAGCAGGTGTAGCAATATTAATCTCAGATAAAATAGACTTCAAAGGCAGGGATGTTTTGAGAGACAAAGAAGGCCACTAGGTACTAATAAAAGGGGCAATTCAGCAAGAAGAAATAACAATCGTAAATGTCTATGCACCCAATCAAGGTGCCACAAAATACATGAGAGAAACATTGGCAAAACTAAAGGAAGCAATTGATGTTTCCACAATAATTGTGGGAGACTTCAACACATCACTCTCTCCTATAGATAGATCAACCAGACAGAAGACCAATAAGGAAATTGAAAACCTAAACAATCAGATAAATGAATTAGATTTAACAGACATCTACAGGACATTACATCCCAAATCACCAGGATACACATACTTTTCTAGTGCTCACGGAACTTTCTCCAGAATAGATCATATGCTGGGACATAAAACAAGCCTCAATAAATTTAAAAAGATTGAAATTATTCAAAGCACATTCTCTGACCACAATGGAATACAATTAGAAGTCAATAACCATCAGAGACTTAGAAAATTCACAAATACCTGGAGGTTAAACAACACACTCCTAAACAATCAGTGGGTTAAAGAAGAAATAGCAAGAGAAATTGCTAAATATATAGAGACGAATGAAAATGAGAACACAACATACCAAAACCTATGGGATGCAGCAAAAGCAGTGCTAAGGGGGAAATTTATAGCACTAAACACATATATTAAAAAGGAAGAAAGAGCCAAAATCAAAGAACTAATGGATCAACTGAAGAAGCTAGAAAATGAACAGCAAACCAATCCTAAACCAAGTAGAAGAAAAGAAATAACAAGGATTAAAGCAGAAATAAATGACATAGAGAACAAAAAAACAATAGAGAGGATGAATATCATCAAAAGTTGGTTCTTTGAGAAGATCAACAAGATTGACAAGCCCCTAGCTAGACTGACAAAATCAAAAAGAGAGAAGACCTATATAAACAAAATAATGAATGAAAAAGGTGACATAACCGCAGATCCTGAAGAAATTAAAAAAATTATAAGAGGATATTATGAACAACTGTATGGCAACAAACTGGATAATGTAGAAGAAATGGACAATTTCCTGGAAACATATGAACAACCTAGACTGACCAGAGAAGAAATAGAAGACCTCAACCAACCCATCACAAGCAAAGAGATCCAATCAGTCATCAAAAATCTTCCCACAGACTGGTGGTTTGATGGGTTGAGCCCTCTACCATAAGTTTTACCCTTGGGAAGATGGTTGCTGCAAAGGAGAGGCTAGGCCTCCCTATATTTGTGCCTAAGAGTCTCCTCCTGAATGCCTCTTTGTTGCTCAGATGTGGCCCTCTCTCTCTGGCTAAGCCAACTTGAAAGGTGACATCACTGCCCTCCCCCCTATGTGGGATCAGACACCCAGGGGAGTGAATCTCCCTGGCAACGTAGAATATGACTCCCGGGGAGGAATGTAGACCCGGCATCGTGGGACGGAGAACATCTTCTTGACCAAAAGGGGGATGTGAAAGGAAATGAAATAAGCTTCAGTGGCAGAGAGAATCCAAAAGGAGCCGAGAGGTCACTCTGGTGGGCACTCTTACGCACACTTTAGACAACCCTTTTTAGGTTCTAAAGAATTGGGGTGGCTGAAACTATCAAACTACAACCCAGAACCCATGAATCTCGAAGACAGTTGTATAAAAATGTAGCTTATGAGGGGTGACAATGGGATTGGGAAAGCCAAAAGGACTAAACTCCACTTTGTCTAGTTTATGGATGGATGTGTAGAAAAGTAGGGGAAGGAAACAAACAGACAAAGGTACCCAGTGTTCTTTTTTACTTCAATTGCTCTTTTTCACTCTAATTATTATTCTTGTTATTTTTGTGTGTGTGCTAATGAAGGTGTCAGGGATTGATTTAGGTGATGAATGTACAACTATGTAATGGTACTGTAAACAATCGAAAGTACAATTTGTTTTGTATGACTGCGTGGTATGTGAATATATCTCAATAAAATGATGATTAAAAAAAAAAAAAAAATCTTCCCACAAATAAATGCCCAGGGCCAGATGGCTTCACAGGGGAATTCTACCAAACTTTCCAGAAAGAACTGACACCAATCTTACTCAAACTCTTTCAAAACATTGAAAAAAATGGAACACTACCTAACTCATTCTATGAAGCTAACATCAATCTAATACCAAAACCAGGCAAAGATGCTACAAAAAAGGAAAACTACCGGCCAATCTCCCTAATGAATATAGATGCAAAAATCCTCAACAAAATACTTGCAAATCGAATCCAAAGACACATTAAAAAAATCATACACCATGACCAAGTGGGGTTCATTCCAGGCATGCAAGGATGGTTCAACATAAGAAAAACAATCAATGTATTACAACACATTAAAAACTCGAAAGGGAAAAATCAATTGATCATCTCAATAGATGCTGAAAAAGCATTTGACAAAATCCAACATCCCTTTTTGATAAAAACACTTCAAAAGGTAGGAATTGAAGGAAACTTCCTCAACATGATAAAGAGCATATATGAAAAACCCACAGCCAGCATAGTACTCAACGGTGAGAGACTGAAAGCCTTCCCTCTAAGATCAGGAACAAGACAAGGATGCCCGCTGTCACCACTGTTATTCAACATTGTGCTGGAAGTGCTAGCCAGGGCAATCCGGCAAGACAAAGAAATAAAAGTCATCCAAATTGGAAAAGAAGAAGTAAAACTGTCATTGTTTGCAGATGATATGATCTTATATCTAGAAAACCCTGAGAAATCGACGATACACCTACTAGAGCTAATAAACAAATTTAGCAAAGTAGCGGGATACAAGATTAATGCACATAAGTCAGTAATGTTTCTATATGCTAGAAATGAACAAACTGAAGTGACACTCAAGAAAAAGATACCATTTTCAATAGCAACTAAAAAAATCAAGTACCTAGGAATAAATTTAACCAAAGATGTAAAAGACCTATACAAAGAAAACTACATAACTCTACTAAAAGAAATAGAAGGGGACCTTAAAAGATGGAAAAATATTCCATGTTCATGGATAGGAAGGCTAAATGTCATTAAGATGTCAATTCTACCCAAACTCATCTACAGATTCAATGCAATCCCAATCAAAATTCCAACAACCTACTTTGCAGACTTGGAAAAGCTAGTTATCAAATTTATTTGGAAAGGGAAGATGCCTCGAATTGCTAAAGACACTCTAAAAAAGAAAAACGAAGTGGGAGGACTTACACTCCCTGACTTTGAAGCTTATTATAAAGCCACAGTTGCCAAAACAGCATGGTACTGGCACAAAGATAGACATATAGATCAATGGAATCGAATTGAGAATTCAGAGATAGACCCTCAGATCTATGGCCGACTGATCTTTGATAAGGCCCCCAAAGTCACCGAACTGAGCCATAATGGTCTTTTCAACAAATGGGGCTGGGAGAGTTGGATATCCATATCCAAAAGAATGAAAGAGGACCCCTACCTCACCCCCTACACAAAAATTTACTCAAAATGGACGAAAGATCTCAATATAAAAGAAAGTACCATAAAACTCCTAGAAGATAATGTAGGAAAACATCTTCAAGACCTTGTATTAGGAGGCCACTTCCTAGACTTTACACCCAAAGCACAAGCAACAAAAGAGAAAATAGATAAATGGGAACTTCTCAAGCTTAGAAGTTTCTGCACCTCAAAGGAATTTCTCAAAAAGGTAAAGAGGCAGCCAACTCAATGGGAAAATTTTTTGGAATTTTGGAAACCATGTATCTGACAAAAGACTGATATCTTGCATATACAAAGAAATCCTACAACTCAATGACAATAGTACAGACAGCCCAATTATAAAATGGGCAAAAGATATGAAAAGACAGTTCTCTGAAGAGGAAATACAAATGGCCAAGAAACACATGAAAAAATTTTCCGCTTCACTAGCTATTAGAGAGATGCAAATTAAGACCACAATGAGACACCATCTAACGGCTGCCGTTAAACAAACAGGAAACTACAAATGCTGGAGGGGATGTGGAGAAATTGGAACTCTTATTCATTGTTGGTGGGACTGTATAATGGTTCAGCCACTCTGGAAGTCAGTCTGGCAGTTCCTTAGAAAACTAGATATAGAGCTACCATTCGATCCAGCGATTGCACTTCTCGGTATATACCCGGAAGATCGGAAAGCAGTGACACGAACAGATATCTGCACGCCAATGTTCATAGCAGCATTATTCACAATTGCCAAGAGATGGAAACAACCCAAATGTCCTTCAACAGATGAGTGGATAAATAAAATGTGGTATATACACACGATGGAATACTACGCGGCAGTAAGAAGGAACGATCTGGTGAAACATATGACAACATGGATGAACCTTGAAGACATAATGCTGAGCGAAATAAGCCAGGCACAAAAAGAGAAATATTATATGCTACCACTAATGTGAACTTTGAAAAATGTAAAACAAATGGTTTATAATGTAGAATGTAGGGGAACTAGCAGTAGAGAGCAATTAAGGAAGGGGGAACAATAATCCAAGAAGATCAGATAAGCTATTTAACGTTCTGGGGATGCCCAGAAATGACTATGGTCTGTTAATTTCTGATGGATGTAGTAGGAACAAGTTCACTGAAATGTTGCTATATTATGTAACTTTCTTGGGGTAAAGTAGGAACATGTTGGAAGTTAAGCAGTTATCTTAGGTTAGTTGTCTTTTTCTTACTCCCTTGTTATGGTCTCTTTGAAATGTTCTTTTATTGTATGTTTGTTTTCTTTTTAACTTTTTTTTTCATACAGTTGATTTAAAAAAGAAGGGAAAGTTAAAAAAAAAAAGAAAAGAAAAAAGACAAACAAGGAAAACAAAAAAAAAAGATGTAGTGCCCCCTTGAGGAGCCTGTGGAGAATGCAGGGGTATTCGCCTACCCCACCTCCATGGTTGCTAACATGACCACAGACATAGGGGACTGGTGGTTTGATGGGTTGAGCCCTCTACCATAAGTTTTACCCTTGGGAAGACGGTTGCTGCAAAGGAGAGGCTAGGCCTCCCTATATTTGTGCCTAAGAGTCTCCTCCTGAATGCCTCTTTGTTGCTCAGATGTGGCCCTCTCTCTCTGGCTAAGCCAACTTGAAAGGTGAAATCACTGCCTTCCCCTCTACGTGGGACCAGACACCCAGGGGAGTGAATCTCCCTGGCAACGTGGAATATGACTCCCGGAGAGGAATGTAGACCCGGCATCGTGGGATGGAGAACATCTTCTTGACCAAAAGGGGGATGTGAAAGGAAATGAAATAAGCTTCAGTGGCAGAGAGATTCCAAAACGAGCCGAGAGATCACTCTGGTGGGCACTCTTACGCACACTTTAGACAACCTTTTTTAGGTTCTAAAGAATTGGGGTAGCTGGTGGTGGATACCTGAAACTATTAAACTACAACCCAGAACCCATGAATCTCGAAGACAGTTGTATAAAAATGTAGCTTGTGGGGGGTGACAATGGGATTGGGGATGCCATAAGGACCAAACTCCACTTTGTCTAGTTTGTGGATGGATGTGTAGAAAAGTAGGGGAAGGAAACAAACAGACAAAGGTACCCAGTGTTCTTTTTTACTTCAATTGCTCTTTTTCACTCTAATTATTATTCTTGTTATTTTTGTGTGTGTGCTAATGAAGGTGTCAGGGATTGATTTAGGTGATGAATGTACAACTATGTAATGGTACTGTAAACAATCGAAAGTACAATTTGTTTTGTATGACTGCGTGGTATGTGAATATATCTCAATAAAATGATGATTAAAAAAAAAAATGAGGGAGAGTTAAAAATATTTACAGATAAACAGACACTGAGAGAGTTCATGAACAGGAGACCTCCTCTACAGGAAATACTAAAGGGAGTGCTACAGACAGATAGGAAAAGACAGGAGAGAGAGGTTTGGAAAAAAGAAGAAATGAAGATATCAGGAGATAGAAAGAGGGTAGAGATCAGACATTTGATGTTGAAGGAGTATAGAATGTTCTAGAGGATTGATTGTTTAGATCTAGAAATGGATAGCACAATACTATGTGATGGTAACACAATATTGTAAGTACACTGAAAAAAAATGACTGTGAATATGGTTGAAAGAGGAAGGTTAGGGGTCTGAATGACACCAGAATGAAAGATAGAAGATAAAGACTGGGACTGTATAACTCAGTGAAACCTAGAGTGGTCAATTAGTGTAATTAAATGTGCAAATATAAGAATGTTTTTGCATGAGGGAGCAGCAAGAAGGAATGAAGTTATGAGGTATGCAATGAAGCAAATGGGCTCTGAGGACAGTAGGTTGAGTGAAATTAACCAGAAATGAAAAGACAAACATTATAATCCCTCACTAATATGGACTGATAACAATGTGCAAACTCTGAGAATTGAATCTGGGAGCATGGGTTATAAGGGGAAGGCTTATGTAAAGGTTCCTAGATTGTAAACTCTTACAATGGTCACGTTTGTTCATGAGCTGTAGCAGTTATTTCTGGGTTTTGAGATTCTGAGCTGTTTGTATGTGGCGTGGTTGGACCCTGGAGTTTCAGGTGTCTGCGTGGTGCCTGGGACTCAGGGCTGGTGTTTGGTGGCTTTGAGTGTCAGCGTTGCCCCATGAATCAATGTGTTAAGGAGGCTGAAAAGGAGATCAGACCTCAATTGGACATACGAACGAAATGGACTTGGTTGAGATTGGGGTAGATCAGATTAAAGGGTAGAGGATGATATTAACCATGTTTTAAAACTTTGGCTTCTGTGTGGGACCAAAGGAAGAGATGGTCATATGGTGCAAAATCTATATATTCTGTGGAATGCTAAATAATTTAACTTGAATGATCAGTTTACTCAAATGCCATGATTACATGGAACCTTGACTCGGGGGTGATACCTTGTTGATTGTACAGGTTATCATGAAGCCCCGATACAACCCAGAGTAATTTGGACAGAGAATAAGAAGTATTTGCAAAGAGGCCTTGAGGGACTGTGGAAAAATGTGGAAAGATTAAACTTTCCCAGCTGGGGAATTCCTGATATTATCACAAGCATTGGGGACCACCAGATTGGTGGGCTGAGCCCTCAATCTTGGGGCTTGCTCTTATGAAGCCTGTTGCTGAGAGGAGAAGCTAAACCTACTCATAATTGTGCCTAGGAATCACCCCTAGAGGGCCTCTTTGCTCAGTTGTGGCCTCTAAGCCAACTCAGCAGCTAAAGTCATTGCCCTCCCCCCGATATGGACATGACTCCCAGGGGTATAAATCTCCCTGGCAATGTGGAACGTGACTCCTGGGGATGAGCCTGGACCCGGGATCGTGGGATCGAGAAAGTCTTCTGGACCAAAAAGGGGAAGGGAATTGAAACAAAATAAAGTGTCAGGGCTAAGAGATTTCAAATGGAGTTGAGAGGTCATCCTGGAGGTAACTCTTACGCATCATATAGATATACCTTTTTAGTTTGTAGTTTATTAGAAAAGTTAGAAGGAAATATCTGAAACTGCTGAACTGCAATCCAGTATCCTTGATTCTTGAAGGTGATCGTATAACTATATACCTCATGTGGGGTGACCATGTGACTGTGAAAATTTTATGGCTCACACTCCCTTTACCCAGTGTCTGGGTAAATGAGTAGAAAAATGGGAACAAAAAGTAAATGAATAATATGGAGGAGGAGGGTATGGGATGTTTTGGGTGTTCTTTTTACTTTTACTTTTATTTTTTGCAGTAAAGAAAATATTCAAAAATTGATTGTTGTGATGAATGCACAACCATATGATGATACTGTGAACAACTGTTTTACACTTTGCATGATATTATGATATGTGAATATATTTCAATTAAAATTTTTTTAAGTAAATGTGGTGGGGAGAAGGGCTATGGGATGCTTTGAGAGTTCTCTTTTACTTTTATTTTTATTCTTATTTTCATTTTTATTTTTTGGAGTAATAGAAATGTTCAAAGATTAATTGTGGCATTGAATGCACAACTATATGATGAAACTGTGAACAACTGTTGTACACGTTGGATGATTGTATGGTGTGTAAGTGTATTTCAACAAAATTACACTAAAGAAAAAAAGTATAGGTGCAAAAAAAAAAAAAAAATCAGTGGTTGCCAGGGGCTAGGGTCAGGTGAAGATTTAACTTCCATGAGGCTCAGGGGAATTCTGAAGGGTGATAAAACTATTCTGTATTTTTATTGTGGTAGTGGTTACACATTGTTTGCATTTGCCAAAACTCTCAGAACTCTCATTAAAAAAGAACTCTCATTAAAAAGGATGAATTTTACTATATATAAATTATCCCCTAATTTTTAAAATGGAGGGAGTTACTGCTTAATTGCTGCTTTTCTCCCGTTAGCTTTAGGCTTTTGCTAGATATGGGGGGGTAGGAAAAAGGACCTGAGCAGGGTCACATGCCTTTCCCAAAGTGATGGTGAGGTGATGAAAAAGTTTGGTTAATGGGTGTTGGCAATGGTAGCTTCAATATTGTGAATGTAATTAATAATAATGAATTGTACACTTGAAAGTGGTTAAAATGGGCAATTTTGAGTTGTATATATGTTCCCACAACAAAACTTTTTAAAAAATGAAAAATGTGAACATGGTATTAACCACTTGAAAAAATGCGCAGCCTTGCTCACAAAAGAGAAATTCAAAGTAAAGCTATCCTGAGATACCATTTCTCATATCAGATTAGCAAAAATTCAAAAGTATACCGATGTATTCTGTTGGAGAGGCTACGGAAAAACAGGCATTCTCATACAGTGCTAGTGAGAATGCAAAACTGTACACCTATATGGAGGAGTATTTGTTAATATTTGCAAAATTACACATGCATTTATCCTTTAACTCACCTATCCTAATTCTAGGGATCTCAAAGATATGTTGGTAAAAAAAATAATAATAAAAATAAAAAACAAGAAGACATATGGACAAGTCTATTCATTTTAACAATTGTTACAATAGCCAAACATCCCAAATATCCATCAGTAGGAGACTGGTTGAACAATTTATATAACATCCACACAATATACTATCATGTAGCTGCAAAAAGCATGGTCCTAGGAGTGATCTCCAGGATATACTAAGGGAAAAACATATCTGGCATGCTAACATTTTATCTAAGAAAGGATTGGGGGTTATGATTATAAATACACACTCATCTATATTAAAATAGGTAATAGAAAGATAAAGCACAAAAACATTTTAATTGTTTCCTATAAGGAGAGAAAGGAAATACGGCAGAGGGAATAGGAATAAAAGTCAGATGTTGATGACTCTATCTTATTTTTTAGTTTTGACTTTGGAACTAAGTAAATATGTTTCATAATTATAAAAAATTTTAAGGCAATTTGTAAAAGTCAAACACAAATTTATATAAATGAACCTAATCTTACCTAACTTGGGTAAATATAAATGCCAGTACAATTGTACTTTTTGTTTGTAACTGCACTTTTTACTTCCTACAGAATTTAAAAGACAAATGCATAAAATCTAATGATAAATCAGTGGTTTGGTGCTCACAATGTATAAACATGCAATTTGTGACAAGAACTACATAAAGATAGGGGGTACAGAGGAGTATAGAAACACAGTTAATACCGAAGTTAAGTTGGTATCCAAGCAAATGAAAGTGTTACAGATTTAGGATGTTAAATTTACAGATTTTAGGATGTTTAGTTTAGGATGGTAACTACAAAGAAAATGTCAGGGAATACGCAAGCTCTTAGTGACGGAAAGTAGAGTACCAGATGCCAGGGGTAGCAAGGCAGGAGAAATGGGGAGTTAATGCAAAATGGGTGTCAGTTTCCACTTGGGGAGATGGGAAGGTTTTAGCAATGGAAGGTCGTGAGGGCAGAACAACATTGTGAATGTGATTAATCCTATTGAATAGTATGCTTGGGAGTGGCTGAAATGGGAAAATGTATTTGTATATATGTTCCCACAATTAAAAAAAAAAAAAGGATGAAGAAACAATGACAATTAAATGCAATGCATGATCCTGAACAGGCTATAATAACGGAGGAGAAAAGGCACAAAAGGACATTTTGGGGACATACGAAAAAATTGGAACCACTTAAGGTGGTTACATAAGTGAATATCCTTGTCCTTAGGAGATGTACAAAACAGTTTCAAGGAACAGGATACATAAAACCCACACTCAAGTGTTCATGTCTTGTGAATCCTGGAATGGAATTGTGGGGAGAGGATTGGGTCTGGCAGCTGCTTGCTCTGTTTTCTCTCAAATCCCCATGGATTGATAGACAGATAGAGACAGGGAGATCGATGGATGGATGGATGGATAGGTAGATAGATAGATAGATAGATAGATAGACAGACTGATATATGGTTGGATGGATAGATAGAATGATACGGCAAATGTGACAAAATATTAAAATTTGTGGATCTGTTTGTACCTGGAGGGATAGGGGTACACTGATATTCTCTGTATAGGGTTTGTATTATTTTTCTAACCTTTGAAGTTTGAACATATTTCTAAATAAGTTTTTAAAAAATACATGAGTTCATGATAGTTTATTTTTTCATTTCATTTGTCACTTTTGGAGGATACTAGGGAACCAAATCACTATTTTGAAAACTGACAATAAAATAAAAGAATCAAGAATTTATTTTACCTTACTGAACTTCAACATCACCAAATAGTTAAGGAGCAGAAGTTTCTCTTTGTATAGAGGCACTGCTTCCAAGAAATGAAGAAGGAATGGTAGATCACCACATTTTGTAGTCCCTAATGAATTAATATACAGAGGCAATGATCATCAATGACAACCAACATTACAAAAGAGAAGAAAAAGAATAGGTATTGTGTGCTTTGTACAAATACACAAAATCACCTAACAGATACTCTTCAAAAAAAAGATCTTAATCAGATCAAGTGTCTAGATCTAATTACTAACTTAAAGGTAATACAGGGAACAGAAGAACATATGTGAATTGACTATTAAGAATGAAATCAACAAAGGCCAAACTATAGGAACCTACAGAACAAGCTTCCAGTTTTCTAACAATTACAAAAACAGAAGAGATGGAAGGAAACCTAGAGATTAAAAGAGATTTAGTCTCCCTGGAATCTGGACCTGACATTGTGGGATTGAGAACATCTTGACCAAAAGGGGGAAGGGAAATGAAACAAAATAAAGTTTCAGTGGCTGAGAGATTCCAAATGGAGCCGAGAGGTCACTCTGGTGGGCATTCTTATGCACTATATAGATAACACTTTTTAGGTTTTAATGTATTGGAATAGCTAGCAGTAAATACCTGAAACTATCAAACTGTAACCCAGTAGCCTTGACTCTTGAAGACAATTGTATAACAATATAGCTTACAAGGGGTGACAGTGTGATTGCGAAAGCCTTGTAGATCACACTCTCTTTATCCAGTATATGGATGGATGAGTAGAAAAATGGGGACAAAAACTAAATGAAAAGTAGGGTGAGATGGGGGGGATGATTTGGGTGTTCTTTTTCATTTTTATTTTTTGTTTTTATTCTGATCCTCTCCAGTATAAGGAAAATGTTCAAAAATAGATTAGGGGGGAGAGCAGCCACAGCTTAGAGAGACATTTCGGAGAATGCCATTTGGAAACCCAATGTAGGAGCAAGCAGACACCAGCCATGTGCCTTCCCAGCTAACAGAGGTTTTCCAGACACCATTGATGCTCTTCAGTGAAGCTTGTTTTCCAAAGATGGCAGACTGGTGAGCTGTATGTTTTAGTTACTCCTCCAGGAAAGTAGGTAAAAAGCCAGGAACTGCGTGGACTGGACACCACAGAGCAATCTGTCTTTGGGCATACTTCATACAACACTCATGAAAATGTGGAACTGCTGAGATCAGCGAAATCTGTAAGTTTTTGCGGCCAGGGGACCCGCGCCCCTCCCTGCCAGGCTCAGTCCCGGGGGAGGAGGGGCTGTCAGCTCCAGGAAGGAGAAGGGAGAACTGCAGTGGCTGCTCTTATCGGAAACTCATTCTACTGATTCAAACTCCAACCATAGATAGACTGAGACCAGACACCAGAGACTCTGAGAGCAGCCAGCCCAGCAGAGAGGAGACAGGCATAGAAAAAAAAACAACACAAAAAACTCCTCAAGCTTAGAAGTTTCTGCACCTCAAAGGAATTTCTCAAAAAGGTAAAGAGGCAGCCAACTCAATGGGAAAAAATTTTTGGAAACCATGTATCTGACAAAAGACTGATATCTTGCATATACAAAGAAATCCTACAACTCAATGACAATAGTACAGACAGCCCAATTATAAAATGGGCAAAAGATATGAAAAGACAGTTCTCTGAAGAGGAAATACAAATGGCCAAGAAACACATGAAAAAATGTTCAGCTTCACTAGCTATTAGAGAGATGCAAATTAAGACCACAATGAGATACCATCTAACACCGGTTAGAATGGCTGCCATTAAACAAACAGGAAACTACAAATGCTGGAGGGGATGTGGAGAAATTGGAACTCTTATTCATTGTTGGTGGGACTGTATAATGCTTCAGCCACTCTGGAAGTCAGTCTGGCAGTTCCTAAGAAAACTAGATATAGAGTTACCATTCGATCCAGCGATTGCACTTCTCGGTATATACCCGGAAGATCGGAAAACAGTGACACGAACAGATATCTGCACGCCAATGTTCATAGCAGCATTATTCACAATTGCCAAGAGATGGAAACAACCCAAATGTCCTTCAACAGATGAGTGGATAAATAAAATGTGGTATATACACACGATGGAATACTACGCGGCAGTAAGAAGGAACGATCTGGTGAAACATATGACAACATGGATGAACCTTGAAGACATAATGCTGAGCGAAATAAGCCAGGCACAAAAAGAGAAATATTATATGCTACCACTAATGTGAACTTTGAAAAATGTAAAACAAATGGTTTATAGTGTAGAATGTAGGGGAACTAGCAGTAGAGAGCAATTAAGGAAGGGGGAACAATAATCCAAGAAGAACAGATAAGCTATTTAACATTCTGGGGATGCCCAGAAATGACTATGGTCTGTTAATTTCTGATGGATGTAGTAGGAACAAGTTCACTGAAATGTTGCTATATTATGTAACTTTCTTGGGGTAAAGTAGGAACATGTTGGAAGTTAAGCAGTTATCTTAGGTTAGTTGTCTTTTTCTTACTCCCTTGCTATGGTCTCTTTGAAATGTTCTTTTATTGTATGTTTGTTTTCTTTTTAACTTTTTTTTTCATACAGTTGATTTGAAAAAAGAAGGGAAAGTTAAAAAAAAAAAGAAAAAAGAAAAAAGACAAACAAGGAAAAAAAAAAAAAAAAAAGATGTAGTGCCCCCTTGAGGAGCCTGTGGAGAATGCAGGGGTATTCGCCTACCCCACCTCCATGGTTGCTAACATGACCACAGACATAGGGGACTGGTGGTTTGATGGGTTGAGCCCTCTACCATAAGTTTTACCCTTGGGAAGACGGTTGCTGCAAAGGAGAGGCTAGGCCTCCCTGTATTTGTGCCTAAGAGTCTCCTCCTGAATGCCTCTTTGTTGCTCAGATGTGGCCCTCTCTCTCTGGCTAAGCCAACTTGAAAGGTGAAATCACTGCCCTCCCCCCTACGTGGGATCAGACACCCAGGGAAGTGAATCTCGCTGGCAACGTGGAATATGACTCCCGGGGAGGAATATAGACCCGGCATCGTGGGATGGAGAACATCTTCTTGACCAAAAGGGGGATGTGAAAGGAAATGAAATAAGCTTCAGTGGCAGAGAGATTCCAAAACGAGCCGAGAGATCACTCTGGTGGGCACTCTTACGCACACTTTAGACAACCTTTTTTAGGTTCTAAAGAATTGGGGTAGCTGGTGGTGGATACCTGAAACTATTAAACTACAACCCAGAACCCATGAATCTCGAAGACAGTTGTATAAAAATGTAGCTTATGAGGGGTGACAGTGGGATTGGGAATGCCATAAGGACCAAACTCCACTTTGTCTAGTTTATGGATGGATGTGTAGAAAAGTAGGGGAAGCAAACAAACAGACAAAGGTACCTAGTGTTCTTTTTTACTTCAATTGCTCTTTTTCACTCTAATTATTATTCTTGTTATTTTTGTGTGTGTGCTAATGAAGGTGTCAGGGATTGATTTAGGTGATGAATGTACAACTATGTAATGGTACTGTAAACAATCGAAAGTACAATTTGTTTTGTATGACTGCGTGGTATGTGAATATATCTCAATAAAATGATGATTAAAAAAAAAAAATAGATTAGGGGGGAGAGAAGCTAAGATGGCGGCTAGAAGAGACAAGGCAAAAAAACACCTCCATGAAAAACACTAGATAAAAGCCAGAGAGTGACCCAGAACACCAATTCCAGTGATGCAGCAGCTGGACAATGTCTGCTAAATCCACAAGGACTGTGCACTTGGTGAAACCGGGAGTCTGCGTTCTGAAACGAGTGAGTGAACCTTCTGAATGTCTGGCAGCCACACTGCGGTGTGGGGAAACCATGGGTTGGTGTTTGGAGGCAGACTAGTTCTTTTTTTAAAAAAAAACAAAAGCAGCTGCAGATACGGCAGCAAGAACCGCACAGTGAAGCGCGGCAGGAATGGGCCTCATTATCTGTCATGGAAGATAGACTTTTGTGGACTCACTGCTAATTGTCTCAGAGTGAGGAGGGCAGAGGTGAGCCAAAAGGAGAAAAAAACCACACCCCTTGCAGCCATCTTCCCGGCGGGCTGGGAACGCTCCTGCCCGGCGCCGGAGCCACAGACCAGAGCCACACTAAGGGACCCAGTGTGATGGGAAGTATTTCCTGCAACACCACACACATGCAATGTCAGGCATGGACAGTGGCCTTTCACATGCCCACAGCTGGTTGTCCCGGAGCTTGAAAGGTGGAGCTGTGCAAAAAGGGGGAGGTTAACACACCCCATTCATCTTAACAGCAGGCTGAGAACGCCCCTGCATGGCCCGGCAGCCCAGGGCTTCCCTTGAGCGACAGTGTGCACTTGTGATATAGCACAACCTTCCCCCAGCAGAGGCCCTGGAAGGGCACGGCTGGGAATAGGGACCCACTTGGAAATCCCAGGGACCATACGCCCTTGGGCTTGTGGGTCAGCGGCAGAGACAATCTGTGGTGAGTCAGAAATGGTTTAGACTCTTGCAACAGCCTTAAATCTCCAGGAACATGTGGGAGGTTTGATTATTAAAGCTGCCCTGCCTCCCTAACCACTCAGACATATGCCCCACATTCAGGCAGACAGCACCAAAAACACACCCAAACTTGGTACACCAATTGGGCCCCACAAGAACCAGACCACCACACACCACAAAGACAAAGTTGGGGAGAACTGACTTGAGGGGAATAGGTGACTCACGGATGCCATCTGCTGGTTAGAGAAAGTGTACACCACCAAGCCGTAGATCTGACAAATTAGAGATTGAGGTTTCAATAATCCTTCATATCCTAAAAGAGCACTATCAAGTAAAGCAAATGCCAAGAGGCCAAAAACAACAGAAAATTTTAAAGCATATGATAAAACCAGACGATATGGATAACCCAAACCCAAACACCCAAATCAAAAGATCAGAGGAGACACAGTACTTGGAACAATGACAGTACTTGGAACAGGTATCAGAAAGTATCAGAGAATATGATCATAGAGATGAAAAGTAGAGTATGGGTTACGAGAAGTGGGGGAAGGGGCAATGGGAAGTTAAAAACAAGTGTAGGGTTTCTGTTTGGGGTGAAGGGAAATTTCTAGTAATGGATGGTGGGAAGGTGATGGCATTGCAACATTGTGAATGTGATTAATCCCACTAAATGGAATGCTTGGGAGGGGTTGGAATGGGAAGATTTATGCTGTGGATATGTTTCCACAATTGAAAAAAAAGACAGTCTAAATAGATAATGACAATTAAATGCCATAGATGATCCTGGATGAGATCTAAGAATAGAGGAGAAAAGGCTCAAAAGGACACAATTGGGACATACGGAAAAAAATGAAATATAGAATGTAGCTTTATATCAATGTTAAATTTCTTAAACTTCTTAACTACACTTAATGTGATTACATAAATGAATATTCTTCTTCATAGGAAATGTATATGTGAATTATATTATTTGTTCAAGGATGTGTGCAACTTGCTCTCATATGTTCAGAAGACAGAGTAATAGATGATGGATGACAGAGAGGGAGGGAGGGATAGAAAGAAATGGTAAAGTGACAAAATATTAAAGTTGGTAGATTGGGGTATTGGTGGAGGGGTGTTGGGGTATGCTGGAGTTCTGTGTATGGGGTTTATATTCTTTTTGCAACTGTTCCTGTAAGTTTGAATTTGTTTCAAAATAAAAAATAAAATTAAAACTAAAAAAAAGTGAGCTATGGATGGAAAACATGGGAAGTGTCACATGTTTAATAAAAAAATTTAAAAAAAAGATTGGGGTGATGAGTACACAACTATATGATGGTACTGTGAACAGTTGATTGTACACCATGGATGATTGTATGGTATGTGAATATATCTCAATAAAACTGAGTTTAAAAAAAAAGAGAGAGAGATTTAAGAGACATGAATGACTTGCAATTGACAGATTTATTTTGGCTACTGATTCAAAGAAACACACCGCAGGAGAAAAAAATGAGACAATTCAAAATTTTTGGAAAATAACTAAGAAACCCTGATGATATTTAAAAATGTTCAGTTTTCAGGTTTGGTAATGGTATTGTGATTGTGTTTCTAAAAAGAATTCTTATCTTAGAGATGCATTCTGAAATATTTAAGAATAAAATAATATGATGTCTTTTTTTTGTTTCAAAATAATCTGGAAACACAGAGAAATGGAATGAAGGTATAAATTAAAACACAATTGACCATGTTGAATCTGGATTATGGGTACCTCGGAGTTTATTATATGATTAAAGAAGAAAAAAGAAAGGTATGTTCAATCCATAAAAATTCAACAAAGAGAAGGGAAAAAAGAAACATAGAACAGATAAGACAGAGCACTAAATAAGAAAGTACATATAAATCCAAATATATTACAGTAACTACAATAAATGTAAATGAACAACATGCTCCAATTGAAAGTCAAATATTATCAGACTGGATTTTTTTAAACCCCAATTATGGGTTGTTTTCAAGATATGCACCTAAAACATTAAATTACATAAAGATCAAAAGGAAAAGGATGGAAAATATATAGCATGTAAATGTTAACCAAAAATACACTATTTTAGTTATATTAATATCAGGGAAAATAGATTTTAAGATAAATAGGATTTCCAGTGAAAAAGTAGGTCCCTTCACAATACAAAAAATACAATCCATCAGAGAACAATAACAATTTTAAGTTTGTATGCATTTAATAACATAGCAACAAAACACAAAATACAAATTGCACAGAACCAGAAAGAGAATACAGAAGTATACAAATATAAGGGAAATTTTAACATATTTCTCTCAGTATCTTAAAATGGGCAGAAAATTAGTAAGGATACAGAAGAACAACAAAATTAAACTTGGCCTAATGAGCATACAGGGAGCAAAAGGTGCAACATACATCTATTTTCAAACATATATGGAACATTATTAAAAATGGTCATATACTGGTTAAAAAGTAAGTTTCTATAAAGTTCAATGTATTTAAATCATACAGAGTATATTCACTGACTAAAATGTGAATAATCTAGAAATCAGTAAAAGGAAAGATAACTAGAAAAACTCTAAACGTTTAGAAATTAAGAAACACAGTGCTAAATAACCCATGGGCCAAAAAATAAATTACAAAAAATTAGAAAACATTCTGAAATGAAAATATTTTGACAATAAGAACATTACAAATCATAACTTCCAGGAACCATGCCTTGAGGAAAATTTCTAGTCTTAAATGCATAAATTAGAGAAGAAGAGAGGATGAAAACATTATAAGCACAAAATCGAAAACTAAGTAAAATGAACAATTTTCTAACAAGGATTACAAAAACTGACCCAAGAAAAAAAATAGAGCATTTAAAGAACATTTAAAGGAATTGAAGAAAATTCAATGTTAAAGGATAGGAAGGCTAGATATCATAAAGACATCAATTTTCCCAAACAAAAATATAAATTAAGTGAAATTTTAATAAAATTCCAAAAGGAATTTTTCATAAAAGTTGACAACTTCAGTGGAAAAGCAATGGCCAAGAATAGCCAAGTCAATTTGAGAAAGAGGAATTCAGGTGGGTAGCTCTGCCCTACTGGAAATCAACACTCTTAAGGTGGCTGTAATCAAGACAATGTGGTATTGGCATAAGGAGGGACAATTCAATCAATCAGAGAGAATAAAGAGTACAAAAAAAAAAGACATGTGCATATGAAAAATAACTTGATATATGACAGAGGTGACATTGCAGATCAATGAGGTAAGGGTGGACTATTCAATAAATGATGCTGGGGCAAACACTCAACAGGTAAATGGACAAAGAGTATGAATAGAGATTCATTAAAGAAAAGCATATTTTAAAATCCTCACCCATACTAGAAGACAAGGAATGCACATTCAAAGCACAATATAATTCCATTTCATACCCTTTAGATTGACAAACATTTTGACACTACCAGAGCTGGCAACAATGTGGCACAATGGGAATTGTCATATGATGTAGGAAAACCCTTTTGGAAGGCAATTATGCCTCACCTAGCAATGATGAGGATGCATAGACCCCTTGACCCAGAAAGCCCAGTCCAAGATAAATAACTTAAGAACTTTTCTACACATGGTCAAGGAGACTTTTATAAAAATTACTATTGCATCATTGTTTATAATAGTGAAAAATTGGAAATGCCCTAAATGTCCTTCAAAGAAATGGATAATCGTGGTAAATTAATTCAACAGAATACTACACCACCATGAAAGTGATTAAATTAAAGCTATATGTATCCCTTTCACAAATCTCAAAAACATAATTTTTAGCAGAAAAAAGCAAGTTACAAAAAGATAAGCACAGCTTGAGAGCCTGATACTATTTGCATATTTTTAAATATGCAAAAGAATACTATGTATTATTTAAGGATACATACATTTATAATAAAGGTATAAATGTGGGAATGATAAACACCAAAATTAATAGAGTGATTACTCCAGGGAAGTGATGGGAAGAAGAGAATGTGATCCACTGGGGGGTTGGGGAGTACAAACAGGGAAAACAGGGAACTTGGGAATGTTTCTCCTCTCCAGCTGAGTCATGAGCACAGTGCTTACTGTATTATTCTCTGTATCTTTTGGTATGGATTTTTTTTAGCTGTCTTTTATTTCTTTTTTTAACTTTTTATTTTGAAATAATTATAGATTCACTGGAAGTTGCAAATATATTACAGAGAAGTCCCTTTTATCTTTCAACCAGTTTCCCCCAATGATTACATGTTACATTACTATAGTACGATATCAAAACAAGGATATTGACTTTGGTATATATGACACTGGTATACATGTGTATACAGTCTGTGTGGGTTTAAATCTATTATGTACTCCACAAAAGCCATGTTCTTTTAATCCAGTCTTGTGGGTGTAGATTTATTGTGAATGGGATCTTTTGATTAGATTGTTTCCATGGAGATGTGACCCTGCCCATTCAAGCTGGGTTTTAATTAGTTCACTAGCATCCTTCATAAGAGGATAAAAGGCAGAGACATTTTGAAGAGAGCTCAGAGATGCTTACAGAGAAAACACCCAGAGACATTTTGGAGACAGCCATTGGAACCAGAGCCAGGAGACAAGCTAAGAGAGGAAATTCAGAGTTTGTCCCGGATTAGCTAAGAGAGGACCCTCAGAGGCTTAGAAAGAAACGCCCTGAGAGAAACAAGCAAGGATGCCCAATAGTTGAGAGAGAGAAGCTAAGACAGAAGCCCAGGGACATTTTGGAGAAAGCAACAGAAACCAGAAGCTGAGCCCAGGAGAGGCCCAGCAGATTCCGGCCATGTGCCTTCCCACGTAGCAGAAAAACCCCAGATGCCATCAGCCTTTCTTCAGAGGAGGTATTATCCCATTGATGCCTTAATTGGGACATTTTCATGGCCTTAGATTTGTGAACTAATAAACCCCCATTGTAAAAGCCAATCCATTTCTCATACTTTGCATTCCGGCAGCTTTAGCAAACAGGAACACAGTCTTATGTCAATTCACCACGTGTATAGATCTGTGAAATCACCTCCACAATCGAGATACGGGACTATTTCACCACCACAACTATTCCTCCCTCATGCTACCGTTTAAAATCACCTCCCTCCTCACTGCACCATTCCTAACCCCTGGTGAACTGATTTGTTGCTCAACTCTACAATTTTGTCACTTCAAAAATGTCACATAAATGGAATCAGGTAAGTGAGTTTTTGAGATAGGCTTTATTCACTCAGACTAATGCCCTTGAGATGCATCCACGTTGTTGTGTGTATTGGTAGTTTGTTCCTTTGCTTTTCTGAATAGTATTCAATGATTTATATGTAGTACAGTTCATTTCATCATTGATATCATATGACATTTTGGTTGTTTCTAGTTTGAGGCTATTATAAACAAAGCTGCTATGAGCAATCATGTAGAGGTTCTGTGTGGACATAAATTTTCATTTTTTTGGAAAAATACATAGGAGTACAATTGATGGGTTGTATGGTGAGCGTATGTTTATTTTTTTTAAGAAACTGACAAATTATTTTCCAGAGTGGCTGTATTGCACATTTCCACCAACAATGTATGAGATGCAGTTTCTCCACATCATCACCAGCATTTAGTATTGTCATTATTTTTTATTTTAGCTGTTCTGATGGGTATGTAGTGATATCTCATCATTATGTTAACTGAATTTCCTTGACAACTAGTGATGTTGAACATCTTTTCATGTGCTTATTTGCCACCTGTATATCTCCTTTGGTGAAATGTGACTTTGTGTCCTCTGCCTATTTTCTAATTAAATTGTTCTTTTAATGTTGAGTTTGAGAGTTCCTTTTATAGTTTAGATATGAGTCCTTTGTCAGATATGTGGTTTGCAAATATTTTCCCCCAGTCTATAGCTTGTCTTTTCATGACCTTAACAGGGCTTTTCAAGGAGCAAAAGATTTTAATTTTGATGAAGTCCAATTAATAATTTTTTTTCTTTTATGGATAGTGATTTTGGCATCATGTCTAAGAACTCTTCACCAAGCCCTATATTTTATCAGAAAGTTTTTAGTTTTATATTTTTTATTTAACTCTCTATTTAGTTAATTTTTGTATAAAATGTGATGTCTAGGTCCAGTTTTTTGTTTGTTTTTTTTTGTTTGTTTGTTTGTTTGTTTTGCCTGTGGAAAGCCAGTTGCTTCAATGACATCTGTTAAAAAGGCTATACCTCCTTTATTGAATTCCTTTGGCACCCTGGTCAAAAAGCAGCTGGCCATACTTTTATGAGGCTATTTCTGGGTTCTCTATTCTATTCCATTGATCTACATATCTATCCTCCTGCCAAAACCACACTGCCTTGATTACTTTAACTAATAGTAAGTCTCACTATTGTGATGCTTCTCACTTTGTTCTTCTTTTTCAAAATTGTTTTAGTAATTCTAGTTCCTTTGCCTTTCCATATAAATTTGTAAATAATCTTGTTTATATCTACAAAAACTCTTGCTGAGATTTTCATAGGAATTGCATGAGACCTGTATATCAATTAGGGGAGAATTGACATCTTTATTATATTGAGTCTTCAAATCCATTAACACAGTATGTATTTCCATTTATTCAGCTCTTCTTCGATTTCCTTCACTAACATTTTGTAGTTTCAGCATGTAGTTATGTACATGTTTTGTACAGGAATATCAGGAAGGACAAAAGAAAAATGGAAAAGAAATAATAGGTAAATACAATAGACTTCCCTTTTCTCTTGAATTTTCTAAATTACATTAGATGGTAAAGCAAAATTATAACACTGTCTGATGTGGTTCTTAATGTATGTGGAGGAAGTATTTAAGACAGTTATATTATAAATGGGGGAAAGTAAATGGGTGTAAGGAAGATCAGTTTCTACACCCACTCAAATTGGTAAAATGTCAATAGCAGTAGCCTTTGATAATTATATATAATGTAACCACTAAAAAGGTAACAAAAAGAGATACTCAAAAACACCATAGATAAATCAAAATATTCCAAAGAATGTTCATGTAAGCCATGGAAAGGCAGGAAAAAGAAAACAGAGAAACCGAAACAAAATGAACAAACAGAAAAACAAAAAATAAAATGGCAGACGTAAGCCCTAACATACTAAAAGCTACATTCAATGTCAATGCTGTAAATACACCAATTAAAAATTGGAAGAGTGTGTTTAAAAATGACCCAACTATATGCTGTACAAGAAACTCACTTCAAATATAATGATATAGGTATTAGATATGATATAGGTTGAAAGTAAAAATACGGGAAAAGATACACCATGAAAACATTAATCAAAGGAAAGCAAGAGTTGGCTATATTAATATCTGGCAAAGTAGACTTCAGAGCAAAGAAAATCAGTAGAGATAAAGAGGGACATTACACCATGAAAAAGGTAAATCCACCAAGAAGACATAGCAATCTTAAATGTATAAACAGGAGAGGTACAAATATATACAGCAAAGACTAATAGAACTGAAAGGAGATACAGCCGAATCTGCAATTATAGTTGGAGATTAAACACTCCTCTCTCAACAATTGATAGAAAAACTAGACAGAAAACCAGCAAAGATATGAGAACTCAACAACACCAGCAACCAACCAAGAATCTAAACAATATTTATATAACATTTCACCCAACAAGCACAGACTACTCATGCTTTTCAAATGCTCACAGATCATGTATCAAGATAGACCATATGCTGGGCCATAAAACAAACCATAACAAATCTAAAAGAATTGAAATCATACAGAGTGTGTTCTTCAACAACAGTGAAATCAAGCTAGAAATCAATAACAGAAAGATAACAGGAAAATCTCCAAACACTTAGAAAGTAGACATACACTTCTAAATAATTTATAGGTCAAAGAGGAAGTCTCAAGAGAAATATATATATATATATATATATATATATATATATATATATATGTATATATATATATGGAGAGAGAGGGAGAGAGAGAGAGAGAACTGAATGAAAATGAAAATACAACATAACAAGTTAAAGCAGTGCTGAGAAGGAAATTTATAGCATTAATTCCTTGCATTAGAAAAGTAGTAAACAGGACTTTTTTAGAAAAGTAGTAATCTAACCTCTCATCTCAAGAAATTAGAAGAGCACAATAAAGCCAAAGCAAACAAAAGGGAGGAAATCACAAAGATAAGAGTAGAAACCAATGAAATTGAAGGAATAGAACAAAAATAGAGAAAACAAATAAAACAGAAAGTTGATTCTTCAAAAAGATCAATAAAATTGGCAAACATCTAGTAAATTTAAAAAGAGAAAACATACAAATTACTAATACCTGAAATAAAATAGGAGATATCACTTCAGACCCTACGACATCAAAAGAATAAGAAGAGAATACTATGAACAACCCTACATACATAAATCTGAAAACTTAGAATGAAATGGACCAATTTCTCAAAAACCCAAATTACCACAACTCACCCAATATGAAATAGATCATTTGAGTAAGCCCTGTAACTATTAAGGAAATTGAATTTGTAATTTAACTCCCAATAAAGAAATCTCCAGGCCCAGATGTTTTCACTAGAGAATTCTACCAAAATTTGAAGAAGAATTAACACCAATTATACAAAATCTCTTTCATAAAATGTGAAGTACACTTTCCAATTCATTTTATGAAGGAAGTATTATCTCAATACCAAAAAATGTAGTATAAAAAAGGAAAACTATAGATCAATATTCTTCATGAATATAGATGCAAAAATCCTTAACAAAATTTAGTAAATAGAGTTCAGCAATGTATCAAAATAATTATACACCATGACCAAGTAGGGTTTATTATAGGGATGCAAAGCTGGCTTAATATTTGATTATTAATCAACGTGATCCACTGTATCAACAGTCTAAGGAAGGAAAAATCACATATTCATATCAATTGATTCAGAAAAAAAGCATTTGACAAAATTCAACACCAATCATGATTTAAAATTCTTAAAAGACTAGGAGTAGAAGGGAATTTCATCATACCTAGCAATGAAAAACTGGATGTTTTCCCTCCTAGACCAGGAACAAAACAAGGCTATCCACTCTCACCACTGCTATTCAACAGTGGTACTAGTGGAAGTACTAGTCAGCACAATAAGGCATATAGATCAGAAAGCAAGAAATTAAACAGTCCCTATTTGAAAATACCATAAATGTCTATGTGGAAAATCCCAAGGAATCTAAAAAAAGGAAAAAAACTTCCTATAACTAATAAATGAGTTCACAAGTTCACAGAGTACAAGATAAACATAAAAAATCCAGTGTATTGCTACCTACCTGGCAATGGACACATGGAAATGAAAATTTAAAACACAATGCCATTTACAATCACTCAAAAATAAGTGATATCAATTGTCAATAGATGAAAACAGCCCAAATGTCCATCAACTGACGAGCAGATAAACAAACACTGGACTATTATGCAGCTGTAAGATGGAATAAAGTTATGATGCATGCAACAACGTGGATGATATTTGAGGACATTATGTTGATCAAAATAAGCCAGAAACAAAAGGACAAATATTGTATGGTCTTACTAATATGAACCAACTGTAATGAGCAAACCGTGAGAGTTAGAGAGCACAGGTAACCAGGAGACAGAAAGAGGGCAGAGATTGGGCAATCAATGCTTAAGGACTACAGAATGTTCAATAAGGTTGATTATAAAGGTTTGGAAATAGTACAGTACTGTGTGATGGTAGCACAACACTGTAACTGTAATTAACAAAGTTGAGTGTAAGATGGTTGAAAAAGGAAGGCTAGAATCATGTATGTCACCAGAAGGTAAGCTAGAGGATAAAAACTGGGACTGTGTAATTTAGCAAAACCTAGAGAGGACAATGATGGTGGTTAATTGTACAAACATAAGAAAGTTTCTACATGAACAAGAACAAATGTATTTTACACTATTAAAAGGTGTCACTATTACATGGTGTAAAAAATGGGATGGTATATGGAAAAAATACAATTAATGCAAACTAAGGTCTATAGTTAACAGTAACACTATAATATTCTTTCATTAATTTTAACAAAGGCAATATACCAAAGCTAAATGTAAACAAGAGGGGGATGTAAGGGAGGGGTATGGAATTCTTTATTTTTCCTTCTTTCTTTTCAGAAGAAACGGGAATGTTCTCGTATAGATTGTGGTGGTGAATGCATAGCTATGTGATTATACTGGAAGTCACAGATTGTTCACTTAAGATAAATTGAACAGTGTGTAAATAAAGCTATTTAAAAAATAAAAAGAAAACTACAAATGCTGGAGGAGATGTGGAGAAAGAGGTATACTTGTTCACTGTTGGTAGGGAAGTAGAATTGTGCAGCCCCTCTAGAGGACAGTGTGGTGTGTCCTCAGGAAGCTATGTATAAAATTGCCATATTTTCTAGCAATCCCATTAATAGGCATATACTCAGAAGACCGAAGCACAAATAGACATTTGCACACTGATGTTTATGGCTGCATTATTCACGATTGCCAATGGATGGAGGTGGGCCAAGTGTCCAATGACAGATAAGCGAAAGGGTGTATACATATGATGGAATATTTCCTGGCTGCAGAAAGGAATGAAGTCGTGAGGCATGCAACAAGGTGAGTGAACCTTGAGGACATTATGTTGAGTGAAATGAACCAGGAAAAAAAGGACAAATATTATGATGGTCTCCCTAATATGAACTAACTATAATGAGCAAACTCTGAGAGTTAAAGTTGAAAGCATAGGTTATAAGGAGATAGAAAGAGGGCAGAAATTGGGCAATTGATGCTTAAGGAGTACAGAATATTCAATAAGGTTGATTGTAAAGGTTTGGAAATGGATAGCACAATACTGTGTGATGGTAGCACAATACTGTTAACAAAGCAGAGCGTGAGTATGGTTGAGAGAGGAAAGCTAGAGTCGTGTGTGTCACCAAAAAGAAAGCTAGAAGATAAAAACAGAAATAGTTTAACTTAGCAAAACCTAGAGTGGACAATGATGGTGGTTAATTGTATAAATATAAGAAAGTTCTTACACGAACTAGAACAAACATATGTCACTATTACAAGGTGTTAATAATAGGGTGGTAAATGGGAAAAAATACAATTAATGTAAACTAGGGTCTATAGTTAACAGTAATATTGTAACATTCTTCCATTAGTTGTTTCAAAGGCACTATACCAAAGCCAAATGTCAATAATAGGGGGATAAAAGGGGTATGGGATTTTTTTCCTCAGAAGAAATGAGAATGTTCTCATATTAATGTAGTGGTGAATGTAGAACTATGTGATTATAATGAGCCATTGATTGTACATTTAGGGTGGACTGTATGGTGTGTGAATAAAAATGTTTAAATAACAATAATAGTAATAATAACAGGGGGGATAAGGAGTATGGGATGTTTGAGGTTTTCTTTTTTACTTTTATTTCTTTTTTCTTTTTGGAGTAATGAAAATGTTCTAAAATTGATCATGGTGATGAATGCACAACTGTGATGATACTGTGAGCCATTGATTGTACACTTTGGATGATTATAAGATGTGTGAATATATATTACACATCATATTGTGAATATATTACTGCATTAAAAAAACCCAATGATACAAAATTGGTTATGTTCTACAATAATTAAAAATCTCTTAAAAGAAAAAATATAAATGACATACTTGAGTGTAACTCTAACAAAACATGAACAGAACTTGTGTGCTGAAAACTACAAAATGCTAATGAAAGAAATCAAAGAAGATCTAAATAAATGGAAATGCATGCTATGTTCATTGACTGAAGGCTCAATATAGTAAAGCTGTCAATTCTCCCCAAATAGATACGCAGGCTTAACATAATTCCTATAAAAATCCCAGCAAGATTTTTGTTCAATGTTTTATAATTTTTTAAAGTTACTGAAATCATATAGCTTTTACTGATTTCAACTGAAAGAGTATATTGTGTAGGCATGTGTGTACATGTATGTATACGTATGCACATAGGATTAAGCCTTGATTCAATTCTGTGAAATACAATCCATTACTGTGCTTGGTTATACTTGGGGAGGGAAGGGGGTGAAAACCTCCTCCTCCTTCCCATTAGGTTCCATTTAGATAAGATATAAAATAGATTCACATGTGAAACAAAGAATTATGTGAACCACCACATATTACATCTCGTGTCCAGAAATGCTATTACTTTGCCTTTTCTTCCTTCCTTCACCCTCAACTAAGGCCAACATGGGAGGTGCTTCTCTCTCTAACAGCTGCCACTCAGCACAAAGCTGAGCACAGAAAAGGTCCTCAATAAATACCAAAATTGACTCTTAATCTAGTCACTTTACTGCATCACTTTCCTCTTGGCCTCTGCCAAGATAAGAGAGATATAATATCTACTTTGTTCCCTTTAGATCCACAATCCACACAGTACCCTTCCCTGAGTCTTGTCTAGCCAAGAATTCTAAGCTTTCTTTTTATCGTCCTCAAGCAGTTGTTCTCTGCCTCTCCACTCCCCCTGGCCCACAGGTTCCCATTATGGACACTCATTAATATTCACCATGGGTACCATTGTGTGTGTCCTCTCTATCTACAGATGTGTCTAGACTTCCATGAATGTCAGCACTGAGAAAAGCATATTAAAAATCAGTGGTAAGTCAATAGGGAGAGCACAGAGCTCTGAAGTGCAGCCCAGAACAATGTGGCTGGGGGGCAGCGGGGGGGCTATTGGGAATGTTTTTACTGTGATGCCACTCACAAATCAGTTTGACACATGACACTATGAGAAAGTTGTGTTTTATTAAACAACTGCTCTTAGCGAGTGGTGCTTGGCAATTTTGTTAGTTGATAATCCAAATATAACTGGCCAGACCTAATAGCTCGTATTTGCATCCAGAGGTCTTGATCCTATGTAAATAAAGCGATGATTGGACCCCACTGAGTTCTACGGTTCTGCTAAATTCAAGACAACGTGAAATGCTCTACAATTGCTCACAGGGTGCTCATGGCCAAAACCCTGGCTGCTGGCTTCACTGCCAGTGTGGTTAGGATGGACTGTACTTAACGAATCAATGAGTATTTACTGCCTGAGCACCTACCGAGAGCCAGAAGCTTCATGAAGCATATTGGTAGATACAAAGTCAAACAAGTTATGGTTTCTGCTCTCCAAGATCTTACAATCAAATGGCAGGGGAGAGGAGCTATCATATGAGAAACTACAGAGAACATCTTTATTTAAGTACTGATGTCCATATTCTACAGGTAAGTAAAATGGTGGGGCAAGGGGGAGGGGAAGGGGTGATCAGAATAAATTGAAATGTCAGCAAAGACTCCATGAGAAGGGCAAGATTTTTGCCAGGCCTTGCAGTATGACTAGTTGCTAGGTGGTTGGAGAGGGGAATAGAAGCTGTTGGAAGCAGAAGGAACTGACCAGTCCCATAAATAATGGGAGCAAACCAACTAGCTGCTATAGCCATGTCCACAGCTACTTTGGGCTGCCCTTCCGCTGTGAGTGGGAAACACATGGAAAGCTTCCCCAGCTGATCCAGCTGGATCCCCACCTCACTAGTTCTCACTGGAACTTAAGGGGAACTGTCACTTACACCTCAGAAAAGCATAACAATGTAGTGAGAGAAACATACACTTGGGGGTAAGACAGACTCAAGTTAACTGCTTGGGTGACCTTAGGCAAGTGACTTTCCCTCTCTAAGACTCAGTCTCCTCATCTGCCAAATGGAAATAATAATAGTGCCAAATCCACAGGATTGTTGTGAAGAATACATAAAATAATGCATGCATGTACATGGAACATCATATGCACTTCATGAAAAGTAACTTTTATTTTTGTTTAATATAGTCAATACTCTTTTAGATTTATCCACATGTTACCCTTGCTCTTCATTCCTTCCTGCATCCTCATACTTTCATCTAGGATCCCTTTTCTTCTGTCCAAAGAACTCCTTTACTATTTCCTTTAGGGTGGGCCTGTTAGTGAAGATATCTCTCAGCCCTTGTTTGACAGAAAATGTTTTATTTCATTTTCAGTTTTGCAGGATATCTTCAATGGATGTAAAATTCTAGGATGACAATTATTTTCTTTCAGTATTTTGAAGACACCCTTGCATTGTCTATAATTTCTGGGGAGAAGCCAGCTGTTGACCTTATTCCTGCTTGTTTGAAAGTAATGTATATCCATCCCCACCCCCCACCCCAGAGCTGCTTTTAAGATTTAGCTCTTTCTTCGTTCTTGGTTTCTGGCCATTTTACTATAATGAGCCTAGATATAGTTTTCTGTATATTTATCCTCCTTGGGGTTTATGGTGCTTCTTGAACCTGTGGCTTGGTGTCTTTCATCACTTTGGAAAATTCTCAGGCATTATTTATTTGAATGTTGTTTCTGCCCCATTCTTTCTCTCCCCCCTTTCTGAATTTCTCATTATGTATGTGTTAGACCTGTTCACTTACTCTTTTTGGCAGTTTACCTTTTTTTTTTCTTCAGTTTGGATACTCTGGATATTATCTTCTCACTACTCTTTAGGTGTGTCAAATTTGCTGTTAAGCCAATACTGTTTTATTTTTCAGTTATGGAATTTTCCTTTTTAATTTTTTTTTTTGATTTGGTTGTTTAGAGTACAGTTCTCTGCTGAAACTCTCCATCATCTTATCTAATTTATTGAATGTGTTAATATTTATTTTGAAGTCCATTTCTAATTATTATAAAATATGGATCTATTTCTATTGTCTTTTTGTCCTCTATGTTTGGCCATGTGATCTTGTCTCTTGAGGTGACTCACATACCTGAAGCCCAGTGACAGCACAAATTATTTTCCAAATGAGGCCCTTAACTCCATGTACTTCTCTGAATTTAGTTAACTTGATCCATCTTCCTACCGAGTGATGCTTTTCTGGAATTCTAACAAATTACATCATGATCCTTTAAATATAGAGTAACAATACAATATTATTTCCTCATAGCATCTGAAATGGCAGTTAGCACCCAGTGGATAGGCCTGAACCTTTCCCGGGCTCTTGCACATCCTGCAACCCAGTCAAGTTGAACTGTTCACCACTGTAATTGCTCGTCGCCCTGTTTTCCCATCCCAGTATGCACGTTAGAGTTCTGCCTTTCTCCCATTTCTGTGTATCCAAATCCTATTATCTAAGTCCCGGAGTAAATGTCATCCCCCAGATTAAACCTTCCTTAAACCTTCAGAGTTTGTATGAATCTCATCCTTCTATGAACTCCTAGAGCCTTTTATCTGAATGCTATTTATGTCCAGGTCCCATCTCCACCACCAGCTAATTGCAGATGAGGGTGGAAAGTCATTATTTCTGCCTTCTAAGGATTCACTCTCCTTTCTACTTGCAGGGTGATATGCTAGCCCTGATTTTCCTTTCAGGAACTACCTCTCCCCACTCTCAGTCTAGGTGGTTCTAGTAGAAATAACTCCTACCCCTGGCTCCAGGGCTAGAGATTGGTTCGGAGCTGGCTCAGCAGAACCTGTGAGCTTTAGCCGTGGAATCTGTGCCAGAACTGTGGGGCTTGTTAAGCTGGGAGGTGCCATATTATGTCACTTTTCTACCAAAAACCCTTTCAAGGTTCCCACTTCACTTGAAGCAGAAGCCTTCAAGGCTCTGTATAGATCTTACCCCCAACCCAGCTCCCTCTTTACCCTGTTATTTCCCCCATTATTTTTCTGCTCAGCCACACCGGCCTCTTTGATGCTCCTCAGAAATGCCAGGCATGACCCTGCCTTTGCTCCATCTGCTCCCTGTGTCTGCACCGCTCTTTCTTTAGACCCCATCTGACTGACTCCAAAGGGGGACTTGAACAAGTCTTTGCAGATCTCCCTCTCCCAGCGAGGCTTACACTGAAAACCCTATTTAATATTGGCACCCACCCCCAAACCGAACTTCTGATGCCCCTCACTCTGACATCCCCCACTCTTCTTTTCAAATCGCATGTCTCTTTCTAATATACTATATACTTATTTATACACTTAGTGTACATATACTCTAGAATCGAACCGCCCCAAGGAATCCTTGTCTGCCTTGTTCACTGATGTATCTCAAGTACTAGAACAGTGCCTGGCTCATAGAAGGCACTACATAAATGTCTACTGCTTGTTGCAACTTCTTGGAATTATTCCTTGCTCTTACAAGCAGCATTCTTCCATCCCACCCTTTATTAGGGCCCTTGAAAGATGCTGATTCTCAACTAGGGTGAGTGTTCTGTGAAAATTCCAACTTCAGAGGCTAGCATGGCCCCAGCCCACTGCTGCTCTCCCAGGTAGAGGCAACCCCTTGCCCTGCAGTCATCTGTGCCCACCTCCTCAACTTGAAGAGGAATTGTATCAATCAGGCAGAGAAACAAAGTCAGGGAAACATGGAGTTCAGCTGGACCCTGGAAAATTGAGATTTAACTAAATACAAACTCTAAGTAAAATAAATTTGTGGAAAAGTGGTAAAATAAATCTGGGGCCATAGTAAGTCTGAAGCTCAGTGTGGCTCAAATGACTTCCTGATGTCAAAATGTAAATATTAACCAAAAATGACAAGCTTGTGCACTTTGCAGACCCATTCAGGTCTATTATTTCACATTTTCTTCAAAGCAGTTCTAACAAATCATCCCCAACTTAGATGAGGAACTGACACTCAGGGAAAAGAAAAGATGTGAAGTCATTCACCTGTATGGGGAGGCTGGAACACAGGTCCATGAGTCACAGAACACAATTTTCCTGCTGGGCTGCTAAAGCCAGGGGGACGTCAGACCACAGCGTAGGTCTCTCTAGAGCATCAATTTTATCCCAACGTTCATAAAAGTAAAAATGTTATTTTGTATTAAAACAAAATGAGAATTTTGTATGAAGTAAAATGAAAACCATTTTCATGAAATATTAAGATAATAATTAGGCTTAAAACAAATTTCCATACCTACAGAAGTCTGCTTAGAACACTATGGCACCTTCCCCATCCCAACCTAGCTCTTATATTAACTAACTGTGTGATTTTGTGCAAATCACTTAACTTCTCTGAGCTTAATTTTTCTCATCTGTAAAATGGGATAGTAATGCCCTGCTCACAGGCTTGTCGTTGTGAATATTGAATTAAGATACCTAGGAGAAACCCCCAAAATAGAGCCTGACACAGAAAAAGGGATGAAAACATTCAGTGTTTTGTTTTGTTTTATCATTCTTATGTTGGAACATAGAATAGTATTAATGGAAACCAAGAAGCAATCATTCCATTTAAGTACCCAAACTCCTAATATGTCCAATTCATGATTTCACTTAAAAAGCAATAACTGGAAAAGATTTAGAGGGTAGGCATTGCAAAAATGATTAAGGATTAAAGAGCAATACGCTGAAGGAAAGGTTAAAGGAACTGGATTTCTTTGAACTAAAGGAGAAAAGAGCTGAAAGAGAGACTTAGAAACAACCTTCATAAAACAGAAAAGTGCTCAACTGTTGTCCAGGCCCTGGGGGGTTGGGGGGCTGGAGCATGGGTGGGGGGGTTGTGGATGGGGAGGGACGGTGGATTAGGCACCAGAGGCCTCTGTCTATCTGTCTGTTAGGAATCTAACAACCAACGGCAAAAGAGCAGAACCCATTTCCCTGGAAGTTCTTGAGGATTCTGCAGGATACAGAGGCATGGACCAAAGATGAGCTGGTCTTTTAAGCAGAAAGCTTGGCCATCCACCAGTGTGCTTAATGTACCACAAATCCAAACTTCCCACATTATTCTCTTCGCTGACCCTGTCTAGCTGCCCCAAATTCCAGTTTTACTTATTATTTTGCATGAAGCCATTCATGGTTCCTAACAGAGGGTAAAGGTCACCTGGAAGGCAATTCTACAGTGAGTCATTAGCCGTCTTTTACATCATAACTCGATAAATGAGCTCCTATCAACCAGGAGAATACTCAGGAATGGGATGCAGAATGAGCAAGTTTTAAAACTTAGACAAGAGAAAAGCACAGGACCATGCCTAGCCAAGGATTACAGAGGGAAGGGGCTGTTAGGAATGAGCTCAAGATGCTGGAGGGAGCTCTGCTTGGAGACAGGGGCTCAGAAAGCAAACTTCATTTTCCTCACCAGTCCTTCGCTCATTCTGCTTTAGGCTGGTTTGTCCACTTGAGTGGATGCTCCGTAAAGGCAGGGGACTTGTCTTGTTGATTACTTTATTCCCAGGGCCTAAGAGTATCTGGTACACAGTAGGTGCTCAGTAAATATGTATTTAATCAATAAGCGAAGCAATGAAAGCTGTTGAGTGAATAATTTAATACAGTGACACTGGAAAGCTAATAAGTGGAGAGAACAAGACATCCTGACCTCCTCACCCAGAATGCAGCAGCTTAGAGTATTTCTCAGTGATGAGCAAACATCACCGAAGCTTCCTGCTTTCTGGGGAGAGGGATCCAGGGGAAGCCGGAGTGATTTCCAAGGCTTGGGATGTGACTGGCTATCGTTCCCGAAGGGAGAGAGAACAATGATGCTGAGGGGCTCCACCCCACCTGAAGGCCCCCTGTTCCCTCAAAACATCCTTTTGGGCAAAATACAATTATGGGAAGACAAGATCCATGTTACTCTATCTTTCCTCAGAGGCTGTAAGTTCCCAGAAACCCTGGGCCAAGCCCCTTGTGGTAAGACTCTCCCGGCCATATGCCCAGGCTGGGGAGGGGGAATAATCACTATGAGGGGGAATAATCACTATGAACGGAAGCTGCTGTTTTCCCTCTCAACTCCAGGGCTCCCAGGTCAGGTCCTGGGGCTCCCAGGGATCCAGGAAAGTGGAAGACAACTGAGCATGGGCTGCTGGTGCTACTAGAAACTGAACCACTTGGGGATGGGGAGTTCAGGTCAGCAGTAGAGTTTGGGTGCAGTGGCAGGGGCCTGGTGGGGGCAAAGGAGACAGATCCTCTGGTCTTTGCCAAGAGTTAGGAGAAGGCCTGGCCTGGAGATGACAGAACCTGGACTCAAGGGCTGCTCGGGTGAGTCCTGTTGTCACCACCTAGCTCATCAAGGAGCCCTGGAAGGCCTGGCCAGGGTGGATATCACCTGCCTACTCTCCATGCCCATCCTCGATGCTCATCTGAGCCTTATCCATGGTCCCTCCCTCTGCGCAGGAGGCCCCTCACCATTGGTTAGCATCATCTAAGACAACCCACCCTTCACCCCTCCCTACCACCACCCCCCAAGGAAAGCAACTCATGTTGCCAGGCCTGGCACTCAAGGTGGCCCTGCTATATCAGACCTCAGCTAATGTGCTGCACGCTGCACAGGTCATTAAGACATTCTCAACCTGCCTGCTGCCCACCGGTTTGCCAAGGTGGTCTTCTGACCGAGCCCAGGCCTGTGGCAAGGAAGCCCAGGACAGGGACTGATGCATGAGCTGCTACTGCCCCCTGCTGGCAGTTTCCAGAATATTACAGGCTGATGTCAAAGCAGAAGACAGAATAGGCATCCTCCCTTCCTCCACTCATCTTTCCACCACCTGGGGAATACACATGGCTGGTGGGTCCAATGGAAGCCATGGAACTGGCCTCGCCCAGGAGAGTCAAACAGATGGCAAAGGGAACAGGCAGTACAGAAAATGAGAGAGCAGGGAGAAGGCCAACCTGCCACAAATAATAATTATATTAACCCCTTCTGCTTATACCATCCTTCACAGGCTACAGAGCACGATCTCGTGCACTGAACATCACTCCAAATCCGGACAGCCCTGAAAGGCAGGCGGGGCATTATGCATTCCTTCCATTTCCAAATGAGAAAGGCTGAAGCTCACAGTCACACAGCCAGGTGGCATGCAATGAGGACATACAGTATTAAACAAGTGATGGGTCCCAGGGCATCCGCAATCATGAGAGCTGGTCCTGACAAAAGCCCTCCCTGCGCTAGACCCTGCTGTCATCTGGTGATGGGCAGGCGTGGTTTGGGAGTGGCTGGGCCTGGCAACTGTCTGTATTCCCTGTAACAAGTTAAAAAACTCATTAAACAGAGATGAGTAAAGGCCTGAGAAAACAGAAGCATCTTAGAGCCTGGGGAAGACTCAGGGGTAGGGGAGCTTTCTGGGCCCTCCCATTGCAGCAGGCAGACAGCCCCTGGGATGCTTCCATGCTGGCCTAGCCCCTACGGCAGTGCTGGAGCTCCGGGTGTTGGCTTGTGTAGCGCCATGCTCCTCCTGCTCCCCAGCAAGTGAGCAGCCTGGCCCTCTCCAGGGAGGAGCCAAAGTCCTTAGATAAAGGCAGCCTGTCCCTCTGGGCTGAGCACAAGCTGGGCTTCCTCTTTGATGGTGGAAACTTCTTCTTCTCCTCTGGGGGGCAGATCAGCCCTCGGTCAGCTTCCTCAAACTTCCATCCACCTTCTCCCCCAACCTCCCTGTTTTCATCTGGTCTCCTACAGCCTCTGCCCTAACCACTGCCCAGGGCTGCCTTCCTCCTCCTGGCCCTCCCACAGGCCGTGGCCAGGCCAGGGTCACTGAGCAGGTTTGGCCCTTCCGAACAGAATTAAAGATATTGGAAAGGAGCAAGCACATCCTTCATCCCTGGTTCTCTGAGTCAGCCATGAGCAACAGCAAAATGCATCCCTGCTCCGGACCGAGGAGCAGGTGACAAATGGGTGACTTGTTCTTCCTCTGGATTTCCTTAATGGTTAGCGAGGAGAGGAGAGGAGGAATATTTATTAGTAAGGAAATGGGACTCGTCGGAGCCTATGAACACCCCCATGCATATCTGTTCTCAAGGAAGAAGAAAGACAAGGAATCCAAGACTCTTGTGAGCTCTGGAGCAATCGCTCCGGGAATAAAATGCGCACCCAAGCAGGGGCTCCACTCAAATGCTTTCGCCAGCTAGAAAGAGAAGCTATCAGAGGAGAAAATGAAGCCCACCTCCCACCACCACCCTCAGCCCTGGCTGCACCCGTGCTCATTTCCAGGCCTGCTCCTTGCCAGCCTGGCCAAGCCCTGCTGCCCCTGAGCCCTCCCTGCCACCCTGGGGTGGGGGGGGGTTGGGGACTATGTCAGCTTGGAAAAGGGTCAAATCTATCCCCGGGAAAGCTGCCTGCAGGGCTGCCTGGGGGGCTCTGAGATCTTTTCCCTCTCCCAGATCAGGCCTATATAGGTTTTGTCCTCACAGTCTCATCCCCTGCCCTGCCCTGCCCGGCTCTGTGAGAGGCGATGCCAACCCAGAGCCGCCCTCCCTCCCCCTCATTCCCTCGGAGTGCCACCATCGTGAGCCAAAACTGTGCTTGGCTCTACGTGGGCAGAAGGATAAGACCCTGTCTTTGTCCTCACAGAACTGTCATGCCTGAAAGGGGCAGTTGGTAACAAAAAGTCACATTTCTTTATCACTTAACTGTTCAAAGAGGCTTTTACGCAGTTATCTTACTTCAGGTTCATAGTGGCCTCTGTAAGAACTGGTTTTCAAATCTCCAGTTCCCAGAAGAGGAAACCAAGTCTCAGAGAGATTTGGCAGCCACAGCCTGATCCTACGACTTCTGGAGGGAGCTCCTCCAGTCTGCTGCACAATTGACTCGCAAGGCAGGACACTTCAGCCGAGTCAGGGGCGAGGACAGAGCTGCAGCAGTTGGTTGGGGTCCCCAGATCTGAAGTGTGGAACCACGGGCTGTAGGACTTTCCACCAGCACCAGCTCCTCTCACAAATCTGCTGTCCTCTCAGAAGAGCATTCCAGCCCAGGCAGAGGACAGAGCAGCTCTGTCTTTGAATGCCAATCCAGAAGCAGAGTGGAGAAGGGCGGTGGTTCCACCAGCCAGGCAGACCTGGGCCCTGTGCCCGGACAACCCCATGCCACAACTTCTGGGAGCTCTGTGTAGCCCAGGGGCTGTGGAATGTCCATCTAGAGAATCTTTCTTGGGGAGAATAAGACCTAGCCTTGTCCTCCCCAGTTCTCTGCTCCTTCTGGACCACCCAGCACCCCAGACAAGGCCCAGTGACCTTCCAGGCAGCAATGCTGGCCAAGCTGTCGGAGCCCTCATGTGTGGGTCTCTCCTGCCCTCTGGTGGACATATTATAACAGTGCAACCACATAAGGTCAAACCCAACTGCACAAATCACCTCCCTTTCCCTCCTCCCGCCCAGCCTCTTCAACTTTAGCTGTTCGCCACAGAACGCTGTATCTGGACCCTAGACCAGGGCCAGACTGATGGGGGTGAAGAGCTGCTCTCTTCCCCCATTCTCCCACTCCCATTACCTGCTTCTGCAGATTGGGATCACCTCCTCTCTGGCCCAGGCTGCCATCTGGGGTAAAAAGCGTCCAAGGACTGCCCAGTTCTATTTCCAGCTCCTTCCACGTGCCTGGCTCCCTATCCCTGAAGCTGTCAGGGCTCCCTTGCATAGTGACCCCTTACCCCTGGTCCACTTGCCTGGTTCTCCTCTCTGCCATCTGCTTGCTGCTCTGGCTCTGACCTCAGGTGAGGGACTGACCTGGCCCCAGATGCCCAGATGTGACCACCAGCATCAACACCTCTTCACGAGCTCCTGCCTCTCTGGGTCTGCATGACGTGCTTCCTGGTCCCAGCTGACATTGACTGGACACCCCTGCTTTAGGGGCAGTGGGAACCACAAACATGAGGAGACTACAAATCTCTCTTCCCCCAAGGAACCTCCAGTCCACCAGGGAAGTTGGACATGGGTAAATATCACCATGCTAGAACATGCTGGGTGCTGAACCAAGGCCCTGTGAGGACAGGGACCTGGGAGCCCCTAGAGGGAGGCTTCGTGGAGATGACTGGAGTCGCACACTCACAGATGAGCAGGTCACCCAAGGGGAGCACAGCAGAGAGGCTGCTGCAGTGGCTGCCATTTATTAAGCACTGTTTTTACCTATACTGTCTCTCACCCTCACCCTAATCCTAAAGGTTAAACTATTATCCTACTTTTTAAAATGCTAGAGGGGCAGAAAGTAAGTGTAGTTTGCTTCAGATACCATAGCCATACAGTGATTTGAGCCTGGTCCCAAGTTCTTTGCATCATGCACTGTTGTTTCCCAAGGCAGAAGGCACAGCATGAGCAAATACAGAGGCCTGGCAATGGCAGCATGCTCAGGAATGGTGTTTCAGGACAAGCCAAGACAGAGGCTGCATGCATGGTAGTTTTTGAATGGGGTAGTGCAACGGTCTGCACTCTGACAGCTGTGAAGATCACCAGTGAAGAGAGCAAGACTAGGGGTAGGAGACCAGATGTCCCCCAATAATCCTTCTCCCTTTCTTCTATAATAATAGAACTATGGGTTTTTTTAATCTCAGTTCATGGTCATCCAAAAGGGAAACTACATGGTTAGTAGAAAGGGAGCAGACCCATGTAAATACCTTCTAGATGATGCCCTTGAAGGAAAGACTGTGCCTTTCCTTCTTCTGTTCCTTCTGCCCATGGCCAGATTACAAATGAGGTGGTGGGACACCGAGGACGATGCGAACAAGGGCAACACAATAGGACCAGGAGAGCAACATCACAGAAGACTCCTACGCCTCGGACACCAGGCAGCGGTTGTACCATCCCAGAGCTGCTGGACTGTTCCTTGTGAAAGAGAACTGAACTTCTCTCATGGTTAAGCCATGGTTACTTGTGGTCTCTGTTACAGCAGCTGAACCAGAATTCTAACTAGCACAGAGGCTACAGCAAGGGCCTCGGCTGGAAAGACTGAGGGCCTGCTCCAAGGCCATGGCAGTGAGGAGGAAGAGGATGGGAAGGGAGGGGATCCAGAGACACTGTGGAAGCAATTCCGACAGGCCTCAGTGTCTGATGAGGGTGAGGCATGAGGAAGGAGGACCAGCAAGGTATTTAAGTTGAGGAAAGAATGGAGATGTTTGGGACAAGCCATCCTTTTCTATTCCTTTGTCACTATCTCCTTGCTCACCCATCTCACCTTCAGGACCTCTCCTTTCCCTGGGTCCAAACTCACTTTTCCAAGACCTCTCCTGTCTCCATCCTTCACACAGATTTCTCCATGTTCTTTTCTGGAACACCACCTCCAGGGCCACACACCCTTGCCTGGAAAACTCAGCATCTTTTTGAGACTGAGGGCAAACAGCAACCTCCCCTGGGAAGCTTGCCTGCCTCCTGTGAACTGGATTAGGTCCCCATCCTCTGTGCTTTCACTGTGTCCCATGCTTCCTTCTGCCCCAACACAAACCTCTCTGTGCTAGGAGCATTAGCCCTCTGGTTCATTACCCTCAAGTAACTGGGAGCTCCTTGAGGGCAGAGACCATAATCATCTTTGGATGCCCACTGCTTGGCTTTTCTTGGATAGTAGGTGTCCAAGAGGTGTTGTTGTGCCAAATTCTCATTTATCCCTTATCCTCAGAACCGCCGTGTGGCTCCCCATTTCCCTTCACCCTCAGAAGTTTTCACCATCTGCGTTGCAGCACTTAAATGAAACAAAAACAAAACAAGCCCCCAGTGTGGAGCAACGAGACCTTTAGCAATACTGCCTGGCAGCTTCCTGCCACTGCCTTTACCACGCTCCGACTCAGAACTGCCATTATCAAAAGGTAACAGGTTTCTATAGTCTTACTCCCCATTTGGGTAGAAAAACATGAAGGAAGTTGTCTCAAGGATGTTTAACTTGCAGTGTTCCAGACCTTAAAATTTAGGTCTCCATTTCGGAAATGAATCAGCCTTAGATGAAAGAAGACAAATGTTGCTATTTCATGGAAAGAAAGTTATGAAACACCACATATGTCAAATCTCCATATACCTTTCCTTCCTAATACAGCGAAATGATACCTTTATTGCCATTCAACCAAAGGCTCACTTAGTCCGTGCAGGGAGATTGGGCTGTAGCAGTAATCATCAGATGTTTCTGGCAACCCTTTGCACCAATCTGTTGCACAGCATCACCATTATAAACACATGAAAGACTTCTTCAATTTCACTTCCCATCATCATCAGACACAACAAATATTTATTGACTTCTTGTTATATGCAGGATGCTGTGCTATGTGCCGGAAAGGAAAACTTGAAATGTCCCCAAGATTTTGAAATGAGGAAGATCTGTACCTTAGAAATTAAGTTAGCTGCTTCTGAAATGAGTCACATATAGAAGTTAGACAAAAGCAGTGGCCTTTATAAAGAAAAATGGTGCAGACCAAAGTAAATTGTCAGATTGCTCCGTGTGCAATTTTTGCCGAATGCTGGAAAATGATGCCATCATAATTATTCAGCTGCCTGGTGACCAAGGGGTGCGGGAAGATGAGAGCAGCAAGGCATTCATGCCCCTCCCGCAGCCCCTCTCTCCCACTTCTCACCCTGCACTGCCGATAGAAATGGGCAAAATGTCCCACAGTGCTATTCTCCATGTGCCACAAAAAAGTGAAGGCAGAATCTGCAAATATAATGAAGCCAAGAAGATCTGCACTTTTGGAAAGGGATCCCTATCTCCAAAACTGGTCTCACAGGCAATTAAGACAAACGCAATGGTCTGCAGGAGAAGACAACCCTATGAACAGAAAATCTCTGCGTGCCTTTTTTAATGAGTTCAGAAGAGTGACAGAGGCATCATTGTCCTACAGATGCTCATGAGTCACTGCAGCAATACAAGCCATTATTAGTCTTTTCTGCGGATTTCGTAAAGTTTCTTTCCACCTTCAATCACTTAACATTTTTCTTAGCACAATATGGAAATCTACATGATTTTACTCATCTGTGAAAGAAAACTTGAAGGAGAATTTCTCAATATTTTGAACCTTGAGAGGTTTTACAAACTTGACCTGTAAGTGCATTTCTATATCAAGTGTCTGTGTACTAGTTTTGTTAGTGTGGAAAAAGTGGGACTCCATCCCTACTTAAAATACAAAGCTCAAGAGAAGCCAAGGACCAAGTTCTTCATTTTGAAAGATGAGAAGACCATGGCGCAGGAAGGGACATGTCTTGCTCGGAGTCACAAATGTGATGCAAGGGGCAGGAGTACCTGAAAGTGACTCCAAGACCTCACTCTGGGTTTGCCCCTCCATCACTTCTCCCAGGGCAAAGTGCTACACCCAAGTCCAGCTTCCCATGGGGCTGGGGGGTTCCCTCCCCCTTCCTCACCCCACCACTCTGCAAAAGGGCTACAACTCCCCACAGGCCCCAGGCCTCCAGGTGCTGGGCAGCTGGTGTTGCTAGACATCTCTCAGTAACAGCTGGCACTGAAACCCAGTCTGCCCAGTGCCTGGGCAGGGAAGTTTCCCTTCACTGATAAGATTGCTCTTACACTTGCCCCACAAGGAGGAGACCCCACTGCACATCCAGCAGAGTGCCTGACCTGGCAGGCATCTTTGCAGGGATTAAAGGGAGGAGTGAGGTCTGCTGACTCCACTTTCCAAGTTCCCTTTGCCACTGCCCCTCCCCAAGAAAAGTCTTATTTCTTAACCTATCCCATATGACAGTGGAATGGGTACCACTTCCTGTTGTAAGATGGAGGGGCACCCATATGGGACCTCTTTGTGTGGCTGTGATGACCACTGTAGGACCACCTTGCACCATGCAGAGCAATGAGCAGCAGTAGATGGGACTAGGTCCCAGACCCCAGTTGTTAAAACTTACTTCAAAATATTCCAGCATAGATGGAATATATATATAATATATATTACAGTTATGCATGAATAACCTAGAGGAGGTTATTTAACAGTTGAAATCCCCTAGTGGGAAATACACACTCCAGGGCTAGGTCTTTAGCATTTGAAATACTCTCATGAGAACCCCACACTCAACAAGCAGCTACTACAAGCATTTAGGCCAACTTGATGTCTGATCAGCACTATAGCTTTTGTTTATTAGTATAATGGAGGTTAGAAAATATTTTTGTTGGTGAAATGAATGCTGTTCAAGATGCTGAACATATTTCATAGGCTTGCTCATCCACGTGTGAATGAGGCATAAGAATCACTGAGCCCAGTAGCCTGTGCCCTTTGGAATAGCACGCCAGGCCTTAAGATTCCATTTGGTGCTCATAGAGGAGAGTCACCTGATCCCAATAGAACGTTAGCCGCATCCTGCTGCTAGAGCACTGTTTCATCTACCTGGGCATGTGAATTCCTTATAACAGTGCCCAAGGGATAGAGAGCTGGGATATCCTGGAGCTTACAAGAGTGAGCTTTTATGACTCTTTTTGTGCCTGCTCGCTAATAATATTTGTGCATGTAACAGAATTCAGTCTGAGACTTAGTTTAATGGAACGTACTACCAGGTACAAAATTTAGTTGGGGAAAAACCTGTATACCTCACCTATCTCTAAATCATATGTGACTGATATCAACCAAAAAGAACCTTAAAAAGTGAATGATCTAACTGGCTTTGGTAAATTTGCAACACCAGTCAGTGATCTTTCTGCTAAATCATCCTGTACACCATACACTATCAGGCATTTGGCCCCCCCAATTAATGAACAGAATCAGGATTCAAAATCTCTGTGATGAGCTAGAACATGCAGTGTGGTCACCAAGATGAAGTTTCACAGACATAAATGGGAAGCCCCATATACAAGTTTACGAAATGTCAATTGCAAAATTATAGGATGAGGTGGGGGACCTAGTCTGCCACAGACTTGCATCGTAATCTGTGGATTGTGGTTTAATAGAATTTTACAGAGTCAACAGCGAGGATGCTGAGGAAAAACTATTAAGTGTTCAGATGACATCTAAAGATCAAGGGAAAGCAATTTCACAGCATCCTTCCCCAGTCAAACCACATCTGGAATATGATAAGTTCTGGGTACCGTATTTTAAAAGTCACTTTGACAAATGAGGATATATCCAGAGGACAGTGACCAGGAGAATGAGTCTTAAAATTATAGATCCCATTTAACCAGAGAACTCATGAGATTTATCCTGCAGAAGAGACAACGAAAGGAAGATATGATATTAAGCATCAAATAGATAAAGGATTATTAGGAAGAGAGTGTTTTGCAGACTAAGTGGTAGAAGACAGATTTCATCTAAACAGAAGAGAGAGCTAGACAGAGTTAGATGTGTCCCTCAGTGGAAAGGACCAACCATGAGATCACTGCTCTCTTTTACAGAAGAGATGATGGTGTCATCAGCAGCAGCAGCATCCCATTTGACAGAGGAGGATCCTAGGACTGAGACACAATTCACTAACTCACCCAATATTGTGTTGCTTATTTAAAAAAAAAAAAAAAAAGTCACTCCTAGCACTATCATTCCATCATTTCAACTAACCCAAGAAGCTATCCCTTTTCTCCTCCCTCCCTGACTGAAGTGAAAGGAGGGGATGGGGAGTGGGAGGTCTACCTGAGGCCCGTCTTTGCTGCTTCTGTCTCTTGACAATTGTTAAGATGATGGGCTTTATTATTAGACAGACTCCTTGGCCCCAGTTCTACCACTTACTACTCATGTGACCGAGGGCAGCCTCGCTGCAAAGCCACTTCTTCCAGGAAGCCCCACCTCAAACAAATACTGAGGATCCAAAAACTTTCCAGGGGTGCTCAGGACAAAGAATCTCAAGGGGAATCAGTTTCCATTCCAGATACTCAACTTCCTTAGGCACTCTTCCCTAAAACTGGTCTACCTGAAAAAAGGCCTGTGGCCCAGGCCTGCCCTGTCACTGTGTCCCTTCTTCCACTTTACAAAGGAAAGGCACCGAGCCACATCCAACCACCTAGCTTCTTACTCTGTGCTTTATCCCCAGGTGTGAAAACCTCTGGGGCACCAAACAAAGGGGCGATTTTGACCTATTGGTTTACATGGTGAGAAAATAAATGACTCGTACTTTTGCAAGTCATGTGATTTTCAATTTTTTGCTTTCCACAAAATCAGGGGATAATCTAATCAAGGTATTGATCGATGGATTCCTGAAAAAATAATTCTCGATGATAGATCGCAATGCAATTTTTGACTAAAACATGAGGGAAAGTTAAAGAACTAAATATCACCTAGAACAAAACTCCTTCCTTTCGCCACCCTTTTATTTATGTGAACAAGGTTATTCAATGCTTACATCTATAAAAATAGAAAATGAAGAGCAGATGTACACTGAATCTGGTCTCATTCAAGTAATAAGCAATATATGCCAATGGATACTTGATTTTATGAGAGGGGAATAGTCTCATTCATCTCATAAAGAGATACATTTCCATTTTTAAAATGTATAATTATGAAAATTTCTCATACATTTATGTTATTTTAATCAATAGATTGTTAACCATAATTGCAAAAATAACTAAACCCAGAAGAAACGTGTTCAACATTTAGAGACTTAAGAACACAGGAAATTAAATTTCATTTTATAAACCTATTTGTGCTGCCAAGTATGAGATGATGATCAATAAAATACTTTGAGAGACAAAATATTATATCAGGGTAAAATTATTTAGAAGAAAGTGATACCAAAAAATTAATTAAAGAGAAAAAGAAATGATGTAAAGTCACAAAGTTTTAAAGAAGTTGTATATGCATTTTTTTAATGAATGATGGTAGGTATCAAATCTCTAGAGTATCAGGACTGCACTGAATATATTTTTTTAGGTGATGTTAAGTTTCATTCTTAAATGAAAAAAATTCAAATGTGCTGGAAATTACTTCTTTTGCAATTATGTCAACTTATTTTGAAAATATCGATAAGTGAACTTAAAAAATGTGATACAACATATATGGTTTTTCAAGGTTCTTTTAAGTAAAAGAAGGTAAAAACCACTGAAGTAGATGATATGCATCTCTTCCAAAAAGGTTATTTACTAATTAAGATACCCAATTCTAGCTCTATCTTCCCTTCTCCACCTCTCATACAGGAAGCATAATTCCTATTCAGTAAAAAGGAGGATCTGGGAGACTTCAAATTCCAGCAAGATAGACCCAAAAGTAACCTAAAAATTCCTAGAAATACTGGAAAATATAACAAAAAAATATTTTAAATGTATAGCTAAGCTCATAAGATAAAGTAAGGAGGAATTCCTCCAGAGCCAGAGACTAAGTGAGAACTGAAATCCAAGGAATTGACACTGCTGCTGCCATTAGCACCACTAATGATACACAAGATAATTTTAGGTAGCACATGTATGGTCTTTTAACAGTTTAACAGTTAGATAATTATCTTAATGAATACCATTTATTTGTTGTAAGTGATATTGTTTTACCATGTCTAGTAGTAACGTAATGTTTCTTTTAAAAATAAATGTATATTAAAAAGTTAATTTTTAAAATTAAATAAATAATAGTACAGGTGGTATACAGATTAAGCAACAAATTTGATATAATAATGATCCAAATTCCTCAAATCTAGAGTAGGGGTCAGCAAACTATGGTCCACAGGCCAAATCTGTCCCACCACCTGTTTTTGTGTGGCCCCCAGGTTGAGAATGGTTTTTACCTTTTTAAGTTGTTGGGGGAGGAGGGGACAAAATAAGAATAATATTTTGTGACACACGAAAATTACATTAAATTCAAATTTCAGTGTCCCTAAATAAAGTTCTATTGCAACACGGTCAAGCCCATTTGTCCATCTATTGTCTTTAGCTGTTTTTGTGCTACATCAGCAGAGGTGAGTAGTTGCAAGAGACCCCATGGCTCACAAAGCCTACAATACTTACCGTCTGGCCCTTCAAGTTTTGTCAGAGACCCACAGCTGCTCTGTCTCCCATTTTTCCTGAGATTCCATGGATTTAAACTCTTCCTTGGGATCACTGAATTTTAATTATTTATTTATTTATTTATTTATTTTTAAGAATTCTATTCAATTTAGCTATACCTCTTTGCCTTATTTATTTAGCAGTTGCTCTAGGGGTTACAACACACATCCTTATCTTCTCAGCATCTACTTAGGGTTAATACTGTACCATTTCACATAAAATGCAGAAATCTTGTAATAGAATAGGTCCATTAACCCACCCAACCCCCATCCTTTATGTTACAGCTGTCATATGTATTTGTGTATTTACATTATGAACTCCATAATACAATGTTATAATTCTCGTTTTAAAAACTTTCTATATGTTTTAAATAAATTAAGATGAAAAATAGTCATTTAAATTCATCCACATTTATATCCTTTTCTAAATCTCTTTATTCGGTCCCATAGATCTCAGTTTCTATCTGGTTTCATGTCCCTTCAGCCTAAAGAACTTCCTTTAGCAGATTACAATTTCTCTTCATTTTATTCTGTCTGGAAACATCCTTATTTAGCATTCATTTGCTGGATACAGAATTCTGATTGATGAGATTTTTTTCTTTCAGAGCTGTAAAGATAATGCTCCATGGTCTTCTGACCTCCGTGACTGCTGATGAGAAGTCAGCAATCATGCAAATCCTTGTTCCCTGAATGCAACATGAAATTGTTCTCCTGCTGCTTTCAAGATTTTATCTTTATTTTTAATTTTTTTTATTTTGTGCAGTTTGATTATGATGTAGTCAGGAGTGGAGGGCTCGTGTCTTACTTGGGGTTCACTATGATTCTGAAATCTGCAAATACAGATCTTTAGCAATATGTGCAGAAGTTTGGGCCATTATTTCTTCAAATATATCTTCTTGTTTCATTTCCTCTCTTGTCTCCTTCTGGTACTCCATTATTCATATGTTAGACCAGTTTATAATGTCCCATAGGTTCCTGAGGCACTGCTCATTTTTTGTCAACTTTTTTCTCTTTGTTCTTTGGGTTACATAATTGTTCTGGATCTCTCTTCAAGTACACTGACTCTGTCATCTCCATACAGTGTTATTAAGCCCATACAGTGATATTTTTTGCAAATACTATATTTTTTCAGCTCCAAAATTTCCACTTGATTCTTCTTTAGAGCTTCTACTTCTCAGCTGATATTCCTTATTTTTCATTCATTGCAAGCATATGTCCTTGAGTACAGTATAACAACTGCTTTAAAATCCTTTTTTACAATTTCAATATCTGAGTCATCTCAGGGATGGTTTCTGTTGATTGTCTTTCCTCTTGAGAATAGATGAAGTTTTACTGTTTCTTCACATATTGAGTACTATGGGATTGCATCCTGTATAATGTAAATTACACATTATGGAGACTTTAAATTCTTTTATGTTTTGCCAAGTAGTATTTTGGAGGAACAATTAACTTGGCTGAACTCAAACTGCATATTCTGTCTCTTCTGCAGTGGTGGTAACTCAAATCTAAATTCAGTTCCTTTAGGTTTAACTGAGCCACTTGGAGTCACCCCTGCATGCAAGGTTAAAGGGTCAGGCAGAGATTCGGGCAGAGTTTATATGCAGAATTTGTTTTCCTTATCTCTGGCTCTTTTCTATCTTTAATTTCTCACTCACTTTCCAGTAGCGATGGTTGACCAGAATCCTGCCCTCTGGTTCGTCACTCCAGTGAGACCACAGGTTGCTATCCAATTTTAGCAAAATACCATTCCTTTCTTCTAAATATTAACTCCCCTATAGTATCTGCTGGATTTTGTTTTCGGTTTTTTGTTTGTTTTTTTGTTTGTTTTTGCACTCCCCAGTGCTTTGAGATAGTTGTCTTTTATATTTTATGGTTGTTATCTGTAATATTAGTTCAATAGGTGCTTCCTTGGCCATTAACAGAACCCATTGCATTTTTTATAATTTTTGTAAATAAAACTGCGCTATAGATCTCATTCCTTTTTTTAGTACATGCTTAAGTCAACATGTTTTTTTCTGTAAGAATGCAGTTCCTATTTTATAATTGTAGCTTGTGGAAAAATAGAGTTCAAAAATACAAATGTTCAGTTTACATGTAGTTTATAATAGCACTGAGAAGTAAAAGCTCAAACTATAAAGTATAAAGTAAAAAAAAAAGAAGCCATACTGAAGTTAAGATAATATATTTTCTTCCCTCAGGGGTCTTCCCCACAAATGGATGAGGGGACAAAAGGAAGACAGACAGACAGACGAAGATAAAAGGTGTGCTGAGCTGCTCTATTCCCCCAAGAAAAGATTCTGAAGATTCTGAAGAAAACTCAGCATGACTGACTGGGAGTGCTATTATGCCGCCTTCTGTCTGGCATCTGTTAGGACCCCCAGTCCAATAGGACCCCCAGAGTCTAGAGAACGTCTAGCCAGGCAAGTGTAAAACCAAATTGCTGCCAAAGTGTTCACACTGTGTACTACCGAGGGACATCAAAAGGCTGCCCCAGAGGAGGATACCAGCCATCCTCTCCTCAGGGCAAAGCCAAGTTCAGTCAAATGACCCCCCCCACCCAGAGTTACCTTTGTTGTTCTCAGCGTTCATAAGAAAATCAGTTTGTTGTTGTTTTGCTTTTTTGAGATCAATTGTGAAGCACAGATTAGTTTTCAGCAGAGAGAGGCACAGTGCTAAGCCGTGAAGGCATGAGACTCAGAAAACTGTTCTGCAAGTGTGCAGTCTACAGAGAAAAATTACAGACGCACTGGATGGTCAGACAGAAAAGGGACTTGGAGATCATCTTCTTAAACTTTTGCTTTCCATGAAAGGAAGTTGAGGCCCAGAAAGGAGAAGTAAGTTTCTCCAGGCTCCACAGCAAGTTTGTGACCGAGATGAGGCTCAGACGTGGGCTTTCCAGACCTCAGCCTTTCCAGAACTGACTAAGGAAGCTTGTGAGGCGTGGCCCCGGCTTCCCTTCCCACTTCCTCTCTCTAGCGGAGCCCCTCCCTAACCTCTCTGGACCCAGAGCCCTGATGCTCCTCTTCCTCCATCAGTGCAGCCACCTAAGGGGTGGCGAGGTGGGCAGGAGGGAAGAGGGGGTTGTCATTAGTTTCCAAAATCATGCAGTAGAATTATATGAAATTTGGGGGTTCATGTGTTTTCAAATATTGATATAGATTTATAGACATATGTTTATCTTGCTGGTAAGACGTTAATTCAAGCTGCATTCCATTACAAGACTTTATCTATAATGGTAAAACCCCAAGCAAGTACATCCTAGGGACAGGAAGAGACAAGGAAAGGGTTCGCGCACACCCCTCACGCCCCTCACGCCCGTCCACCCCTCAGCCCACGTTTAAGCAGCCCCATCTAGCTTCTCAGGTAGCTCTCACAAAAGAGCCTAAGAAGGAGGACTGGAAGGGGGAGAAAGGACAAAACAATGCCTCAGAGAAGACAAGTCAGCCAGGCAGACTGCAGCAAGCCCACATAGGATCCGGAAAAAACAAGGCTAATTTAGGCTCAGAACGTGACTCGGAGTCACCAGGAGCAGCTGTTACCCTGCTCTGCCCCCCTCCTCTTCCCCTGCACTGCCTATCATTCACTCCCCCAGTCCCTTCAAGAATGCTTCTGCCTGCACGACAGGACCTGCTGGCTCCTGAGTGAGAAACAGTTCCTCTTCCTTCGGTGACTCTCGTGCGTGGGCTTCCTAATCATCCATTTTAGCATGCCCTGCATTACTGGAAAAAGTTGGGTAAGGTTTGTTCCCTGGGGATGCTGGGACAGCAGGTGAAACGTGAGCTGGAGCCTGAAACATGTTCGTCCCTACGCAAATGACCAGGGACCTTCACTGGCCAGTGTCAACTGGCCAGAGAGTAACTTTGAAGAAAAATGATATAGGACCGAGGACAGTCCTTCCACTAACAAGAACAGATGCGGCTCTGGGGTTGTGAGCACAAGTTATGGAGTCAGGCAGACCTGGGTCCTGGCTCTGCCACTTTCTACTCAGGTAACCTCAGGTAAATTACTCAGTGTCTCCAAGCCCCAGGTTCCTCATCTATAAAACAAGGATAACAACAGTTATCCCAAAGGGTTGTTGTGAGGATTAAATAAGATAGTTCATTTGAAGTACTCAGTTCAGTGCCTAGCACTCAATAAATGGTACTTCCCTTCATTTTCCTTCTCTCTCATGGGCCAGGTAAGAGTGAAGATTTAAAGAATATAGAAGTGATGGCTGCAGAGAAAAGTTACGTGCAGAGGGGAAACCTGAAGATCCAAATCAGGACTGGTCCACATTCTTTGGCTAAAGCAAGTCACATGGACTCTTCTACCATTAAGGGGATAGAAAGTACCATCCTAGGTGCTTACCATGAGTTTCCCAGACAGCAAGTTAGTTGGTACTGGAGAGACTACCTGTTCTCCCAGCTGGAGGGAGAGCAACCAAACTAAGGTTCCTGAACTTGTGTCTTTCTCCCCTCACAGAGGAGACTGTAACATTCCACAGCCTCAAGGTCCTGATACAAATCTGGCAAAATCAGCACCCCAAACACAGACTGCACACTGCCAAGAATGCTGTGTTCTCCCCACCGACGAGGCCATTCTACCATACATTCCCTACCAAAAGGAAGACTGATGGTATGAAGGGAACTCTCCACTGGAATGAAACTCACCATGATCAGCAGATGGGGAGAGAGACCACATGCATCTGTCTTGCTGAGCCTTGTCTTGTGAGTTTTCCCCTTCTTCAATAAAGCCTATTTTTTAATGCATGCCTTGTGATATTGTGGAATTTATTCAACCCCTGGCACCAACAGAGTGAGACCTGAAGGGGCCCACCAAGCACAATAGCTCAGTAAAGGAGAAGCAGAAACACTGGTGAACAGCATTAATAACTCCCACAGCCTATCCTCCTGGTCACCAATATTTGGTTCACTCTCATTCCTGAATGCAAAATATACTCACCTCTACCCCAAAAGAGACAACCCCAAAGCCCCATTCCAGCACAGCACCAAGCTCAAAGTCCAGGATATCTCCAATTTTGCACAGTAATTTCTACACAAAGGCAATGAGCAGTCATCTCTGCTTCGAGATGTGGTGTCTCAAACACTTAAAGACATGTTATTTTCTCTAATACACTGAAACTTGATGGAGATTTGAGCTGCATCATCCCCCTTGAAGGGTGGCGGCCAAGGGCTCCCTTGCGGGCTACCACTGCGTGGCTGTGCACACTCGGCAGGCAGTCGAGAGAAAGTGGTGGGTCGGGACAGGACCATCGCCATTGGGGTACACGGGGCCCTTTTCGTTGCGTACTGCATTTACTTTGACCGCAAGACACAGAGTGACCCCAATTCCAAGAACAGGTTGTGAGAGCGAAGAAAGAAACAGAAACTTCCCAAGGAGAGAGACAGACTTTCCAAGTTACCTTACCTTACAGGTGCTGAAGCTATTCAGAAATTTTTCCTTGAAGAAATACAGCTTGGTGAAGAGTTGTTAGCCCAAGGAGAATACGAGAAGAGTGTGGACCGTTTGACAAATGCAGTTGCTGTGTGTGGACAGCCACAGCAGTTATGGCAAGTATTACAGCAGACTCCACCACCACCAGTGTTGCAGGTGCTTCTGACTAAGCTCCCAGCAATTAGTCAGAAAATTGTAGGTGCTCAGAGCTTGGCTGAAGATGACGTGGAATGAAAAACAAATGTCAGTATAATAAAATTTCAATTTAGAACATTTTTAAAATCCTTAACTAGCAAGATGGACGGCTCTGGGGGAGTAAGGGCAGATATGCTTGATATGGACCATGTGTCACACTGAAATCTAACAAAGTTAATTTTTTACTTTGTGTAGATCCATTTGTCTATTTTATTTCTTTTTCCCAGTGAAAAATGTGTTTTGATGATGATTTTTCATTGTATAAATACACTATTAGTTACTGAAATATAGTGAATTTTGTTTCTTCCTAAAACGTGCAGTTGAAATGTATGTATATGTAACAATACTTAGGTTAAAAATATCCAAATACCCAATGCTCCCCGGGGATGAGCCTGGACCTGGCATCATGGGATTGAGAAAATCTTCTTGACTTAAAAGGGGAAGTGAAATGAAACAAAATGAAGTTTCAGTGACTGAGAGATTCCAAATGGAGTCAAGAGGTCACTCTGGGGGGTGCTCTCATGCACTATACAGATAAACTTTTCTAGGTTTTAATGCATTGGAATAGCTAGAAGGAAATACCTGAAACTGTCAAACTGCAACCCAGTAGCCTTGACTCTTGAAGACGATTATGTAACTGCATAGCTTACATGGGGTTACGGTGTGATTGTGAAAATCTGTGGCTCACACTCCCTTTATCTAGTGTATGGATGGATGAGTAGAAAAAAGGGGACAAAAAATAAATGAAAAGTAGGGTGGGATGGGGGAATAATTTGGGTATTCTTTTTTTTTTTAATTCAGATATTTTATTCTGTAAAGCACATCTGCACATATTTCAAACACAGAAAATTAATCCAAAAGTATGGAATGCTTCATGAATTTGCGTGTCATCCTTGCACAGGGGCCAAGCTAACCTTCTCTGTATCATTCTAATTTTAGTATATGTGCTAAAATTGTGAAGTGAGCACTGGGTATTCTTTTTTATTTTTATTTTTTATTCTTATTTTTATTCTTTCTGGTGTAAGGAAAATGTTCAGAAATAGATTGGGGTGATGAATGCACAACTGTACTGTAAACAGTTGATTATACACCATGGATGACTGTATGGTATGTGAATATATCTCAATAAACCTGAATTTATTAAAAAAAAAATCCAATGCTCAGTTTTGAAAGATAAAGCAAAAAGAAGTATAGGAGAAAGCTGAAGAACGCACGTTTTTTAAAGCTAGTACATTTTGCTACACATCAAAAAATTGCATGAAAACTTGATTGTGGTTATCAAATATTTGTGAAACATGCCGCTGTGCTATATTAACAACTTCACCTCCACCCCTTGTATCCGTCTTGAAATATTTTGTTTAAATCAGCGGGCTTAGTGAAATGTTTTATTTAAAACAGTGGTCTTAATATGTTCTGTAATATCACCCTGTATTTTAGATATGTGTAGTTGCAAATAACACTGTCACAGCCCAAGAGGGCCATGCCAGTCCAAAGGCCAAACAAGACAACGAGCATTTTCTGATACATGAACTTTTATTCAGGGCTTACTTACAGGGTAAGAAGTCGTGGAGAGATCATGATGGCTTTCTCTGGCCGGGCAGGCATCACGTTCGAGCAATGCAAAAAGGGCAGAAAGCCTTTTATAGGGGTTTAAGACAAAGGCCCTCCTAAGGGTGGGGGGAGCATAGATGCAGGAACAGGTCACTCTGACCTGGGGGGTGGTGCAGGAAGGACTAGAATAGCACTTGAAAATTTTGCTCTTTTGTGAGACTAAGAGCCTCTCACTTCCTGCCTGCTTGCATCAAGTTACATTTTAAGGTCAATTTACCCTTTTTCTCTTTACTGGCTTAGAAAGGCAATAGGTTAAACATTTAGCTGCCTAGGTCATGCAGACTGCTGTGCACCAAAGATCTGCAGGCCTGTTTTGCTCAGGCCAGGGGTTGCCACAAGCACTAGCTGTGTGAGCGTCACCAATTCATGTCTGCTCACTTTCCTCATTTATAAAATAAGTCCCCTAGTCTCTGAGGCATCTCTTTCAGCTCCTAACTTACATAGTTCTGTTCAGCATCTTCAAATCCACCTTCTCCTGAAGAGTGTCTTTGCTTGACCACCGGGCTTTGAGTTCTTTATACTCTGAATTTCACATGCTTGCCTGACTCAGTATTTCCAAATTGATCTTTTGTTAATGTCTAACTACTGTGTTGATTTTCACTAACATCATATGGTTCTGTCACAACTCTGTGAATTAAAATGAAGTATATTCTTTAAGGTAACTGGGATGAACTGCTTGTGAAAAAAGTATATTCCCCTTTGCATTTATCTTTAGTGTACTTTTTCAATCCTAATTCAACTTCATTTATCTTGTTGAACACTGAAATTAAGGCATAACCTTGTGGCTGAAGACTGAAAAGAATGGAGCTAGTGGGACCTTTTACTTTCAAATATTGACATGTTCTCTGTAGTCACAGATTTAATTTCAGAACTGAGAATAAAGATCCTTGATATTGTGTGGCATAAAAAAAATAAAAAAATAACATAAAATAAAATAAAAAAGCCTTAATGATGGAATGAGGGGCAGGAACATAGCAATAAATAATCCCAGAGAATTTTTCCTGGGAACGAGTATAATCTTTACTAGGCCCTGATTCTACACCTGGAGGGTTCTCTGTAGGCCCTCACCCTACTCTCCAAGAGATTTCCCTTTTCATTATTCTCCTTGGCCAAAGCTGAAGTGGACACCAGAGAATAGGCTCTCCTTGGGGGCTGAGCAGCTTTCTCAGCACACTTTCTGGGAGACTCGGGGTTGTTTTAAGATTCAAACAGTCTAGATCAGACCAGTGGTTCATCTGGCAGTATAATTCTCTCAAAACCTTCAGTCTCTTATCATTTGATTCCAGGCAGCACCGAGTGCTAACAGACACACTCAAATAAACCTACTTGCTATGTTTCTTTGCTTTCTCACCACCATGCCACTCTAGGTTTAATTGAAGATATTTTGACCCACACCCATAGTATTTTCTTCAGTTGAATGAAACTGGGCCTTTACTATGAGACACCTTAATCCACCCAGAGGTTTTACATCCCTTGATGTAACAAGTTACAGGAGAACAGCACTGAACACTCCCATACAGAAAACTGAATTTTATTCATTCTTTGTCTTTCAAAACCTTCCTCAATTTTATCTTTTACTGTGCGGGGATGAGAAGCAGTTGCCTTCCTGGCCCTAAAAGAGTTCACATTTGTGGGGTCTCTGTTCCCTTTCATTTTGGCTTGCACACAGGCCAACTCTTTTCTGAACACATTCTTTCTTGTAATACCTTGCCAAACACTGTCAAGAGTAACTTATACAATTAATTAATATTATCCTTTCCAGCTTCTTTCTCCTAGATTTAAAAGTTCACTAGGTAAATTACCTGCCTTACAAATTACAAAAGTGACAGTTTTACAAAATGTTTCATCATTGCATAATGTGAATGACTGTTTCCCAAAGCATTCAGTAAGTTTTCTCACTGCATATCAGCCAGCTCCTAAGCCAGTGCCATAGTCAGTGTTCTGTGATGGAAGTAACCCACCTCTATGAAACATGAAAATATTGGTGACTGGTAAACAATACCAATGAGGACCACTCCATTCTAGGAACATACACTTGAGAATTCATATATATATGAATAGGAAGACTCATCTACAAGCCAAATACGTAGTTTGATACGTAGCTCAAAGCAGCCAAAAAAGGGAAGAGAGCAACCTAACTGTCCACTGATGGGAGAATGGATAAAGAAATTGTGGTATATTCATGTAATGAAATATTATTCAACAATTTCAATGAAATACTAGAACAACAAGCATCAACTTGGATAAATCACAAAAACATAACATCAAGTAAAAAAGGCAATTTGCAGAATACTATGGTGTTTTTTGTGTAAAATTTTAAACATATGTATAGCATTATTATATATGGTTTATGGCGGTATATGTAACCGTGAGTTGAACAGCAGGATTCCTGAGTATAATCAGAGTATAATCAGAAAGCACTTTATTTCTCTTTTTTCATGTCCCTTTACATTTATTTGGTTGAGTATGTCTTCTCTCCACTCCAGAATGAAATGTAGGACAGTTTTAGTCAAGAAATAATGGCCTCAGAGGTGACATCATCAACATGGCGACATAAACAGCTATTGAAAACTTCTCTCCAGAGATTCAACGAACAAAAGGACAATTCTGAATTGTTCAAAACTCTGGAGGAGGTTATAGTATGGAGAAAGACCCTGCAAATACCAAATTGAAGAAAGAGAAGAAATGTCAGGTGGGAATTTTCCATCCCAGACCAGCCAGTCCTCTCCCCTCCCCTTCACTCAGTCTCCGTGTGGGAAAGGCACAGAAAGAGCAGACCAGAACTCTCCCGTGAGGGACACAGATTTTAAAATCTCTCACAACAGTGAGACATAACCTCACTGTTTGAAGACCCGCTGGACAGGGGAGGACATTTCAAGGCCCAGGTCAGTGAGTGTGCCAATATGAATGTATTAAGTCCTCCCAAAACGCCATTATCTTTGATGCAATCTTGTGTGGGCAAACATATTAGTGTTGATTAGATTGGAAAACTTTGAGTGTTTCCATGGAGATGTGACCCACCCAACTGTAGATAATTCCTGGACCCACCCATTCAGCCTGGGCCTTGATTAGTTTACTAGAGCACTACAAAAGCTCAGACAGAAGGAGGAAGGTTGCTACAGCCAAGAGGGACACTTTGAAGAACACACAGGAGCTGAGCGAGGAGCTGCAGATGAGACATATTTTGAAGATGGCTGTTGAAAGCAAACTCTTGCTCCAGAGAAGCTAAGAGAGGACAATGCCCCCAAGAGCAACTGAGAGTGACATTTTGAAGAGGAGCTGCAGCCTAAAGAGGAACATCCTGGGAGAAAGCCATTTTGAAACCAGAACTTGGAGCAGACACCAGCCATGTGCCTTCCCAGCTAACAGAGGTTTTCCAGATGCCACTGGCCATCCTCCAGTGAAGGTACCCAATTGCTGATGCATTACCTTGGACACTTTATGGCCTTAAGACTGTAACTGTATAACCAAATAAATCCCCTTTTATAAAAGCCAATCCATTTCTAGTGTTTTTCATTCCAGCAGCATTAGCAAACCTGAACAGTGAGGGACAAAGAGACTGGGAAAACATGGACAGAGACATGCTTCCAGCCCTGGGTTTGAAAGCCCTTCCCCCACCCTTAAGGGAAACAGCAGCTGGTGGCCGTTTCCTTGCCTTGGGGATGGCTGAGGTGCTGGGTCAGCTGAGGGAGTACTTTGCCACAGGTGGAGCCCCACGTCAAGCCAGATTTGGGCCGGCAAAGTGAGAGCATAGGAATCCCACCATTTCAGCTTCTCTGGGTCATACAAAGCCTGTGCCCTGAGGCAAAGCAGCCTCTGAGGACAATTAAGTTACCAAACAGTAGCATCTGCTGGAGAGTCCAGAAAGTGCAAGGGAAGTAAAATACTTTTTGAAAGATGCTTCAGATCCTTTCTTCGGAGCACAGAAGCTGGGCTGCATGCCCTGTATGGAAACATGGCCCTGTTCTGGCTGAGAAATAGGGAAGACCCAACTGTTAGAAGGCCCCAAAACAAACCCAGGTCTTGCTAGCTTGTGGAAAACAGAGCACCACTGGAAGCCAGCAAATTTGTATTACCGCACAAAATGAACTTGCTGGGGTTCCCAATGCCTACCTCCCATCCCTGTGGCAGGCCATGGTGGGTGCCTGATTTTGGGGGGAAGACAGGGGCAGAGCCAATCTGACAACTGGCCAGCGAGAGAAACAAAGAAAAGATAGAGATCAAAGAAAACCAACAAGAAAACCTTAGGCAAAAGAGAGAAAACAACCTCTAGAATAAACCAATCAAGAAAATCAGATGCTTAGACGGCAAAAAATCATGAGTCACATTAGGAAACAGGAAGGTATGGCCCAATCAAAGAAGGAAACTAACACCTCAACTGAAATTCAGGCGTTGAAACAACTAATTGTAGATGTTCAAGCAAATTTTTAAATCAAATCAACAAGTTGAGAGAGAATGTGACAAAGAGATGAAGGATATAAAGAAGACACTGGGTAATATAAGGAAGAATTTGTAAGCTTGAAAAAACAAATGACAGAGCTTATGGAAATGAAAGGCACCATAGAAGAGATGAAAAACACAATGGAGACATACAAGAGCAGATTTGGAGAGGCAGAAGAAAGGATTTCTGAACCAGAAGACAGGACATCTGAAATCCTACACACAAAAGAACAGATAGAGAAAAATATGAGCAGGGGCCCAGGGAACTGAAGGACAATATGACACACATGAATATATGTGTCATAGTTATCCCAGGGGGAGAAGAGAAGGGAAAGGAGGCAGAAAGAATAATAGAGGAAATAATCAATGAAAATTTCCCAACTCTTATGAAAGACATAAAATTACAGGTCCAAGAAGCACAGTGTACCCCAAACAGAATTGATCCAAATAGACCTACTCCAAGTCACTTACTAATCAGATTTTCAAATGTCAAAGACAAAGAGAGAATTCTGAAAGCAGCAAGAGAAAAGCAATCCATCACATACAAGGAAAGTTTGATAAGACTAAGTGTGGATCTTTCAGCAAAAACCATAGAGGCAAGAAGGCAGTGGTATAACATATTCAAGATACTGAAAAAGAAAAACTGCCAACCAAGAATCCTATATCCAGCAAAATCATCCTTCAAAAATGAGGGAGAGTTTAAAATATTTACAGGTAAACAGACACTGAGAGAGTTTGTAAACAGGAGACCTCCTCTACAGGAAATGCTAAAGGGAGATCTACAGACAGATGGGAAAAGACAGAGACAGAGAGGTGTGGAGAAGAGTATAGAAATGAACCTATCAGGAGACAGAAAGAGGGTAGAGATTGGGCATTTGATGTTGAAGGAGAATAGAATGTTTTAGAGGATTTACTGTGTAGATCTAGAAGTGGATAGCACAATACTCTGAGTTCTAGAAGTGGACAGTACAATACTGTGAGTATAGTAACACAATATTGTAGGTACACTGAAAAAAGATGACTGTGAATATGGTTGAAAGAGGAAGGTTAGCGGTCTGTATGACACCAGAAGGAAAGATAGAAGATAAAGACTGGGACTGTATAACTTAGTGAAACCTAGAGTGGTCAATGAGTGTGACCAAATGTACAAATAAAAGAATGTTTTTGCATGAAGGAGCAGCAAGAAGGAATGAAGTTGTGAGGTATGCAACTAGGTGAATGGACCAGGAGGACAGTAGGTTGAGTGAATAAGCCAGAAATGAAAAGACAAACATTATAATGCCTTACTAATATGGACTAATAATGTGCAAACTCTAAGACTTGAATCTGGGAGCATGGGTTATCAGGGGAAGGCTTATGTAAATGTTCCTAGATTGTAAGCTCTTACAGCAGTCACATCTATTCATGAGTTGTAACAGTTATTTCTGGGTTTTGAGATTCTGAGATGTTTGTGTGTGATGTGGTTGGTCCTTGGTGCTTCATGGAATCTCTGTGGTGCCTGGGACTCAGAGCCATGGTTTGGCAGCTGTGAGTGTTGGCACTGTCCCATGAATCAATTGTTAAAGAGGCTGAGAAGGAGATCAGACTACGATTGGAGATATGAATGAAATGGACTTGGTTGAGATTGGGGTAGATCAGACTAAAGGGTAGAGGATGGTATTAACTGTGTTTTAAAACTTTGGCTTCTGTGTAGGACCAAGGGAAGAGATGTTTATTTGGTGCAAAATCTATATTTTTCTGTAGCACACTATATAATTTCACTTGTATGGTCAGTTTACCAAAATACCATAATTACATGGAAACTTGACTAGGGAATGAGATGTTGTTGGTTTGTACAGGTTAGCAAGAAGTCCTGATACAAACCAGCATAATTTGGGCAGAGAATAAAAAGTATTTGCAAAACCTCCTTGATGGACTTGGGAGAAATGTGGAAATATTAAATTTCCCCAGCTGGGGAATTCCTGATATTCTCGCAAGCATTGGGGACTACCAGCTTAATAGGCCAAGACCTTGATCTTGGGGCTTGCCCTTGTAAGGCTTTTGCTGCAGAGAAGAGGCTAAGCCTACTCATAATTGTGCCTAAGGGTCATCCCCCAGAGAGCCTCTTTTGTTGCTCAGATGTGACCTCTCTTTCTAAGCCAACTCAGCAGGTAAACTCGCTGCCCTCCTCCATACATGGGCCATGACTACCAGGGGTGTAAATCTCCCTGGCAACATGGGATGTGACTCCCAGAGATGAGCCTGGACCCTGCATCATATGATTGAGAAAGCCTTCTTGGACCAAAAGGGGAAAGAGAAATGAAACAAAATAAAGTGTCAATGGCTGAGAAATTTCAAATGGAGTCGATAGGTCATTCTCAAGGTAACTCTTATGGGATATAAATATCCCTTTTTAGTTTTTAGTTTATTAGAACAGTTAGAAGGAAATATCTGAAACTGTTGAACTACAATCCAGTATCCTTGATTCTTGAAGGCGACCGTATAACTATATAGCTTATATGGTGTGCCCGTGTGATTGTGAAAACCTTATGGCTCACACTCCCTTTACTTAGTGTATGGGAAAATGAGCAGAAAAATGGGGACAAAATGGGGATAAAAAGTAAATTAATAATATGGGGGAGGAGGGGTATGAAATGTTTTGGGTGCTCTTTTTACTTTCTTTTTTTTTTGGAGCAATGAAGATGTTCAAGGGTTGATTGTGATGATGAATGCACAACTATATGATGATACTGTGAACAATTGTTTTACACTTTGGATGATTGTATGGTATGTGAATATATTTCAATTAAAAATGGTAAAAATAAAGAAAAAGAAAGGAAGGAAGGAAGGAAGGAAGGAAGGAAGGAAAAAGGAAGGAAGGAAGGAAGGAAGGAAGGAAGGAAGGAAGGAAGAAAAGAAGGAAGGAAAGGGAAAGAAAGAAAGAAAGAGAAAGAACTAATGGCCTCTAGTCAATACATCATGTCTTCTTTAGTGTAATCATCACAATTTTAAGCTTTACTCAGTTACTCCTTCTGTCAGTCAACTACTGCCACAATGATGCTGCATAATAAACTATCCCACATCCCAGTGACACAGAGCAACTAGGCTCTATTTCCACCTCATGTGTTGGGGGGTCAGCTGGGGTGGCCTGCTGATCCCAGCTGGGCTTGGCTCTGGGCTGGGAGCTCTGTTCCAGACTGTCATATGTCCTTTGCCCTTGAGGACTACAGTCTACCCGGGGCATGCTCTTCCCCTGATGATGGCAGAAGTGCAAAGGGAAAGCCTCCAGGGCAGCCACCTTGTAAGGCTCTGTTCACATTACGTCTGCTAAAATCCCATTGGCAAATCGCATGCCCAAACTCGGTGCCAACAGGGTAAGGAACTACACTCTGCCACTGTGGGTGGAAGAAAGGAGGGGACATTTGCAGAATTAAAAGCCACACTCCTTCTTGCCACCTCAGGCCAGCTGCAGGCCTGCCATCCAGTGGGAATGTGGTTGGCTTCCTCCCTCTTTCTCTACCTCCTGCCCTACTTGCCAAGCCCAGTTTCTGATCCCTCCAGGTCAGAGAACGGGGAAGAAGAAGGAGCAGAGAGCTCTTACTTGTTTATTTTGGCACCATGGTCTCTGGGCCTGGCAGATGTTTTGAGGTGACTCTTGTGAATACTCTTATAAGTTCTCCAGAAGCACTCCCAGTCTTTGGGGGTCTCTCCTATTCAGATCTCCTCATAACCCCCAATGCCTGTCTAATCCAGCTGTCACTTATTCCTTCCCTAGCCCCTGGACAACTGGAAGTGTCCCATACCCAGCTTCTATCTGGGAAGCCTCTTTACTCCAGCAGGGCATAGGTTATCCTCTTGGACAGGTTCTAAAAGAGCCCCAGGTAACTTTCTTACACTTGAAGCCCAAACAGAGTTCACATTTTTTCCTCCAGCAGATGGCCCCAAAGAAGCTCTCGCCTTTGTTCCACCTGCAAAGCAGCTGGCCAGCCAGTTATTGCTCTTTGGATTTTTCATGTAACAGTCTGAGGCCAGTCCACCAAGCACCCCAAATTGCAAGTCCCCTCCCAACCCTCACTTTTGGGGTGGAGGAATGGTGCATGGGACTCAGAGCTCACGCACAAACAGCTCACTCCAAAACCCCTTCTCTAATATTGAATCTCTGACCCATTTATACTCTCATTGTGAATGGAGGTTGAGTTCTGTAACAGGTTTTCCTCTGACAATCCTTCACCGTGATCTCACATCTCATCTACTATCTGGGCACCTCAACTGGAACTTACACTTTACCTACCATATTGATACATAAACCTAGGTAGTAAGATATGAGAACATGGAATGAAAAGGAAATATGCCAAGTTCAAGTTGGTTGCTGTTATCATTGGGGAGGCAGGAGGAGGGAAGAAAGAACAGATTGGGGACTCAACAGCAGATAGGGAAAGGGAGGGCAAGATGAGCATCAATCGTGGTCAATGACTGGGGAAATGCTTTCGTTTTCTTTTTCTTTTGAAAATTGCATGCACAGTTCCTGACTTTTGCCACAACTTCTAGCCTTGGGTCCGGTTTTGTTGCTTTTGGCCAAAGACTACAAAGAGACAAATGCATTCCTGGAAACTACATTATAAATCCAATTGTCACAAAGCAAATTGGGCTTTCCCATGCAAACAATGTTACATGCACTAATAACAGTAAGAAAAATGCTCTGTGGTTGTGTAGAACTTGGTATTTCAAAAAACACTTTCACATACACTATTATTTATTTACTCCTGGAAGGCAGGCAATATACTATCCAGGCTCAGAGAAGCACTTTGCCGAATGTCACACAGCTAATAAGGGACTGAGCTGGGACTTGAACCTAGTTCTGTGGCCTCTCCACTTTCTCCTTAACCCAGCAAGATCTTGGCCTCAACAGAAACACCCACAAGAACAAAAGTTCATCCATATGCAAAGACTCCAGACAGCTAAACCTCCACAATTATTTAAAATTATAAAATTTTACTCGTAAGTCACATAAAACTGGCAAATGAATATATTGATTATTCAAGAGACCCCCTAAGCTATAAAGCATACATATAACACATAAATATCCAGCTCTACTCACCACAGTTACTTACCTAAAATTAATGTGCTTCCCACCACTCAAACTAAATGCTTAATGAGCAATCACTCACTCTGCTAAATGAAATGCAAAATTGTATGGGGACCATCTGACTCTATTATTCTGGCCCTTTTTGAATGCCCTTTTTGTTATTCTGAATTTCCTGAAAGCAAAATCAAAATCAATAAATGCCATGGCTTCTGTCTACTAGGTTGAGGGGTAGGGGGCAAGCGGGGGCAGAATGTGTTTGAGAAGGGCTGGGCAATAAACACCATGAAGCAGAGCCAGAGAAGATACCAGTGTGTGAACTGGGAGCACAGGGAAGAACCGGGCAGACCTGTCCCAGCCGAGGATGGGGGCGGTCCCCAAAGGATGAGGGGTTCTGCGTCTCCTGCCTCTGCCTACCTCCCAATGCCCTCTGCCTCTTGTGCTACTTTCAGCACTGCTAGAACACATGGAGGCTGCAATTTCCTCTGCCCCTCCACTCACCGGGCTGCTTTGCAGAACACAAGAATCTGCCTGGCTTCCTCTTCTATCACCTCTCCCCTTTCCCCTTACCATTTCTGCCGATTCAGCCAGTCCCCAAGGTCCGGAGTGATCCCATCTCTGGTCAGTGGAAAACAAAAGCGACCCTCAGGGGCCGCAGCACCACGTAAGCCTTGCTGTCTGTCTTGCTTTCTGCCTTGTTCCACTGCCTACCCCCTCTGTAGGTTTGACTCCCAATTCTGGTTCCTGCTCGATCTCTTTGTAGAAGAAATGGCTCTGCTAACTAGTTAGCTCCTCTGGTTCCTCCAGGCCTGGGGTTCGGGGCTCGCCCTGCCTACTTGGGCCTGCCTGCCCCTGCCTAGCATGCCGCTTTCTGAACTGACCACCAGACGACCGGACCAGGACTCCAGCTCATCCGCGTTCCAGCCCCTTGGGCCACCGAGGCTCTCAGCACCCCAGCCCTGGATGGCCCTCCTGAAGCTAACCGCCCATGGGCTATAACTGACTCCCAGCCTCTCAGGTCACTGAGCTCAGTCCCCTTCAGTGAGTTTCCCACCATCCCCAGTTACATGTCTGCCTCAGCCCAGCTGGGAGGTATCATTTCAAGACCGCCCCTTCCCACTTTAACCTCCTACCCTCACTGTGATACCAAGGAGGTGCCAGGGATGGAGGCTTCTGCTCCACACCGCATGCTTGGAGGGCATGTGTTGGATGGAATCCTGTGCCCCACAAAGACAAGTTCAAGTCCTGATCCCAGGTCCTGGGTGCATGAACTCAGTTGTAAATGGAATCCTCAAAGATCCTGTTAAGGCGAGGCCAACCTGAAGCAGCATGGCTTCCAATGTGACTGCAGTCCTTATACAGAGAAGAAATTTGGACCCAGAAGCATAAGGCCAGAATAGGAGACGGAAAGAGGCAGATGGCCATAGGATGGAGACAGAGACTGAGCCAGCACCACAGTGCTACAGACTTTAGAGAAAGCGTGGTCTGCTGGTCTCTTGACTGCACTCCTGGCCTCCAAAACCGAGGCAATAAATTCCTGTTGTTTAAACCAACCAGACTGTGGTATTTGTTACAGCAGCCCTGGAAAACTAAGACAGGGTGCTTGCTGTTTCAGACATAGAACGCCTGGGCAGTGACTCAGGAAATCAGCCAGAAGGGAGAAAGAGGGGACTCCAACAACTGGAGCTACAAAAGACCTAAAAATTGCACATATAAAAATTAGATTTAAACCATGCCTTACCCAAAGCCAGCCCCAGAGGCATAGAGAACAGGACTGCCTGGTCTCACAAACTGCCTCAGATTTTCATCCTTCAGAGCCACATTAATTTCACACATATTACAATATGGAGTGCAGAGCTTGGAACTCAGTGAACAGTGTCACCCGTGTGACTTCCTGTAGCCCCAGGCTGTGAGGGTTAATTCCAGCAGGTCTGGACGTAGCCTGAGCTGTCCTACGGAAATAAGAATCGGACCTGTGCAGCACTGACCCCGGGTCAAGGAATGAAACATACTAATAATGTTACTTTGTAATGATGAGCCCTGAGGAGCTGGGGGCAGTTTGTACCCACTTGTCAACATTGTGTATTCACAACAGTGAGACTGAGGATGTGCACCTTGTCTCAGTGAGAACCACAATTCTCCGCTACAGGTTTTAGGAGGAGCATGGCCCGGCCAATACCTTGATTTTGGACTTTGACCTCCAGAACCGTAAGACAATACATTTCTGTTGTTTTAAGCCACCGAGTTTGTAGTACTTTGTTACAAGTTTGCATCCCTAGGAAACTAAGAGCCCATGGAAATGTGCTCTCCTTTGAGCCAATGGTGTTGCTACCTGCTGGGGAAGTGTGTCCACAGCATAAGGCACTGTTTGTATGGAGTCTTACACACTCACTCTCCCAACAAGAAAGGTCGGCTGGCCAGGTTCAGAATCAGAGAGTTTCAGAAGAGAAAGGGGCCTTGGAAGTCAGGGAGTCCAAACCTTGTACTTTACAGATAAGGAAGATGAGGAGGAGGAAAAGGGAACCATTGCTCCTAATTAATATTAGGTTGTGCCGACAGCCCGGGAGCTCTGACTTTCAACCCTGTGCTCTTTTCATCTGTTCAGTCCTAGGTTTGTTCCCCAGGGATGACTCTTGTCACTGGCTGCCCAAAAGTGAAACGTGTATCTGTCTTACTTGTCAGAAGGTAATTGCATTTAGAATACAGACATTGACAAAGTCATCTTTGTAACCCCTTCAGCCTTTTAGTGTGTAGGTGTTTAATAAATGTTTAATGGGATTTATCAAAACATTTCTTTCTGTTCAAAGCTAGTAGATCCATAAGGGGATAAGACTGCAGTCCAGTGTTTCTCAAAGTTTGCTCGGGAAATCCTTGCGTGAAGTCACTGCTGACCCAGTGTTAAGTGAAGACTCCACACCTCGACGGCCAATCACCAATGAGCATCTCTGGGGATGAGGCCCGGGAAAAAACTTGCAGGTGATTCTCATCCATGGATGCCCACAGGAATCACCCGGAGAGTTTTATAAAATACTGATGCCAACTTCAATTAGAGATATGAATGAAGCAGATCTGGTTGGGACTAGGGCAAATCAGGGCAAAGGGTAAAGGATAATACTGGCTGTGTTTTACAAACATCAACTTCCATATGAGACCAAGGGAAGAGATGATGATTTGGTGCAGGATCTATATTTTCTGTAGCACACTAAATAATTTAACTTGTACAGTTTATTCATGGAACTTTGAATAGGAAGTGAGACCTGGTAGGTTTGTACAGGTTAGTGTGAAACAGCAACACATCCCAAAGTAATTTGGGCAGAGAATAAAAATATATGTGCAGGGTTCCCCTGAGGAGCTGGAGAAAAATGAGGAAATGTTGGACTTCTCTACCTGGATTGTTGCTGATATTCTCATAAAACATTGAGGATTGACGGTTTGGTATGCTGAGCCCTCTATCTTGGGGCTTGCCCTTATGAAGCTCATTACTGCAAAGGAGAGGCTAAACCTGCTTATAATTGTGCTTAAGAGTCTCCCCCTGAGTACCTCTTTGTTGCTCAGATGTGCCCCCCCCCCCCAGCTAAGCCAACTCAGCAGGTGAACTCACTGCCCTCCCGTCTACATGGGACCTGACTCCCAGGGGTGTAAATCTCCCTGGCAACACAGGATATGACACCCAGGGATGAGCCTGGACCTGCCTCGTGGGATTGAGAACATCTTCTTGACCAAAATGGGGGAAGTGAAGTGAAACAAAGTTTCAGTGGCTGAGAGATTTCAAATGGAGTTGAGAAGTCACTCTGGTGGGCACTCTTATGCACTATATAGATATCCCTTTTTAGGTTTTAGTGTATTGGAATAGCTAGGAGGAAATACCTGAAACTATCAAACTGCAACCCAGTAGCCTTGACTCTTGAAGACCATTGTATAACAATGTAGTTTACAAGGGGTGACAGTGTGATTGTGAAAGCCTTATGGATCACACTCCCTTTATCTAGTATATGGATGGATGAGTAGAAAAATGGGGACAAAAGCTAAATGAAAAATAGGGTGGGTGGGATGATTTGGTTGTTCTTTTTACTTTTATTTTTTATTCTTATTTTTATTCTTTCTGGTGTAGGGAAAATGCTCAAAAATAGATTGGGGTGATGAATGCACAACTATATGATGGTACTATGAACAGTTGATTGTATGCCATGGATGATTGTATGGTATGTGAATATATCTCAATAAAACTGAATTAAAAATAAGTACTGATGCCTAGGTCCCACCCCAGAGAGTCTAACTTAATCAATCCAAGATACAGCCTGGGCAGGGGATTTTTAATAACTCCCCAGGTGATTCTACATACAAAAAAGATTAAAACCACTACACTAAAGCTTTAAGAGACTTGAGCATCCTGTGTAAAGATTAAGGTAACCAACTTGTCCTGATTCACCCAGAACTTCCCCAGTTTTAAAACTCAAAGTTCTACATCCCAGGACCTATGCCCACCACTACACACTCCCCACCCCACTCAGTCCTGGAAAAACCAGGATTATTGGTTATCCTAGTAAAGAACTGCATCTAGCATGCAATTAAAGATCAACAAGTCACAAATGTGATGTATTAGGAATGAAGCAAAGGATGCAGCTACTAAGCAACCTAATATTTTCATAGTTGGGATCCCCTTCCTCCAACCCACCCCCACCCCACAAGCCCAGGCAGACTGCCTTTAGCTCCTTAGCAGGCAGAACCCAACTTAGCTTCCTCCAGCTCCTTCCACGGCGAGGGCTCACAGGGAGGCTCAGTTTTGCTGTGGGGTGTTGGCTGCCCTCACAGCCCTGGTCTGATTTCCTGGTAATTCAGAAAGCATTTCCAGCTTGGCCCAAAGTTACTATTTCCCGTTCCCTCCTACACTATTTTTAGGCCCCGTGGAGGTTTCCTGTCCTTTCTGCCCCTCCCACCTCAGTGCCCATCCCAGCCTCTCATATCAGGGTACGCGCAGGGTGGGCCTGAAGGGTAAAGAATGTGATCCCTGGGGTCTGGGCCTCTGGCATTGAGTCTAGCAGGTGGTGCCACAGCAGCTATTCCCCGCCCCCCTACCCAGGCAGCCAGCTCCAACTTGGTGGGGACCCCCCCAAGGCTAAGATGCATTCTTTTGTGGCCTTGTAGACTTTAAGATAGTATTTTCCTATTTCCTTTTCCTGCAGGCTGGCTGTACCAAGCTCCCTGTGTCTTAGCGCATCAGTCTCTGCCCAGCCTTAAAGGCAGAAAGACCCAACATGACAGTACATCGACTAACTCTGCTACAACACCCCCCGAGCAGAGAGCAAAGTTCCTGGCCCCAAGTCTGCCTTCCGCCTCCATTTTTCACACACCTCCTGTGTTAGGCACTGCCCTTGTCTCATTAAAACTCACAGCAACCTTATGAGGTGGGGAGAATCTCCATATCCAGGTGAGGCAAACAAGTCACCCCAAGGTCTCAAAACCAAGGCAGAGCTCAAAACCAGGTCTCACTGGCTGGAAACCTGGGCATCAGCATTATTGCTCCTCTAGAAAGTCTTTTTAGACATTTTTTCCCAATTGCTCCTCCATGAAATTGTAACACCAGAGACACTGTTTTCTATCTGTTTGTGAAATTATGTATATCTGTGCTTTATACATAAAAGAGTAAGATTTTTTCACTTCCCCAAAGCCACCACTCAGAACCAATTCCACCTCTTGGGGTGGGTGATACACCCCCACTGAGAATGCATACTATATGTGTAGCCATGGGCAAGCCATCAGAAGTCCCACTGATTTGTTCCCTTTTCACTGGGTGCAGATGAAGAGGAGGGATGGATAAAACCATAAACTGCTTCCGAAACTAATGATCCCCAGAGATGGTTCACACAAAAGGCTCGATGGCCATATAGGTTTGGAAAATGCTGAAGGTAAAACACTCCCTCCCCACCATGGAAAGTCATCTTATAAAATCTCTGAGTAGCTACTTAAAAAAAAAAAAAAATTTTATTTACTTTTATCCCAACATATCCACATACCCTAATGCAGGCTGACCAGTTAACCATGAAATCTCTCTCCCTCTCTTTCTGTCCCCTCCTTCTCCCTCCTTCTCTCTCTCTCTCTCACTCTCACTCTCACTCTCTCTTTCTCCCCACCCACCCTACTCTCTGCATTTAAAATTAATGTTTATAGGACATGCTTTTGGAAATACTGCCATAGATCCAGAATTGCTTTGTTTTGTTTCCTGAAGTGAGTATTTCTGGTGGTGTTTGGCCAAGAAGTTGAATAAATAGCTTTTTCCATGATTCAAACAGTGGAGTCACGCCACGCAGACTGAAGAGCTGTGACCCCCAGCATCAAGGGGACACACAGAGCATTCTAGGCCCGCTGTGCCATGGTCTAGCTTGGGGCAGGCCGCAGGACCCCTCGTTTATTTAACAAAAACACACCCCACACTTTGTGCCGAAGAGCAGAGCCTCCATGGTGGCGTCTGGTCACCCGGGGGAACCTACTGCCCCGCAGCCACCACCTGGGGTGCGTGTACAGAAGCAGAGGCCTCCCAGCCCTGGGGTCCTGGACAGAGGACCTCTCTGACGGTGGGGGCTCAGAGACCCCTCCTCTACGAGGCCACAGCCAAGCACCTTGGACTCCGCTGGCCTGTCTCAGTCATGCTCTGGAAAGGGGTTACAAACTGGATTTCCAGCAGACTTACCTAGAGAGGTTTGTAGAAGTCTGATTATCCAACCCCAAACCTATTAAATTAAAATCTCTCAGCATCAGGATGTGAGTTTTTTACATCCTGTTTTTAAATGATAAGGCCATGTTTGTGTATCCATGAGCTGCCAAATCTTAAATGCCCCAGTAAGCCGGAACCCTCTGGAGACCCCTGCTGCAGCCTGTTGGAACCTTTATCCTGAAGTAGCCCCTCAGCTGGCTGGTCAAGACACTGGAGGGCAGATGTGTGTTTTATTTGTCTGTTTGAGCACAATGTTTAGCACTGACTTCTTGTATCAGTAACCAGCTGATCAGGGCAGAGACAGCAACCCATTCAACTGTATCTACAGGACTAGGGCCAGCTCTTTAGGGAGGAGGGATCAGTCATTTAAACCAGAACACCTGTGCATCATACCTGCTCTCGATCATAATGGTAATTCTACTTGTTCAGTAAACCTACACAACTTAATTATTGTTAGTCTCAAATAATCCCTTTGTTTCTAATATCCTTACCAGAAAAACTAAATTGGTTTGGTATTATGTGGAGTCGAAACACCTGAATCCGGATGACCAGCCAGCCACCCAGAGGGAAATGCTGCTGGGATCCTGGAAGTGTTGTGACACAAATGGCTACCTGATTAGGGAGGGCTCACAGACCACTGCTCACCTGGGGGCTTCCTGCTGGGCCCGTGACACTCCTGTCCACAGGCTGGAGGATTCGGATAGTGACACCAACCTCACCAGGGGATAATACCTTAGAGAAAGTTATTTTCCCCATCTAAGGAGTTACAAGATATGCTTCTCAATTGCTCAGCAGAGGAATAACCATTAATTTGCTATTCTAACAAACCCATACCAGGCACTTGGAAACATTCAGTGAACAAATGCCAAAGATCTCTGCATAGTATAGCTTGTTTGGGGGGTGAGAAACACAGACAATAAGCATTAAAATACTTAAAATGAGTAAATTACATATTAAACAGTATGCCAGAAAGTACTAAGTACATTGGGAAAAAATATAACAGCAGAAGGGAGATCAGGAGTATGGGGGTGGGGGGGGCAGGGGGAGAAGGAAATTTTAAATAACATGGTTAGGGTAGTCCGTAAAGAGGGGGTAATAATTCAGCAAAAAGTTGAAGGAGGAAGGGATGGCTGGGGGAAGATCAATCCAGGCAGTAAGTGGGAACAACCAGTACAAACATGAGAAGGTGTCTTGTATGTTTGAGAACAAGCAAGGAGGCCAGTGCAGTCTTCAGGGTTAAATCGGTCTGGATGTTTAATTATAAGCAACAAACACTGACTGTGGCTGGCTAAAGCAGAAAAGAAATTTATTCAAATGGTATTGGGTGGGTCATAGAATTTCCAGGAAGCCTGCAGATCTAGACTTAGAAAACAGAATGGAACAAGAGGGGCTTGGCTGCGGCCAGACCCATAGCCAAATTTATACCACAAACCAGGCCAGTAAGAACCCGCTACCAGCACTGCCCAGCATGGGGTACCAGAGACAGTGAAGCCACGGTCACTGACACTGGACCCTGGCCACTGTCTCTGCCTCCACGGACACTACTGCTCCAAGACTCAGAGTGGCCACCATGCTTCTTGCTAACTGCCATTTCCATAGAGTCCCCAGGATCTCTGCCTCTTTGGGTCACTAGTTCCCCAATGCAGGATAGCTGCATCTGATTGGCCGGGGTGAGCTCAAGTGCCCATGCCCTATCTGCAAGGGAAAGTAAATCTCTGGAAATTGCATTCACCAAAGACTCAAGGTGGGGATTCCCTGGATATAGGACGGGCATTCAGATGTGAAGAGGCAAAAAAAAAAAAAAAAAGCCAATTATTTTTTTTTACCCTATGGTGATCTTGGGGTAAAATAAAGGAACTAAAGGAGAGGATTCTGAACCTGTGTAACATCATCAGCCCCAGCTCCAAATACTGGCTACAGCATCCTTGCAGGCTTGGAATCATCTTGCTATGTTACCAACGGCAAAAGTGAGGCAGAGCGGGCAGTGAGGAACTCCATTCAGATGAGGCGGGTGGTGCCACAGTGGAACCCTGTTCCAGTTTGCTAATGCTGCCAGAATGCAAAATACCAGAAATGGATTGGCTTTTATAAAGGGGGTTTATTTGGTTACAACGTTAAAGTCTTAAGGCCATAAAGTGTCCCAGGTAAGGCATCAACAATAGGGAACCTTCACTGGAGGGTGGCTGATGGCGTCCAAAAACCTCTGTGAGCTGGGAAGGAACGTGGCTGGCGTCTGCTTCCTCCCAGGTTGCATTTCAAAATGGCGTTCTCCAAAATGTCTACATCAGCTTCCAATGGCCGTCTTCAAACTGTCTCTCATCTGCAGCTCCTCTGAAGTCCTGTTTCTGAGCTTTTATAGGTCTCCAGTAATTAAATCAAGACTCAAGCTGAATGGGTGGGGCCACATCTCCATGGAAACAATCCTATCAGCAGGTCACACCCTAATCAAAGGTGTTACTAGTCACATCTCCATGGAAACACTCAATGAGAAGGTTCCAACCTAATCAACACTAATACGTCTGCCCCCACAAGATTGCATTAAAGAATATGGCTTTTTATGGGAGACATAATATATACAAACCAGCACAGACCCTAACTCAGGTGACTGGCCATGAAGGAGGACTGATAAAAGAAGATGCTTAGTTTCAGAATCCCGAAGTCAGGCTGGAAAGAAGCAGCACTCAATGACTGGTGAGAAGGACCAAAGCCCTTGGCAGGGAGCTGGACCAGGGGTCAGCAGACATGGGCTCTGGTCCCAGCACTGCCTCGCTTTGCCTGGAGGCCTTGGCAAGATCCTCCTCGAGCCTCAGTTTCCTCATCTGTAGAGTGGAGGCTAAATTAGAGGCTGACCTGAGCTCTAACAGTTCCTCCTTCTAGAGGTCAAAGAACCCTCAAGAAAAACAGACAGGGACAGGTTGATAAAGGCTGAGCTTAGGGGGAAAGAACCAGGGGTAGCAGTATATGAAAAAGTTGGTTGGTGTCTCTCCAAGGCTCCAGGAGGGCCCTTGTGTCAGCGAGAGGCCCTCACCACGGCGCCCTGCCAAACGCTGGGACAGAAGAAGGGAGGAGGTGTCCCTTCCTCAGCCAATACTCTTCCCCAGGACACCTCTAGAAACAAGTAACATTTTATCCCCTCTCAGCCCCTGGCTGCAGAGACCTTTCCCCCTTGCATTCCTCTTCCCTGTTGCTGCCCCCATGCATACACACACGTGCACAAATGTACATGCACATGCATTCATGCATGCACACAATACACATACATGTTCACATGCAGTAGCAGCAGAGACTCCAAGGAGGCCCCTCCTCTGCCTCTGCCTGAGTGACTTCCCTGCCACCATGTCACAGAGAAACTCACCCTGCCCAGTCCTTCAGGAAAGGGACATGTCCTCAGGACACCACCACTCTCATTCACGAGGGGCCTGCCATCTACAAAGTCCTTCCCCAGCCCCCATCTCGTCATCCATTTCATCTTTGCAACTGCCTGGGAGGCAGGAGGCTTTGGAATTCTCACTCCCATTTATACTTAAGAAGTTTGGGGAAACCGAGGAAGAAAAGTGCCCCCCTCTTGTGTATAGAGGTAGTGAGGGGAGCAGAGGCAAGAGAAGGGGAGCTGCAGTGAGCAATGCATGGAAGGGGACATGCCCCCAACCGACAGGTGTGGAGTGAGATGCCCGGTCATCCTGCCACTCTCGGCCACCAGATGGCAGGCCCAGGCCGACTGACCTGACCACTTCCTCAGGGGCAGCCACCCAAAGGGCTTGAAGGGTGGGAAATAGGCTGCTGTGGGCGCACCCACCACCCACCTGCTCCCAGTCCTTATGGCTCTGGCACTGGCATCTGCTTTGTCCAGCTTATCTGTCCACTTCCCCTCTCCTCTTCTCAGTATCTACAAATCCAAACTTGGCTTCATTATCTCTTCCCAAATACTCCTGGCCCATGCCTTTCTGCTCCTATCCTCTCCCCCAATGTCAACATTTTACCTCCCTCCACTATTCATTCCTCACTTTGTCAAACTAAAACCTCCCACCAATAGAATATTTTCTGTTTTGTCAAGGGTTTTCTCACCTGCTTTCTCATTTAACTATCTCAATCCTACAAGGCAAATAAATACTATCACTGCCTTGATAACAGAGGACCTCAGAGAAATCGAACCCTTGCCCGTTCATGATGGACAGGAGTAGAGGCCAACTCTTGGGACCCCTAGGGTTTGCCTTTGCCTCTGTGTCCCCCAAATACCAGAGCTCCTGTCCCTCCCCACAGCTAACACCCTGCAATCCCGTTCAAGCTCCCCTCTCCTGACACACACGTACTGCCTTACCCCCACCCCCACACCTGTGGCTGCAAAGCCCCCGCCATTCTCCGAATTGAGCTGATTTCCAGGTATGGTGGGGGGAGGGGGAGAGGGGTTGAAGGTCACTGCCCTCCAGGCCTCATTCATTCCTGGGAGAAAAGGCTGGAAAGCCACATCTTGCAAGACTCGATTCTCCAGAAGTGTCTGTACCAGGAAAGAGATACTTGTGGCCAGCACTAAAATCCCTAGGGCTGTCAAGTCAACTGAAGCTTAATGAATAGTCATTGCTGTTGACCTGTGTCCCCTGTGCTTATGATTAGCAGAGGGCCCAGGGAACAGAGATCTTTGGGTCCCTTGGCCACGCAGCAGGGTGGCAGTGGAGAGTGGTCTCTGAGGGTCTGAGACCCTCATCCACAATCCCTGGCTTCTGGTTATTTTAAACACAACAGGGACCCAAACCTCTTCTTGGAACCATGAGGCATCTGCACACACCCTGTATGATGCGGGTGGCTTTGTCTGTCTCCAGCGACGCAGGCATGATAAAAAAAACAATTATCAGGACTGAACACCTAAGATAAAGGATGGGCACAGAATGGGGAGAACAGGGAGCTCAGACCATCACAGAGCAGGTCGGAGGGCAGGCAAGAGGGCCGCCTAGGACACAAGGTGCAGGGAGCTGCACTCTCTCAGGGGAGCACTGCAGCCCGGGCACCTCTCCTGCCTCCCCCGAGTCCTGGCCCTGCCCCAGCCCTCTAGCTGCCCTCTCACCTTCCCAATCCTTCTTCCACCTGCTTCCCCAGGATCTTAATGCTTCTATTCCTCCTCTGGAAAATGGGGACCACAAACCTCACACAGTTGGTGGGATGACAAAATCAGATAATGCAGAAGTTTCCAAAGCTTTTTAGCAACAAAATCTGTTGTGTGTTATTTTTTATCATTTTTTTTTCAATGCTTTTCAAAGCATACAGATGCATAGTTAAATCCTTTGCTCAGAAGCAGTAAACAGGACAGAAAAATGAGGGGCTGCTCTAATTGACATCATGAGTGGTAGGGGATTCTGAAGGTGAGAGGGAGCAAAGAGAATTTCATAATAAATGGGTATCTAAGAGCTAAAATAGGCCCAGGCAATCAGTGGGCACTTCATAACGGCCAGTTACATCAGGTCAGAATCCGAGCCTGAGAGAAAGCTGGGCTAGAAATCGGCAGCCCGCCCTCCCTTCTCCTCCCCACAGTCTCACCTATCTGAAACCAGGATGCCATAACCAACCAAGCCAAGCTTCAAAGAGGAAAGGACGTCACAAAGAGCAACGTGGAGGAGGTGCAAGGGAGTTTGTGTTACATAATGGTTGGAAGCATTTATGAGTTAACAGTCTGTTACAGGGGTCGGAGGCCAGGAGTTGAAGGCCATTTTTTTTTTTTAATTAAATTCAGTTTTATTGAAATACATTCACACACCATACAATCATCCATGGTATACAATCCACCGTCCACAGTATGATAACATAGTTATGCGTTCATCACCACAACCTATCTCTGAACATTTTCCTTACATCAGAAAGAACCAGAACAAGAATAAAAAATAAAAGTGAAAAAAGAACACCAAATCATCCCTCCATTCCACCCCATTTGTCCTTTAGTTTCTATCCCCATTTTTCTACTCATCCATACACTAGACAAAGGGGGTGTGATCCACAAGGTCTTCACAATCACACTGTCACCCCTTGTAATCTACATTATTATATAATTGTCTTCAGGAGTCCAGACTGCTGGGTTGGAGTTTGATAGTTTCAGGTATTTACTTCTAGCTATTCCAATACATTAAAACCTAAGAGGTGTTATCTATATAGTGCATAAGAATGTCCACCAGAGTGACCTCTCGACACCATTTGAAATCTCTCAGCTACTGAAACTATTTCGTCTCATTTTGCATCCCCCTTTTGGTCAAGAAGATAACTCTCAGTCCCACGATGCCAGGTCCACATTCATCCCCGGGAGTCATATTCTGCATTGCCAGGGAGATTTACACCCCTGGGAGTCGGGTCCCACGTAGCGGGGGGGACAGCGAGTTCACCTGTCGAGATGAAAGGCCATTTGTTTTAAGCCTCAGCTGACCAAGACCTCCTTCCCAGGCCTCTCAAAACACAGTCCAGTGCCCAAAGTGCAGGCACCCTTGAGAAATGATTGTCTGGAGCCCTAGTTCCCCACTTCCCATGCGACCCAGGGATACAGAGCCAGGGCTCACCGACACGCTTCCAGGTGCAGACCTCAGCGCCAACCCCAGGGAGCTCTAGACTCGGAGTACGGCCATGGCGCCCCCTGGTGACGGCATGGTTTTTGCCTATGTGAGCATCGTCATCTTCGCTTTAGAATAACAAGTGCCCCGGCAAAGTTGGAGCAGGGTGGGGCTGTCGGTAAGACAAGCGATGACGGCATTTCTGACTCCTCGGGCAAAGAGCCTGCGCATGAGCGTGGAGGGGCAAAGCTGCCGTGGCAGCCACAGGCTGGAGACAGAGGCCAAGCACCATCGCCGACAGCCCTGGTACTGCCCCCTTAAAAAGAAAACGCTTCACGATATATGCCAGGCACTTGACACAACTTATCTTTTGTAATCCTCAAAACAACTTTAATAAAATATGGGTGCTAATGTGGGAGGCTTCGAGATATTGACTAGCTTTCTGGAGGTCATAAAGCTAAGGAGGATGGAGGCAGGATTGGAGGTGGATATGCCTCCGTCTGGGGACCCTGCACCGCCCCTGCCCCACCGGCCTCACACTCCCATGGTCCGTGGTCCACTGTCTCCTGGACGAGCTCAGGCTCAGCTCACAGATAGCACCCTCCCAAATCTCGGGCAATAGAAAGTCTTAATGTGTGAGAGTCGTGACCAAGCTCTCCAACACCTCTTCCCTCATTCTCAGCATTCCCAAACCACTACTGGTTTCCACACCAGTCCTGGCCCTTGAGTCCGTTTTAAATGGCCCTTTCCTCCCTGCCTTTCTAGCCTCAGATGCACCCGCCACCCCCACCTTTAGGAAAAGCTGACCTCACACTTTGCAATTTCTTCTGCTTTACCCACTTCTGCTCCACCTCTCAGTTTTCTGCAATTCTCCCTTTTTTCTCCCCTCCTTAGCCTCTCCTTGCCAACCCACATGATTGTTTTGTAATCCTGCTCAGAGTATTCCTACTAGGAACATGGTTTTCCTCCTCAATCTTGCATTTTCACAGCAGAAAACCACAAAACAAAACACCACAACCACCACAAACAAAGGCAGATTATCCCTGAGCGCTGGCTAGCAACACCCCCAAAGAATGAAGTTTGATTCCAGCAGTGGGCATGGGGTGGGAGGAGGCAACATTCCTAGGTTTGGAGCGGGGAGGGGGAGTTTAGGGTTATCTGGAGCTGATTGCACTTAAAAGTGGTTGCTTCACTTCAAAGGAGCTTTTAGGGCTTGTGGGTTCTGGAAACGGAGCCTGGCCACGGGGGCAGGCAGTAAAACTGTGTGAGAAGTAGCAGGGGCTGTCAGGGCAGATTTCAGAGCTATTTGCAGTCTTTGCTGTGAATCTTACCCCTTCCCAAGGGAGGTCTCTCCTGTGACAAAGGGAGATACTGAGGCAGAGGACAGGTGGTACCCAGTCCTTGTAGAGCAATGAGGAGAACTCTGTGAGCTCTGTGATACCCTGGGCCTATCTCTGCGCTCCCTGCACCAAGCGGCAATCCCACCTCCCAGGCTGGGGGGGACAGAGCTGATAAAAGGGATTTCCAGGGAGACCCAGCATCCAACACAGTGCTTCCCGTGTGCTTCCCGCGTGCCTCCTCAGGACCTGGCCTTTGGGCAGATTCTCCAGGGGAAATTAAAAGAATAATAATGATGACCTTACTGAGCACCTACACCAGGGAATTTGCATATATTTTGCCCCTTTAAGCTTCCTAACCACCTTATACAGTAGGCAGGTGTGACACTCATTTTAAAGATGAGGAAAGCAAAGTTTAGAATTAAGATACTCTCCCAAGGGTAGAAGTGGGATTTGAACTCAGATCTGCCTGGGGCTAAAACCTGCGCTATTAAAGGCCCAACCTCCTCATAGCCAAAGGTTTCTGTGGAATCGGCCACACTCCCTTGCCTGGAGCCCTTGGAAACCACAGCATATTTTCCTAGATGACATCCCAGGCTCAGAGTACAGTCATGCCCAGGGCAGACGCATTCACCATTCAGCAAGTGTTTGCTGAGCAGCTGCATCCCAGGCTCTGTGCCAGGCACGAGGCTGCAAAAAACTAGACAGACCAGCCCCTTCTTCCTCACGACACTTGGATTCTTGTGAGATGAAACAGAGAATATTAAGAACATAAACAAATATGCAAGAAAATCACAGATAGTGATAGGGACTGTTAAGGAAGAAAACCGTTAATGCGAAGGAAAATAATTGAGGGTGGGAGGTGAGAGCAAGTGGCTTGAGTTAGAATCATCAGAGACATTTTAACTGAGTCATACAGGATGAAAAAGAGCCAACCCCACCCGGGAGGATGTGTTCCGGAGGATGCAGCTCATGCAAAGACCCTGAGGCAGGAAAAACCTCAACAGCTGTTGAAAAAGAGAGGGCCCATGGGTCAAGCCCAGAGTGAAGGAGGAGAAAAGAGGTGAGAGATTGTGATGCAGGCCGAGCCAGCCAGACACGGGGGGCCACGTATGACTTGGTGAACAGTCTGGGTTTTCTAAGGACGGTAGGCAGCAATTGGAGGACTTCAAGCAGTAGGTGATGTGATCTGAGTTTTGCTTTAGAATAACTCACGGGTGTGAATATTTTCTGTGTGAGGTTACCTTGCCTGAGGGGGCGTTATCAAACTTCTGTTCCAACCTATGGCTCTCAGAGTGTCCCAGGGATACAACTCTGTGGCCTATGACACACACGCTGCACCCAGAATCTTCTGCAGATCTACCCTCTGGGGTCAAACTATCGTTTGCACGGGGACAGCTCTGTAAAGAGGAAGGGATTGGAGACAGCACCCCACCCCGAGGCTGAGAAACGCCTCTGAACTGGCCTAGCAGGGGGCGGTTCCTAATTCTGTCTGCCCCTGCCAGCCTCGGCTGCCTCCATCTGTGATACAGAGTCAGTGGGAAGGCTGAGTTCTTCAGATTGCTCAGCTCTGATAAATTATGATTTAAAGAGTCGATGTAGGAGGGATACAGGAACTGATTTCCCTGAGTTACAAGGTGTTCTTTCCTTAAAATGTAGAGCACGTTTAGCACTGTCGGCTTCATCTGTAAGAAGCTCAGGAGAATCAGGAGCTGTTTACACCCGGGACACTGAAGTCCCTAGTCAATGACAGGACCACAAATAGAATCCAGGTGTTCTGATTCCCTAGTGTGGCAGCCCACAAGGAAGACGTGATGTTTTCCTTTACCACCACAATCGTTTACATGAAAATGACACCCTCTCAGTCAGTCGGCCTGATCAAGCTCCCTCTGAGTACAAACCCTGGGTGGATCATTCTCTCTTCTGGAAGTTTCAGTGACTCCCCATCTCTGGGCTGTCCTCACTCTGACCCCCGGCTCTCCTGCCTATCCCTATTCTATGGCTCCTACAATCGCCATTCCTTAAAAGTTGAGGTACCCAAGGCTCCACCTTCAGCCCTGTGGTGTTCCCACTGGACGCTCTCCCCTCTCTGCTGATGGAGCCCAGAACCACACTTTTAGCCCTAATCTAGTTCCTGCCTCCAGGCTAAACAGGCCCACTGCCTACGGGACCCCACCCCCCACCCCACACACATACAGCTGAATGTCCTCCAGACACCTCAAACATAGACATTAACTCCTTCCCCAAACCGGCTCCTTCTCCTGGGTTCCCCATCTCTCTTAAAAGCCACATGGGTTGTCAGCTAGTTATCCGTCACCCATGCTCACTTCCCACAACAGATCACCAGATGCTATCGGTTCTGCTTTCAACACACCTCTCACCTCTATCTTTTCCTCGCTATCCCCTCGCCAAAGCCCTCACTCAGGTTTTTATCATCTGTCACCTGTATTAATGTGGTGTCTCTCAAATGGCTCCTCAACTTCTAACCCTTCCTCCACACCTACCATCAGAAGAATTTTTCCAAAACTTAGATCCAATCGTGTTACTCTCTTACTCCTAAACCTTCCATGGCTCCCCATGGCCTTCGAGCCCTTCCTAATCTGACCTTAACCACTCTTCAGTGTCCATTCTTTCTACTCTTCAAAAGCACCTACTCTTCAGCAAGACCGGATTAGTCTGTCCCTAACCATGTCATGCATTTTCTATGCATCTTTTTCATTCTGTATCTTGGCCTAGAATGTTCTTCCATCCTTCACTCACCAGGCAAAATCTAGACTCATATATAATGCCATCGCCTCTGAGGGGCTTTCTCTGACCCTCCCCAGTACCATTCCTCTGTGCTCTCACGACCGTGCCCCTGCCTTTTCCCGGACTTGGTTATGATCCCTTTGTTGTGGTCTGCTCCTCGAGGGCAGGTCCCACCACCACCCTCGTGCTCATCTCTGTGCCCCCAGCACCTCTCGCAGTGCTGAGCACATGGGAGGTACAGTGAACACTGGCTCCCCGCTTCCTCCCGAAGGCCTGCAGATATTCGGCTGAGGTTCCATTAGGTACCTGAAGTGGTGGCCGGGACTGAGCAGGCAGGAAGGAGAAATCTGGGGGGCAGAGGATGCTATGCTGGCACAGGCTCAGCACCCCTACAGCCGCACCAGGTATATGCACACACGAGGTGAGGGAAGTGGGCAATTTTCTTCATAAGAGGGTTACGGTGGGCACTGGAGGGGTGCTTGTTGAGAAACAGCCAGGCTGAAATAATCTCTCTCTAGACTGAATTTTCTCAAATCTTTATTTATTATATGAGCCCTATGGCCAAACCACTTTGTTTGTTTGTTTGCTTGCTTGCATGCTTGTCTAAACATGTTTTTATTTGGCCTTAATTTTAAATGATATTTTCACTGGACAGTAGAATTCTATGACACCCTTCTCTGCCCCCATCACTTCAAATTTATTTCGTGGTCTTTAGCTGTCATTGCTTCTGTTGAGAAGTACATCATCCTTTTGTATCATCTTTCCTCTGAGTTTAATGTATCCTTCATCCTGTGGCTACTTTTTTTTTTATTTTAGTAACATATATACAACCTAAAATTCCCTCCTTTAACCACATTCAGATGTATAATCAGCAGTGGTCACTTCATTCACAAAGTTATGCCACTGTCACCATCATCCATTACCACAGCTTTGATCACCCTCAACAGAAATTCTGTACCACTTAAGCTTTAACTCCTCCTTCCCTAGCCCTCCCTAGCACCTGGGAACCTGTTTTCTAGTTTCTGACTCGATGAATTTGTTATTCTAATTGCAAAACCACTCTTGAGTTCTATTGCTAATAACTGCTTCCCCCTCTTCTCCACTGGTTTATTCGTCCATCCTCCTTCCACCCTCTAATTCACTCTCCTAGTTTTTATTCACTCTATTTCCTCTGCTCCCCTTTAACTCCCCACTACTAAAATTCCAGTCTCTCTCTGAGGCACATCCCAAATGCTACCTCTTCCATATATTCTTGCTCCATCCCCTCTATGGGACTCTACCCACTTCTAGAACAAATTTAATATGGCCCTTGGAATTAAATACTCCTTTTTCCTTGCTGCTGTTGAACTTAATTTGTACACCTCTTATATCACATGATTGATTCTGCCTTATATTACAATCATTGTGTGTGTGTACCTTAGTCCCCCAGATGAGACTGTAAGCTCTTTGAAAGTAAGAAATATAGCAGACAGAGTTTCTAAAAGCATTTTCAGATCCTCCAGAAAGAATAATTTCCTGGTTAAATATGTTTAGAAATCAGTTATACCCCACTGACAGCTTCTCAGCACATGTTATATTAAAGGCTCAGAGAAAACCTACATTAAAGAAAGTACTCAACATTCTTTAACTAAGCTTTTCCTAAACTTCTACGACCATGGAAATTTCTTTTTGGAAGAAAATGCCAATTTAAGTGTCATATGACTCACCAAATTTATAAAGAAGGATATTACAGGTGCCTAACAAGCACTGAAAAAATTAGTTTCACTCATTCATACATTTGTGTATTCAGTTAACAAGTATTTATTTAGACCCTGCTGTATGCAAAGCATGGTTTTAGGTTGGGGGAGGGAGGGTGTGGATGTTTGACCTGGAACCTATGAGGGAGCTAATAAATGTCCACTCATAACTGTGTACACTCACTACATGTGAGAAGGGCCATGTAAACGGTGCACAGAGAACAGAAGTTCCCTGGAGGAAATATCCTTTCTCGCTGCTGCCTCCAACCTAACAGTGGAAATGATCTACTGGGACCCAGGACTAGGAAGGGGTTGGCAAGTATTGCAGAACACCGAGCATCAGTGAGCATCCAGTTCAATTCTGTTCAATAAATCTTGTGGCTAGGAGCCTCCCAGAGTCATCCTCAGTTCCCACCACCCTTCCAGGTCCCGGACTCTACCTATCTCCTTTGTGAAGTCCTCCATGCCTGCCCCAGGCCACAGGAACTTTTACTCCTCCAAACTCCTATAGCACTCACTCCTCTGCATGTGTACAGCTCTGTTCCACTGGTTGTTTTCTATCTGCAGGCCCTGCTTTTTATATCAGTCAGCATCCCAGCAGGAAACACATGGCACACCCTAACTAGTATAATTATAGAAGAGTTTAAAAAAATAAAAGGACTACTTACAAAGGTGTGGACAGGCTGGAGAGGATCCGCAAAAGATAGGACTCTACCCCAGGGCTGGTAACAGTGCACCTGCTCACCTGTTGGCCTGAAGGGGTGAGGCGAGGGACTGATTCCTGGATTCCTGGATCCTAGAAGGAGGGGGCCAAAGAGGACCACCTTGACAGGAGCTGGGAACTTCCATCAGGGAACCCCACAAGGAGGGAGCTGAGGAATAAATCCCCAGCCATATTCTTTGAGGTGCCTATTGGCCAAATCCAACTAGAAACAAGAGGGCAGGGGAGGCCTTGATATAATCTGTGCAGAGAGTGTAGAGGAGGGTAGGGGTGGGTCTGGAGGAGCAAAGAGAAGATAGCTGGCACATTGGCCAAAATTGGGAAGATCCTGAGACCCTGTTATCCCTCCCCATCTCCCTGGGGCCTGGCACTCTGGCATATTCATAATGTAATGTTGGATATTGTGTTCTCAGTGAATTAACTAAAGTGACAACGTTCCTTCCTAGGTTTGCTCAAAGCCTTAATTAGGGCCAGACTCACTCAAAGTGAGGAGGTCTACAGACAGGGACTGAAAGACTGGAATTCTGGAGAGAGTCCACCTGAGCTAGCTCTGCATCTTTGTGACTTTGAGCAAGTAACTTAACTTCTCTGTACCTCAATTATTTCTCCTGTAATCAAAGTAATCCCTCAAAGCAAGGTAGGGTCTCAGTAGCTGGGAGATTTTGGATAGAGTCGATGGGTCACTCTGGTGAGCATTCTTGTGCACTATATAGATATCTCTTTTTTAGGTTTTCATGTGTTGGAGTGGCTGGAAGGAAATACCTGAAACTATTAAACTGCAACCCAGGACCCTTGATTCTTGAAGTCAATTGTATAGACATGTAGCTCACATGGGGTGGCAGTGTGGTTGTGAGGACCTTATGGATCATGCTCCCTTTGTCCAGTGTGCAGATGGATGAGTGGAGGAATGGGAGCAAAGACTAGGTGAAAAATAGGGTGAGATGGGGGGATGATTCGGGTGTTCTTTTTTACTTTTGTTTTTTGTTCTTGTTTTTATTCTTTCTGGTGTAGGGAAGGTGCTCAAGGGTAGGTTGGGGTGATGAGTGCATAGGTGTGTGATGGTGCTGTGGACAGCTGATTGTGCACTGTGGAAGATTGTGTGGTATGTAACTGTATCTCAATAAAACTGAATTAAAAAAAACATCAACAGGGATTATCATGAGTGGTATGATACTCGATATCATAGTTTTCATTTCTAATTTTTTTACATTTTCCAAAATTTCAACAAGTTTTATAATAAATGTAAATAAGTACATGTAAAAACAAATAATAATCCCTCAGGGGATTGTTGAGTAAAGAGAAAATTTATGCACAGCACTTAGAACAGTGCTGGCCACCTAGCAATACTTGATAAATATCAATTGTCTCTGCTGTTTCTTCTGAGCTCCTATGGAGATGTGCAGGTCAACAGGCCTGGCCCCAACCCTGACGGGATCCCTCACAGGCTCAGCTGGCCTCACTGGGCAGCACCCCGGGCTCCGGATCTGTTCCCACTCTCTTTCCTTCATCTTCCCACCCCCCATAACATCGATCAGTCCAAGGTCCCTGGAGCTGCAGCTGTTTCCAGTGCTGGGACAGACTCTGGTGGTGGCCTGGAGGGGCCGGTCCGTTCAAACCCAGCCCCAGTGTTGCAAGCAGATGTATTTGAATTTATACTCTTCGTTCCCTCGCTCACCTGTACAGTCTGGGTTTGCCCCCCAGATTGCCCCCATGCCTGACAGTGGAATACCGGGGCTGTACTGTTGCCTTTCTGTGGGCACCGATGTTACCTCGCTTGTGACGTCTAGAGGGGGAGGCTGGGGAAATGGGGCCGCTCAAATTCCAGGGCTCCTTACCAACAGCACCATTTGACATCACTCCCCGAGTTGTACCAGGAACCGGGGGGAGTCCAGCGTTCGAAGTCCACTTGACATGTCTCTAAGCAGCGGAGTCCTGGGTACAAGGCGGTTCCAGCAGCAGCCCCCACACGGGAGCTCACGGGGTGCAGGGTTTTGCCCTTTATCATCACGTCAGCCCAGCAGAGAACCTCATCCGCACCGTAAACAAGGTCTTAAGGAGGAGCGGCAGGCGTGGAGGCAGAGGGCTGATGGACTGCTTTCTCTGCACAGTCAATTAATAAGAACATTAAAAGGGCCATTGTGTTATTCCACTTATGAAAGGAATGTGACCCGGGGCCGCGGTTCCCGGTACCTGCTCTCGGCCTGCTCTGGTGTTGCTCCCGGTGATAAGGACGGCTCTGGGGGAGTGGGAATGTGTCTGGTCTCATCAGTGCTTGCACTGAGCAGCCAGCAGGGCCCACAGCAGGAAATTGTGGTCGTAGGCTTGTCCAAGGCCCTCCACAAACCTTCTTGTGTTTCCCCACAAGCCCCAGGCTGCCCACTACCTGTACCTCAGAGGCCAGGCATCCCCAATAAGACCCCTGGGCCTCTCAGGCACGTTCCCTCTCATCTAGTCTATGTCCCATTCTCCACCTCCTAAGATGTGTACAAGCGGAATTGATCCCGTGCTGATGTGGCTATGTCAAGCACGAGGTTTGAATGGACAGGCTACCCTACATCAGCATCAGGGTTCATGCTAACATTAGCACAGAAGCCCAGGACTGGGTAGATGCTTCAGGGCACCAGAGAAAGAATGCTCTCACTTACTGGCTATGATGCCTGAAATTCCACTGTTAGAAATTCATTCCTTTGACTTAAAGTACTGTATCTTCAGGAGTTCTCTCTAATAAGAGAGGGGAGTGAAAACCACCCTTTCCCTCCAAATGGCCAACTGTTCATTCCATTGGCAGCTTTCCAGAGACAGTGGCCTTGCCCTTGTTGTCATCCCTGTAATACCTAAATCTGGCTGCTGTGTGCTGGACCCTTGAGACTGAATGGTTCTGTGGAACGAGCATTAGCCCTAGTATCAGGAGCTTTGGGTTCTAAGCTATGTGAGCTGGAGAAGGTCACTTAGTCTGTCTGGTTCTCAACTTTTGCAACCCTAAAATGAACGGTGGCATGAGATGGTCCCCAGGCTTCCTCCGAGCTCTGAAATCCTCTGCTGTGCAGGGGTGGGACTGATCCCCTAGGACAATGAAGAAGCTGGGTCCAGGCATGGCCTGTGGTAGGTTAAAGTCAGCTCCCCTGCACAACTCAAGTTAAAAGTCTTCAATAGTGGCTTCCAGGCTTCTCCCCCAACTCTTTTCACCAGTCCTCAGGCCCCTCCCCTGGGCCCTAGCCTTGGGATTCCATTTCTCCTTCTGGACCTCACTGTTTTCACCCTTACCCAACATCAAACTGCCCACCAGCCTTCTGAATTCACATAGAAGCAAGGTTTTTGTTGGGTCTGTCCTTCAACTTCACGTTGAGCATGACTTTCCCGGAGCCACCTGTAACACCAGTGTGGCCCTAACCCCTGAGTACTACCTAGAGCTGGGCTTCCACAGCCATCAGCACCTGCTCTCCTCAGCTCTGCTCTCTCGCCTTCTCCCCAGCAACCCACCCTAGGCTTGCTCCTAAAGCCTTCCCTGCAGCCCTGCACATGCCTCTGTGTACATCTTACCCCCAGCACCTGAGAATCCCACGCCCTGGAGTCATGAGATCACCAGCCCATGGGTGGTGGTGGGGGGGGGCGGTCATCTCCCCCTCCTACATGCTCCTTAGAGTCTACCCGTCTGATAGTTCAAGATTACATTTATCAGAGGACAGAGGCCAAGCCCAAATCATATGAAGTTTATTTCCTCATTCTGGTCAACAACTATGACAGCACTGGATCCCTTAGCAGAAACTGCCACTTTATACCACACCCATATCAGATCCTGTCTTGAAGGCAAGAAAGATGACAAAGCCACCCTAAACTTTCTGCATAAAAAGATTAGATGAGAGATCTTGGGTAGAAGAGCACCAAAATCCCCAAGCACCCCCTTCCAGAAGCGGCTGCCATCAACCTCATACCCCAGGACATCCCAACAGTGTCTCACTGCTAAAAATATACTTAAAGGCAACCTTTAGCTTTTAAGAAGCACATCTAGCTCACCCAGGGGTGCTCTTTAATCTATAATCACTTTGGCAAGAGGGGAGGTCAGAGGGCCCTTTTTCCTCAAAGACTTCCTTGGCCTTGCCACACCCTGGACTGGTTCCTGTCCCTTTACCAAATGGTAGGATAGGAGAGGAGGCAACAGTCATTCAGGGGAAAGAGGCATGAGCAAGGCTGACGTGTTCCTCTTCCAAGTTCAAGGACTAGTAGAAAACCATCAGATGTCTGGAGGAGAGAGGTTGGTGGGAGGGACAATGAGGATGCCCCTCTTGCCCAGCTCTCTGCCCTGGGCGGTGACCCCCAAGTTTGCAGGTATGCCCCCAACAGAGAAAGGTTTGAACCACCCAGTTTGCTGGTGATTCCTAACAGTGTAACTTAGCCCCTCCAAGGGACATAAGACCTAAAGAAGTATGTCTCCAACTCTATACCTCAGCTCATACCCTCTCCCCTGGAAAGCTAAAAATGTTCTTTCTCATGTATTTATGGAGACTTCTAAAGCCCAATGAAGGGAACTGGTTTGACCCTCAACTGTAAAAATGCAAATGTAATAAACAGATTTAATCAAAGGCTGTAAAGATACAGATGCAGATATAGATATATAGATAGAGATGTAGATACAGTCATAGATGTAGACGTAGACACAGACACGGACATAGATATAAATATAAAATCTCTTTCCAAAAAAAGATAGCTATGATATGGCTGGTTCCCTGAATTCCAGGGTACCAGTGAAAAGCTTAGAAAGAAATATTTAAGAACAAGGAAAGAAAGCACTACTTGAGTGACCAATACTCTTAAGAGACAGTTCCAGTTAACTACATAAAGTGGTACCAAAAGTGTTAGATAAAGGCATAGATAGTCTGTCCATGGTGGGATGCTAACAGCAAATTGAGATTTGGAAGATAAAGCCCTGGTCTTTAAGGTTGACATCAGGGATAATGATCACCTACAAATCCAGGCGACCCCTTATCAGAGACACAGCCCCTCAATTCAGCAGAGCACAGATCTAACCTGGTGTGACGTTTCCTCTGCCCTCATGGACACCCAGAGACCCTTCAGCCTGATGCAACCAGAAATTGCCTCTTTCAAGCAGCCTGGATATCTGCCAAATGCCTTTGCCTGGGCCTGATGGTCAAAGTGCAGAGGGTGGTATTTTTTTAATTTATCTGTTTTTCTGTCTCTTTGTTCTCCTCATTATCTTGAAATGTCTTTAATATCTGAGCAGGCCTGGAACATTCCTCCTCCTCTGCTCCCACAAGGGTTTCTGCCACCCCCACGTCTTGGAGGAGGACTGCTGGAGGCCCATGCTAGCTGGCCTGAGTATCTCCTGCAGAGGCAGCTGGCTCAGAGACCAGGGCAGGAATCGGGGAGAGAGGGTCCAGAGGCTCCACAGATCCCATCAGCCCCAGGAAATGAGAACTGTAGCAGAAAAGGAGATCTGTTTGCCAACACTTTCACATGCCCTGCACACACACATACGCATTTATAGCCGTGAGTTTTCCAGCCACGAGTCATCGTGTCCCATGAATTGTTAGGTCAGAGGGGGATGTTCTAGGTCAAAACACACCAAATCAGGTGTTTTCCCACATCTCACTATGACACTAGGAACACACCCCTTTGGACAGGATATTACTTATATAAACAGTGAGTCCTCGGCTGGTCAGCATCCAGGAGGCAATTCTAGAACATTCCATACCTCCAAAATGCTTCTCAAACCATCTTGCTTCCTGTCATTCTAGGTGGGAGGAAGGGAAGCTGGTCAAGTTCACAGACACGGGCACTGTGCTGGAACCAGGGGTGCAGAAGTGAGAGTCAGTCTCCCACCTGAGAGGTCCACATATAGCACATACAGCAGGCTGCCAAAGGAGCACAAACAGAGGGATAAAATAAATTCTGCAAGTGCACAAACAAAGGGGCTCTGTCTCCAGTGAAGGGACCAGGACAGAAGACATTGGAACTGAGCCTTCAACTCTGCCTGGTGGTGGGGTGATCTTCTATAGGAGAGCAAATGAGCTGAAGCCCAGGGCACAGGCCCGAGTCTGCGGAGCTGGGAGCAGGCCAGAACACCTAGAGAACAAGATTCTTGAGAGCTGATAAGACTAGAAATGAAATCGAGGCCAGGTCACAAAGGGCTGGAATGCTTCAAGTAGTGTTCGGATTACGTTTGCTCCAGGAAACAGGTTTCCAGGAAGGGCTTTAAGTAAAACAACATTCTGCTAATGGCTAAAAGCAAAGACCCCAGAGGCAGACTGACGGGGTTCAAATCCTGGCTCAAATCCCAGCTCTGTAAACTCTTAGAGTTAAAATCTAGAGTTTACATTACCAGGAGGTATAAAGAGCATAGAGAATGGGGAGCTGATTCTAAATTTGTGCAGAATTTTTAATAAGGTTGGTTGTAAATGTTTGGAAATGGATAGAGGTGATGGTAGCACATTACTATAATTATCAGCACTGGATTAAGGGTGTGATTATGGTTGAAAGGGGAAGTATAGGGTCACGTGTGTCACTAGAAGGAAAGCTAGAGGATGAAACACAGGACTGTATAACATAGAGAACCCTGTTGTGGATGATGACTGTGGTTAATAGTACAAATACAAGAATGTCGCCTACCCCACCTCCATGGTTGCTAACATGACCACAGACATAGGGGACTGGTGGTTTCATGGGTTGAGCCCTCTACCATAAGTTTTACCCTTGGGAAGACGGTTGCTGCAAAGGAGAGGCTAGGCCTCCCTGTATTTGTGCCTAAGAATCTCCTCCTGAATGCCTCTTTGTTGCTCAGATGTGGCCCTCTCTCTCTGGCTAAGCCAACTTGAAAGGTGAAATCACTGCCCTCCCCCCTACGTGGGATCAGACACCCAGGGAAGTGAATCTCCCTGGCAACGTGGAATATGACTCCCAGGGAGGAATGTAGACCTGGCACCGTGGGACGGAGAACATCTTCTTGACCAAAAGGGGGATGTGAAAGGAAATGAAATAAGCTTCAGTGGCAGAGAGATTCCAAAAGGAGCCGAGAGGTCACTCTGGTGGGCACTCTTATGCACACTTTAGACAACCCTTTTTAGGTTCTAAAGAATTGGGGTAGCTGGTGGTGGATACCTGAAACTATCAAACTACAACCCAGAACCCATGAATCTCGAAGACAGTTGTATAAAAATGTAGCTTATGAGGGGTGACAATGGGATTGGGAAAGCCATAAGGACCAAACACCACTTTGTCTAGTTTATGGATGGATGTGTAGAAAAGTAGGGGAAGGAAACAAACAGACAAAGGTACCCAGTGTTCTTTTTTACTTCAATTGCTCTTTTTCACTCTAATTATTATTCTTGTTATTTTTGTGTGTGTGCTAATGAAGGTGTCAGGGATTGATTTAGGTGATGAATGTACAACTATGTAATGGTACTGTAAACAATCGAAAGTACAATTTGTTTTGTAAAAAAAAAAAAAAAAAAAAAAAAAACCAAATACAAGAATGTTCTTCCACGAACTAAAACAAATGCATGTCACTATTACAAGGTGTTAATAATAGGGTGGTACACAGGAAAAAAATACAGCTAATGTAAACTATGGGCTATAGTTAACAGTAATACTGTAATAATATTCTTTCAACAACTGTAACAAAGGTGCCATATCAATGCTAAGTGTCAATAATAGGGGGGTTTAAGGAGTGTGGGATTTTTCTTTTTGGAACAATGAGAATGTTCTCAAATTGATTGTGGTGATGAATGCACAACTCTGCAATTATACCAAGAGCCATTGATTGTACTCTTTGAATGGATTGTATGGTATGTTAATAAAACAGTTTTTATAAAAAAGAAAAGTTAAAAAAAAATCCCAACTCTGCCACTTACTAGCTTTGTGACCTTGAGATAGTTACTCAAACTTCTCCGTGTCCCAGTTTTCTCATCTGTAAAATGGGATAATGCATTTCATCAATTATAAGATGCACTTTTTCTCACATTTTAACGCCTCTAAAATCATCTTAGGATCATTAGCTGGGTGACAATAGTGACTGAGTTGTCATCACCTGTGCATGCATATCAAAAATTGCAGCATCAATGTCAGCCAAAGACAATTGTAGAACCCTCTTTTAAGAAATACTGCATCACTCTCGACAGCACAGAGAATGGTATTATGAGGAAAAACAGAGACACCAATGACTCTGAGTTTCAAAACAATTCAGAAGGATGGGACTCTGATGATAAGGAAATTTTAGGAATACCTTGATCAACTTATTTCATTTACTAACTTCTTAAGTATATATAAGTTAAACATAACAATTTTGAGAATCCATGTCTAAACAAGGCTAAAAGAGCTCATTTTTTAACTGTAAAATAAAAACTCTAATTGAGATAACAAAACATTCTGTCATAGTCTTTCTACAAAAATAAGGTGCATCTTATGATTGATGTCATCTTTGAGTCAGTGAAATATGGTTATACGCATACATACCTGATAAGATTGTTCAGAGGATTAAATGAGTCAATATTTATAAAGTACTTAGAATGGTGCCTGGTACATAGTGATTCCAATACACGTGCTGTCAAATAAATAAGTCCAATCTGATTTATGTTTTGGGAATGCTCCTGGCAGGCTGTGTGTTAAAGAAGGAGCACTGTGGAGGCGGCCCAGGGCGGGAGCCTCCTGCAGTGTCTGGAAAGCTGGTGAGAGGGGAGCTAAGCGTGGCCACGTGGATTGAGAGAAGGGAAGGCAGACGGGGAAGGTTTTAGGAGGTGGAGACTTGCACTGGGGGTGTATGTCTGAGGAAGAGGGAACTGGTGAAAACAACACTGAGGTTTCTGCCTTAGGCCACAGAATGATGCCATCACCTGAGATGGTAAATTCAGAGGAGAAGCAAGCATGGGGGAGAAAATCATGACTTCAGCATTGGACATGAGGAGTGGAAATGTCTGTGGGACATCCAGGTGGAAATGTCTGGTAAGAAGCTGGAAATTAAAGTTCAGAGTTCAATAGACACATCCAAGACTGAGGAAGGAAGGAGGGATGGAGGGAGGGAGGGAGGGGAGCTGAACCAACTCCTTCCCACAGCACATTGCTTATGTCACCATCGTTGTACTCACTCCATTTTCCTAATACTTGAGGAGTTTGCATATTTGACAATCTCCCCCACTCAACAGCGAGTGGAGGGCAGACTGTGACTCCCCCATATTTGCAACTCAGCGTTAAGCCCAGAAGCCAGCACGCACTAAGTATTCCATGAATGTGTGTAAGATGACTGTGTTCCACTTAGATATCATACTCTTCAAAGGTAGCAACCTTGCCTTCTGGGCCATGTACTCGTCAAAGTGCTTGCTCAGCCCATGCTTAATGACTAGCAAACAGAACCGACTGGAACCAACATGGATCAGGAATGAAGATGCAGGCTCCTTGCCATCACAAGTGTCCAACCAGATGAGGAGAGAGAGAAAAGAGAGATGAAGAGATGAGACGGCTACACAAAACAAGAGAGGCGAATGCAAGAGAAGACTAGAGGGAAAGAAATAAGAGCATCCCGCGGGCTGGCATTCACTGTGCCATCCATCCCTAATTGCTGTCCCCTGCTTTGACCTCAAGTTTCTGCACAAATCATCCCCCCAACCAGGAAACCTCACCCACTCCACTTTCCCAGTTCAAGTACTTCACAGCCTGGCTTAAATCTTTCCTCTCCCAGGCAGTCTCTGAAGGGACATGGAAAGAGTTCTGATCCCAGGAGTCTAAGTTCCGGGGCCAATTCTGCCTCTCCATGGCTGGGTGATCTGCAGCCACGCGCTTCCCGTCACCGGGCGGGCCTTGGTCTTCTCGCCTGTGCAATGAGGAGGTAGGCTGGTGTGGACACCTGCTCTTCATGAGTTGAAGCCTTGGGTTCTCTCCTCTGCCTTCCCTGCAGCATGCCAGGAAATCAGCTGTATGACATGAATTTGCCTTCGTGGAAAGCTGAGTGCTTTCTAGTGGTTCCCTGTTGCTCAGGACTCTACCTTCCCCCACCCTGTCTCCACTTCTTTCCTATCCACATTCCTCCTGCAGGCCAAGCACCCCAGGACTCTGCTTTGCATCACTAAGTGGCTCTCAGTAATCAGGGTCGGCTTTCTGAGGGTCTTTCCTGGCAGTCCCAGGGTCCCCCACCCCACATCCATGATCTGGAGGCCTGGCTTCCAGACATAAAGCTGTCAATCACATGCCCATTCCTGGATCACTCAGTTGTTCTGGGTGAGTCACTGCCCAGTTCAAGGAGCAAGTCTGAGAGGGAAGTTTGTGCCCACCCCTCTTGTATACCCTAAACTTCTGAGGAGGCTCTACTTGTAGGGGGCAGTCCAGTCCCATTCTGTCTACCCTCAGGACTCAAGTTGAGAGGCTGGACAAGGAAAAGGGCAATCAACAGACTATCCCAGTGTGAACCAAGCCCTGATATTTGCAAGCAGCAGCTGGGGGTCAGCCCCTGCGACACAGGAGGCAAAGGAAAACAGAAGGCTGGATGAGGTCAGGGAAATTATGTTCCACCCTGCTCCACACTGCTGGACTTTCCACAGATGCTGCCCCAGAACTGATCTGGGCTGTGTTTTGTTCACTGCCCACCCACCCTCCCACGCCAGGTCTATCAAAGAATTGCTGATCTGCTCCCCACCCAGCACCTTTCCCTGCCTCGCCTTGGGTTTAACACGGGGCACTGCATCCATTAGAGGTATAAGATTTCCCAAAAACCCATGGCATGTTTCACTGTCTCTTTTTGCTCTTTCCTTGCCCTGGAAGGGGCCAGAGGGGGACAAAATCACCTTACTTACTTAAAGCTGGAAAGGGGAAACAGACACTGAACATGGAAGGAGATACGAGAGTTCATGGAAGGCTGGGACCTGGGATTGTGCCTGGAAAATGGTGATCCTGGGTGACCGTGAGGGTCCCCAAAGACCAAGAGACTTTATAAGGAGATCCTGGAGCAGAACTCAAGTTGGGACAAGCAGGGGAAGGGGGGTCATAGGAGAGAGAAGAAGGCCCAAAGTTTCAAAGAGAGATACAGGAAGCCAAGTGTAGGCTGAATCTTTGTAGAGAGGTGAAGTAAAGCAGCATGAATGGGAATTTAAGGGATGAAAATCCAAAAAGGCCTTACAACATATACAAAAAGAGGTCTTTGGAGGGCAAGGATGGTCAACCATCCCAAGTTCCAGTTATTCAGAGGTGAAAAGAAATGAAAGAAAAATAGTAAAGCCTTTGGAAATGGATTTTCCTGGGTGAGCAGGGGTAGAGGAGGTAGTCAACTTGTGGTTGTAGCTCAGGGAAATAAATGTTGGGGAAAGCTGGGTTTTGATCCACTTTATGTATTTCTTGGTGCCTTACCCTACTTTATCCAGACTTGCCAGGTTATTGGTCAGGGGTTGTTGGTCTGCTGTCCCCCAAAGGAGAGTTGCTCCCTGAGGGCAGAGTCCCTCCTTTTGCTCATCCTTGTCACTAGCAGTGTCACATTTAAAACATTTAATAACTGTAGCATGGGTCCCTACCCGTCGGAACGTACCAGCCAGCCTACCATGCCCGTAAATATCAGCTGCATTTGTCCTACACAGTGCCCGGTCCCAGGAAATGTTTCGTGAATTGAAATGGTTTAAATGAGCATCAGTTTAATAAGGGGAAGCGACCAGTGTGACGTGGGGACAGCGGTGGCTCTCCTCCCTGAGTGATGTCATGATGAGGACCCTGTCCCAGCCTGGCTGCTGGTCCCACAAGGGCCCCATGAGGGGCTGACCCCAGGGAAGCAGCTGGGCCCTGCTGTGTTTTCAGAACTCAGGATTGCCTCTGGCATCAGCAAATAGCACCAGAAAGTTTCATCAGAAACCAGGGACAAAATAAATAAATAAAACGAAACCAGTGACAGCTGTCTGCCATCATCCTAATTAAAAAAAAAAAAAAAAAAAAAATGCAGCCCACCATGGTCAGCTTTCTGCTGCTCCCTGAGCCAGAGGCTGATCCTCCCTCCGCACACACTGGGGCAATAGGCCACCTATGAAGGGACGGTGGTCACAGCCTTGGGACTTCTCCATTCGTTGTGGGCAGGTGACCCAGCTCTGGACTCTCCTGCATGCACTGGTCTTTATGCTCTCCTTAGAACACATCAAGGTGGACCCTACCTTGGGCCTTCCAAACTTGCTGCTCTTTGTGGCTGGAAAACTCTTCTCCGTGCTCATTCCTTCACTTCATTCAGACATTGTTCAAATACCACCTCTTTCGAAAGGCCTTCTACAAACACTCGATCCAAAATAGCCCACCTGCAAACTGTCACTTTCCAATCCTTTATCCTCTTAATTTTCTTCAAAGCACCCATCTTTAATACAAAGGTATATTTTATCCTTATGTTTTACTTGCTCTTATCTGCCCTGCCCTCCTTGCAAGCTCCCTGAGGACAGGGGCTGCTTTGCTCACTGTTGTCTCCACCTCTGCTTGAACAGCGTCTGATATAGAGTAAGCTTTCAATAAATATTTGCTGAATGAATGAAGCATTATTCCTGACATGCCAAGATGACCCATCCCATCTATTATCATAATGTGAGCTCATTTCTTCCGGAAAGGATGTGGGGTGGAGAGGACCACTCACACTTCCTAGATACTCTTGTCACAGGTCACCTACAAGACTCAGGCCTTAGGAGGCAAGACCATAAGCTGGTTTCCTGTGCCAGGCCCTCTGCTAGATTCTCTCCAGGTATTAGGTCATTCATTCCTTATGACAGCCTTATGCAATAGGTATTTTTAATCCCCACTTAACAATGGGTGAGAAAACCAGGGCTCAGAGAAGTTACAAGTCAGTTTCCCAAGATCATTAAACTAATCCATGGTAGAGCCTGGATTTAAACTCAGATCTGTTTGATTTCAAAGCTCAGCCACAAAGAAACTTTTCCTACAACAAAAGTGGAGCAACTGAACCATCCCTAACTAAAACTGCTCACCCTGTCCCTACTTCCAGGGGGTTATTACATGGCCCAGGGAAGGGCCCTTTTGCCCACCTTCCCCACGTACAGCCCTGACCGTGCTGAAGGGGTTAATGAGACTTGCTCAGCCTCACACCCAAGCTTTCTGACAACTAACCAAAGGCCTTTGGGGGGAAAGGGGAAAAGAGGAGGAGGAGGGAGGAAGGGAGACAGTGCAGAGGGCAGGCTGTGCCATTGAATGATCTTCTTTCTAAGCGTTGTCTACCCGCTACCACAGGGCAGAGAGGGGCTGGCTCAGACCCTCCACCCTTTCCCCAAACCAGATAGGCATCTCCTGAGGTTATCTCAGCCAGAGGAGGAAACTACCAGCCCAAGGCAGCTGGACTCCCCAAGGCCCACAGCTGCCTAGGACGATGGGGTGGGGTTTCCAGCCAGGCGACTGCAGCAAATTGGGAGGCAAGACTCAGGGCACCAGCAGACAGGCGGTTGGGCAGGGAGACAGGCCCCCTGGGCTGGTGACTCATCGCAGGTCTCAGGGACAAGTCACTTCCCCTGTCCCCTGTTCAAAGGGACAGAGCCATCCCACACCCACCCCTCAAGAGCTCTGAGAAGACGGGCAAGAGGGGGGAGACAGGAGGCTGACTCAGAACAGAGAGAACGCTTTAAGAAAAACACTGAATCCTCAGCCTTAGTAAATGTCCTTTGTACAGTGCTCTACGGGCACTTTTCCTAGATGCCACTTCATCTTACTCCTCACAACACCCTGTGAAATAAATGCTTTCAGTCTTCCCATTTTACAGATGAGGAAACTAAAGCTCAAATGAGTTAAATAGTTTGCCCCTGTCACTTCCGTACTGCTTCCCTAATTTTAAAAGGAAACTAATTCGATTCTGCCATCCTACGACCGTTTACTGTCAACATGACCAAAGGCCCCCACTTTGCACGGGGAATGAGATGGGTCTATTGTTTACAAGGACCGTCTCCAGCCCACCTGGGCCTCATAAAGCAAGGATGCATTGTCAAATAAATGGAAAAGTGGGGGTTTGTTGTCCTTTACAACCTTAATTGTACACTTCCTGCTTTACCTGACCTCTAGTGTTTTTTGAGGCTGTTTGATGGGCACGGCCATTCCGTCACACCCTGAGCACATGCCGCTCACTTTGCGGCTGAGGACAGGCTGGGAACTGGGCAATCTGGATTTTAGGCTCAGTTCTGCCGTGAGCCAGCAGCATGACCTCTGCTTCTCTGTCTGGCAAATGGTATAAAGCCTGCTCTGCCCACTTGAGAGGATCTTGGTCCTAGGTGGGGAGGACATGCGATTGTGTATAAACCCCCTGGGGGTGTGGAGGTGAAAGGGCAGGTAAAAGGGGCTGGAAAATGAAGGTGCTCCAGGAGTGTGAGGAAGGACCTGTGCAGTGTCACTGCTTGTTTAGCACAGCCCTGCTGGAGACGCACACACAGTACAGTTTCCCAGCAAGAGGCACCACTTTGTGGCATGAGGCTACACAAGAGGCCAACACTGGAGATGCGTTCCAGGGTTGAAAGCAGACAACAAATCATGCCAGGGTCCCCTCCACCCAAACATGTCAAGTCATCCAGTTCCTATCAGTGGGAAAGGAGTGCAATCCCTCTGACCAGGCAGATAACCAATCTGAATCTTAGACCCCAGGACCTCGTGCTAAGCACCACTCCAGTTTGTTGCCTAAAGAGGATCAGTAAACACACAGAAACCTCTAAGACCATTAACAACAGACAGGACAAAATTACCTTCTTGTAAGACATCACCTTTGAAACACTGTCCCTGAAGAACTTTCATAGACAGATTCCAAGGGTGGCTACTGATGCTGAAAATTAACAGAGCAAGTTTGAACAGGGCATCTGAGGGTGTCCAGACCAAAGACGTAATCGATTTTTTCTAGGTGTGACCCTGATACCCCAGCAGACCCTTTGAGGTTCCCGTCAACTCTATTTTTGCCTCTGTGTCTGGGAAAACTGAGCAAATTTCCTTTTATTTGGAACCAAGCCCAACTCTGAAGTTGGGTGGATGTAGCCACACTTCCGCACCCAAGTTTCCGTAGGTTTGAAAACAACACTGGGTGTTGCAGAGAACAGCTGTGCTAACAAGCTAACAAGCACTGCTCTTATCTGTCCGAGCCTGGTCCTGCCGGGGTGTCCTGTCCTGGAGAGCCAGGGCAGCGACTGAAGAGCAGCCAGTCACACCCAGCTGGGGCCCAGGGGATGGGCGGGAAGCCTGAATCAGAGTCACAAAGAGACTGGGGCGTCTGATGAGGGGCCTGGGAGCAAACCGTTAGAAAGGACCAGAGAGTCTGATCATCTCAAAAAGGTGCTCAGTGTGAGGCATTTTCCCCCTAGACTGCGCCCAGAACCTCCCCCAGAAAGACTGGCCTGCTTTTATCCTCACTCTGCCTGAATTACCTACTTCCTCAGCATTTTCAACCTTAATGTCTGCCCTGAACTGCAGACACGTTGGGCATGCTGGGTATCACACAGCAAGTGCTCTTATCTCTTTGCGCACAGCCTGTAGATCTTGAATCAGCTGTAAGCCCCCTGACAGCAGGGACATCTAGTCATCTGTGCGTCCTCCACAACACCTAGTACAGGACGAGCACAGAGATGCTGGCCCCTCTGTCACAGCCCCGGCTGCCTCAGTGGCTCTCAAAACCTGGCTGCACATCAGAGCCATCTGAGGACCTTGGGAAAATGCCCCTGCTAGAGGCTCGCCCCAGAGCTTCTGATTTAATTGGTGTGGGAAGGGAGCCAGGCCTCAGTATTTTCTAAACGTGCAGTCAGGACTGAGGATGTCTGTTCTGGAGTGTAGACATCAGCCTGGTGCAGAGGTCCCTCCTTCCAGGGCTGGGATGCTGCATGTTTAACCCAGGAGGGAGGTGGCAGAACCAGAGAGATGGACATAGGTCCATTATCAGGCTCAGGCTATGGGCTTTGGCAGGGGAACTGGCTGCTCACTGGAGACCACGACTTCTAGGCAGGTTAAATTTTTAAAATATTTAACAATTGGTGTGATGTGGGGTTCTGGATTGAATCGTGCCCCCAAAACAAAAACGTTTAAGTCATGAATGTGATCCTATTTGAAAATGGGATCTCTGAAGATATTATGATTTAAGATGGAACCAAACTGGATTTGGGTGGGCTCTAATCCAGTATGAACAGTGTCCTTATAAGGAGGGGAAATTTGGACACTAGCAGGCAGAAGTAGCGAGAAGATGGCCACGGGATGGAGGTGGAGACTGAGCTATGCCACGGGCTAAAGAACACCATGGAGGGCGGCAAGCTACCGCCAGACCCCTACAGACCTCAGAGGAAGCATGGCCCTGTGAACATCCTGATTCAAACTTCCAGCTTCCGTAATTGTGAGACAGTAAGTTTCTGCTCTCTAAGCCCCCCAGACTGTGGTACTCTGTGATGGCAGCCCCAGCAAACGGAGACTCCTGGGCACAGACAAACGGGAACAGCCACACCACTGCACAGTGGCTAAATGCCAGCCCGGCACAGGGGGCTTCAGTGCCCAACACTCTACTCATTAAACTCTTTTAAATTTCTAATTACCCCTTTGAGATGATAGAAGTAATAGTTGCTCTTGGTGGGAAATCCTGGGGAGAAAATCAAGATCATCCACAATCCACCATCAGAGACAGCTACTGTGAACCTGCACAGGGGAGCCTCTCTCCCCTCCGCAGAAAGCCCAGGGGGTCCTCCTGTGTGCACCCCCAGCAGATTCCTCCTTTGATGGACAGATGGCCCCACCTTCAACCAGGGGAAGAATGTCCCAGTGACCCCAGAACCCTTTCCAGATCACTTTCCATTACTCATTTGCATTGGGGGAGTAGGAAACGTCAGGAAATCTTAGTCCCATCTGAAGAAGAGGGAAAGTAAGTAACCAGGAGGGGATGGACCTCCCAGTGGCAGACTCAGCTAATCAGCATATATTTCTGGAGTGCTTATATATGCAAGAAATTGTGGAGGATACAAAGACATGTCACCTGAATCCGTCCCTGCCCTGGAGAATTCACTATATGGTTAAGGAGACCAGAGAGTAGTAGAGGGTTACCTTCAGACCCTCTACTGCTAAGAGTAAATGAGTTACCTTCAGACCCTCTACTGCTAAGAGTAAATGAGTTACCTTCAGACCCTCTACTACTAAGAGCAAATGAGTTAAAATATATAAAGTACTTAGAATGGTACCTGGGACGTAGTATGTGCTCCAAGTGTGTTTACTGATAATCATATTTTTATACTCATGACACTTGGCATGTAAGGGCTACGAGAATGGTAAAGACCAAAAGGACTTTTCGTTTGGAGGGAAGAAAGATTGCTAAAATTTTGGGTGGTCTGAGATGCCTCCAGGAGGACAGACCCTCCAGAGAATAGACAGAGACCCCAGACCTAGTGTTGGAAATGCCCCAGGAACAAAGTATAGGGTGGACAGGGACTTGGGCAAGCTGCCAGGCTCACCCCACAGTCAGACCTCTCGTGGCTCTTTTTTTCTTTAGATGTGGTGAGGTAACGTGAGTGGGGTGTACCCTGGGCAGGCTGAAGAAATTATAGGCGGTCACAGCTCAGCTAATTCCTGAGCTTCTGTTTGCTGAGCCCTACCCTGGTTCCTTTTGCTGGGTGAGATCTGCAAGCTGAGGGGAAATTCCAAGGAGGCCGGAGGGGAGAATCTGGGAAAGGCCCACTGCCTGGGGAACAGAACAGTTATTTGAGTCTGAATGAGGAAGGAGCAGGAAGGAAGAGGAGGCCAGAGATCCAAGAGAGGGCAGAGACACCAATGGACAGGGAAAGCTCGTTTTAAGTGTTGCTCAGTGTTCAGTGAACTTCTCTTCCTTATCTCCACAAAACCTCTAGGAAAACCCACATTTCTCCCCAGGGTTGGATTTGTATTTAGGGGATGTAACAAAGTGTTGACTGACCCCAAGCCTGGCTCTGTACAGGGCTGGGGCTCCCTACAGAGATGGGGTCTCACTCCGGCTTACAGAAGCTGCCCTTGACGTTCACTTAAAGCAAACTTAACTCTCAGAGAAAAGTTTGGTGTATGGTGGACTCAACAGGGTAAAACAACAAGAAGAGGCAGAAAGCAAATACAAAATCCCCTCTGTGTATGTGTATATTATCCTTCTTACCACCCCAGCCAACATCGGGTGGTGGGTCCAGGAAACAGTGCTGTATGAGAGGCTTGTGGAAGCAATTCTCCGTGATCTGACTTTATCTACCCTACTGGGGCGTGAGGCCAGTGCTTTCTGGCTCAGTCCCTTCCCCCAGCCTGGCCTGGGCCTGTAACTCTGGCCTCCTGGCTTCAGAGGGGCTTTGGTGGTGAAACTGCAGTCCTAGCTGGTACCAGCCACTCCCCTCCTCGAAGACTCTGGAGACTGGGGGGAGGCTGCATTCCTTCAGATTACTTACCTCCAAAACCTCCAGACCCCCTGCCTGGAGTGGTCCCTTAGGCTTCTGTGACACAGGCCTGGAGGGCTCTGCTGGCCCCAGAGGAAGGTTGTAGAGCATTTCAGCCGAAGAAATGAGGAAGTGACATTGTTTCTCCCCAGGAACCACAGTCCCTTCCTCTCAGACAAGCCCTTTCCCATGGCATCCGCCTCACACTGCCCCGTGAGCCAACTCCAGTGCCTGGAGCCAGGAAGCCCGCTCCTTAGGGCCCGGCAGAACTGCCTCACCAGCTCCAGGAGGGAAACAGCCAGACAGCAGCAGTGGGAGGTCACTCCCCACACACCCACTGCCCCTGTCCCCGCAAGCCTCGGTCTTTACTGCTCCCTAGAAGAGACAGACTGCATGCCCAGATGAGAGCATCCATTCCATCCTCCATGCCAAGCAGGAACCCCCTCTGCACACCAGAAGGACCAGCTTCACCTTAAACATATCCAGCGATGGGGAACTTACTCCCTCAAAGAGTGGCCAGCATGGACTGAAACCTGTTGCAGGCAACTTTTTCCCATCGGGCCACATTTTGGGTTTCAAACACCATACAATGTTGAGATCAGTCCCACACCATCATTTTGCAGATGGGAGAACTTAGGCCCCAAAATGTTGAGTGATGATGGCAGGGCTGAAACAGGCCTCCAGACTTCCAGCCAAGGGCTTTCTCTCCTACATCTTGCTGCTCTTCACTTCTGGTTTATCCTGGTTGTGCTAAGTGGTGGAAAGCTCTAAAATAAAATTAACCCAGTCCAACTATTCTCAATTCCACAATGGCTTCCCACAAGCCTTTGCAGGCAGCAAAACTTAACAAAATGGCAGTTGCTGGCATAGAACCAGCTACTTAAATGAAAGCCATGCATTAAGGATGCTCACCCCAAAATCTCCATCTGCTAAAGGGAGTAGCCATTAGGCTCTGCTCATTGGCAGTCCTCCTCTCTCTCTTCCTTTGCCTTTTCACCATGGGTTGCTGCAATTTTTAGCCAAAAGCCCAGGTGGTAAATCCTTATGCCCATTTATCCATCTTCCACCTTTAGCATAATCACTCATCATCTTTGGTGTGAGCTGACACCCTACAAAATGACTTGTGCTCTTGGAGTTTATAGTACCAGAAAGACAGTCATGTTCAGGTCCTACAAACAACCAAAGAAAAATATCGAACCAATTCATGAATAGATGACAAGATGTTCTACCACCTATGAGCCAAAAGTAAATGAAACTGGGCAGGGGCAGGCAGTGAGGTGTAATATAAAATGCCAGTATAAAACAGAGATGGAGGGAAGATGGCCTGAAGAGGGAATTCCATAGCACAAATGTCCAAATTTAAGGAGTACCATGATAGAAGGATCATATTATGTTTTAGTTGTTGGCCTCTGTCTCCGCTCAACCATGAGCTCTTTAGGGGCAGAAGCTATGCCTTTTATCACTGTATCCCAGTGCTTTGCATGGGTCTCTGTTAAGAGACATCTTCAGGGAAAGGACACCAGCACTTCAGGAAGGCTCCTTTCTCCTTGGGATCAATTTCATTTTTTTCTCCTTGGCAGAACAAAAGCCAGGGCTGATCCAGGAGAACTCCTCAGTCTTACCCCTTGCACTCCCTACATCAGCTGCCCCTCGTGTGAATGTGAAAGTTGAATAATCATGGCAGGGCTGGTGGGGAGAATGGGTTGAGCCCCTCATCTGGGCCAAGGCACTGTCAGAGTCTTCCCCCACCCCTACTTTAAGAAGCCTTTGCAGATGAGGGCCAGCTCCACAGCCAAAGAGTTGTCTCCCTAATAGCACTTCCAGTTAACTTCCCCTGTCTGGAGGAAATAAACAATGAGACTGGTGACATCCAAGCAAATATGCAGTGCTCAAAGCAGGGTGGACTGCTTGGGACTTCTCTGAATCCTGGGTTGTTGCCCTGATGGCTTTGGTGGTACTCTGTCTGTGTCATCAGCTCTGACCGTCACAACAGCCATGAAAGGCAGGGGTTACAGGTATTACTGTTGCTATTTTATACATGAAAAGATGAAAATGGAGACTACTTACATGGCTGGCCCAAGATCTCATAGCCACTAAGTAATAACCAGATTAACCTCAAGCTCCTGGCTCTTCTATGTGAAATGCATACCCTGGGAAAGAAAAGCTTGTCTAGTTTCTCAGATCCTGAAATGCTGAAGGCAAGAGGGAGAGGCTAGATGCCCTGCTTAATGTGAACCTCAAGTATGGGGATGCACCCAGAGTTCCCTATCTCCCTAAGGCAATCAGCCAATCATTCCCTCATCTAATATATGCACTAAGTATCTACCTTATGCCAAGTACTGTGCTAGGGGCTCGAGATATAGATGTATTTACATCCCAGCAAGAAGAGAGAGGCATTAAACAATTAAAGACAATAAAGCTTTGTCATTATATTAAAGACAAATTAAAGACAATGTGCTATGGAAGTCTAGCCTAGGAAACAGGGAAGGGCTCCTGGAAGAAGCACATTTAAGATGAGACCTAAAGGGTAAATAAGAGTTACCATGAGGAAAAGACTATGGACACCTCATCATTCAGGTGGAGATCTTTAACAGGTAGGTGAATGTAAGAAGAGTCTAGACTGTATATAGAAACATGAAAATTACTGGCCTAGAAATAGATGGCTTTAGTCTTCCCATGACCAGTCTCCAACAACCTCCCCACATAACAGATCCTATGTAAGAGTAGCATCCAAACAGTTTCTAAACAATTTCTTTATGTCCAGTCCAATCAGCTGGCCCTACCAAGCCCTTTGCACATGAAAATTCTAGATCTAGCAGCCACTATTTCCAAGGTCACCCATTCTGCCTGGACTCCACCATCTCCTCCCCTCTGATCCCTCCCCACCCAGACTGGCATTTCCTCTATCTTCCTCTACTCCAGCTCCCCCCTCCCACCAGTAAAGATCCTTCCATTATGAACATCCTTTACTCATCCCTGTGGCTCCCTCAAGTCAACACCCTGGTTCTCTCTTTCCTTTCTGTGCCAGTCATATGCCCATTGATCTCAGATCCCTTCTTACCCCTCTCCCTGCTCTGCTCTGTACTGCAGGAGGACTGACTCCTGCGAGCATGTACCTCAAGCTCCTTTACTAAGAAACTTCCAGATAGGCTTGGCCAATGGATATGGAGAATAGGAGAGAGGAAAACACCAGGGCATGTCTGCCCCATTCTCTCTGCATTGGGTGGGGTCTCCATCGGGGGTGCATCTCCCTCATAGTTTCAGCTCCCATCAGGCAGCCCCACACCTTGATTCTGGTTTCCACCAGATATCCCTGACTCTGGGCACTACTGCTACGTGGCCCTCATTTATGATGCCAGGTTCCAATGGGCAGCCCCTGCTCATGGTCACTAAACAACACCCTCTCCCTTGTTCTTTCAGTCTTAGGGGCAGCAGCAAGTTCCTGCTGAAGCTGCTGACTTCACCATCTTCTGTAAGACTTTCTACAATTCCAACAATCTTGTGACCAGCTACCCACATTATGTTCCCTCTGTTGTGGTGGTTCTCAAATTTTTTGGTCTCAGGACCCCTTTACATACTAAGTATTGTTGAAAACACCAAACAGCTGGATTTTATGTAGTGATATCTGTCATATTAAACCGAAACAAAAATATGCATTTAAAATAATAATAAATTCACATGTATTTTATTAAAAATAATTACATACTAAAACAAAAACTATTTAGGAGAAGAGTAGTATTATTTTACATTTCTGCAAATCTCTTTATCATTGGATTCTCATATTTACTTCTGTATTCTGCCTGCTATGATAGGTTATTTTCATAGAAGTAAATGAAGAAAACATGGCCTTGCACAGATTTGTAGTTGAAAAAGGGTGGAACATTTCAATAGCCTTTTTAGATAATGGTGGATATTCTTCTTTGATACCACACCAAAACTCGACAAGGGGTAGTTTCTTAAAGGTTGCTTACAATGTGGAATCTGAAACAATACCAACGAGCATTTTATACTCGATTACATGAAAATCCATTAGTCTTTCATGCATTTTGAATGGATCTTTGTGCACAATTTTGTAATCTCATGCATTGGGAATTTGAAAGATATTGGTTCAATGAATTATATAAATCTTCCAATTGTTTGCCCATTTCATTATATTGTATCAAAAAAGTTACATACAGTAACCAGGTGAATGAAACTTGACAACAGTATGTTGAGAGAAATAAGCCAGAAACACAAAGACAAACAGTATAACACCTCAGTAATATGGACTAAGTATAATGTGCAAACTGAGAATTCAACCTGAGAGCATAGTTTATCAGGAGATGGCTTATTGTAAAGGTCCCTAGATTGTAAGCTCTCACAGCAGTCACTTTATTCCTGAGTTATAATGGTTATTTCTAAATCCTGAGATGCTGAGATCTTTGTGTACACCTGAGACTCAGAGCCAAAGTTCAGTAGCTATGAATCCCAGTATTACTCCATACTCCATACAGCAACCATTAAAGAAGCTGAAAAAGAGATCAGACCCCAGTTAAATTTAGGACTAAGGTAAATCAGACTAAAGGGTAAAGGATGCTATTGACTGTGTTTTAAAACTTCAACTTCTGTGTGAGACCAAAGGAAGAGATGTTTATTTGATGCAAAATCTATATTTTCTGTAGCATGCTATATAGTTTAACTTGTATGATCAGTTTAATCAAACACAGTAATTACATGGAACCCTGAATAAGGGAATGAGATCTGGTTGGTTTGTACAGGTTAGTGTGAATCCCCAATACATCCCAGAATAATATGCGCAGAGAATTAAAATGTATTTGCAAAGCCTGCTTGAAGGACTGGGGGAAATATGGAAATGTTAAACTTCCCCACCTGGGGAATTCCTGATATTCTCTCAAGCATTCGGGACTACCAATTTAGAAGGTGAAGCCCTCAATCTTGGGGTTTGCCCTTATGAAGCTTGTTAATGCAAAGGAGAGGCTAAGTGTGCTTATAATGGTGCCTAAGAGTCACCCCCAGAGAACCTCTTTTGTTGCTCAGATGTAGCCTCTCTCTAAGCCAGCTCTGCAGGTGGACTCACTGCCTTCCCCCCTAAGTGGGACCTGACTCCCATGAGCGTAACTGTCCCTGGCAATATGGGATATGATTGCTGGAGATGAGCCCAGACCTGCATTATGGGATTTAGAAAGCCTCCTTGACAAAAGGGGGGGAAAGAAATGAAACAAAATAAAGTTTCAGTGGCTGAGAGATTTCAAATGGAGTCGAGAGGCCATTCTGGAGGATAGTCTTATACATTATATAGATATCCCTTTTTAGTTTTTAGTGTATTAGAATAGCTAGAAGGAAATATCTGAAACTGTTGAACAGTAATCCAGTAGCCTTGATTCTTGAAGACGACTGTATAACTGTAGAGCTTATACAGTGTGACCATGTGATTGTGAAAACTTTGTGGTTCACATTCCCTTTTTCCAGTGTATGGACAGATGAGTAGAAAAACGGGGACAAAAAAGTAAATGAATAAAATTGGGGGTGGGGGTATGGGATGTTTTGGCTGTTCTTTTTCACATTTATTTTTATTTTTATTCTTTTTTTTTTTTTGGAGTAATAAAAATGTTCAAAAATTGACTGTGGTGGCGACCAGGAGATAGAAAGAGGGCAGAGATCAGCCATTTGATGCTGAAGGACTACAGAATGTTTAGGATTGATTGCATAGATCCAGAAATAGATAGCATAATACTGTGTGATGGTAGCACAGTATTGTAAGTACACTGAACAAAGATGTCTGTGAGTAAAGCTGAAAGAGGTGGGATAGGAGAATGTATGACACCAGAGGTAAAGACAGATGATAAAGACTGGGACTGTATAACGTGGCAAAAACTGGAGTGGCCAATGACTGTTACTAAATATACAAATATAAAAAGGTCTTTGCATGTGGGAAAGCAAATGAATGTCAACCATGTAGAAATTTGAAAACGGGATGGTATTCAGGAAAAAACATAATCAAAGCAAACTGGAGTCTATGGTCAACAGTAACATTGTAATATACCTCCATTAAATGTAACAAAGGCAATATGCCAATGCTAAATGTATATAAGAGGGGGATATAGGGGAGTAATATGGGATTCTTGGTAGTGGTGTTATTTGCTGTCCTTAGTAGTATATTGTATTGTATGACATGTTATTTTTCTTTTTCTCATTTTTTCTTATTGCTAAAAAAAAAAAAAATTTTTTCTTGTAGTGATCAGTATGTTCAAGTGCTAATTGTGGTGATAAATGTACAACTTTATGATGATACCATGAATAACTGATTGTACACTGTGGATAAATGTATGGTATGTGAATATAACTCTATAAAATTGTAGGAAAATATATATATAGGAGTAAAAGTGTTGGAGAAAACATGGTCAGAGGGATGATGCCTCACCAATATGGATTAACTACAATGTGTAAACTCAGAATTGAATCTTAGAACATAGCCTAACGTGGACACAATAATTGTAATAGTACCTAGATTGTAAGCTCTTAACAGCAGTTAACTCTATCCCTGAATTGTAAGGCCTGTCTCTAAACTTTGAGATGCTGATCCCCTAGCGTATAACTTGATTGGTCTCTGGAACAATGCATATCTCTGAGACACCTGAAACTCAGAGCTAGAGCTCGGCAGATATGAATGTCAGTATTAGTGCATACAGCCACTGTCAAAAAAAAAAAAAAAAAGCTGAAAAAGAGCCCAGACTTCAATTAGTGATATGAATGAAGCGGGTCTGGTTAAGACCAGGGCAAGCCAGGCCAAAGGATAAAGGTTGAAACTGATTGTGTTTTAAAACTTCAACTTTCATATGAGACCAAGGGAATAGATATCTATTTGGTACAGGATCTAAATTTTCTAAACGGTACAACTCTACAGTCAATTTGTTCAAACACCACAATTGCATGGAACTTTGAATAGGAAGTGAGATACGGTAGGTTAGTATAGGCTGGAGTGAAATAGTGACACATTCCAGAGTAATTTGGGCAGATAATAAAAAACATATTTACAGCCTCCCCCTCCCCAGCCCCGAGGATCTGGGGGAAGGTGCGGATGTGTTGGACATCCTCACCTGGACTGGTATTGATGTTGTCATAAACATTGGGACTGGCGGTTTGATGTGCTGAGCCCTCGAGCAAGGGACTTGCCCTTATGAAGCTCATTACCACAAAGGAGAGTCTAAAGTTGTATGTAATGGTGCCTAAGAGTCTCCCCCTGAGTACCTCTTTGTTGCTCAGATGTGGCCCTCTCTCTCTCTAACTGAGCCATCTCGACAGGTGAACTCGCTGCCCTCCCCATTACGTGGAACCCGACTCCCAGGGGTGTAAATCTCCCTGGCAACGCAGAGTATGACTCCCGGGGATGAATGGGGACCCGGCATCGTGGGACTGAGAGTATCTTCTTGACCAAAAGGGGGATGCAAAATGAGACGAAATAGTTTCAGTGGCTGAGAGATTCCAAATGGAGTCGAGAGGTCACTCTGGTGGACATTCTTATGCACTATATAGATAACACCTCTTAGGCTTTAATATATTGGAATAGCTAGAAGTAAATACCTGAAACTACCAAACTCCAACCCAGCAGTCTGGACTCCTGAAGACAATTATATAATAATGTAGATTACAAGGGGTGACAGTGTGATTGTGAAGACCTTGTGGATCACACCCCCTTTATCTAGTGTATGGATGAGTGGAGGAATGGGGATAAAAACTGAAGGACAAATGGGGTGAGATGGGGGTATGATTTGGGTGTTCTTTTTTCACTTTTATTTTTTATTCTTGTTCTGGTTCTTTCTGATGTGAGGAAAATGTTCAGAGATAGATTGTGGTGATGAACGCATAACTATGTTATCATACTGTGGACAGTGGATTGTATATCATGGATGATTGTATGGTGTGTGAACGTATTTCAATAAAACTGAATTTAATAAAAAAAAAATTGTGGTGATGAATGCACAACTATATGATGATACTGTGAACAACCAATTTTACACTTTGGGTGATTGCACAGTATATGAATATATCTCAATGAAATTGCATTTTAAAAAGTTATATCCATTAATATCCATAACAATCTCATCAGAAAAGTCTTTAAATCAAGCTCAAAGTAGCAGACACAAATTTCCCAGATTGTAATTTTTGCTTTAAAGCTGAAATTTTATAACTGGCAACAAATAACATCAGTTGTTTTCCTGGAAGTGGCAGGCTCACTTTGTTCACTTTCAAGAAAATGTCTGCCAAATACCTAAGTCTGAATAACACAGTTTATCAGCCATTCTCTGAAATTTAAAAAAAAAAAAATGAAGTCCCATGATAAACGTAGCTCACAGCTCAGCAATCTCACAGTGTTTTGCCTCAAAACAACCATCCTACTTCAGCATACAGAAGTGCTGTATGCATACTTCTCCTTTCATTACAAGGAAAAATAAAAGGAATCAAGGGTTAAGATTCAATCAAATTAACATTTCTTACTGCTTCATCAAACACATTCTTAAGTAAAATTGGCTTTTTCTTTTTTTAATGTGAACGCATAGTGGTGAAGAATACAATGACCTCTCAGACAGTTTGGTGCCACTGCCTTGATTTGTGCTACGGTGCCAGCCTTACATAGCATTTGTCATTTTTTAAACAACTTCTTTACAGAACTTTCTTGTTCGTTGGTGTGCCAGATATTTCCATTTGCTCCTCCAGATCCACACTCTACCCTACTTTGCATCCCAGGAGGCTGACATATATGGACTGAGTGAATGGCTTCCCTCTGGCCTCTGGTTGGCTTTAACCTGTGGGAAACACCAGCAGGAGATGGCAAGGTGAAGGGAGAGTGAGAACAGGATATTTGTTCCCTGGACTTCCCCTGTGTCAGGTTAACATGGCTATGTTCCTGTCAGGTAGCCCTCTCTGTAAAGTTGTCTCTCCAGGCTCCAGTAACTCTTCTCCCATCCCCCTCAAGCCAAGAGATTGTAATGGCTCCCAGTTGTTGCTAGCCTATGGGTACTGTGCTATCTCTTTTGGTTTCCTTTAACCCTTCCTGCCTCTCTGTAAATAGTCCCTTTACTATATTCTCTTAAATAACCTTCTTTGTGTGTGTCATCATTTTCCTGCAGAGACCCTGACATCAACTCCCCAACCTCATGGCCTGGGCTCTCATCCTGCTTCTCTGGCCAATCCTTCCCTGCCTCAGTGGCTCTTTTCTCCCCTCCTACTGCAGGATCACTGGCTTTGCAAATGGCCATCTTTTGTCTTCTTTTTGTATTTCTTTCCTCAGACACTCTTCTACCTTCACCATTTCAGCTGAGCTATCTTCTATGGAGAAGACTCAGGTGGTCAGCAAAAACCCTGACCTTGATCTAGAGCTTCTCATCATATATCTGCCTGCCCAATGTGTACTATCAAATTCAACAAGTCTAAATTCAACAGCCTCAAATTCAGCAAGCCTAAAATTAAATTCATCATCACTAGATGCTTAACATACTACCCCAACAATCACAACGTTGTTGCGAATCAGTTTCGCTTCTTCTTTTGCAGTTGTCCCTTTCTCTCTATTCTCTTAGTCACCTGCCCCTGATTTAGGTGGCAATTTGTACTTATTACTTTTCTGTCTCCACTGATATATTAAAAACTCCACGATACCAGAGACTGCATCTCCCTCTTTCACTACTGGATCCCTAGCACATAGTAGAGTACCTGGCAAATAATAGCTGCTCAATAAATGTAGCTGAGAAAATAACTATTTTTCCCAAATTAATCCTTCTAAATCTTTGTGGACATCATGTTATTCCCTGTTTCAAAAATTTCTATGGTGCCCTACTGGAAAAGAAAAAAAAGTCCAATTTCCTTAAAGACTTTTCTGATAAGATTATTTATCAATGGATGAAACTTTTTTATGCAATTTTATTGAGATATATTCACATACCATGCAATCATCCAAAGGGTACACTCAATTGTTCACAGGTTATTCAATAGCACTGAGGTATATCTTTGCAACCTCATTTTGACTTGCTCCTATTTTCTGTATCCAAGCTCTCCTTACATGTTCCCATCAGGGCATTTCTACATAGACTGCTCCTTAGAGGTACACACGCTGCTATCAGCATGTCAGATTTTTTTCTCACAATTAAAATAAGATGCTTATAATAGAAAATTTGGAAATCCTAAATGGGGCACATCCAATGACCAAAGACCACTACTGCTGTTAACACTGTGATATATTTCTTGCTATTCTTTTTTAATATGCAGACTTTTTGTTTTGGTTTGGCTCAGTGTTTGCTTATTAATGCAATGTTAATTATAATGCAATATTGTTTCTATTGTGAGTTAATTTTATTCCTTTATCTCTTTTTGAGTGGTTATTTTTATATATTTAGTATATTAAACAAAATTTATAAGTACAAAAGGATATAGGGTGAAATGTAAGTTTCCTTCTCAACCTTGTCATTCTAAGAAAGCAACTATTGTTACCAGATTTATATATATATATTTACATATATGTATATATTTTACATAAATGATAGCATATAAAACCCCATTATGATTTTTCAAATTTTTTAAGTAATGTTTCCATACAAATAAAAATACATACAACATATAAAAATAATAAAATGAATACCCATATGTAAATGACCAAGCTTAAGAAATTAAATGTTTTCAATGCCTTTGACGCTCCTTTTATGCTCTCCCAATTGTACCCCTTTCTATCTTCCACCCAAGGGGACCTACTCTTCTGAATTTTGTGCTTGACATCCTCTTTCTTTTCAGTGTATTTTTACTTCATATCTATGCATCCCTAAACAACTATTTTTAAGTTTATATGGTGGAAGTTGGTTAACTTGTTTTTGTTGTTATAGTTGTGTGTGTGTGTGTGTGTGTGTGTGTTGCCCGTTTTCTTGTCAAGAGTTGTACACTATGCTTGAATAACAAACCAAAAACAAGCACAACCCAGTGAGGGTCAGGTGGTTCTATTTGGCAGTTCTAGGCTCCTCTAACTTATGAGGTTGCCTGCCATCTTGAACAAATGATCGCCAAAGTTAACACCAAAGGAAAAAGAGTATGGACAAACACATACATCACGTCCGCCCACATCCACCGGCCAGAACTCAGTCTCATGGCCAAAATCTAACAGCAGGGGAGCCTGGGAGATGCAGCCCTTCCAGGTACATAAGAAGAGGAAAAGGGAACAGGACTTATTGAACACATGACACTGTCTCTGCCTCTGCAATGCATGAATGTTTACAAATGAGGAACTAGGCTGTCTGCTCCTTAAAAGTTATGGGTCCTCTTTAGGTAGAAGTCTATTCCTCTCCTGGTAAACACTAAACAAAATTTAATTGGTTATTCTATTCTGGACCCACAGAGGAAAAGACCATTCTCTGTTAACTTCATGCTCTAATTCGTTTAGAGCTTGGGGGATCATCTTTTGTTTCCTGTCAGCTCTGTAATTTCGTAATATCTTTCAGGCCCTACGAAAAGATAAGGCCATACATTGGCTTTAGACTTCATATGAGGATACAGGATTTTACCTTTAAACAGCAGAGGCTCTTCAGAGGGAGAACAGAAAAAAGGAAAACCTGAGAGGAAGAACAGTATGGTAGAAATAGACCTGAACTGGAAGTCAAAACTGAAGTGTTCTGGTCTAGGAAGCCAAGGTGTCCACAAGCACAGAGTTTGAAATCAGAATCATATTACTTGAGTGGTTTCATCTGAAAAATGAGGACTTACTTTATAGGTTTGTTGCAAGGTTTACATGAAATAATTTATGTAATTTACTTAGATCAACAGGTGGTAGTGATTTTAGTTGTTAATGTTGCTATATTGTTATTGTTGATGACGCTATTGTCATGTTGCTTTGTACAGTGCCTAGGAAAGTGCCAGTCACATAGTAAGTGCTCAATAAATATGCATCCAATTAACAAATGAATGAATTCTCAGCTCTGCCAACAACAAACAGGGTGATCTTTTGCAAATGACTTTACCTTTCCAGGCCTCAGTCAGTAAATTAGAAGATGGACACAAGTCATTGCGACAGCAAAGGAGCCTGACCACAGAATAGGTAGAGCTGGGGACAGAAGAATAAATGGACGCAGTGCTTGGAACCAATGAAGTGTGGGCATTAGCAGAGTGGAACTCATGGAAGAAAATGCCAAAACAGGGTCTAGAAGTCTCTGCTTGCAGAAAGTGATGCAAGTAATTAGGGCCATCACTGCCCTCGTATCCTGAAACCTTCTTTCTTGTTTCACCTGAGGTAGAACAGTAGGGGACTTTCCCAGCCCCAGGTTCTGGCTCACTCTCCCAGGAACCTTTCAAACAGAGGCCAGGCACTGCCCAGGGCTACTAGCCTAGAGTATGGGATTGAAACTTTGGCCTCTTTCATTTACTCATTAATTATCACTTGAGCACCTACTGTGTACCAGGCACTGTTTGCAGCACTGGGGTATAGCTGGTATTAAATAAACTAGTCTCTGCATTCATTCCATCCAAGTTGAGGAGCAAACACAAAACGGGTACACAAATAAATAAATGATCAATTTCAGGTGTAAGGATTGCCACAAACAAAAACAGATGAATGAAGTACGTAGAGTAGCTAAGGGCGACAGACCTCCTTTATCCACATCAGCCTCTCCTGGGCTAAATCATAGGAAACTAACATCTGGGAAGGGGAGAGCTGAGGTATGGGTATAGTATAGGGAAGGAAGAGGAAAGAAGAAAGTAGTTCACATAATAGGACAGGGTAGAGAAAGGCCATGGGGAACCTGGCAGAGTCTTCCTGCCCTAGTTAGCTGAGCCTGTTAGGGACCAAAAGCTAAAAGCTGGTGGTAGCCCCAGGCTTCAGGGGAGGCCCCTGAAGAGGGAAATGAAAGGCCTGCAAGTAAGGACAGGACAAGAATCCGCCATTGCCCCAAGATGACCTGGTTGAGATTATTTGTTTGTCTCTAGTAGAAGGGTCTTTGAAAATCAGATGGCCTGAGGCAGCTGTAATTTTGACAATGGCCAGGCATGCAAGGCCTCCGGGTCTGTTCCTGGCTCTCCCGGGCCTGCCTGACAATGAGCTTAGAAAAAACAGAGCTCCAGGGAGCGGTGAGTCAAGAGTGCGACAGCGGCAGCCACCAGCAGGGCCCGCGAGAGCAGGATGAACATGGAGACCAGAGAGGATGGGCAGGGGCTACCAACCAGGAGCCACTCAGGCCTTAGCTCTGCCTGGTGTCTAGTGGCTCCCTCCCTACAGGCTCAACCTCTACCTGCCAAAATCTAAGTCAACTTTTTACGCACTCTCCTCCCTAATTATCTCATCTGGATGTGAATAATTCACTCTTTCATTCATCAGCCAACATTTATTGAATCGCCATGTGGCAACAGATACAGAAAAACAAGTCTTTTCTTTAAGGAGCTCACATTTACTGGAGCAGACTGCCAAGTAAATGAGCCTGACGAGCGCTGAGCATTTATGTAGGTATGTCTATATGGTGAGGGAGCATGTGGGAGGACCTCACCCAGCCTGGGCTGTTTCCAAGGATGGATGGACCTTAGGATGGATGGACCTTACGAGTAAGCAAAGGGACAAGGGAACAGCATATCCACAACAGTGAAAATGGAATAACCACAGCTACCTCCTCAATCTAATGTGTACTAAATAAGCAATTAGGCATAACTTGTTTCCCCATTTTATTTTAACTAACAGCTAAACCCTGACGACATCCAACATATCTATATCTAATACACTGTAACATAGTGCTCACAAGTAGCAAAACAGAGGCCTATTTCCTTTTGGTTTCACTGCCCTTCTTGTAGTCACATTTTTAGGGGGAAGTGGGAGATAAGTATAAGAAGTTTCATATGTGGAGAAAGAGATCAAAGATAAAAAAGTAGGGCGATCAGCTGTTCCCGTTTACCCAGGACTGTCCCAGTTATAGCAGTGAATGCCCCATGTCCCGGGAAATCCTTTCATCTTAGGTATTTTATTCAAGTTTCTCCAGAGAAACAGAACTCAACAGGATAGACAGATGACAGATGTATGTATGTATGTATGTAGGTAGGTATGAATGTATGTATATGTATATGTTTGTGTCAAAGATATTTATTATAGGAATTGGCTCATGTGCCCATGGGAATCGGCACATCCAATTTCTGTAGGGCAGGCCACAAGTTGGAAACTTGAATTCCCCAGGAAAAGCTGGCTCTCTGGAGTAGTGATAGAAATTCTTCTTTCGACTGCTAAATTCATCAGTTTTCCCTTCCCGGCCTTCAGTCGACTGGATGAGGAAACTCCTCTCATTGCTGAAGGCAATTCTCCTTTGTTAATTGTAGATGCAATCAGCCATAGATACGATCAACAATCAATTTAATGACTTAAATCCACAATAGATTCTCACGGTAACAATCGGGCCAGTGCTTGCTTGACCAAACAACTGGACACCATAACCCAGCCAAGTTGACACAAGAAACTAACCGTCACCAGTAAACCAGGATGTTTGGTCACCGTAGAAGAGAGACAGCAAGAGAAAAGAGATGAAGCTAAAGATCTGGCTAATTCATTCATTAACCACCTTGAGTAGGTGAGGGTTGGCTGTAAGTAGACAGAGTATGTGTACATATGCGAAAGGGAGGCATTCAACCCAGCAGGCTCCTACTCCCCTTTTCACCCCTTGCCCTGATTGCCCTGGGCAGTTGTTTCCACCCAGCCCTCTCAGCAAGGCTGCCATTCTTCCTCACCTCTCAGTCACCCCATACAGGGGGGCACTCGGAGATTCTATCCCCCCTCAACAGAGAGAGTGCATCTGGCATCCTCTCTTTTCTATAGCAGAAGCCCCAGTGGAATTGTGCTTTGGCAATGCCTCCAAGCAGCTGTCTTTAACCCCTTCCTGTCCAACACACTAGCTTACTCCCATGCATGTATCAGCCCTGCACTCACATCTGTCACCCTGCTATAGCTTTCAAGGCCTGCCAAGTGGGGGTCAGGTGGCTTGAGCTGTGGTCAGTATGATTCTCAGCATGGTGCCCTCTGAGAGGAGACAGCTGAGGCCTCCCGGCCAAGGAGGGTCAGATGGAGCAGCAGTGTTGTCCCACCACTGCCACGCATCCGCTAGACCCTACGTCTGCCCGCGAGCCACGGGGCATGCTCAATGCCACCTCTGTTGCAAAGTTCCTTGTGAAAAGCCCCTGTGTTATGTCTCCTAGCTCTAGTGAGGTCTTCAATACAAGGTCTCCATTCATGCTAGGCTCACACTCCTTGGCCACACAGGCAGCCCTTACTCCCTGATGAAAGCTGCATGGGGTACAGGGTGGACCTTCCCCCTCTGCTTCCATAAAGGATAAGTGAAACCATGGGAAGGCAAAACTGGTTTGTGGGGGCATGTCCTCTGTTCCTGTAGCCTTTTCTTCTAAGCTTGTTTAACGGCAAGTCATATAACCTGAGCATGCCCACAAAACACTGCCACTTGTCCTTCAGATGACCTCTGAGACACCAGGAACAAGGTCACCTCCCTTGAAACCAAGGTTACAAGGACAGGTAGACATTGGAAGTAAATCTAATGTGAGAGGTCCTTCGATAAGGAAGGACTAAAACCCTGAAATCCACTCTACCACATATGGACAGCTCTATAATTAACCAACTGGATTGTGCCAAGTCAATACTCCTCACTTCTGTCCCCACCTCTTACCTCCCATTCCCATAAAATCTCCTTTAACTTTCAGATCAGGGAGAAGACTTGAGCCTGGCCTCCTGTCTCCATACCTGCCGACCTTGCATTGAAGATCTGTCTTTTCTCAAAATCCCAATGTCATAGTATTGGCCTCCATGCACATCGGGCAGCAAGCCCTTGCTTGGTAACATGAGCTGCCTGAATCCGTGTTCTGGTTTGCTAATGCTGCCATTTTGCTAAATACCAGGAATGGACTGGCTTTTATAAAGGAGGTTTATTTGATTACAAAGTTACAGTCTTAAGGCATAAAGTGTCCAAGGTAAGACATCAGCAATAGGGTACCTTCACTGAAGGATGGCCATTGGCATCCAAAAAACCTCTGTTAGCTGGGAAGGCACGTGGCTGGCATCTGCTTGCTTCCAGGTTGTGTTTCAAAGTGGTGTTCTCCAAAATGTGTCAGCTTTCAATGGTCATCTTCAAAATGTTTCTGAAAGCTGTAGCTCTGAGGGCCTTCTGTTTGTGAGCCCCTTTATAAGACTCCAGTGAACTAATCAAGGCCCAGGCTGAATGGGTGGGGCCACACCTCCATGGAAACATTCAATCGGAGGTCACACCCTAACCAAAGGTGTCACTCACAGTTGGGTGGTTACATCTCCATGGGGACAACCTAATCCCAATATCCCACGAGACTGGATTAAAATATTATGGCTTTTTCTTGGGGGACATAATGTGTCCAAACTGGCACAATCCCCTTTCTCCACGCAGTGCCGCCTTCTGAGAATTCCTGACATGAGCTCAGAGCAACAGGACTATGGAGTCCACCCCAGCCTGTGGGTCTTCGGGGAGCCTATACCTTTCCTGTTAACAGTCAACAAGCTTCTGGCTGCCTGTCAATTAGAGGATATACACTAACAAAGCCTATAGAAGAAACTTTTTTCTCTTCCAAGGATGTAAGGAAAAAAAGAACTGTAAGAGAAGCTTCTGTAGGGGAGTCAGTTCTGTGAAATGGGCTGCTAGCAGGGACCTTATCAGGTTAGAGAGCTGGTTGATTGGCTCACGCTGTATGGTGAGTCCTAGACTATTCTGCAGACCATTCATGTTCAAAGCAATAAAATAGGGCAGGGGTTCTCAAACTTGAGCATGCATCGGAGTCATCTGGAGGCCTCATTAAAACACGGATTGCTGGGCCCACCCTGAGTTTGTAGTTCATTAAGACGGGGGGCAGGGCCCAGGTGATGCTGATACTGCTGGTCAGGGGACCTCCTTTTGAGAACTACTGGGATAGAATCTCCCCTGGCCTCAGGGAGCGTAGCAGTCATCTGAGGAAACCAATATACACCTGAGTTCCCAAAGTTTACAAAGCAAACCCCACCATTGAATAAATGCAGATTGAATGTGTCAGAAACAAGGGTTGCAGGAAAAAAAGAAGGACGGCAACTGACATTTATAAAGTGCCTAAAAGGATCCTGTCATTATCTCACCTGATCCCCATGAAGACTTACAAGGTGGGTAACTATTTGCCCCATTTCACAGATGAGAAAAAGGAAACACTCACCAAGGGCAAGCAAGTAGTAGAGTGGCAGGCAGCCCCGAGTCCCGAGGCCAGGTTTGACCTACACTAAAAGAGTGGGTGTGGGATTCTGTCAGCCGTTTCCTAGAGGAAGAGTGTCTTAAGCTGGATCTTGAATGTTATGAGCACTGAGGGAATAGGGATGTTGTGGAATGCCATATTGAAACGGGGAAGAGAAGAGACAGGAGTGGACCTTCTCCAGGTTGACTGAGATAAGACGCAAGGAAGTGAGAAGAGCCAGTTCAGTGAAGGGGTGGGACACATGAGAAGTTTGGGAGGATGGGGTGCACGGGGAGCCATGTTGAAGGGCAGCGAAGGACAAGTTCCACAACTTGGGCTGGTGCGGGGCCTCGAATGCCTCACCAAGACCACTGGAACAGATACAGATACCAGAGGGTGCTGCTGCGGTTCTAAAGTCATGCAGCGGCATGACTAAGCCAGTGCTTGAGGACAATTATTCTGGCAGTCAGACAGGAGCAAGGATACCTGAGGCAAACTGACCAAACTGGCAGGTCAGAACAAAGTCATTTCCTTCATATTGTTACGTGATAACTGCCCTGTTGCAGTAGTGGTTGTGTAAGCCAGTTTATTATATCATTACCAACCCCTCCTCCAATAATTACCCACGGATTGGTACCTTTTCTGTTTTTTTCTCATCATAGTGACCCCACCCTCCCACCCCCAAGAACCCAGCATCCGGCAGAAAAGAAAGGGGAGGTTAAGGTTAAATAAACTAGCACACATGGCACGGTGAGGACAAGCAGACCTTTGTCAAAACTGCCAAGGCCCCGGGGACACCCAATGTCACTCTCTGTCTCTACAGATGTCTTAAGATGAGAATTCTACAGACTCTTCCCCGGTCTCTCACTTACATTCTTGTGATGTAATGGAAGCTTATTCCCTTTTGTTCAGCCTTCAATGGGAGAGAGAACAAAAGATTCCTGAGCCAAATATATGCTCCCCTTAAAAGCCATCAAGCAGAAAATGGAAATGTTCCCACAGGGTGGACGTCCGTCTCCCACATCCATCTCCACCGGCCATCACAGCTGCTGCTCTCTCGGGAAGGGAGCGAGAGCGGGGACCCCTTGTGCAAGCCCCCCCTGCCGTGCACTGCAAAAACCATGTACCAGGCCCACCCCAACCATCCCATCCGGGCTCACAGGAGTCTCTTCTTACAGGAGGAAAGTGCATAAAGCCAAGCAGGGAGATTCCTAATTTCATCTACCCTCAGATTGAAGTGTTCAGCCTGTGGGCAGCTGGCCAGGCCCAGCCCAGAGAAGAAAAGCCTCCGTTCCCATCTGCAGGGCCCATGGAGCTGAGCCAGAGGGCTGGGGGAGAGCCACTCGGAAGGAGGCGCTTTGGAAATTCCTCACATTTTTTGGCCTTTGTCTCTGGGCATTGAGATGGAGATGCACATTTTACTCTGGAGAAAGCTCCTGAGTCTCTCTTTTGCATTCGAAAGGAAGATGGAGCTGGGAGCAGAAAGAATGTTGTGGCTGCTTTTTCATCTCAATGGCCAGTGGAGTAATTTGGAGGGAGGGCCGGACAGTGGGGGAGATCTGTTTTTTTTTGCTCCTTCTTCGCTGTTGTGGTTCTCAGCATTTCCCTTTCTCATCTCCGGCCCCAGCCCCAGGCCCAGGCCTGAGTCATAGTGATGTAAATGTACACCCCTCTTTGGGAAGAGCAGCCCACCTGCGCTCTTTGGCATCCAGAGGAGCAGGAAAGACACCTGTGTACTGGCGACTGTGCCGAGGACTCTGCAAGGCATCAAGCAAACCACTGCAGACGTCGATGCTCACTCCTACCACCTCCCAAGCCCAAGGAGCGGCGATGGCACCGACGGTGACTGGGTGAGAACAGAAGGAATAAGGAGCAGCAACACCTTACCTCTGTTCCATGGAGAGATTAGCCAGAAGCCCCTTTAGCCAATAATTTCAGACATCCACATACCTCGTTGTCCGTTTTGGCTGGTATTGGGATAAAGGATCCGTCTGTTGCCAATTTGAGATCTGTGTCCCTTCATCCCCTGCTGAACTGCTTGCTCGTCCCTCCATCACCAGAGGCCACTCTGCAGTCAAATCTACTGATTCACAAGCAGCTGGGGGAAGAGAGGATACCAGGGGCCACCAGGCTGTGACCGACATCATAACCAGCCCTTGAAATTTGCCAATTGACTTTTCATCTCACTTCATTCCTGATTTAGAGACTTCAAGACACCTATGTTCCAAAGGGATTGTATTTTCCATTGTTTTTCTAGTACTGAGGGGTGGGGGTTTGGCTGAGTCACATTATCCCTTTTGTGACCAAAATGAAGTCTTCATCAAGGGGCACGTGGCCCAAAAGAAGGGAGAACCCTGCAGACAAAATGAAGCAGAAATTTCTTGGATGGTTTTCCAGCATCCCCTCATCAGCCCCTTCTCAGAGCTTCTTGCACCTATTCTCAGGTGTTGTCCCCACTCCCCTGCTCTACCCTATGTCCCCTCCCACCCACCCCACACAGAGATCTCCCAACCCTGCTCCAAGAGGTAAAAGGAAAACTGACCTAGGTTAGGGGCGGCAGCCTTTGAAAACTCTGTCAAGTCTCCAGTAACCTGCTGCATGACTTCAGGTGAATCACTTAACCTCTCTGAGCTTCATTTTTCTCCTCTGCAAACTGAAGGGGTTGAACTGGAAGAGCTCTAAGGTCCCTCCCTGGAAGAGTTCTAAGGTCTCTGCCAGGCACAAGAGCCTATGGCTCAAGTGGGAGATCCACATGGTACTACAGGAGCAAGTCATCAACTTCTTCCTTCAGACCTGTTCAGAGGCTGGCCCTGGCCCGGGGCACTGGCAGGGGCTGGAACCGAGTTTCCACATTCTTCATGTTCTCAACCCCCATGTAGACAGCTGACAATAAGAAAACCACAGGTAGACAAGTTGCCCTTCTTTGCAACGTGGGCTCCCTGACCAGACTGGTTATTTCTCCAGACACTGACCAGTATCACTGCACAGCAGACATCACCACTCAGGGCTGCTGCCAGTATTCTTTGAGGGGTCCCTTTCTTAGTGCTGGGGCCCTTAGAACTCATCCAGATTCTGGCAGTGTCTCCAAAAGTGTTTCTATTGTTGTTTTTCCAACTTCAAGGAATATATTTTCCTATGAAAAGTGATTGCATCAAATCACCTTGCCATAGCACTCACACCCTCCTCTCCTGAAGAGGAGCTCAGCAACTAATTTACAATGACACTCTGAACATCCAGAAAGATGGCCCTTTTCTGCTCTTTGGACTAAACAGCCTCATCCTCCTGTATCAAGAGATGATGCAGTGTTCACTTGCAATAGAACAGTTCCATTTGAGGCTTGAGCTCTCTCTTCAGATCTCTGCTTGCTTCAGTGCATGAGAGTGCTCTCGGGGTGTCTCTCACGTGTGTGCCTCTCCCTATGTGCCTTGGTGTCCGTGTCTTTCTCACTCTTTGTATATCTCTTTTGGAGTCTCTTTCTTTGTATCTCAATGTGTCTCTCTAGGTGTGTGTCTGTGTGTTTGTCTCTCTGCATCCCCGATATCTCTGGGTTGATGTAGACCCTACTACTTTAGTAAGGAGCTATCCTATATTTGCCTTTCATTCACTGCCAGACTTCTCAAGGTTTTGCTCTAGGTCATGGCCTGGCCCAAGAGGCAACCTCTGTCCTAAACCTGTGCCCCCCTGGAGACCGGTCAGCACAGCCAACATCTCTCCAGAACACAATTCTAACACTAGAAGTACTGGTGAGCCGTGGATCTTTTACCAAATCCTTCATGGAGTGGCAGAAGAGCCATGATAACTCTCACCACACCCCAAAATCTGATTAAATGTCCTCATCAGACATCTTTGCTCTCTTCCCAGAATTCCTCTGAAAGCATCACATTTATCAAGCAGTTTATATTGGACAAACAATTCCCAAGCAACCCGCCTACCTGCAGCCCCCTTAAAAGACTCCACACAATGCCAGATCAGCGTGCCACGTTGGTCACAGCTGAATGGGCCAAAGTGGGGACCTGACCCAGGAGTAGCTCCTCTGCTGGTCAGCTGGTGTCCTATGAGGTAAGCTGGTCCAGGACCTAGTGATTACTAGAACCAATTAAATTCTTCAACTTGGGGAATTTGGCTGCGATATGGCAGGGGAGCAGACTGGTCGTCGGTGAAAGAAGCAGAATGGCGCAAAAAGGAAAGTGAAAACAGAGAGAATCGAGTCACACAGCGGCAGAGCATCAGCGTGGGGTCAGTGTGCTCTTGCTGCCGAGAAGCTGGAGCTCCACGGCAATGAAAACCCCTGGAGGCTTCTGACTCACCGTGTACTGCCGTATCCCCAGGGTCCACCGAGCATATGCTGGCAGGCATGCTGTAGATTCCCAATAAATATTTGTTAAATGGAAACTGGATTGATCCCTGAAACACCTCACTCCCCAAACCACACCCCTTTCTCCACAAAGCTCTTGGCTGATTCCTGTCCTGGAGGCCCGGCTGGGTGGTTTTCCCTGGGTCCCTTTGAAGTCTACCCCCATGGTGAGAGCCCCGTGTCCTATTTTCGTTATGTTTCCTAATATCCTGGTTAGGTGGGCTGCTTACTGAGGTCCCTGTTAACCCTTCCTAGAGTTACAATGTGGGAAACCAGGGCCCTCGGGGAGGTTTGGTTCAATTCACCACTTACAGATTTGAAGCTATGGGGATGCATCACTGAGAGGTTTTCCTCTCCCATAATGGCCTCAGAACCTCTCATGAGGACAGTTATTTCCCCAGTATCCAGTCAGGAGAAATCCTGGACCTCTCTGTCCTTGAAGTTCAAACTGTAGGTAAGAACCATCCACGAGCACCCACTCTTTTGTTAGGTCCCCTAAGTCCCCTCCACCCAATGTTCTCGGCCTTGGCTGGACCATGCAGTTAAAGGGGAGTGAAACTAGAGAATAATGTGTGGAAGTTTGTGGCTTTCATCTCTTAAACAAATAGCAAATTCCTCCGGGCTGCCCCTGCTGGAATTAAACAATGATGTGTTCAGGGAGGCTCTAAGGCGTTACCTTAGCAACGCCCAGGCTGTTTTCAGGCAAGATCCAGTTAAAGAGGAAAGAGAACAAAAATAATAAGGGGACGGGTTTGGATGGGGTCCAGGAGTGGGGGTCTTTTGGCTGACTGTGTGTGTTTTGTGTTCTGATGTGTTTGCAGACCTCCTTTCAGCGAAGTTTCCTCTCAGCTCCCCCGGTGCTTTCCACTGTCCTTGGGGTTGTCTCACTAGAATACTAATACAAGGCTAAGAAAAGAGAGCATGCTACCTCAGAGATGAGACGGTTAGACAGGGAAAGACGTCACAGGGACCACCCAAGCGGGAAGTGAAATCACAAAGTTCATGGGAGGAATAATGGGGAGAACGATGGGGCCAGTTGCTTCTAATGCAATCCATGCTTCAGCCTTAGGGCAGAAGCCCGTGTGGTAGAAGTCAGTCAGACCCTTGCTACTCGCAGTGTGGTCTGTGGAGCGGCCGCAATGGCATCACCTGGAAGCTGGACAGAAATGCAGAATGTCAGGCTGTCCCACGCCTACTGAGCCAGAGTCTGCATTTTAACAAGACCCCCAGATGATTTGTGTGCACACTAGAGTTGGAGAAGCACCGAGTTAGACCTTTGGGTCCATCTCTCCCAGGTTCCTGCACATCTGTCACCACCATTCTTAGTGTCAAAGTGAACTCTTCAGCAAGATGGCGATCCCACACAAAAGCAGGACTATCCAGTTTGCTGATTTTGGTGTGTTTGTTTACTTAACACTTATTCTCAGTGATGATGCTGATGATTGTGATGTTGATGATGAGGATGGCATGGATACTTTCCTCTTTTAAAGCACTTTCACATACATCCTCTTGTGAAAGCAGAGGCTGATGGGACATTTTATTCTCCTTTGCAAACAAGAAGGCTCATTGACCAACAAGAACAGTCCGGCACCTTGCCTAAGTCCGCAGGGTGAGGACGTACTAACGCTGGGCCAGCCCAGGGGTCTGTCATGTCCCCCGGGCCTGTGGAAAGGGACTCACACACAGGGTATATGGTCTGCTGACCAGCTTGTGCCTCTGTGCCTTGGCAGCCAGACCCAGGGCCACCGCTCCCCCAGGGCATTGGATGGGAAAGAAGACGAGTGCCATAGGGCTCACCCCAGCCCAGGTGAAAGTCCTACAGCCATCGCCATCATCGACATCACCTGGGCCCAGAGGTACAGCCACAGCAGTGGATGTCCTGGCACAAAACTGAACAGAGCCCCAACATGCATCCTTCTTGTCAACCAGAAGTTTGTATTCGAGTCGTCAAATGTGACCTCCATAATGACACTTTCCCTGAACTCCTCAATCTTTGTTTTATTTTCCTCATCTAACACTTTACCCACAATGCTTCTGCTTATTTATTTAGTTACTTGTATATTTTCTGCATCTCTTACTAGAAGGTAAATTCTGGTTCCCAGAATACAGCCTTCTGAGTGACAGGATCTCAATAAATACAAATTGAATTAATGAATGGAAAGAGGTATTGTAGCATACACATGTAATGAAATGTTAAGCAGCCATTGAAAAGAATGAAGTAGCCATATGTAGTGCATAACAAGACAGCCATGGTATTGTTAAGGCAGAGGAGAGATTGAAGATGATCTGTTTTTGAAAAATGTCGATACCAACACAAACAACACACATAAGTTTGTGTGTGTGTGTGTGAGTGTGTGTGTAGCAAAAATATACAGCTGGCTGTTAGCAGGGGCTACCTCTGGTAGGTGGGATTGGAGGGGAGCACAGATGTGAGCCAGGAGCCAGAGACCAGAGTCAGGCTAAAGAGACAAGGCATAAGGCCAGTTGCTTGCAGAGGCAGAGGATTTGCCAAAATCAGGAAAGGGACATGCAGGAGGGAGACCAAGGACAAATATTACCTCTGTCACTCTTTGGCCAAGAGCTGAGTGGGCCAATGGGCCAGGGACACTGTCGTGTCCCTTCCTCCATTCCTGCTGCCACTGAATTGATCATGTCTGGGAAGGATAGCAGCTTGTGGGAGTCTATAGGGAGAATCTAAGTGACTTTATAGAGCCCGTTTTCCCTAAGGACTTCTAGGCTATTTGTTGAAAACCAATCAATGGAAGTAATGAAAAGTGGCTGGAGCAGCAGCCCTGCAGCTGTGGGGAGGAAGAGTGGGTTTGATAAGTGACTTAGGATGGAGTGAGAGCAAAACCGGGGGGGATGAGCTGAGAGGGCCAGCCAGAAGGATCACCATCCCACCAGAGTCCAGCCTTATTTTCCAGGTCTCCATGTCCATCATGGAGGGTCACACAAGCACCCATACACACCCGTGGGGTAGGGTGAGGCTGGGAGAAGGGCTGCATCTCTCTGTGTCTAAAGCTAAGGAAGGGATTCCTGTCCTTAAGGAGAATGCAGTGTGACAGCGGCTCTTTAATATCCAATACAAGCTCCCCCACCCATTGCCGATGAAGCTAAACAGATTCACTGTCCACGGCCTCAGCGCCTCACCTACCCCAAAAGCAGAAATTCACCCAGGCAGGCCTCCCATAGAAAACTTGACTTGGCTGTAGCCAACTGCTATTCCTTTTCCAAGCCCTGGCTTTCGAGCCTCTGAGACTCTGTGAAGTTTTAATACACGTGGAGCACCTAAAACAGTCTTCATCTATTAAGATAGTGTCTGCAAAGTACTTTGATTGCTGTCACTTTGGAAAATAATTCGATAACGATCAAATATGAGGTTTGTAGAAGAAATGTAAGAGAATATTTTTTGTGACTTAGAAATTGGAAAGGACAACTTAAAACTTCAAAAGCACCTGCCAGTGGTTCAAAGATAGATTCTGATTACATCCAAATGAAGGATTTGTGATCAATGAAGGATGCCGTGAACAAAGTCATTAGATGGCAGACAATGAGAGAAGCCCTTGCCATGACTAACACTGACGAGAATTTTATTCTAATTCTAGATATTCTAATTTCTAGTACATACAAAGGACGGGTAGAAATCAACAAGGAGAGGGCAGCACACCCAGGGGAAAATGAGCAAAAGATTTGAACAGACTAGACAGAAAAAAGAAACCCCCAAATCTAAGGAGCACGTGAAGAAGCCCTCAGTCGTCAGTAATGAGAGAAAAGCCAAGTTGAGGAGCCATGGGGTGGCAGCTTTGGAGGCCTATCTGACAGTTCTCGGGCCATCTCCAGCCCAGAGAAGTTCTCTCCCGGGTCCAGGGGAGCCGTGCCCAAGGATGCTCACTGGAGCATTATCTCGGCTGGGGCAGGGGAGTCAGGGGCCATGAACTGAGGAGTTTGATTGATTCAACCTCTGATCTTGAGTCTAAAAAATGCTTCATAGTATTTGCTATTATTGTAATCTAATTACTATGGTAATCTAATCCAGAGGAAATAACCCAAACTGGGGTGGGACAGTGAGACGAGACACACTGACAAGGAAGAAGGAACAGAAGGAAGGTGTTCGGTGATTGGATTTAGGGGTGGGGGCGGTTTTTAAGCCTGGGTGCAGGGAAGCTGGCAGGGCCTGCAGGAAAGATGACAACTCAGGAGCAGAACCCGGCAAGGCCATGAGAGTTTTAGGTGCGTCCAATGTGGGTACTGTTAAGACAGCGGTGCCAAAATGTCCCTCCAGCAGCGGGACAGGTAGGGGAGGGAGGCAGTGCAAGATGGAGCAAAGCCTTGTCAGAGTGCAGGCACGCTGAGGGGGGAGACGCAGAGACTGAGCCCCCAGCGCGTGTGAACCTTGCCCCCAGGGAATTTCAGTCCAATGGTGGGGGCAGGACACAGCCCTAACCTGTGTCAGACAGATCTGCCTATGGTGGAGTGTAAGCCCAGAGGTGCAGCTGGTGGTGAGGCCGAGGGGCCGAGGGAGTGGGCAAGGAGAGGGCCAGCAAAGGGGTCCCTAGGGGTGTCCAGGAGCTGAGCCTCAAGGACAAAGATGATTTCTAAGGTGGAGAGGATGGGCAGGGCCTTCCACGGAGAGGAAACTACGCAAATGGAGGCTCAGAGACAGGAAAGCACATGGCTTGTGCAGGCCAGACAAGGAGTCCCTGGGACGGCAAGGAGGTCAAGGAGGCTAAAAAAGTCTAGGGTCTGGGCATTATTCTGCAGGGACTGGGAGGCACCAAGGTTTTCTGAGCAGTCAGCCCTGTTTTCAAGAGAGTGAAGGCTGGGGGGTGGGGAGGTGGCGGGACAGTAGGACCTGGATCAGGAGCCTGTTGTAATAGTCATTCTGTTCCACTAATACAGGAGCACAATTCCACCCAGCACCCTCTCACACTGGACACACAAACATCACACACACACACTCACTGCTCCTGTATATCACCACATATATGCAACCACACACACAGCCTCTGCACGCCCATCCACATATATACACACACTGTACCCACACATCACACATACCCACACACCACATACCACCTACACTTACACACCACCTGCCCACTCAGCCTCCCCCTGCACACACACGTAGCACCCACGCATCATACTCACATACTGCATTTCCTACATATACACAACCACACACATGTGCACACACTCATCCATTGCACACCCACACACACACCACCCACATTTACACACACACTGCACCCCCACCTGCCCACTCACACCTCCCCCATGCACACACACTTAGCACCCATGCATCACACTCACATACTATATCACCTACATATACACAACCACACACATGTGCACACACACACCCACACACCACCTACATTTACACACACTGCACCCCCTACCTGCTCACCCACACCTCCCCCATGCACACATACTCAGCATCTGCACATCACTCTCACACACTGCTCCTATACTTCACCCACGTGTACACAACTGCACCCACACATCACTCACACTGACACATATTGCACTCACACTCTAACCCCACACCCCCACACCCCCTCCTCATACTGTGCCCACCTACCATCTGCTCATGTCAAGCATAACACACACACACACATGCTGCACCACACTGTGGTTGTGCCTCCAATAAATGCAAGCAGGCAACAGACTTGTAAACAATCTGAAAGAATAAAAAGTAAAAGGACTTCACTATCTTGGGTGCTGTGGTTGAGCATTCAGATCCTGAATAAGGTTTGGATGTCCTGGGTTTGGGGTGACCTCAGGCAGCTCCCTGCCTCCATTTCCCATCGGATTCACAAGAACTTCTCCAGCAGTCCCATGCAGCTCCCCGTGCCTGGCCAGGCTGAAGAGATGCCACCTCCCCAGCTGGAGCCATAGCGTCCCCTGCTCCCCTGCCCCAGCCCCTCCTGCTGGGCACTCTGACGCACTTTGGCACCTTCCTGTCTCAGAGGACCCTGTCCCCAAAGGGCCCTCTCTCGCCTTTCCTCCTTTCCTGGGGCTAAGCAGAGGTTATCTGTCCATCTGCTGGCCATTGGCCTGTTTATCTTCTTAGGGCTCTGTTCCTGAAATAACCCAGGGTTATCTAAGCTGCTGGAGCCGCCTGACCTGCTGGGTCTGCCGGCCTGACATGCATCCTCAGCCTGCACCTCCCACGGAGAGCAGCCCTCCCCTCTGGCAGCTCTTCCTGCTTTGATGCAAGGCTGAATTCCACGCATTAGCAGGCCAAGCTGGAGACCTTCTTGGGAAGGCCTCAGCACCTCCACCCCTACACTGGATTCCCCGATTGCAGCCCTGCTCAAGAGAGCTCCATGTGGTTTCTCTTTCCATCTCAGCCTCTTGGAGAGGTGGCCCGGGTTAGGTAGCTGGGTGTGCTGTGTTCTCTCACAGAAGCGCCAGGCACCTAGATGCTTCTACCTGCAAGTCCAATCACCACCTCAAAGTTGTCAAACTCAAAGCCAGTCTCATCTTCCGCCCTGTTCCAAATTGCCGTTTTGTCATCTGCTCGGTCATTTCAAAACTTGCTTAAACTCTTGGATTCAAATCCCAGTCACATTCCTGAACCCTTCCCATCCTGGGGTAGTGCAGCCCACCAGCACCAGCTCTTGAGCCCAAACCACCCACCCATCCAGTGGGAATGCTCTGACAGCCTCCCCCCTTGATTTGGGATTCCAAGCCTCCTACACACAGCTGCCATATTCTTCAACTATGATAGTCTCCAACTAGCATTTCTCTCTGATACCTCCCTGCTCAAGAACCTTCCCTGGCTCCCTGTTTCCGGCTACTTCAAGTCTAAACACTTTAGTCTGATTCTCAAAGTGCACCTCTACTTATTTCATGTCATATCCCACGACTCTGTGAAGGACAGTCATAGCTTCAGTCAGGCAGGCCCCCTCCCAGCCCCCAAGCAAGCATGTTCATTTTGGCCTCCATCTCTCTACTCACGCTCACCCCTAGAACAGGAATGCTCTCGGGAGCTCCTCCACCTCAAAAGTCCTCTTCTCCCTTCACGTTCTAGTTTTTAGTCCTCTTTAATGCCTTCCAGTCATTCATTTATTCAAGCAATATTAATTGAGCACTTACTATGGACAAGGCAGTTGCTTTCTCTGACCCATCTCTGGGCTCCAAGAGCAGGAGTTGTGCCCCACAGTTCTGCACAGATTCCCTGAGGTCTCATAATGTGTCACAATACAAGGTCTCGTGGCCCTACATCTGTGACATAAACTTCCTGAGGCCAACAACCCTGTTGCCCACTTCTGCACCCCCCGCTGGTTCCCAGACTTGTGAACTTCACAAACCATGGGGAGTTGTCGTTTTGTTTTTGTTTTTATTTGGAGGACCAGCTGGGATCACCCACTTTTTATTTTACCAACTAAATACATTTTTTACTTACCATGATTTCATAAATGAAAGCACATCTTAACACCCAGAAAAATAGGAAGAACATAATCACAGAATAAAGAATAATCCTTGAAACGGAATGCCCTGAGCTATATGGAAAAATTCCCCACATTTTTGTTTTTCTTCATTTCTCAACATATTCTCAGAATAAAAGGACAGTCCTTTAAATGGAATAAATTTAGCAAGATGGAAAATTTGCCACATTTTTCTTTGTCTTCGGGCCACGGGGACAGGTGACCACTTCATTAATGTCCAGCCAGTGTTTGGGAGCCGTTGTCTGCCGCCCCCAGCCAGGCTGAGCCCAGCTCAGGGAGCAGGGTTGTTGGGTCTAGGGGGAGCTCCCCTGAGTCTCCTCTCACAAAATCAAACCCGGGAGTCGGAGGCATGTCTGGCCTGGGCAGCAGTTGACCCCACATCCAGACCTCCGTCCCTTTAGACCCTGTTTCATGTACATGGCCAGACTTTTTGCTCTGGGAAGCTTGTCTCTGTTGGCATGCAGGCATTCTTTTTTTTTTTTTTAATGCAATTTTATTGAGATATATTCACACACTATATAATCCATCCAAAGTATAAAGTATACAATCAATGGCTCACAGTATCATCATATAATTGTGCATTCATTGCTATAATCAATTTTAGAACATTTCATTTCTCCAAAATAAAGAAAAAAATTAAAATAAAAAAGAACACCCAAAAATTCCAAACCCCTTACCCCCCTATTATTTATGTATATTTTTGTCTTTATTTTATTACTCATCTGCCCATACACTGGATAAAGGGATTGTCAGTTCACAAGGTTTTCACAAACACACAGTCACACGATAAAACCTAAAGAGTAATACAATCATCAAGAATCAAGTCTACTGGATTACAGTTTAACAGATTCAGGTATTTCCTTCCAGCTATTCTAATACACCAGGGGAAAAAAAAAAAGGGAAATCTAAATAATGCATAAGAATAACCTCCAGAATGACCTCTTGACTCTATTTGGAATCTGTCAGCCACTGAAACTCTATTTTGTTTCATTTTTCTTCCCTCTTTGGGTCCAAGAAGCCTTTCTAAATCCCATGATGCCAGGGCCAGGCTCATCCCTGGGAGTCATGTCCCATGTAGGGGGGAGGGCAGTGAGTTTACCTGCTGAGTGGGCTTAGAGAGAGGGGCCACATCTGAGCAACAAAAGAGGTTCTCCAGGGGTGACTCTTAGGCATAGTTACAAGTAGGCTCAACTGCTTCTTGGCATGAAGGTATTCTTGACATTATCCACTTCCCACTCTTGGGCAGTGAAACCTTGGGGGAGGGAGGTGGGGTGGTCTCTGGAAATCTGGGCAGGAGCAGGAAGCAAACCGTCATGGAAACAGACACTGCCCAGCCAGCCTGCCCGCCACCCCTCAACCACAGCCTGCCATGCTAGGCAGGAGCAGAGCTGGTGTGAGAACCCAGAGCTTTAGTCCCTCCCCACCAGGGTTCTGCCCTCTCTCCTCCCTCTCAGAGCCAGGCTTCTTCAGGAGAGAAGCACAACCTGAAGTTTCCATTGCTCAGTCCTGGGTCCCACTGGCCACTTCCATAAAAAGCCGTTGCTGCCTGGATGGGGGAGAGAGAGAGAGAATTTTTCCAAAGGATGTATGTGTGTATTGTTGGGAGCAGCAAGCATTTCGGTGAACTTCAGGTCACGGCACAGCCTGACAAATGGCAGGAAGTTCGGGACTTGGGCCTGACATTTTTTGCACAAAGGCCCCACAGCTCAGCCAGGTGAGCTGGGCCTGGGGACGGACACAGAGGCCACCGCCCGGCACTTCCTGCCCTTTGTTGGCCCGTGTGACGGCCTTCCCGGAGCTCTGAACAGCCTTTCTTACGTGCCTGACTCCTGTGCTTTATTTATGGAGAGGAGTCCTCAATATAGAAACGGGTGGGCCCTGGGGCCAGCAGCAGGATGTGGGAATGCAGACTGGCGGGGTGCCCACCTCGGGGACAGGCTTGCCAGATTAAAATAATGTGACCATATACACCCAATAATATGCCTGTCTGGTATTTATATACCTGATGAGACGTTCCACACACTCCCCTGGAGTGTTTCAGTGAATCACAAGGCCTGCCCATCAAACCTCCCGTGGGCACCACCCTTTGCTTCTCATAGCCCAGTCTGCCCGTGCTCTCTGCCAAAGCCAGTGTGGGCTCCTTGCAGGGAGGGACTGTTTCCTTCTACTCTAGGAAAAACCTTTGCCGTCAGCTTCTTCAGGGACAGTCCCTGATTGCAGAGGGCTGGTGTGTGTGTTCCTGGGAGCAGTACATGTGGGACCCCTTTAAGTTCCCAATCTTTCTTCACTCCCATCATTTGTGATGGAATTCCTTCCAAAGGGAATCACGCACATTCCTGATGCCTCACACAGAGGCCAGAGGACAGAATCTGAGCATTCCTGGGAAACTCTTGGGGTCTTGGTTACAAGCCCTATGTAGAACAGCAGAAAAGAACCCCAGGTCCTGTAGGACTAAGATACTGGGTTGTGCAACCTTGAGCAAGTTCCTTTATTCTCTGTTTCCTGGGGGTTGGCCTGATGACGTTTAACATGCACCTTAAGTCTCGTGTTCTGCACTTGCATGATTTGTTTTTTACCATATGGCCGTACAGTGATGTCAAAACAAAAGTTATTGATGTACATAAGGCCGTTTGTTCTAACTCAGTCATGGCTGACTTTTTTAAATGTAATTTTATTGAGATATATTCACACACCATACAATCCATCCAAAGTGTACAATCAGTGGTTCACAGTATCATCACATCGTTGTACATTCATCACCACGATCAATTTTAGAACATTTGCATTACTCCAGAAAAAGAAATAAAAAGAAAAAAGAAAATCCCAAACATCCCATACCCCTTATCCCCACTCTTATTGACCCCTAGTATTGCACTTTACCCAACTTTAAGACTTATGATAAAGGTAGGTTAACTAAGACAGAGTCACAGCTGACTTTTTGAGTTCATATAACTGTTTTGGTAGATTTCTTTCTCTCCCACCTTGCTTTTAGGCTCTTTTTTAGTCACTGATAATGGACCCATCAATAGTAGCAGCTCTCTGTCTTTCAAGTTTGTGACTTGGAAATATGCTAAAAACTTCATGCAAATTAAGAGTAAACAGGTCAAGAGCAAATATACAAATGCATGAGTTTATATGAGTGCTTTGGGGCGTATTTCTGACTAAAGAGTCTTTTTTCTTCTTGGTTCTCAACTACATTGCAGGCAGATTAAGTTGTCAGAAAGGCAAGCTGTAGATTGGTGAGGTACTACTCTACCTTTCTTATATATCCCTACGGTGCTGCAGGGAACATGTAGAGATTTAATAAACTGGTGTTGACCTGGATAACTTTCCCTTCTACTCACAAACTCATCTTGAATAAAAGCCCGTCTCATCCAAGTTTATTTCTGAGCTAAGGTGCTGAGGGCCAAGCTTGCCAAGCCTGCGTGCTTCGTTGACAAAGTCCTGCTCCTCCTCCCACTTCCTACAAAACACAGCGTTTCCCTCCCTCCCCCATGGCCTCCCTCCCCCGCTCACATAGAGCTCTAGCCCATTACTCCCACAGAAGGAAAGGTATGAGCCATTAATGAGATTTTCTCCCCTCCTCAGAGTGGAATTCACAAGCCCTAGATGTTTCTGGAGGCCACACAGAGGCATTCCAGGGAGGCGAAGCTCAAAAGATGATAATAATTAACATTTGCTTAGGCTTGGAAATGTACAGAACACCTCCACATAAAATATTTCATGTTACCCTCCAGTCCTGAGATAGTCTGGCCCACATACGGCAGACTAACGGAGACCAGGTATGGCTGAGTTATTTTCCAGCATTAATTTTCAAACTCAGGGCTTTTCCAAGCATTTCCAACCATCTTAGCTAGAGGGGCTGCAGGGGAGCAGAGAGGGTGAGAGCTGGAGTTGGGGGGTCACCTACTTTCAAGGGGGTAAAGATAGAGTCTCATTGTTTAACTCTGAGTGGAGAGGAAAAGTGAGGAGGCGTGAGAGGGAGCCAACACATGGTCTGAAGTAAGACCTGAACTCCTTATCTGAATAAGGGAGTTTCTTGTGGATTCCAGCCTTCTTTGTTTGCCATCGGAGTGCACTGAGAAGAACCTGAGGTTTGGAATTGGAAGAACAGACAGTTAACTGCCTGATCCTGGGGAAACTTAAACTCGCTGAGCTCCCTGTCGATTTCCTCACCTGCAAAAGGAGAAGGGTAATAAAACAACAACGCTTGCTCCCTTCCTTCTTCATTGGGTTAGTGTAAGGATCAAGTGAGTCCATGGGCATGCAATGCTTTAAAGACATAAACCACAATAGTCAGGCAGATTGTCACTGTTTTCATTCATTCCACCAATATCGATTGAGTGCCTGCCATGTGCTGGGCACTGAGTTAGGCTCTGAGGATTCACTGGTGAGGGGAGAAAAGGCACAGGTGCTTATCCTCATGGAATCAGTCTTACTTTATCCTCACACAGCCCTATGCTTTGGTCCCAGGAAGCTTTGGGGCAATGTAGGCAACCTCTTTATGCATTAGTGTCCTCATCTGCAAAACTCTTGCTTTAAGAATTAAGTGATTTATTTATATGAAGCATCTAGCACAGTGCCTGTCACAGAAGGGGAACACTCAATAACTGTTAGCTCTTTCTCCAAAAATGGCATTCAATGTCACACCTCTCTCTGCAAACCAGAGGATTCCGAGTTTTGTGCCCTGAGCTCAACCACTGGCTGAAGTACTTCCCAGGCCCTGCTCAGTGCAGATGCTAGGACTTTTCAGCCTCCGTTCTTCCATCGACCCCCCTCTTCTGTGAATTCTGACACATGGTCTCACCTGTTCACGGTGCTTTACCTCTCCAAATAGACCAGTTGCTTCAGGAAGGTAGAGACTCACCCTGGGGCCTAATTCTACTGTGGTGGGCACCAGGAAGGAAGGGAGGACAAGCTGTCTGGGCTTCCCAAGTCTGTGAGAAATCCCTCCAGCCCTAGTTGTATTGATTTCCTTTCTGGCTCTCCACTGAAGTGTTAAGTGCTCTGACAGCCCCGCAAGGAAGTGTCAGGAAATGCCTGTGACACTTAAGGTTAAGAGAGAATAATTTAATAGTTTTAGAAATACTTGCTACTATGTTTTCCCAGACAAAACCAATCACTGGGAAACGAGGGCCACAAAAATGAAATTGGAGTATTTTCCTGGTTCCCTACTCCCCAGACTCCAGCCCTCCCTGAGCCCCACCTTGCTCTCCCCATTCCCACCGCCAGGGCACGTCTCCTGTCAGAAGGCACATTTCCAAACTGGCCACCAAGAGCCTACCTTCCTGCCACAGTTCTGGTGCCACCTGACACCAATGTTCTGGGCAGGCAAAGTCCCAGACCAGTGCGTAACCTTCCTAACTGTACACAGTAGTGCCACCCCCACCCTCCAGCTTCCTGCCCAGATGGCTGCCACCAGGTGCCATTGATGCTGACCCCTGCAGTGCCATTCTCTGTCCTCGACGGAGATTCTGGCCATCATAACCTGGTCCCTGAGGCCCACTTGCCCTCTCAGGGCCCAGTAGAGATTTTGCTTGAGTATGTCTTTTTGTTTTATGTTCCCTAAGATTCAGCCCTGTATGGATTGTATAGGAGCTGGGCCAAAGGATGGTCTTGGATCAGACACTTGCTTGTCTCAGAATGGACTCTTCTCTCTGACCTTGGCCCAGTGTCCTAGAACCTAAGTAAAGTGCCTGATTCTTTTGTTCCTTAGGATGAATTTTCTGTCAGGAGTCTCCAGAACTCTTCACATAAGTCAAGGACTTCCACTAATACATCCTAAAGGAATCACAGGCTCACTTTAAATCACAGCCCCATCCACACACAGAACCAAACTCAGAGTCTCAAGACTTTTCAGTCAAATTGCCCTTCCGTGTCTAAATACCCACTTTTGAACCCCTCTGACAGGGCTTCCATTTTATCATTTTTTTAATTGCATTCATTGATAGAAAGATCTTCGTTATGTTCATTCGGCAAAACTTCATCGAAGCTATTCTAAGTCTCAGCCAAAGCCCTCAGTGCTGGAGAAAAGTCACACCAGGCCCTTGCTCATGGGGAGCTTAAATTGAAGTGAGGGGAGGCAGATAGTGTATATAAATAGATGAGATGTTTTCAGATAATAGAAAGTGCCATGAATTAAATGGAATGTGATAAAGGGTCCAACGATGCTCTCTGGGAGGAAGAGGGTGACTCTGAGGCCTGTCTGAGGAGGGGTCCTTTGAGCTGAGAGCTAAGGACCAGAGGAGCCCTATGGGAAAGGTTAGAGCAGAGGCTCCCAGGGGCAGAAAAAGGAGTAGGAGGGCTGGCGAGGCTGGAGCAGGTGCAGGAGAGGGTGAAGGAAAGAAATGAGGACTCAGTCCTCGCTTTAAAAAGAATTACATTTATGGCAAAGAAAGGCACCACCTCCACCTGAAGGACAAACCTCCTGTCATCTCCCTGAATCCCTCACGTGAGCCTTCTGCCCACATGCCTTTCCATGCTCACCTTTCTTCCCCTGGCAAACTCCTACTTAACCACTGCGATCCAAGTCCAGAGTTCCCTCCTCTGAGAAGCCTTCCCTGATGCCCTGCCCTTAGGCAGAGGTGGATGCTTCTCTCTATCCTTCCACAGAGTCTTTGTCTCCTGTCCGGCACTTCTCCTCCTCCAAGAAGTGGCAATTAAAAGACTGCAGGCTTGAAAGTTAGGTGGCAGCACCCAGCCCTGGCTCCACCTCACCAACTGTGCAACCTGGGTAAGTTAAACTGTTTCTTTCTCTCTAATATGGGTGCAATAAAAAAAATATAAAATCAGGTGGATTTTTGGTCTCAAAAGTGAGATGGAAGCTGCTGATGGGTCACTAAGGAAAATGATGGGACTGATTGGGGGATTAGACTGCAATGTCGGGACTTGGGGTTTGGGAATATGTGGGGCACTGGGTCGCTAATGCTTAGCCTGGTACATAATAAACATTCAGAAAGGTAGCTGCTATTGTGATGAATGTTAATAACTGGACGGCCCACTATGAGTTTTCTGGGTAAGGACCACACCTTAATCCTTTTCTTTTAATCCACATGGTTAGTACTCAAAAGTTTTTTCTGCATAAATGAGCAGGTGCCATTTTGCGGGCAATGTTAAGATCAAAGAAGTTCTGAGCATCTCTATTTTCTTTGAAAAAGTATTGGGAGAATTAGGCAATGGTTTAAACTTTCCTGGATAAGTTTTTAATGAACTCTAGGGTCCTAAAAGATATCTCAAAAAGTGTTATTATTGAAACACTAAGTTATTATCTTTTTAAAAATCTTCAAATTATTCTCAAAAAGCCTTCCTAAAGTCTATGAAAGGCAAGGAGAATTATTATTAATTAATCTCTTAATTAATGTTTATCATAGGCAATATATCAGTGGCAGGGAAAATTTATGAGATAGCCATGCTATATTTTTTATGTGCTACATGTACATTTTATGGTTCATTGGAGCCCTTTGTGTAATCAATATTATCAGTACATTTATGGTCATTTTAAAAAAGCCTTGGAGCATAACTTTATTATTTTAAGTGATTTTTAAGGTTTATAGTTCTTTGCTCTTATGACATCCCCAATCATATCTGTGTTTTCTGATGCCAAATCCTTACATCAGAATGTAACCTCCAACTGCACATTATTTTAATGGAGAAAATATGATCTCCTTCACAATGACTCACTTTATGATTAGCTTCCAGGGACACAAAGTAGAGAAAAGTGATTAAATCTCCTTTAAAGCCTAATTCCACCACACCTCCCCTCTTACCTCCCTATTCCCTATTCCCTATTCCCTTGCCCCAAACCATCCTGGGTGCAGGCAGAATTAACCGAAATAGGACCTCCCTCCACCCATCCTAAGTATGAGTTCTTAGCAGACAGGGCTCATGTTTTCTATTATATTCATCTCATGGGCCATTTCTAAACAAATGTGCATGTAGCAGGCTTATTAAATGTTTGTTGGATTTTAATTGATGGCCTGTTGTATTTTGAATATTCCCAACCAAAGTCAATTCATAAAAAATGCATATTTAATATATACATAATATATAAAATATATGCACAATATATATTACGTATATTATAGCTATAATATGTTATATATATTTATAGTATATGCATAAAATATGTCTGGAAGAATACAAAAGCAACTAGTAACATTGCTTGTCTGTGGAGAGGGAATGGGTGGCTGGGAGATGAAGTGAGAAGGAGAGTCATCATTATATTCATTTTACACTTTTTGAATCCTGTGACTTACTACCTATTCCCAAAAATGTTTTCAGCTGATCCGTGTTCATAACCATTATCTAGATATGCATTTTTTGCCCTTGCCGATATGTTGCTTCGTAAAGCTTTGTGCATGTGTAACTTCCTAGTTAGATCATAAACTTCTAAAAGCTCAGGATGATGCCTCGGATTTACTCCCTGTCCTCCAAGATCCCAACTGAAGGTGATGCTCACCTGGTCCCAGGATGGCTGTGATTGAATCCCCCCTTGTCTTTCAATTCAGCAAATTTCGTGGAGCCATTTCTAGGAGCTGGGAAGCCAGCAATGGATTTTGGCAACCTCCTCCCTCTAAAGCAAGGAGTGGGTGGGGGTGCGCAGAACTAGAAGGTAAGGGTCCAATGGCCCCAGGAATAAAGTGCCACGGGAGAGAGAAATTCAGGGTGTAGGCTTCAGGGATGGGCACTTTTGAGCTGAGCCTTGGGGAATACAGGGGATTTTCAGGCGGGAAAGGGTTTTCACTTCAGGGTGCAGTTTCTTCTGACCTCCTGGGCGGGAAACTCATCTCCGTCACTTATTAGCTATATGACTCTGGGCAGGTTATTTAGCCCATCTGGGCCTCCATTTTCTTATCTGTAAAATAGAAGCACTGTACAATAGTTCTTTCCTCATAGGTTTAAAAGAACTAAATAAGAGCATGCCATAAAGTGCTTAAAATCGGGCCTGGAAAATTTTGGTAATGGATGGCGGTGATGGTATCACAGCATTGTGAGTATAATTAACAGCACTGAATTATATATATGAATGTGGCTAAAAGGGGAAATTTTAGGTTGTATATATGTTACTAGAATAAAAAAAAATAATAATAAAACCATAGGACTGTAAAACACAAACAGGGAACCCTAATGAAAACTGTGGACTATAATTGACAATACAATTATAACAATATTCTTGTTTGTTTTTCTTATTATTTTGCTATGTTTTATTTGGAAATGTTTTTCTTTAATTTTTTTGATAAAGTTAATAAAAAAACAATATTCTTTCATCAGTTATAACAAGTGAAACAACGACTGCAAGTGTTAATAATGGGGGGGTCATAACGGTACTCCGTATTTTCTGCGTGACTTTCATGTAAACTTACAGTTCTCCGATTAAAAATAATCATAATAAATAATATGGCCTGGCACAAAGCCGTCCTCAACAAACGTCAGCTATGACATAGGTTACTTGATGCAGGAAAGAAAACATCCTGGAGGACTGAGCCCCAAGTAGAATCTGACAGTCAGTTCAGCTCGCTGACTTTCTGTGGCCAAGATTCCTCATCCCAAGTGCACAGTGTATTACAGTTTCTAAGTAAAAGCTTGCTGTCCTGGGGTGGATTTCTGGCCTCAAATGTGGAAAGGAAATGCCAATGGCCATTGGAGAAAAATGATGAGGATGACTCGGTTTAGGTCACGGAGACCCTGGGTTTGGGACTTCGTGGGGCATTGGGCTGGAGGGAGGGGGCCCAGGAACATTGCCTCTGTTTAGAGAGTAACACAGCCAGCTGCAAACTTGTCAACAGTCACAGAAGACAATGCAGCCTTTGAGTCTATAGGAGATGGTTGCCGCTAGAAAAAAGCAACGCCCCTTCGGTCAACACACTCTGAGAGGAGGGTGAGTGCACTCTTCGTTTTAAACTAAACTAATAAGCCACGGGCTTTCTCTGGAGTCCGAAGTATTTTACTCAGTATACACAGTCTAAGATAGAGGAACCCGGATGTAAGATTTCCTTGGACTCAGCGACTGTTAGATCCTCTCCTGAGAGGTGTAGGAAGCCGTGCAATTCACGTTCCTGGTATTCTCAGTGGAAGCGATAAGTCTTCCTTGCCCAGAATAAATTAGGTGCAGTGCTGCCTTAGGAAGGGACAACTGCTGGGTTTTTGACTCTCAATCCCCCTACACCCATCATATCACTGTGTCTATGGGGTTCTTCCAGGGCTCCATAAAAAACAGCACAGAGGACTCATAAATTGTCCCCCAATGGCTTGAGGGGAGCAATCATTTTAGACCTCAGTGATAAACATGGAGCTTTTTCATTCCTGGCGTTAAAGTGATTTGATATATCATATTTGGCATATTTTTCTACCTGTCTGAGTGCAGGGGCCCAGGATAGACCGTGGAAAGTTTTGATAATATTAATATTTATAGCTACAAAAAGCATTTTATTTTTCAAAGCTCTCCCACAATTTTTGGCTTCTGGAGTTTCGAATCACTTTGGAAAGGAGTTGGGGCAGATACTGTTTCCCCCCATTTCACAGATAAGGAAACCAACCAAGAATTTCCTAATATGGTAAGCCAGTTGATAGTAAACAAAAATAGAAACATGACTTTGTGCTTTGTAATTGTCTCTGGAAATTAAGTCTTTATCAAGCAGTGTTTATCAAGCACTACTATGGCCAGGCCTGGTGTGAGACCTGGCATGTGATGGTGAACACGGAGATGTGGTCCACGGCGGATCTTCGGGGCCAGTGTGGATGCCCAGGGTTACAAACTCAAGAAGCAAATCTGGAAATTCACGAACTATCCTTGCCAGGGGGATGAAAGAGGGAGGCAGGGGGAACCCGATCATCTGTAGGATTCCTCAAGCCTGCAGTTTCATCCAAGCCCCTGAGACACATGGTGTCAGGATTCTCTCCACTTTGAGCATTCTAGATTCCAGGGGCCTCTCCCAAAAGCGTTTGTGATTGTGGGAGGCTGGTGAGGCTCAGCCTTTTTCTCTTCGGCTGCCACTTTGGCTGCAGCTGGTCCTCTCTGAGCTGTGGGCTCTGACATTCTCCCTGCTGGAGAGACGCAGATAATGCATCCCAGCTGTGCACTTTGAGTATGTAAATGTTATCAAAATGCCTTGGTGACAGGAGGAAGAACACTGCTTCAAGGTTAATGATCATGGGAACCGTCCACAGCCAAATCCCGCCTCATCCGTTAGGACAACTTGCCGTATCTGGGGCCAGCTTTTTTATCTTTGTGGGTCTGCACCCCTTCCCCGTTGGGCGCTGGCAGGGCTGCTGGGTTTTTTTTGTATTAAGTGACAAGGAACAACCTTGGCTGGATACCTTTCTTCCATCAACCACAGGACCTGAAATGGAGTGTGCCCTCCAGAGCAGAAGTGATAAGGGGTTGCTTAAAGAAAGCTGGGTTTTGTGAATCAAGCCACCATGAAGAGTGAATAAAATCCGCAAACAATTATCAACCAATAGACATTTGGAGATTCTTGGGAAAGGTGAGTCCAGGAGCAGTGGTAAAAAACTGGAGTGGTAAGGCAATTTTGAGTTTTGCAGAGAGAGAGCAGCCCAGAATATGAAGGATTTGGTGATTAAATTAAACCAAGTACTTGGGTGTATTTAACTTAAATGCTGGACTTGGCCTCTACTCTGTGTTTGTAATGTATCAACAAAGTGTCACTGAAAATTTTAAGTGCATGTCATTTTTATTTGAGCTTGGTGGGCTTCTTTGAGGATATAGGGAAGTGTGGCCTTGATAAGTGTATCAGGGGCTTGCATGGGTGAACCAATCATTTCCTTGGGTTGAGAAAGACAATGTGGTTTGCTTCATCTGCTACATATTTTAGATTGCTCCTAGGGGCAGATATTTTATCTCTTAACCATATTTAGGAAACACAGCAGGCAAAATTACAGTTTTGTGAATACCAATATTCATTCACACATTTATTCATTGTCTGAAAAGGGTAGTGGTTTTAGGGTACAGATCCTGGAGTCAGGCTGTGGGGTTTGAATTCTGCTTCCACTACTTAACAGTAGAGTTACTTAATTTCCATAAACATCTCAGTTTCCTGATTAAAATTGGATTAATAATAGTATCTACCTCATAGTTGCAGTTGTGAAGGTTAAATAAGACTATACATGCAAAACATCTTGCTCAGTGCCAGCCCACATGGTAAGGATCAACGACTTTTAGATATTATTAACATTGTTTTTATTATTGAATACCAACTATGCCACTACTGAGCACTTAATATGTGCCAGACACAGTGCTAAGTAGGGATGGACACACAAATAGATAACCTGAGGGTTTTGCCCTCAAAGAAATAACCCATAGTCTTCATGTGTATATATTTACCGAAAAATATGCAAAGTCAGATTACGAATTAAGGCCCTCATGCAGGCAAAGGGAGCTCAGAGGAGGAAGTGATTATTTCTGGCCTGAGGGGTAGGGGCCAGATCAGATTGGGCTGCAAAATAACTGAGCCTTCAAACACGATGGCAGGTGGGAAATAAGTCCAGGTGGAACAGCATCAGCCGACGTGGGAGTGAAAGTGGATGTCATGTTGGAATCTGGCGTCTCCTCCCACAGGTTGGGAGAGGATGATGGAAAGGTTAGTTGGGGCTGGAATTTGGAAGGCCTTGAATGCCATGTCAGGGAATTTGGGCAACAGGAAAGCAGAGGAGTTTGAGCAGGTGAGGGGCACGATCACATCTGATTCTGAGGCCAACATTTCGGTGGCAAGGTGGAGGAAAGGTGGGTGAAGAGAGAGATGCTGAGCCAGGCACTGCCAAGGATACAAAGCTGAACCAGACACTGCTCAGTCCTCCAGGAGCTTGGAGCCTCTGGGGAAATGAGACATTGTCCGGTAAACATCCAGAAAGGAGGCTCCCATGCCACTTCTACCTTCTGGTGCGTGCCACAGAAGTAAGGTTTTCCTTTCCTCATCTGTAAAATGGGATGATGGCAATATTTACCTCTTCAGATTGTATGAGGATAAAATCATATAAGGAAAGTGAAGTGTTTGGTACCATGCCCAGAATATAGGAAATACTCCAGGCAATGTTCTCCAGCACCACTGATTACACACTGTTTTCACTGTGCTTGGAAGAAGATTGGGAGGAATGGTCAGGGTTTAAGTGGGATATGAGACTGGAAAGTAGGTTGGGGCATATCGTGAAGGCTTGGATTTTTTTTGTTTGTTTTAAATTAATCAGTGGTTTACTCATAATTCCCTCCGCCAGCTCCATCTCCCCTGCACATCTTTTGTGTCTGCAATGACAAACTGTGAGCCTGGGACACAGATGCATGACAAAGAATAAGGTGGTAGGCTATGTTAGAACAGAAGCAGAATTCAAGAGTGGTTCTGGGCACAGATGCTGACTACAAATCACCCAGGTTTTCTTCCCTGCTGAAAGAAATAAGAGTGTTGGGCCAAGTGATCTCTGTCGTCAGCTGAGCCTCAAACTCTCTCTGAATCTGAAGTGTTTGGGAATTTCAAGATTACAGCTTAGTTGAGTGAACAGTTCCACTATATCTGAGCGGGAAGGGGCAACCTAATTTTGCAACATGCGATGGATTGCAGCCGTTGTGGAAAAGCCTCTCCGCCTGCTGCACTGGGGCAGGCCCTGCTCTTCTGAGCCAGACGCAGGGATTGGGAGAGGGAAAACATCTGCTGGAGAGCAGCAGCAAGGAAAGAGCATGGAGTAATTTCCCTATAAATACAGCTCCTCATTCTCTGTCTCCTCTTCCTCAGCCTAGTCCCTAAATATTGATATTTTTAAGGGCTCAGCTTTCAGCCTCTTCTCTTCTCCACTGCAGAGTGTCCACCTGCATGTTGATGGCTCTTAAATCTGTATTTCCAGTCCTGACACTAGGCCTGAGCTTCAAAACACAGAGATAACTTCTAGATATGGTCCCTGAACGTCCCATAGATCCTCAGAGTCAGCATGTTCCAAATGGGACTCATCATTTCCTTCCCCCCAACTGCTTCTCTATTCTCCATCCCAGTTAGTGGCAGTTACGATCCCACTCAACCAACAGCATTCAGCAAATCCACCCAGTTACCCAAGTGGGAAACCCGAGGGCCATCCCAGACTCCTGCCACGCCGTCACCCTCTCTGCGTACCATACACAACATGTATCATGTCCACCATCTAATGGGTCACTGACACCTATCAATTCTGTCCTCCAAATACTTAATCAGTCCCCTTCTCTTCTTTCTTCCTGCCTCTGCCTGCATTCCGGCTCTTCCAGTCTTGCCTTTTGTCACCAGGACAGTTGCACCAGCCTCCTAAGTGCTGTCCTCAAATCCGGTCTCACACCCACCCATTCTTGAGTCCACTACAGAAGGAATAATCTTTCACACATGGAAAACTTGTCTCATCCCCTTCCAGTTTACAACCCTCAGGGATTCTCCATTGTCTGAGGATCTGGCCTCTACCCACTTCTCCAGCCTCGTCTCCCATCATTGGCCCAAACCCTGCTCTCTGCTTAGGTCAAAACATTCTCTTCACTTTCACATGTTGCTCCATCTCCCTGAAATGCCTTTTCCTTCTACTTCCTTCCCCTGGTAAAATCCTGTTCCTCCTCCAAGACCCATTCCCCTTCTTCAGGAGCCTGCCCTGACCTCCCATGCCAAGGGGAGCCTGTTCTCTGCTTCCCTCTGTGATTGATCAGACACCTGTTACAGCCCCATCTACACTTTAGCTAAGCTGTTTACAAGTGTGCTTCTGCCTCGACAGCAGGGGGCGTGAGGTCCCACATTCTCAGTGCTTGCATGTGCCTGGCTACTGCACCTCTTATGGTAGAAGTTGTTGAATAATAATAAAGTGAATGACTTTGGGGAGAGGTCCCAACTGAACTCTGCTGACACAACTTGTCAGTTGAAGATAAAATCCAATCATGTCTTTATTCATTCAGCCTTTGTGTACTGAGCACCAACTTGGGATCAGGTACCACTCTGCTAAATTAAGAGCACCCTGGCACCTTAAAAACAGACTGTGGCCTCATTTGCAAATGTGTGCATGTGTTTTTTATTGGGGCTGGGGAGGCTCTGTCCCATCCCTAGATTCAGATGCCATGAGTGGGGATTTAAGTTATTCAGGACAAGAATCAAGAGGACTTGCTGAGCCTGTACTTAAGGATGTTGTCAGAAACATCGCTGAATTGCATTTTGGACTGACGATCATGACCCTTAACTTTGACTGGCAGGGGCCCGGGGAAAAATAATTTTAAACCTCATGCCACAGGTTTCAATATCTCCCAGTTGGCATCATGTTCGCATTACATATCTCTATCTCTATATCTATATTTCTGTTTCTATCTGTATCTATATCTAGTGAAAAGTGCCCATGCTGGGATAGGTGCTCTGAGAAGTAAAGAAGAAAACTCCCAGATTAAGAAGTTTAAGTCTACTAGGGAAGCTAACACATGTATACAAGATAATCAAAATATAACAAATCCCAGAAGGACTGTGGAATAGCATCTACGGGGTACTTTGAGTTTCACCTCTAAACTCTGGTTTTCTGGGCCAGCGAGCTCGCTAGTTGGAGCACAATGCTAAATGGGGCCAAGGGCACCGGCAGGTTTCCTCCACTAGAGAACAGCTCTGCTCACTGACCACCAGCAACCCCCTAAGCTCATCTGGCCTCGCTCTGAGGGTCCCATTGCTCATAGGTGGGGGGTGATGGTGCTGGTGGACTCTGCAGAGGGTCTAGTGCAATCCTGACTTGGCTGTGACTTCAGATACAAAGAGCAGCTCATTTCCTAAGCCAGATGTCTGCTCTCATTTTTAATTTTGCATGATCTGGTGATGGAACCAGCCCCAAATCATGTGAATTGAAAATGCCCTGTGCTTTGAAATATAAGCTCACCCTTTACAGAGTTAAATGATTGTTTCCCAGTTTCTGGAGAAATTGATTTGTTGAGTGCAAAAACACTGAATCAGAGAGCATAAAAATACAACATTTTAAAATCCCATTTTTTTTTTTTTTAAGAACATTACTTGGTTTCAGAGAAACAAGCCTTTTGTTGACATGGATGTGAGGGGAACAGTATTAAAAAACATTAAAGATAGAGACACACATCCCGGAGTATTTATAGGGAACACCCTCTGTCCTTCCCATATGCAGTGTGGAAAACCGGGCCAGAACGATCCTGCAGAAACTTCCTGATGAAAACAGCCCGGTCAGCCGTTCCCAAGCTTTGAGACCAACCGCCGTGGGAACCCTAGCCAGGCTCCAGCCCCTCGCTGCTCCCAGACGCTGTGCCCTGCAGGCAGCCCGTGCGTGGAGTCGACAGCGGAGCTTACCGAGTCCACCATCCCTGGCACGCAGCTAGATCTGGGGACTGCTCCCCGCAACCGCCCCCACCCCCGCCCCCGCCGCCCCGGCCCCATCTGGCAAAAAAAAATGCCAGATTAGCATCGCAGGAGTCACGTGAGCCAAATCCACGTCCTCTCTCCTGTGCCCTCCCCCCCACCCCGCCAACGTTAATCACCTCTCCCCTCCAGGTCCGCTCCCCACCCCCGCCCGCCGCTGAAGCGCCTCCTCTGCAGGCGGCTCCAGGATCTGCTCCCCAAGCAGCTTTTGCAAAGACGGGGGGTAGCGTTGGGGGGGTGGGGTGGGGGCGGCTGGCTTCTTTGTGCCTTCACGGGATGGCTTGGGTTTATAGAAATCTCCAACTCCCACCTTCAACTCCAAATCTGTTAATTTGATGATCACAGCTTCCACTCATTGCGACATTACGTGATCCCGGCCCTGGGCTAAACGCTTTTCCTGTATTATCTTATTTAAATCTCCCAGCAACCCTCTGCGGTAGACGCTATATCCCAATTTACAGATGAAAGAATTGAGGCATATAGAGTAACTTGCCCTGGGTCTAACAATAGATGGGCACTGGCAGGTTGTGAGTCTAAGTTGATTATTGACCCCAAAGCCCTGGATTTTTATTGTGCTCCATAGCAAGAATAATAATAATAAAAAAAGCTAATACTTATTGTGCACTTACTATATGCCAGGCTAGTGCAGAGCATTTCTCCAAACTACTCTCAGAAATAGGTCCTCTACAGCCTGACTACCTGGGTTCCGTTCCTGGTTCTGCCACTTACCATTGCCACTTACGTGATCTTGAGCAAGTTCCTTAACCTTTTTGTGACTCAATTGCCCTGTCTGTAAAATGAGATTAAAAATAGGGCTGTTCAGTTAACTCTATCCCTGAATTGTAAGGCCTATCTCTAACTTCGAGATGCTGATCCCTAGTGTATAACCTGATTGGTCTCTGGAACAATGCATATCTCTGAGACACCTGAAACTCAGAGCTAGAGCTCGGCAGATATGAATGTCAGTATTAGTGCATACAGCCCTGTCAAAAAAAAAAAAAAAAAAAAGCTGAAAAGAGCCCAGACTTCAATTAGTGATATGAATGAAGCAGGTCTGGTTAAGACCAGGGCAAGCCAGGCCAAAGGATAAAGGTTGAAACTGATTGTGTTTTAAAACTTCAACTTTCATATGAGACCAAGGGAATAGATATCTATTTGGTACAGGATGTAAATTTTCTAAACGGTACAACTCTACAGTCGATTTGTTCAAACACCACAATTGCATGGAACTTTGAATAGGAAGTGAGATACGGTAGGTTAGTATAGGCTGGAGTGAAATCGTGACACATCCTAGAGTAATTTGGGCAGATAATAAAAAATATATTTTCAGCCTCCCCCTCCCCAGCCCCGAGGATCTGGGGGAAGGTGCGGATGTGTTGGACATCCTCACCTGGACTGGTGTTGATGTTGTCACAAACATTGGGACTGGCGGTTTGATGTGCTGAGCCCTCGAGCATGGACTTGCCCTTATGAAGCTCATTACCACAAAGGAGAGTCTAAAGTTGTATGTAATGGTGCCTAAGAGTCTCCCCCTGAAGTACCTCTTTGTTGCTCAGATGTGGCCCTCTCTCTCTCCTAACTGAGCCATCTCGACAGGTGAACTCGCTGCCCTCCCCCCTACATGGGACCCCGACTCCCAGGGGTGTTAATCTCCCTGGCAACGCAGAGTATGACTCCCGGGGATGAATGTGGACCCGGCATCGTGGGACTGAGAGTATCTTCTTGACCAAAAGGGGGATGCAAAATGAGACGAAATAGTTTCAGTGGCTGAGAGATTCCAAATGGAGTCGAGAGGTCACTCTGGTGGACATTCTTATGCAGTATATAGATAACATCTCTTAGGCTTTAATGTATTGGAATAGCTAGAAGTAAATACCTGAAACTACCAAACTCCAACCCAGCAGTCTGGACTCCTGAAGACAATTATATAATAATGTAGATTACAAGGGGTGACAGTGTGATTGTGAAGACCTTGTGGATCACACCCCCTTTATCTAGTGTATGGATGAGTGGAGGAATGGGGATAAAACTAAAGGACAAATGGGGTGGGATGGGGGGATGATTTGGGTGTTCTTTTTTCACTTTTATTTTTTATTCTTATTCTGGTTCTTTGTGATGTAAGGAAAATGTTCAGAGATAGATTGTGGTGATGAATGCATAACTATGTTATCATACTGTGGACAGTGGATTGTATATCACGGATGATTGTATGGTGTGTCAATGTATTTCAATAAAACAGAATTAAAAAAAAAATAGGGCTGTTGTGCAGAGTAAATGAATTAATATATGTAAAGCGCAGACTGGCACTTATTGACCCCTCAAAGTTTATTTTTTTTTTTACCGTCACCTCCGCTTTTTAGATGAGGAACCTAGGCTTGGAGAAGTTAAGCAAGTAGCTCAGATTGCCCAGTGCACACCCCGCTGCACAGACTGCCTGGGATAGTCGTGCGGGATGAGGATCTTCTCGCAGGTGAGGTGTACCTGGGCGGCGGCAGACGTGTTGCTGCCGAACGCGCTGCAGCCCAGGAGGCCTCATATGATCATTAGTGAACATAGGGGATGGGGGTGGCCGCTTCTTTCTGGATTTGCGCGTGTGAATGCCCTAGGCGGTGTGGGGTACCCCACCGGACGCCCTCGGATGTACTAGGGGCGACACCTGTGTCCGGGGGCGCTTAGCCCCACTGGTGGGGCACTGTCCCGCGCGGGACAGCCCCGCCACACTCCCGCGCATTCTCACCCGCGTTCGTGCATGAGTAGCTCCCCTAAAGCCCACAGCCCGGAGCGCGCTGCCCCGCCCGCCGCGCTCCAGGGCGGAGTTTCCTTCTCTGCTCATTGTTCGCGGCCCAGTGCCCGCCCAGCCCCGCCGCCGTCGGCGCGCTCCTGGGGAGGGGGCGGGGACCGGCGCGGACGGGACGGGAGGCGCTGCAGCCGCCGGCGGGGCCTCATCCGCGCAGACACCGCCCGGGACGCAGCCGCGCGCCGCTCCTCTGCTGCCTGGCTCTGCGCCTCAGCCCGGCTCTGCGGCAGCGGCAGAGAAGGAGGGGCCGCAGGAGCGGGACTCAGGAGTCTCGGGTCGCCGCGAGGCTACCGGAGCGCCACTCGGGAGCCTCGGGTCACCGCCCGGCCGCCGGAGCCACCGTCAGGCCTCCCTGCTGCCCGGACACCCGGACCCTCCATCGACCCCGCAGCCACCTGCTGCGGGCCCCGAGGCGAGGACACCATGCGCTCTGCGCTGGCGCTCTCGGCGCTGCTGCTGGTGCTCTCCTGTGGTGGTGAGTGAAGGACCCGGGCTCCGCGGGGCTCTTTCACCGTACCTGTGCGCGCCCCCGGCCTGGCCGGGCTGTAGCCAAGACCGCCGCGCCTCGTGGCGAGTCCCAGCGCAGCGTCTGCGCGCACCTATTGCTGGGGTCACACGCCGAGCCCTGACCTTGCACCATCCACGCCCACTCCAAACCCGAGAAAGCCGCAGGTGCTGGCGGGAGACTGGATGGCGTCCCTCATCTCCTTTCGAATGGAGTGGGCGGTGAATTATGCCGGGGGGAGTAGGCGAGCGCGGGCTCTCTGAATGGGGTTTGCGGGAAGAGAGAAAAGAGACTTACGGCACCGCGAGCCTCCACGCTTCCGCGGGACCCCAGCGTGTGATCACCCCTTTTCTCGGTGCTGGAGGGGATGCGGCCCCCAGTGTTTAGAGAGACGGTATTATGTAGTCGTTGATTCCAGACAGAGTGGCAGGTGGAAAGCTCGTGAGGAAGTCCGCGAGGCAGGTGACACATCTTCAGTCTGCTCACGCGGGGAATGTGCGTACCCGTTCGCAAAGTGGTTTCTTCAAGCAGATGTGCAGGCACAGCCCACCTGAGCCCCCAGAGTTACCTTGCTGAGTAGGGTCCCAGCTCCATGTCTCCAAAGGAACAGATCCTTATCGCAGTCCATTGTCAAGATGGTGAGACTCCCTCAGACTGCACAAAACAGGAACTTCTCTCTCAGGAAATAGGGTTTGGCTGCACCTTAGAAATAACCCCCATGTTCTCTCTGAAAGGGAAATGTTACCCTTTCTCTTTTGGGGGATTGGCAATGGCTACCTAACCACACAGAAGATGTCCCAAAGCCCCCTAGGAAAGCTGGAGTCTCAGCCCCAGAAGAGAGATGCATTTCCAAACTCTCTTGCCCACCTGGGTAGACCCAGTATCTGCAGCAAAAGAGGGCAGAGGTGGCGCTCCCACCCTAGGGCCAGGAGGACTGCGTGACAACTCAGACAAGGAAGGGAACTTGTTGCTGGCAAATACTGGAAGCTCTGGACTAGAATCTAAGGGGAGGGGGAGATGGGAAGGCCTTGCAGTCTCTTTTTAGCACCACAGGGACTCTGATATATGGGGAGGAGCTGGCACCTAGCAAGCATGCTGGCTTGGGCATCCTCGCATGGACAGCTCGGAGACCCCAACCACCTGGCCTGAAAGGGAAGGGCACACTCAGTGGGCAAAGGGTGTGTGTCCCTGGGTGGTGGGCTGTGTGAGGAATGGTGGATACGGCTTTGAGAATGTCAGTCGGTCACCATGGAGCGTGGTGGCTCGCCGCAGCCCTGCTCTCGGGGCATTTGGCCTTCCGTGTGGACCTTGACATCCGTCCTTTTCTGGGGAGCCTCTTCACACCATCCAGAAGGGGGATAGGCTGTGTCAGGAAGGATAGGCTAGTTCCCAGAGCTTCTGAGCTTAAAGAGGCTGAGCCCCACTTTCTTTGAGGAGAGGGTGGGGGCTGTGAGAAGGGTTCTGCCCTAAGGGGAGATGCTTCTTAGCCACCCACGGGAAAAGCTCCAAGCCTGGCTCACTGCTGGCTTCTAGGCTGGAACTGTCTCCCTGGCACTTGGGCACTGCCCAGAAACCATATATATGGCCATGGCACATGTTAGGAACTTGTTATGCAATAAATAAATGATGACCATAACCCAGCTCCAGCCCCAAACAGCAAGTCACTTAGTCTTTCTGAGTCTCAGGTGCCCAATCCTTAAAAGGCTGATATTAGAATATGTGCTAATATTGGAAAGTGCAAAGTGTAAAGCAGCAAGGGGATGGTATCATCATCATCATTGTTCTCTGTATAAACTGAGGCTGGGAAAGACTGAGGGGTGCCGGTGTGGTGTTCAGTTGGCTGTGGTCAATTTTATACCGTCCTGCAGGGCTCAGTAAGGACAGTCCCATCTCTGCCCTTCTAAAGTTGTGCTGCCTGGACGATGTCATTGGGGATGGCATAACTCCCCAAACTGCTGGAATCCTGTGATTTCGATTCACAGCCACATAAGTTTACTGGGCAAGTCTCCATAACAAAGGAATTAATCCCCAGACAGGTCCCCTTGGAGCTCACCTTTTAAATAGGGGTGGATCAGCCAGCCTGCGGTGGGAAAAACTAGAAACCAAGGGACATGATGATAATCAGACACCTTTTCAGTGCTTTTTAGTTTCGTATCCATTTGGCTGAACCACGTGGCGAGTCATACCTCTGGGCTTCTGTTTCCTTATAGGTAAGATAGAATGAAAGAAGTGGAAGGGGCCTCTAGTTCCACCGTTGTAAGCTTTCTGGGGTTCTTGTTCCTTCAGCTGCCCAAAGGACCAGGCTGATTTAATAAAATTAATCTGATGCAGTCATTCGTTAGATGAATTCTGGACAAGAGGAAAGCAGCATGGAGGGGTGGAAAGCAGCCAGCCTTTGGGGCAAACAGGCCTGTGTGAACAGATAGTGCTCCCCTCGCCATGCCGGCTGCTCTGATTAGAGATGACACTGGTCATGGGCTTGGCCTTGTGCCCGATTCATGGTCAGAGTTTATTTATTTATGAGAAATAAAGCACATGGATTGAGCACCTGACTGGTTTAAGGCACCCCAGCAGGCATCAAGATTCTGCTAATATTTGTGGGTTTCAGTCAATATATAGTAAGAAAGACTGATGCCTGAGTGCCACAGGGTCTGGGAGAGGGAGGCATTTGTAAAAAGTGTTAAAATTTGGGAAGGGTTCATCTGGGGGGAAGCTTCCTGAAGCAGGTATTTTCTTTTTTTTTTAAAATTGCGGTAACATACACAACTCAAAATTTCCCGTTATAACCACTTTCAAGCGTACAATTCAGTAGTATTAATTACATTCACAATGTTGTGTTACCATCACCACCATCCATTGCCCAAACTGTTTAATTGGGGTTTTTATTTGGGGATTTTAAAATAAAAAGGCTCAGCATAGCATGGGAGACCATTTCCTGGGATGGCTGAAGCTGAATGGATCTCAGAGTATAGGGGAGGAGATGCAGATCGAGGCCTGGGGCCTCCATGATAGGGCTCTAGAGATGGGGTCAGTGAGCTGCAGGAAGCCTTTGGGGAGGGGGTGAGTTTTCAGAGCCTGGAGAGAAAGTTCTGGGGGATAGGATGGCGGATGGTGGATAGCAGGTGTTCCGAGCACGTGGCCCTGCTTGGAACAGGGCTCCGAGCAGGAATGAGTAAGATGTTGGGGTTGGGAGCAGACTTGTCTAAGGCAGGCCTGAGAAGAGGGTCAGAGCCCAGACAGGGCGGGATGAAAGGGACACAAGGGTACCAGTTGGCAGCGTGGCCAGAGCTGGTGTGTGGTCTCCCAGGGAGGGGTAGGGGAGGGGGGACCTGGGCATGCCCAGCAGGGTCCAGGCAATGTGCAGATGTGGGGGGAAGAGGCAAACAGCATGGGGTCTTGCACCTCATCTTCTGCCTTTTCTTAAAGAATCTGTGGGCAGGGTTTCGATGCCATCGCCCTTGGGAAGCTGAGAGGGGAAGCTATTGGATTAGAATTCCCCTGGGAGAGGATGGCTGGAGAGTTAACTCGTATCCATCTTTCTGGTATCTTCTCTGCTGAGAGGACTTCCCTGGTTTCCAAGATGGAGCCAAGTTGGCAAGTTCCCAGAGGGCAGGGGCTGCATCATCTTCATCTTTGTCCCTCCAAGGCCCAGCCAAGTGTCAGCTACTCGAGAAATTTTGTCTGGATTGTTGAACTGAGGAGAACTGCCCCAAGCACCTGACTCTCTCCCACTTAAGGGGTGAAAGAGAATGGTGCTGCCCTGCCCACCCCTGCCCATGACCCAAGGGCTGCCTGAGGGAGACCGCCTCAGACTTTAGAGGTAGAGGAACTCTCTCCTCCGCTCTGGGCTCATTTCCTATTTGAGCCTGCTGGGTGATGTGGGCAGGGAGCTCAGCTGGGGTGGGCTTCCTGTCACATCCTGGGAAAAATGGGGTGAAGTTGGACAGGTGTCTCCTTGTCCTGTCGGCCTGTCCACTTTGGGGGGCTTTTAGAGGATCCAGTGAGGTAGCAGATCTGGTATCACAACTCTTCAGGCTGCACAAGACGAACGGCTATCGATATTTTCTTTAAGAGAAGCAAGCTTTCAAGAAAATCTGCACAGAAGATACATTTCAAGGAGGCTCTGCCTATTTGCAAAGCATTTACCCTGAGATTCCTTCAAGTAGGCAGCCCCTGCTGGCCATTTAAAATAGAATTCAATTGAATAATCCCCTGAATAATCCAACATATAATTCTAGAGCTTTCTGGAAATCATCCTCCACAACCTACTCATTTTTTTGGATGAGGGGATGGAGATCAAGGAGGTGAGTTCACTTGCCCAAGTTCCTGGTGACTCAGTTACTTCATAGGATATGGATGTACAGCCACAGATGCTAGTCACTAGCAGTTCAGCTCTTTTAGCACTAAACTGGGAACTGGAAAAACTCAATCCACTAGTATATAGGGCTTTAAGATGGTGACACATCTTGAGTGTGCCCATGTCTCTTTTCTGCACCCCTTAATCATTAGGGTAAACTGAGGCCTGGAGCTACTTTGTTGCTCAGGGTTAGGCTGTCACCGTGTGCTGTGACTGTACGTGTCTGTGTCTCCCTTTGGCCTGTGAGACCCTGTGGTACCCGTGGCATCCAGCCAGTAATTGAGACAAGCAGGTGGTTGAGAAATGCTTGTTGGCTGGCTGGCTGTACAAAGGCAGCAGCCAACCGCAGGTTCGGGAGTGGTCCCTTTTCCCTTCTCCCCCATCCCGAGCTTTTGCATTGGCTCTGAGTCCTGGCCCCACCCTGCCTGGACTACCATAGCAGCAGCCAGCACTGACCCCAGCTCAGCGTAGCCCCTTGGCCTCCTGGCCTTTGTCCCCACCCCTTTCCCCTGACACACACCACCACCACCCTCTCTTCCTTTGTATCCTTATCCCCCTTGGGTCAGCCACCTCACATTTCCCTAGAGCCAGGGTGCAGGGTGGCACCCCGTCCGCCAATTGTCATGGCCGGAAGGCTGCATGCCTCAGCCAAGGGGGGAAAGAATTCAGAGGAATGGCTGAGCAAGGCCTGCCAGTCAGCTCAGAGTTGGGGTACAGGGGGCCCTCCTCCAGGCCCCTGGAGACACATGGACTGACCAGTGCCTATAGCTGTCCGATGTCTGTCCTCCCAGCTACCTGATCCTGGTTGGAGTGGAAGGCATGCTGGGGAGGGGGGCACTTTGTAATTCTTAAACATACCGGCTATGTGTGAGTTCAAAGCCACAGCCCTTTCTTACCTGAATCTCATGAAGTTCCATCCAGGGGACAAGGCCCTTTGTCTCTATCCAGTCTGGTACCTGTGCCTACCTGTCCTGAACACAGTGATTGGAACCACAGGATTCTCAGGTTGCCGTAGCTTGGGGTTGTCTTGGATAGGCTTTGCCTCACAGAGCATTTTATAGAGGGGATGGACTTGCATTAGTTCCCACAACCAGCTCTTCTCCCAAACACCCACAGGGCTCACTCCCTTGTTTCCTTCAGCTCTCTGCTCGTATGTCACCTTCTCACAGAGACTTTGCTTGGCTGCCTTGTATGAAACACACCCTCCCATGCAGCCACTGTGGAAACACTGGCAGTTCCTTGGAAAGTTAAGTATAGAATTACCATATGACCCGGCAACCCCACTTCTAGGTATGTACCTAAAAGAATTGAAAGCAGGGACTCGAACAGATACTTGCACTCCAATGTTCATAGCAGCATTATTCACAATTGCTAAAAGGTGGAAGCAACTCAAGTGTTCATCAGCAGATGAATGGGTAAACAAAATGTGATTATACAATGGAATATTATTCAGCCAGACAAAGGAATGAAGTTCTGAAGCATGTAACAACATGGATGAACTTTGAAGACATTATGTTGAATGAAATACATCAGACACAAAGAGACAGCTATCATATGATCTCACTTATGTGAAACAATTAGAATATGCAAATTCATAGACAGTAGATTTCAGGTTACCAAGGATGGGGCTGGGTGGGGGCAGGGTAGGGGTGGGAATGGAGAGTTAATGCTTGGTGGGTACAGTTTCTGTCTGGGGTGATGAAAGGTTTTGGTAATGGGTGTTGGTGATGATGGCACAACATTAGGAATGCAACTGATACCACTGAATTGCATACTTGAAAGTAGTTAAAATGGTAATTTCATGATATGTATATACATTATCACAATAAAAAGTTAAAAAATAAACAGCACACCCTTGTCCCCTTGCTTGACTTTATTTTCTCCATAGCATTTGTCACTTCCTGTATAGCCATTTCTTTGAACTCTCCCCCTATTAAACGGTCAATTCTGGGAGGGCAGGGACTTTGTGCAGTGCTGCAGCTGCAGTGCCTTCCACGGTGCCTGGCAGATAGTGGATGCTCAGTAAATGCTGAGTGGATGAGTGAGCATGTGAGTGGCAGGCCTGGTTTAGAACCTAAAGTCTTCTCTGCTTTGCTGTCCAACTGCAAAGCTCTAACCTGAGTCCAGAAGAAAAGAGGTGGGTGGCAGGTGGGGACAGGCCCTGGGTCATGGCAGGGCAGACATGTGGGCAGAAGATGGAGCAGGGACCACTGGTGGGGGAAGGACTGTGGGAGCTACAGGAGCCTCAAGTTTCCTTCTGTGGCTCCTCCATCCAAAGGATACTTCAGTTGAGGATTAGGACTTGTTAGAACTTGATTTGGCTGCTCCTAACATCTAAAAAGAACATCTAAAAAGAAATGGTAGATTAAAGAAGACAGGAATTATACATCTCTCATGTAAAAGAAGTTCAGGGGGCTGGTGTGTCCATTCTGCATTATTAGTGCCTGCCTCGTGGTCCGAGATGGAGCCCACACAGGCTCCAGCCAACAGGTAAAAGGGGGGAACAGGAAGGGTGCAGCTCGTCTTTTGGGGGTACCTTCCAGAAACTGTACCTGGCACTTCCAGTTACATTTTGTTGTAGTCATGTGGTGACCTCTAGCCCCAAAGGAAGCAGGGAAAGGTCATTTTTATTTCAGGTACCCGTATGTCCAGCCAAAAATCAGTGGTTCAATGACAAGGAAGAAGAGGAGAATGGATATTGGCATGGGCGATCTGCCAGTTCAATTATAAAGCCAGTCCCCGAAAACCCTGGGTGTCTCTGAGCTGCCCTGGGGCCTCCCCTTGCTCGCCAGATCAGCTTTGCCTCTGTGCGCCTGACGCTCCAGCCACTGTCCTCTGTGGCCTGATACTTGGACACCTTCTGGCTCAGTCAGTTCCAGGCTAGCCCTTTGTTTTTTGTGACTCCAGCCTTTTGGAACTGATGAAGCAGTTCCTTGTAATGCACAAGGAAACTTGTTTCCTCCCTCTCAGGTCCCTGGGCCCTGAGCTGCACCTGTGGGTGAGGCGCCCTGGGCACCACACATGAGCAAGCGGGACCTCAGCCAAGGTGGGCCGAGGGAGGACGTGTTCCCTCCTCTGGCCTCTGGATGGGGAAGAAGTGTTGCCGTGCATGCTGTCCTCTCCTTCCCCGCTCAGGGCGTAGGGAGATACTGGCTTAGGAGTTGGGTCTATGGTGAGAGCAGCAGCTGGAGGCCAGTGGCTTTTAGCCAGTGGGTGGTCTGTGGGGCTGCCTTGGGGGCCATCAGGAACTCAGGGCTGCATGCATCTGAAGGGGAAAACTAAGAAAAGTCCACATCCCACTCACTTGGTGCAGCGCTGCTTCTACCTGATAGGTCTCCAGCTAAGAATTCCTTTGAGATTAGTTTTGCTGGATAACAGAAGAGAAGGAAAATGGAAATCCAATGGTGTTATGCCCAGGTTTTCAAGATAGAGACTTGGATTTTAGACTGCTTGCTAGCTTTGTGACCCCAGACTTGTTCCTTGGCCCCTCTTCCCCAGCTGTGAAATGGGTATAAAGCCTTCCCCACTGAGGAAGAGTTAAATACCATCACATGGGTGGCGTGCCTAACACAGAGTGGGCACCAGTGCATTTCAGTTTTATTTCCTTCATTGGCTTCAGCTCTAGGCCAGTGTGAGGTGTGATGAACAGAGCCTGTGGCCACCCCCTGCTGAGCTAGTGGCATCCACTGGGACCTCACAGGGCCCAAGCCTTCTTCTCCAAGGCTGGGAACCAAGCCCTTTGCCATTTCGTCACTGCCCCACGGCCAGGTTCCTTGGTGAGGGTGCCAGTCTGGGGGCTGTAGTCACCGTCCCTGATGAAGGCAGCTCAGATGCCACCCCCACCTGGTTCCTGCCCATGTGCTTCCCACCCCAGCCCGAGGGGGCGTTTCCCGTCACTTTGGGCTTTGAGTGGAAACCCTGATCCTGGCAGCCCCCACAGACACCCATCACATGTTTAAATGTAGTGTCACATCCCTCGGCTCTTATTTTATCTGGAAGATGTTCTTGTTTTTGGCTAATAGACTCTTCTCCGGCCATCCGTGCTACCCTGCCTCTATCCATAGCTTGAGAAGTTGAGTCTTTCCCTTTCCGTGGTTCTCTAAATAGCTTCTTTTCTCCTATCCTCCAACCCTACCCCCACTCTAGCAAATTCTTGGTGACACCATCACCAGGCAGGCAGCTAAGCATGATGTTGGTCTTTCGATAGCCATCTTTACATTTTTTTTACATTACGTTTCTCAGGAAAGGAGGGGGAGGAGATGGGGAGGATGAGGTTACAATCCAGCAATTAATATAGTCCAGGAAATAGAATATTTTTTTGCAAAGATTAAAAGTGGGAGGAAGACAGGACGGGAAGCTAGGAAGTACAGACTTGCATTTTGCTTTCTGCACAATGAACACCAATGAAGCAGTGCTCTATGTCTCAGCGTAGCCAAATGGTAAATCAGGGCTAACACCATGTGGGTTATTTGTTTTTTTTACTCTTACAGCAAGCTGTGTCCCAAACTCCCCAAACAGAACACTTAATAGTCCTCAAGACTATTAGTATATGTTTGAAAGACAAATTAAAAATTGTCCTATTAATAAAAGGGAACCGTAATCCAAAAAGTTTGGGAAATGCTGCCTATTATATCCCCTTTCTTGGAGAGTCAGTGCACATCAGGGATGTTAAATGTCTGAGATGTCCCATAAGTAGGTTTCCTACCCATTGTTCCCCAAATGTACTTTAAACATGAAACTGCTTTCTTTTCTCCTTCCTCCTTTTAGTAGAACATCTATTAACAGCTACTGAGATGCTCGTGCTCCCCCAGAACATTTTGGGGGGATACAGACGTAAAGGGAGGGTAACCAGATGTCCCAGTTGGCCCGCAGCAACTGAGGGTGTCTGGGGATGTGGGAATTTCAGGGCTAAAACTCAGGCCCTCCTATGTAAAGACCTGGACTGGGCTGGAAAGTCATCAGAATATGCAAACCCCTTCTGCGTATTTGGGGTCTGGCTAGGCAACGCTTTCTTGAAATGGCAGCGTAGTCTCAGAGAGCCTTCCTCCTCCCCTAGGGTAATTATGGGAAACCTTGTGGAAGGTTGTTCAAGGCTGGGGGCCGCGTCGCAGATAAAAGTTGGAGGCATTATTAAAGGAATTGTGGATGTGCGTGTTTTTTAAACAACCCCGACATTTGATCTTTCCGCCAAGATCGCAGTTGGCAAGCAATGTTTGCCGGTTACTTCTGGCTTCTTGTTTCCTGTTGTGCCTCTGCCCCCTGCTGCTGGGAGCCCCTGACCTGGCCCCAATTTCAACTCAGTCTGAATCCGTGCATCCGGCCCCAGGGGGCTCGGGTTACCTGTGAGGGAGAAGGGGATTCCAAGGGGGCACCAGGCACAACCCACCCGGCTGGCCCAGTGCAGTGATTCTTTGGGCTTGTTCCTCAGCCCTGGTTGAACGGGGCTTGCTGAAGGGCTGGATCTCATCCACTTTCAGGCTTCAAATTTTCTTGGGAACTGGGGGGTCAAATGGTAACGGAAAGGGGAGCACATGCTTGTTTGTTTTAACTTGAAACGAGCCACCAGCTTGTGTGTGCTTTCCAAGCTTTAGCTAGCCCGTAAGGCAGCCCCTGCCAGTTATGGGTCCGTGAGCGAGGGGTACCCCTGGGTCAGGCGGATACAGCCCTGCACCCCAGCAAAAGAGCAGAGTGCGGCCAATCTCACCCCCACGTGTGGTCTCAGCCTTCCCAGCATAGGCAGCGGCCCTGTGGCTTCCTTCCCCAGGGCCTCTGCTCTCGGCTAGTTCCCCAGCACATCCTTCCTCCTGTCCAGCTCCCATCTGGAGCTCATGGAGAATTGCACAAACTTGCTGCTCATCCTGAGGTCACCTGTTTAGCTTCTCCATGGCCGGGGTTCTAGCAGGCACAGGCTGTCAATGGCTGATGGCTGGGGAGAGGCAGGGTGCGAGCCACCCTCCCTGCCCCCCACAGGCTCTCCGTCCCTCTGGTATCCTGGGGTTGTGGCTCTTGCAGAGGGAAGACTGTCTGGCTTTACTCCCCGGCCCTGGGAGAACCGCAAGTCTGATCCTGACCACACAAAATCACGTCTCTGAACTCCACTAGCACTTTTGGGCAGTTGTGTCAACTCACCAGCCCTAACTGCCCCTGGGGCATCCTGTTAATTACGCTTTGGGAATTTATGTGGGTGTGTGTGTATTGGGGTGGTGGCAAGCATGGGGAGCATACCCAGGAGGGCGCATATGAATTGGGTGTGGTGCTAAAGAGCATTGAGAAAAAGAAAGGAAGGAGATGCTTGGGGAAGGTAGCACAACTTTGTGAATGTAATTGGCACCACTGAATTGTATACTTGAACTTTGTTAAAATGGGGAGTTTTAGGTTGTATATATGTTACCACAATAAAAATTAAAAAAAAATAAGAAAGAGAAAGAGACAGAACTGCTACATCCATTCAGGCCAGAAGTCAGGCACGTAAGCAAGTTATTTCCATCTTGTGGGCCTTGCTTGGTGTTCTCATCTGGGAGTTGGCCCAGGAGATCTCAAGGGATCTTCTGCCTAGTTTTTCCTGAAGGTCTAACAGGCGTGACTCACTTACCTGGTGATTTGGGCCCCAGAGCTGCTGAGGGAATCTGACAGGATTCAGGCGTGTGGGTGCATCTGTGCAGGGTCTGTGAACACACCAGAGGAGCCTGGTGTTGAGCCTGAGTGCAGCTGTCCCTGGCCTGGGCGGCCCTGATGCCTTTAGCCATCGGAGATGACCTGAGAGGGGAGGAAGTTGTCCTCGTCCCAGCTGGCTGCTGGAGACAGCCATGTGCACCGCAAACTCCGGGAACCCGGGCAGGAGGGAGTGTGTACACGTCCAGCGGTGCCTGGGGGCCTCGGATCTTGCTGGCCTCTGTTCTCTCTCCTTTTCATCACCACAGGCCAGATGCCTCCCCGTCTCCTGTCCAATTGCCAGGAGGGAAAGCAGATTGGAGCTAGGCAGATACGGGCGTATGTGCCCTGCAGGATAGGAAAGCCTGGATTGGGAGCTGGAGAGCCGAGTCCTAGATTCCAAACAAGGGATGAGCTGATGTCTTGAGCTCAGACCATCAGTTTGTCTATCTCACCCTTACTGGGATGGGACCAAGCGATGCCCAGGGTCCCTCTAGTTCTGATATTACAACCCAGTGGTGATACAGAGGACAGGGATGTAGGCCTGGCCCTTTAAATTTTTTTTTATTTTTTATTATTTTTCTGCAATTTTATTGAGATATAGTCATATTACCATACAATCATCCAAAGTGTGCAATCAGTTGTTCACAGTATCATCATACAGTTGTGCTTGCATCAACACATTTTTGAACATTTTCATTACTCCAAAAACAAATAATAACAATGAAAAGTAAGAATAAAAATAAAAGTAAAAAAGAACATCCAAAACATCCCACCCACCCCCCCCAATAATTCATTTACTTTTTTGTCCCCATTTTTCTTTTCATCTATCCATACTGGATAAAGGGAGTATGAGCCACAAGGTTTTCACAATCACACAGTCACACCATGTAAGCTACATAGTTATGCAATCATCTTCAAGAATCAAGGCTACTGGGTTGCATTTCAGCAGTTTCAGGTATTTCCTTCTAGCTATTCCAATACACTAAAAACTAAAAAGGGATATCTATATAATACATAAGAATAACCTCCAGAATGACCTCTTGACTCTATCTGAATTCTCTTAGCCACTGAAACTTTATTTTGCTTCATTTCCTTGGTCCAAGAAGACTTTCTCAATCCCACAATACCAGGGCCAAGCTCATCCCTGTGAGTCATGTCCCAATTTGGTAGGGAGATTTACACCCCTGGAGTTATGTCCCACATAGGTGGGAGGGCAGTGTCGGCAGTGAGAGGGTGGCCACATCTAAGCAACAAAAGAGATTCTTGAGAGGTGACTCTCAGGCACAATTTTAAGTAGGCTTAGCCTCTTCTTTGCAGTAACACGCTTCATAAGGGCAAGCCCCAAGATTGAGGGCTCAGCCTTCTAAATTGGTAGTCCCCACTGCTTGTGAGAATATCAGTAATTTCCCAGGTGGGGAAATTTAATATTTCCACATTTTCTCCCAGTCCCTAAAGAGGGCTTTTCAAATACTTTTATTCTCTTCCGAGATTACTCTGTCATGTATCAGGGCTTCACACTAACCTGTACAAACCAACCAGATTTCACTCCCTGTTCAAATTTCCCTGTAATTATGGTGTTTGAATAAACTGACCATTCAAGTTAAATTATATAGTGTGCTACAGAAAGTATAGATTTTGCACCAAATAAACATCTCTTCCTTTGATCTCACACAGAAGTTGAGGTTTTAAAACAGTCGGTATTGTCCTTTACCCTTTAGTCCGATTTGTCTTAGTCCTAACCAAGTCCATCTCTTTTTCATCTGGGGTAATGCTGACATTCATAGCTGCCAAACTCTGGCTCTGAGTCTCAGGTGTCGCACAGATACCCAAAGTTCCGGGATCCGCATCTCAGAATCTAAAACTAACTGTTACAACTCAGGAATACATGTATGGCCTGGCTTTTAAAGCACTGGGAACGTATCAGCCCCGGGGCCTGAAGGGTTGTGCACTCGATTATCATTTTGTTCTGAGTGCTGAGTAGCGCACTGCCTCTGGGCCCCTGGGCTCCTCTAGCCTGTGGAGTGGGCACCAGCTCCTCTCCCTGCTGCGTCTGCAGGCATGACTGCATCACTCTAATGGCAAAGAGCCGTGTGTAAGGAGAGGTGGGAAAGGGACCAGCTCCTGGGACCAGCATCCTGGGTTGTGCCTTCCCCCCAGAGCTGCAAAGTCACCTGCCCCCGAGATAGGGTGTCCCTAATTGGTACTGTGCCCACTATTCAGCTGGGAAATCCAAGGCTGGAGGATGGGGGGATTTACCCAGAGTCAGGCCTTGGTGCTCTAAGTAATTAGTCCTCAGTGCCACTGGCATGGGACTGAACACATAAACTTGGCCTAGACATCTGGGCCTCTGCCCCCATTGTATAAGTTAATAAGACTAGAAACACAACAAAGAGGACAAAAAAGAAGGTGGGGATGGAAGTACACGAGGGCAAGGTGCAGGAAATGTTTCCTCCCCTCCCTCTACTCCGCTGGAGCCCCAGGCCTGACTTTGTGATCTAAGCAAGCCTGACCCCCTTTGGTGACCTGCACAACTTCAGGGGCAAACGATTTCGTTTTACTCACAGTTTACTCTGAAAAGTTGTGAACTCACCCTCTCTTTGTACACGCTTCACGTGTTCGGGCCTTCTGTTCCCCTTCTCTGATGTCATTAAGCCTCGTTGGCTTTTAGGAGATGCATTTGCTGCTGTTTGGACACCTGGCTCTAACCATAGCTGGATCTGGGATTCTTGATTCATTTCCCGAGGTGGAGCCCATAGGAAACCCAGCTTCCTTGACTGGCTCTCATGTCTGAAACATGGGTGATGACTTGGCTTTGTTTAAAAGGAACCATAGCCTTTAACTTTCCCCCCAGGCTTTGGTGGGGGAACAGGGAGCAATAGCTCAATTGTTCAGTTATATTTATTTACTAGGTTTGTTTGTTCTTTTTAAGCAACACTTCCCCACCCACTACCTACCCCCCACCCCTGGCAGCTCCTCTGTCTTCAAAACACCAAAGAAATCGAGCTTTTGCTCTCTGTGTGGTCGTCATGCTTTTTCTTCTACCCCTCCAGCCCAAGGGGAAAGTCCTGGGTGATGGCGTTTCTGCTGTGTTTTCCCTGGTAATTGGGTTACGAATGGGGTATGGGACAAACTCCACCACCCCTCATCCCAAGCACAGATATAAAGTTGGCCTTTGGAGAATGTGCAGCAATGTGGATTATTCTGCAGCAAGCAGGACATAGGTGTTATTACTGGAAGGGAAGAATTCTCTCCAGGACAAAAAAGAAAAAAAAAAAGTTTGGGAATCTGGAAAGCTACACTTGTTGCCTTACTTAACCTTCAGCTTCCACCAGGCGGAAGGCGGTCATTCCCTGGGAAATTAACAGGCTCCATTTCACAGAACTTTCTCACTCTGTTCCCAGAGGCACTTTGCAGGGGTGATTATCTCACAGCCGCCTGTGCCGGACTTCCCTCTGGCTTTTGGCCGTTGTTTGTTTTAGGCTGGGAGTGGAGACTTGTCTCTGGCTGAGGTTTCCAGGGACAGTGGAGGAACCAGAACACACCTGGTTATTTTCATGGCTTCAGGAGAAGGGCACGGAAGGGGGACGATGGCGTGGGAATGACAGTGTGCTCCATCGGGAAAATATTTACTAAAGTTATTTTTAATTGACTGCTAAGGAAAGAGTTGAATGCCAAAGGTACGCTCCCTTTGGCTATGGAAGTATGTTTGTGTCCAAGGATTGAAAGCGTAGCAGGTGCTCCTGGGAGAAGACATAGGGCAAGTTAAAAAATTGGGCAGGTGTATGCAAAACCCATGCAATGGTTCACTGTTGCCTCATCTGTGCAGATGGCTCGGGTAAAATCCCCGCCCACTTGTCATCCACCGAGTGGCCTTCCCAGCACCCCAGGCTGAGTATCCTCTTCTGTACGGTGCACATGATAACAGTACTGACTCAGAGGTTGTTGGGAGAGTCAAATGAGATAATATGTGTGTCTTAGTTTGCCAAGCTGCTATGACAGACAGTGCACACTGGTTGGCTTAAACAACACAAACTTACTGTCTCACAGCTCCGGAGGCTACAAGTTCAACATTAAAGTATCAACAGGCCGTGTTTCCTCTGAAGCCGGTAGCGTCCTAGTGGTGGCTGGCCAGCATTCCTTGACATTCCTTGGCTTGTAAATGCATCTCCGCCTCCATCACACGGTGACGTGTGTCTTCTCTGGTTCCCCCTCACTGACTGTGTCCCAGTTTCCTCTGCTTTAAGGACATCAGCTCTCCTGGGTGAAGGCCCACCCTCATTCCGTTCCGTCTCACCTTAACTAATAACATCTTCAAAGGTCCTATTTACTGGTGAGTTCACATGCCCAGGAGTGGGGGTTTGGGCTTGACTATGTCTTTTGTAGGGGACATGATTCAGTCCCCAACAATATGTAAAGCACTTAGCTCAGTGTCTGGCAAACATAATAAAGCCTCAGTAAATGCTAGTTATTAAGACCCAAGAGTAACAATGATAAACTGCTTTTGGAAGACATGTTTTTAATGGGTGGATTTATAGAAAATGCCACCATGGGAATGCTCAGACGCGACATAGGCATAGGAGGACATACAGGGCCTCCTATGACAGTTGTATCTCCAGCGTTCTCACATGTGCAGTGGGATGTTCACAGGGTTGTCTGAGCCTGGCTTTCCCGTGTAGGGTTAGGGATAGGTTAGGTTTAGGGTTTTTAAAAAAAACAGATTCCCCCAAAGCTTACACATTTTACAAAAATGCTTGTTTTGTTCCTATATAGATATTTCTTCCTCCCTGATAGATAAGGAAACTAAGACCCAAAGAGGCCTCGGGCTCACACAGTCCCCCGGTTCCAGAGCTCTTCCTACCGAGGGTGTGTATGCATTCTGCGTGTGGTCGCAGGGGCCAATCCTAAGACAGGGTGCAGGGCACCCTGCCATCTGCCCCGGGGTGCTGTCCTGTCATCGTGACCTTTGGACGGGAGTTCTTCTTGGCTGGCGAGGCGGGCAGAGTCTGCTGGGCATCACCCCCCCCACCCCCCCACCCCCCGTGTCTGCCCGTTGGCCGGTGGGTCGGCTGCTCCGGGCACACTGCCCAGTCAGACAAGGCTTCACAGGGTCTGCAGCAGCAGGTGCAGGGATTAGGAGGCCCTGGGAAGGGTATTGTTTTAAGGACGTAAGTCGGCACTTTCCAGAGCAGGAAGAGACCCAGCCCCTTCCCTGGGTACTCTGGCAGTTCCTGCACAAAGCCTGGCACACCCATTCAGACCCTTCAGGGCTCAGTGTGCTATATCCTTCTTGTTTAGGACAGCAACGATAGGTGGTGCAGAAGCAGGCAGCAGGCCTGGGGGGGTGGGGGGAAGATCCCCTCATTGGGGAGGGTGAGGAGCCAGAGCAAGGGGCTGTGGTGGGCTCAGCCAGTGTTAGGGGCAGGGCAGGAATCTTCTGTGGCACAGCTGACTGAATTCCAAGATCTCTCTTACCTCTCTGCCTTCAACAACAGGATTATAATAATGAGTAATCCACAGAATGTATTTAGAAGCTTTCTGCTAAGGAGCTCAATCCTGTAACAGGCTGGGGTTGGGGGGTGGCTCTTTGACCTCCATCTGGAGAGGTTCTGATGGGGCTGGGATGGGGTCTGTAGCCAACAACCAAACTCTGATTTTCCTTGATCATTAGAAGGGACCCCAGAGGTAATGGAACCCCATCCCCTCATTTAAGTTAGGTGGAAACCGAGGCCCACCGAGCGGGTATGCCAGGGAGAGAGCTGAGAGCAGAGCCAGCTCTCTGCACCATTCATTCCATCTCTTCCAGGTCCAGTTCAGAGGGGTCTCAGGCAACAGAGCAGGGTGGGGTGCCCCACAAAGTGAAGGGCTGAAATTCTGGGAATGGAATCCAGATTGTAGGGCAGGAAGCAGCCCTCCCGGTCCTCTCCACACTTCCGCTGGACCAGTAGCACCAGGCTGTGTCCACACGGCTCAGCCAGGACAAGGGCCTGATTGAAATGTGTATGTTCACCACAGACATGGACTACGATGTTCATGACAACCCTATTCCTAATAGCTCCAAACTGGAAACCACCCAGATGCCCATCAGCAGAGAATGGACAGCTAAATTGTGGTGTGTTCACACAATAGAATACTCTACTGCAATGAGATTGAACAACCTACAACGGCACAAGAAGCATAAGTCACCAAATGTAATGAATGAAGCTAGGCACAAAAGAGTCAATACCATATGCTACCATTTATATAAAATAGGTGAAATTAACCCATGATGCTTTAAGCTGGAACAGCAGCTCCCTTGGGGATGGAGAGGGCCTGGGAGGATGCAGGGCTGCAGTGCTTTAGCACTTGACCTGCGTGCTGGTCACATGGGTGTGTTCCATCTACCCCGGCTGTACACTTGTGGGATGTGCAGTTTTCTGGGTGTATGTAATTCTTCCATAAAACATTTTCAGAAATAAAGGGGGAAGGGGCTGTTCTCTGAGGACCTCCTGACCAAATAATGGGAGCTACTGTGACTCGTGTCAGCAGGCACTCAGGAGCCAAAACCTGCCTCCAGGCAAGCAGTTCTGGAGAGGGGGGCCCAGGGAGAGAAGCTCTGCAGAGCAGAAGCCCTGGAGAAGAGGGAGGGAAACCCAGGTTGGGTGTACTGACCCACCATGTCTGCTGATCTTCTTCCACCCTGGCCCTGACACCTATTCTCACTGACTCTTCCCCTGAGAGCCAGAGGGTGTACAGCACAAATCTGCACCATCACTGGCAAGCACACCTGTCCACTGTCCCCCAGGAACGGGCACTGTGCAGGTGCCAAGGATGGCAAGGCATGGTCTTGCCTCTGACTACTGCTTGTAAATGGAACAGCCTTACCAAAAGGAGAGGGGCACCTCTCTAAAGATATATGACACCATACTCACCCTTCTGGTGTCTATTATTGGACTGTGGCTCTTTTAGATTTTTGAAACTTTATTCTTACTTTTTAACTTGCTTTTTAAAAAAGCGGTAACGATTTAGGTGTGTAACCCCTTGTTTGTGATTTTGTTCCCCGTTTGTCCTGTGGCTTGGAGTTTAGTGTAGGCTAGCACAAGTGGCTCTTGTTGGATTCTTCAAGGAATTTGCCAAATAGGCTCCATAGCTGGATAAAACACAGGATTCTAGTCTCACCCAGTAGGGATCTTATATATCAAGTGCCAGCAAACTATAGCCTGGCCTTTTTTATAAACAAACTTTTATTGGAATGCACCATGCCCATTCATTTACTTATTGTCTGTGGTTGCTTTGGGGCCACAACTGCAAATTAAGTCATGACGGAGACTATAGGGCCTGCAAAGCCTAAAATATTTATATCTGGCCCTTTAAGAAAAGGCTTGCCAACCCCTGTTATACCTAACTGTATCACAGTGTCATCATTCTGCAGTTGGGAGCCAAAGCCTGAGAAACCTGTGATTTGCCCAAGTGAGTATCTTTAGGCCAAGAACCCGTGGTCTTCGTCCCCCCCTCACCCTGAGTCTGGTGGTCTCCCTCACTGTGGAAAGAACACAGGCTCTTCAGACTGATGGCACCCTAATTTCAACTCGACCACTTACTTGCTGTGGTGTTGAAGAAGTTAGGTTAACGATTCTTACCAGTTTCTTCACTTTTAAACTGGGGTTAATAACATACACCTCATGTAGACTTTGAGGAGTGAGATACCAAATAAAAGCACCTGGCCCCGAGCCGATGGCCAATACATTTTCTTTCCCTTCCTTCTTCTAGAGTCAGATGCAGACTTGGTTTCATTCCTGCCCTTCAGAGTGGACTGGAAGGAGGGGAAGTGGTTTCGTTTCCTGTCACTGAGGAGAACACCCAGGGCTGAGAGGGAGAAGGGCCCCCCTCCTTGTCCACCCCTGTCCCGTGGCCCCTAAGGCCAGGCGCCGGCTCCTTGCACCTGAATAGCCTGCCTCAAATAGCTCTCACTAGAATCCCTGCCAGGAGCTGCGGTCAGAAGTTCAGGCAGGAAAGCCCCTCCCTCTCTCGCCCCCTGCCCTGACCACTCCTCCAGCTTCTTCCTAGAGCTGGGCCCCACCCAGGCCTCAGTTTTCCTTCATCCTTCCCAAGGATTCAGGCTCACCCCTGTTCTTCCCTTGACCTCAGCTGCCCTGGTGCTGTCATCTCTTCCCCTGCCTTGCAGCGGCCGTGCCTCGCCAGGAGACATGGGGAAGAGCCCAGGGGGGTCTGGGGAAGCCTGTGTCCTTACGCAGGTGTGAGCACCTGCAGAAGAAGCGAGAGGTGGAGGAAGAGGAGGTCAGCCCAGCTCTGTAACAGGGGAGGGGGGTGCAGAACTAGGGGCTGCACAAGGAAGGAGCCTTCCCTTCTCCCTTGGGGTACAACTCAGAAGGAATGAAATCACAGCTGACGTTTATTGAGCACTTCATGTCAGTGCACTGTTCTGTGTACTGAAAGGTATGAGTTACTCTGATTACTCTCTTCCGTGCTTTGATAGATGAGGAAACGGAGGAACATAGTATTAAGACACTAGGCTGTACAGCTAGTGTGTGGTGGAACTGGATTTGAACCCAATGTCAGGCTCCCACGTCCGTGCTCCCAGCCACCATCCTCTACTGCGTTTGTGGAGGAGAGTGAGAGAGGGATCAGGGAGTGGGGTTAGAGGACATGGAGTGGGACTTCCAAAGATGCGGATTAGATTGGAGCCAGAGGTGCCCTTAGGAGCTGTGCCATGTTCTCAGGCCCAGGGGGAAAGGCAAGATTGAAGAATTGCTGGGTTGGGGAGGAAGGGGTGGGGGACACAGGCGTTCTCACCCTGCCCCCTGGCCATGGTGCCCTCCCCTGCAGGGAGAAGTGTACCCCGAGAGCAGGCCGCCTTTCCTGCTGCGGGTCGGAGACCCCGTCCTGGACAGTGGCAGCCCTCTCCTGCTTGGGGAAGCAGGCAGAGGAGGGCCACGCCCTGGGGAGCCGGGCAGGCCAGCTGAAACAAGCTGATAAGCAGAGAACAATTCCAGGCTTGAAGAATGCCCGGAATTATCTCCCCTGAGGGGCAGCTCCAGGCCCCTCCGGGAGAGGGAGAGGCTGTGCTGGGGAGTCAGGCCTGATAACTCCTGGGGCTAGCCTGCTGTCCCGAGGCACCAAGAGGAGAGGAGAGAAGAGGCCAGTGTCAGCCGGGTCAGCAGAGCTCCCGGGGCCCCAGGGGAAAGGCAGAGCGAGGATGGACGAGGATGGACGTGACCCACCTGTGGCCGCCCTTGTCTACTGGACCACTCAGCCTGAGCTGGGAGTGATGAGAGCCGGGTGGAGTCGCTGCCCTTGCCCAGGCAGTTGGAGCAATCACTGTTGCTGTTTCCATTCCTGTTTTTATGCCAGGGAAGTTGACCAAGCCCATCTTTGGAGGGGTGGAGAGAGCAACCCCAGAGGGCATTATCCCCATTTTCCAAGTGGGGACCTGTGGTAGGCGAAAAAATGACCCCCACAAGATAGCCGTGTTCATCTGTGTGAATGTGACCTTATTTGGAAAAAGGGTCTTTGCAAAGGTGATTACTTAAAGGATCTTGAGATGAGATCATCCTGGATTATCCAGGGGGGCCCTGAATCCAGTGACAAGTATTCTTGCAATAGACACACAGAGGAGGCGGCAAGGTGACCTTGGAGGCAGAGATGGCAGGGATGGCAGCTGCCGAAGCTGAAGAGGCAGGAAGGATTCTCCTCCAGAGAGGGTGCAGCCCTGCCAGCACCTTGATTTCAGACTTCCAGCCTCCAGAACCCTGAGAATAAATTTCTGTTGTTTCAACCCACCTAGTTTGTGTAATTTGTTATAGGAAATTAACGCGGGACCCAAGGCAGAGAGGGTCCAAACTTCGCATCAGGCCGAGTACAGACCTGGGGGGTCACCACTGCTGGTTGGCAGAAATGAGGCAAGGCAGGATCCCAGCACAGCCCTCTGACCTTTCTCAAAGACAGTCACCTAGCCCACGAGCCCCTAGGTGACCCTGTTTACCCGAGGTGCCTGCCTGGGGGACACCCAAGGCCTGGTTAGGACCTCCGGGGAGCATGGCTTTCTTAAAGCCACAGAGAATAAGCTTTTGTAGGGTGTGAGCCTAGGACTAATGCGGTACCCAGAGCAGAACGTCAGATCAAACTGCCTCCAAGCATAGGACACACGTTGGGGCAGACGAAGGAATCCAGAAGGGCTTCTGGGTGGAAGGAGAGGCACTTCAGCCAGGGGGTTAGGACGAAAAGACTCTCCCAGGCTGGGGAATTGTAAAGACCCACCTGGAATGAAGGCTATTGACCTGGATGAAACCAGAGAAGCATAGAAGTGGGGAAATAACTCAGGGAGAACAGCAAGCCTTTTAAAATGCGAAAGGAAGGGGAGACAGGGTAGTGTGTGAAGCAGGAGTGAGAGGGGCCGTGTGAAGAGAGGGCAGTTAATGTAGATACTGGCACTGGGGGAAAAACCTGGCCAGGCCAACAGTGGATCTGTCAGCCCCCAGGCAGCCCCAGGTCCGTTCCTGACCCAGGAGTGTGGGGCCTCAATCCCTCCTTCCCAAGAACCTCCGCTTTGTCCCACCCCTCTGTAATTTCCAGCTACCCTCCAGAAGTCTGGCCAGAAATGGGTCAATCCGAGTTGGGGAGCAGGATTTGGGGCCTGACCAGGGTGGACCTAGGGAGCTGGGAGGGGCTTGGGCCCGGCCTGACTTCAACCAGACTGAACCCGAGGCCCCATCACACCACGCCCTTCCCAAGCAGGAGCATTTCTTCCTGTGAAGGAAGGGACTCACGAAGCACATTCCACCTGCTGGGAAAAGGAGTGTTGAGGTCAGGTGGCTCTCGAGGGAGGCCCAAAGCAGGCCCTCTGAGGTGGCTGGTTAGATGGTTGTCACAGCAAAAGCAGACTTACCTTTGTGCACAGCTCCCTGCTTAGGAAAGTGCTTACCCATCCTAAGGGACCTTAGACATCATCTTGTCCATTTTGCAGACGTGTCTCAGGGGCGGATGACTTGCCCAAAGGCCCCCGGGGATCTGAGGTGGACCCGGGACTAGAAGGGTCTGAGCTCTCATTCCCCAGCCAGTGCTCTTGCCGTTACACCAGTCCAGGGAGACACCACTTGCCTGCTGGTTCCTGCCCTTTCCCTGGCCCCTCTTGGAGCTTCTTGGTTTGATTTCTGTGAAATTAAGAATAGTTGGGGGGCACAAGCTGGGGAACAACAAAAGAAGGTGAGGTGGGTGCTGGTGTGCAGGGGCCTCCAGCCCACTGCCTTCCCGTTCTTCCACACACCCTCTTCCTGGGGCATTCTTTTGAGTTTCCTTTCCTGCTATTAATAGTCCAGAGTCAATCCCGGGGCTGGAAATGGCTGGGAAGAGTAGGAAGCAGGCCCTCATTGAAGGCTGGGCAGCATTCTCCTCACCTCAGGGGAGAAGACTGAAGGATCGTCTCCATCCATCCCATCCGCTGCCCCCACTGGAGAAGCCACCACCTTGCCGGTGCAGCCTTTTGTGCCACATTAACTGCTTGGAACATAGCCTCAAAGACCCGCCTAAATGTCATTTCCTCGTGTCTACTGATCTCTTGGGTATTCCCTATCTTTCACTGAAGACATTTTTTCTTTCCTCTCCATCACAATTTGTGACATCCTTCTCCATGACTTCAGTACCCACTTACCCTGGTCTCTCAATTGCATAACCTTTTTCAGTCTACTTCGTTCAGCCACTTCCACTTCATGCCCTGAAAGTTATCTCCACTATAAACCACACACCACTGAAAGGAAAGCATTTTGTTCTTTGATCTCTCTACCTTCCAGCTCATTTGCTCAAGTACACCTGTACCATAATGCTTGAGCTCAAGACATTATTACTTATCAGCCCCCATCTCATTTTATTTCCCTCTTTATCCATCCTATATTTCACTATACACCATTACGACTCCTACCTTACAAATGTCCTCAAATCCCTTGCACTCTCTTCTGCCATCAGACTCGTTTAGCAAACCCCATTCTGAGATGAACCGTTATCCCCTCCTTTTTCCATGCCTAGGCCCTAGCAACTGAACATTACTAGAGTAAAATCACACAATCTGGTTGACTAGATTCATTTTAAGTTCATGATCGCCCGCCTCAATTTGGCACCAAATACTGCTTGGCAGTCATTCTCTCGTATAATATATAATTGTTCTCAAAGTGTGGTCCTCAGCTCAGCAGCACTAGTATTATCTGTGAATTGTTAGAAATACAAATTCTCATGCTCCATCCCAGCCTTACTGAACCAGAATCTCTGGGGATGGATCATGCAATCAGTGGTTGAACAAGCACTCTAAGTGATTCTGATGCACACTAAAGTTTAAGAGCTACTTTTCTGGTAGGTTCACTTTCCCATTTCCAAGATTTTGTACTTTTTCCTCAAATTTTCTACATAATCCCACCTCCTTTTTTGTTTCACGTGCATCAGCATAGCTGATTTCATCTATACTTTATTGAGAAATTTTTCAAATGTAAATTCTTATCTTCTCACCACAAAATTACACATCTACTGCACAGGTGCTTTGGGGTCAGCACATGTGTAACCCCTCCGGCTCCGTAAGATGAGACAGTGGAGAGAGAACATAACAAAAGGGGCATTCTTATCAGCTGTAGCATCTCCTACCTTTAAAAGAAAAACTCTTGAATATATCAGCTCCCTCCAGCTACTGCCATATTTCTCTTCTTCCCTTCATACCTTCCCTATCACTCATTTACTCTTCTATCAGCCTGTTTCGATTTGTTAAAGCTGATGGAATGCAATATACCAGAAATTGGTTGACTTTTAACAATGGGAATTATTAAGTTACATGTTACAATTCTAAGGCCATGAAAATGTCCCAATTAAGGCATCAAGAGGATGATACCTTCTCTGAAGAAAGGCTGATGGCATCTGGGGTTTCTCTGTCACATGGGAAGGCACATGGCCAGCATCTGCTGGTCCTTTGCTCCTGGGATCTAGTTTTCAGTACGGCTGTCTCCAAAATGTTTCTGGGCATTTCTCTCTTAGCTTCTCTGAGCTCTCTGAATTTCGTCTGTCTTTTATCCTCTCATAGAGGACTCTAGCAAGGGGATTAAGACCCACCTTGAATGGGCAGGGTCACATCTCCATGGGAACAACCCAATCAAAAGTTCCCACCCAACAAAAGGTCTGCCCCCACAGGGATGGATTAAGAGAACACGACCTTTGATAATAGCTCCAAACCAGCACACAGCCCAAATCAGGCTTCCACCTGCATGACATTGACAATGAAAGCTGGGGACTTCCATGTTGCCAGTTTAGCAGCAGTCAGCACAATCAGCCACTCCCTGCTTAAAAAAAAATGATAAAATGGCAACAGCAGTAGCTACTGACACCCCTGTTGCATGTCCCTACTAAAGGGGTAACTATTATGTAAACTTCCTGTTAGCTTCTCTGTAAAATTTTAGTAATATTACCTGCTTCTATCCCTAAAAATATTCTTTAGTTTTATTGATTTTTGAACTCTTATCAATGGATAAGATTTGAACTCTCATCAATAGATAAGATTATCAATGGATAATCTTATCAATGGATAAGATTATTATTTCTTGCTTTTATTGTTCAGTATTGTTTTTGAGATTCCTATTAATGCATGTAGATGTAATTCATTCATTTTCAGTGCTGTATAGTATTCTGGTGCATAAATATACCATTATTTATTTATCCATAATAACTGTTGACAAATACTTGCTTGTTTTCTATATGGGGCCAATATAAAAAATACTCTAGGAGCATTCTTCTAAACATATCCTGGTGCATACATCTATGAATCTCCCTAGTGCATATGCATAGTGGTGCAGTTGGGGAACTGAAAAACAAGCCTATGTTTAACTTTACTTGGTAATGCCATACCATTTTCCAAAGTGGCTGTACCAATTTACACAACTTCATATTCTTGCTGTCACTTGTTTTCATCTGACTTAAAAATTTTTTTTGCTATTCTGTTAGGTATGAAATGATACTTCTTTTATTTTGCATTTCAATAATTATTAACATATTTTCAGATGTTTGTGGGCTATTTGTGTTTTGTTTTTTTTTCTGTGAAATACCTGTTAAATTCTGTTGACTATTTTTCTATCGGGCTGTTTTCTGTTATATAGAAGTTTAAAAAGTACATATTTTAGATACTAATCTGTTGACAGTTATGGTTATCTTCTCCCCATTTATTGTCTCCCTTTCATTTCCTTTTTGGTTTCCTTTTTTTAAACTTTATATTTTTAAGAATTTTAGATTTAGAGAAGGTTTGCAAAGGTGGTACAGAAGGTTCTTATATACCTTTCCTCCAGCTTCCACTAACATTAATGCCTTATATAACCATGGTGCATTTATCAAAATTTAAGAAATTAACCTTAAGTTATTATTAACTTAACTACAGACTGTATTCAGATTTCACCAGTTTTTCCATTAACGTTCTTTTTCTGTTCCAGGATATAAGACTGTATTTAATCTTCATGCCTGACTAGTTTCCTCCAATCTGTGACAGGTTCTCAGTCTTATTTTTCATGACCTTGAACAGTTTTGAAGAGTATTTAGTCAGGTATTTTGTAGAATGCTTCAGTTTGGATGGATCCGATGTTTTCTCATGATTAGACAGAGGTATGTTGGGGAAGAAGACATCAGACGTGAAGTGCCCTTCTCATCACATGATATCAGGAGACACAGTATGACTTATCACTGGTGATATTAATCTTGATCATTTGGTTAAGGTGGTGTCTACCAGGTTTCTCCACTGTCAGGTTACTCCTTTCCTCATTCCATACTCTGTTTGCATGGATGGAGGAGGATTATGCTTCTCTTCCTGGAGAAGGGAATATTTACAATATTTTTGAATTCTCCTATAAAGAATGATTTGTTCCTTCTCCCCTGTTTATATATTTAATCAGTAAATTATTTATATCAGTATGTGCTCATAGATATTTATTTTATTCTTTGGGTTTCAGTCCAATACCTTTTTTTTTTTTTTTTTTTTGATGTTGCTATTCAAATTGTTCCAGCTTTGGCCATTGGGAGCTCTTTCAGTTGGCTGCTATGTCTTGTTTGATTTGCCCACATTTTTTTTTTTTTTCTTTTAGGCACTTCCTTACTTTTTGGCATTACAAGATGTTCCAGGCTTATCTTTCATTTTTCCTATGCTAGCACTAGAATCAGCCAGATCTCCAAGGAGCTCTAGTTCATTATTGGAGACTGGTATTAAAACCAAAGTATAGGTGCTGGCTGGGTGTACTCAATACTGGCATGCCACTACTTCTCAGCTGACAGAACTAGCAAATATATGTATGTATAATAATTCATGATTGTACACAAATTTATATTTCTGTATTTATCCTTATATATATAATATATATATATCCTTCTATATGTAATCTGTTGTTTTTTTCTTCTGTCTTCAAGATTTTCCTTTTCCCTTTGGTTTTTAGCAGTTTAAATATGATACATCTATGTGTGTAGTTTTTGCAGTAGTTGTTGCTTGGTATTTATCCACCTTGGTGTTCTCTGAGCTTCTTGGTGTCTTCACTAATTTTTTTTTTTTTTTTTTTTTTTTTAAATGCAATTTTATTGAGATATATTCACATACCATACATGAACCACTTTTAAATAAACACATACAGTACTATTTCTTCTATTTCTTAAACGGGGTCACGTTTCATTTTTTATTCTTTAAACTTTGCGTATCTGTCATGTATACCTTTTTTATGTTTGGTATATTTCATGGTAAAAACATTTTTTAAACCACTGTCAATAGCCTTTAAATCTGAATCAATTCAACATTTATTTGGCAAAGAATGATTAAAGACTGTGTCTACTTTATGAAAAAAAGGATGTTAGTAAAATTATCAGTATTTATTATCATCACCACTGGCATCTTCAAAGTCCTGGATTTGTGAGTGATACATGCTTGAACAGATGCCCAGCAAACAATAAAACATGGCATGGCATGTTTTATTAGCTTGTTAATATAGGCCTTGGGTACAATGTGAGGGACAAGTTGTGAGTAAATGGACCAATGAAACACACTCCAGAGTATTTTAATGCTTTTACACAGCACTCACTGTTTTACTTTTTTTTTTTTTTTTTTTTTTTTTTAAATCATCATTTTATTGAGATATATTCACATACCACGCAGTCATACAAAACAAATTGTACTTTCGATTGTTTACAGTACCATTACATAGTTGTACATTCATCACCTAAATCAATCCCTGGGTGTCTTCACTAATTTTGCAAAATTCTTGGCGATCATTTCTTCAGGTAATTCTGCCCTGTTTTTCTTGTTCTAGGATTCAATTATGTTTACAGTAGACCATTTGCTATTGTCCCACAGTTCTTGGATGCTCTGGGTTTTGTTTGTTTGCTTGCTTTCCTTTTTCTTTCTGCATTTCAGTTTGGGTGATTTCTTTTGAACTGTATTCTGGTTCACTAATTATTTCCTTGGTTGCATCAAATCTACCTGTGAGCCTGTTGAAGGCATTCTTCATCTCTGTTATGGTGGGGTTTTTTAAAATTTATTTCTAGCATTTCCATTTTAATCTTTTTACACTTCCCATCTCTCTGCAGAAGTTACCTATCTTGCCAGTTGTCTACCTTTTCCATTAGAATTTTTTTTTTATCATCATTTTATTGAGATATATTCACATACCACGCAGTCATACAAAACAAATTGTACTTTCGATTGTTTACAGTACCATTACATAGTTGTACATTCATCACCTAAATCAATCCCTGACACCTTCATTAGCACACACACAAAAATAACAAGAATAATAATTAGAGTGAAAAAGAGAAATTGAAGTAAAAAAGAACACTGGGTACCTTTGTCTGTTTGTTTCCTTCCCCTACTTTTCTACACATCCATCCATAAACTAGACAAAGTGGAGTTTGGTCCTTATGGCTTTCCCAATCCCACTGTCACCCCTCATAAGCTACATTTTTATACAACTGTCTTCGAGATTCATGGGTTCTGGGTTGTAGTTTAATAGTTTCAGGTATCCACCACCAGCTACCCCAATTCTTTAGAACCTAAAAAAGGTTGTCTAAAGTGTGCGTAAGAGTGCCCACCAGAGTGATCTCTCGGCTCGTTTTGGAATCTCTCTGCCACTGAAGCTTATTTCATTTCCTTTCACATCCCCCTTTTGGTCAAGAAGATGTTCTCCATCCCACGATGCCGGGTCTACATTCCTCCCCGGGAGTCATATTCCACGTTGCCAGGGAGATTCACTTCCCTGGGTGTCTGATCCCACGTAGGGGGGAGGGCAGTGATTTCACCTTTCAAGTTGGTTTAGCCAGAGAGAGAGGGCCACATCTGAGCAACAAAGAGGCATTCAGGAGGAGACTCTTAGGCACAAATACAGGGAGGCCTAGCCTCTCCTTTGCAGCAACCGTCTTCCCAAGGGTAAAACTTATGGTAGAGGGCTCAACCCATCAAACCACCAGTCCCCTATGTCTGTGGTCATGTTAGCAACCATGGAGGTGGGGTAGGCGGATACCCCTGCATTCTCCACAGGCTCCTCAAGGGGGAAATAAATATTTTTTTTTTTTTTTCCTTGTTTGTCTTTTTTCTTTTCTTTTTTTTTTTTAACTTTCCCTTCTTTTTTAAATCAACTGTATGAAAAAAAAGTTAAGAAGAAAACAAACATACAATAAAAGAACATTTCAAAGAGACCATAACAAGGGAGTAAGAAAAAGACAACTAACCTAAGATAACTGCTTAACTTCCAACATGTTCCTACTTTACCCCAAGAAAGTTACATAATATAGCAACATTTCAGTGAACTTGTTCCTACTACATCCATCAGAAATTAACAGACCATAGTCATTTCTGGGCATCCCCAGAACGTTAAATAGCTTATCTGTTCTTCTTGGATTATTGTTCCCCCTTCCTTAATTGCTCTCTACTGCTAGTTCCCCTACATTCTACATTATAAACCATTTGTTTTACATTTTTCAAAGTTCACATTAGTGGTAGCATATAATATTTCTCTTTTTGTGCCTGGCTTATTTCGCTCAGCATTATGTCTTCAAGGTTCATCCATGTTGTCATATGTTTTACCAGATCGTTCCTTCTTACTGCCGCGTAGTATTCCATCGTGTGTATATACCACATTTTATTTATCCACTCATCTGTTGAAGGACATTTGGGTTGTTTCCATCTCTTGGCAATTGTGAATAATGCTGCTATGAACATTGGCGTGCAGATATCTGTTCGTGTCACTGCTTTCCGATCTTCCGGGTATATACCGAGAAGTGCAATCGCTGGATCGAATGGTAACTCTATATCTAGTTTTCTAAGGAACTGCCAGACTGACTTCCAGAGTGGCTGAACCATTATACAGTCCCACCAACAATGAATAAGAGTTCCAATTTCTCCACATCCCCTCCAGCATTTGTAGTTTCCTGTTTGTTTAATGGCAGCCATTCTAACCGGTGTTAGATGGTATCTCATTGTGGTCTTAATTTGCATCTCTCTAATAGCTAGTGAAGCTGAACATTTTTTCATGTGTTTCTTGGCCATTTGTATTTCCTCTTCAGAGAACTGTCTTTTCATATCTTTTGCCCATTTTATAATTGGGCTGTCTGTACTATTGTCATTGAGTTGTAGGATTTCTTTGTATATGCACGATATCAGTCTTTTGTCAGATACATGGTTTCCAAAAATTTTTTCCCATTGAGTTGGCTGCCTCTTTACCTTTTTGAGAAATTCCTTTGAGGTGCAGAAACTTCTAAGCTTGAGGAGTTCCCATTTATCTATTTTCTCTTTTGTTGCTTGTGCTTTGGGTGTAAAGTCTAGGAAGTGGCCTCCTAATACAAGGTCTTGAAGATGTTTTCCTACATTATCTTCTAGGAGTTTAATGGTACTTTCTTTTATATTGAGATCTTTGGTCCATTTTGAGTTAATTTTTGTGTAGGGGGTGAGGTAGGGGTCCTCTTTCATTCTTTTGGATATGGATATCCAACTCTCCCAGCCCCATTTGTTGAAAAGACCATTATGGCTCAGTTCGGTGGCTTTGGGGGCCTTATCAAAGATCAGTCGGCCATAGATCTGAGGGTCTATCTCTGAATTCTCAATTCGATTCCATTGATCTATATGTCTATCTTTGTGCCAGTACCATGCTGTTTTGGCAACTGTGGCTTTATAATAAGCTTCAAAGTCAGGGAGTGTAAGTCCTCCCACTTCGTTTTTTTTTTTTTAGAGTGTCTTTGGCAATTCGAGGCATCTTCCCTTTCCAAATAAATTTGATAACTAGTTTTTCCAAGTCTGCAAAGTAGGTTGTTGGAATTTTGATTGGGATTGCATTGAATCTGTAGATGAGTTTGGGTAGAATTGACATCTTAATGACATTTAGCCTTCCTATCCATGAACATGGAATATTTTTCCATCTTTTAAGGTCCCTTTCTATTTCTTTTAGTAGAGTTATGTAGTTTTCTTTGTATAGGTCTTTTACATCTTTGGTTAAGTTTATTCCTAGGTACTTGATTTTTTTAGTTGCTATTGAAAATGGTATCTTTTTCTTGAGTGTCTCTTCAGTTTGTTCATTTCTAGCATATAGAAACATTACTGACTTATGTGCATTAATCTTGTATCCGCTACTTTGCTAAATTTGTTTATTAGCTCTAGTAGGTGTATCGTTGATTTCTCAGGGTTTTCTAGATATAAGATCATATCATCTGCAAACAATGACAGTTTTACTTCTTCTTTTCCAATTTGGATGCCTTTTATTTCTTTGTCTTGCCGGATTGCCCTGGCTAGCACTTCCAGCACAATGTTGAATAACAGTGGTGACAGCGGGCATCCTTGTCTTGTTCCTGATCTTAGAGGGAAGGCTTTCAGTCTCTCACCATTGAGTACTATGCTGGCTGTGGGTTTTTCATATATGCTCTTTATCATGTTGAGGAAGTTTCCTTCAATTCCTACCTTTTGAAGTGTTTTTATCAAAAAGGGATGTTGGATTTTGTCAAATGCTTTTTCAGCATCTATTGAGATGATCAATTGATTATTCCCTTTCGAGTTTTTAATGTGTTGTAATACATTGATTGTTTTTCTTATGTTGAACCATCCTTGCATGCCTGGAATGAACCCCACTTTGTCATGGTGTATGATTTTTTTAATGTGTCTTTGGATTCGATTTGCAAGTATTTTGTTGAGGATTTTTGCATCTATATTCATTAGGGAGATTGGCCGGTAGTTTTCCTTTTTTGTAGCATCTTTGCCTGGTTTTGGTATTAGATTGATGTTAGCTTCATAAAATGAGTTAGGTAGTGTTCCATTTTTTTCAATGTTTTGAAAGAGTTTGAGTAAGATTGGTGTCAGTTCTTTCTGGAAAGTTTGGTAGAATTCCCCTGTGAAGCCATCTGGCCCTGGGCATTTATTTGTGGGAAGATTTTTGATGACTGATTGGATCTCTTTGCTTGTGATGGGTTGGTTGAGGTCTTCTATTTCTTCTCTGGTCAGTCTAGGTTGTTCATATGTTTCCAGGAAATTGTCCATTTCTTCTACATTATCCAGTTTGTTGCCATACAGTTGTTCATAATATCCTCTTATAATTTTTTTAATTTCTTCAGGATCTGCAGTTATGTCACCTTTTTCATTCATTATTTTGTTTATATGGGTCTTCTCTCTTTTTGATTTTGTCAGTCTAGCTAGGGGCTTGTCAATCTTGTTGATCTTCTCAAAGAACCAACTTTTGGTGATATTTATCCTCTCTATTGTTTTTTTGTTCTCTATGTCATTTATTTCTGCTTTAATCCTTGTTATTTCTTTTCTTGTACTTGGTTTAGGATTGGTTTGCTGTTCATTTTCTAGCTTCTTCAGTTGATCCATTAGATCTTTGATTTTGGCTCTTTCTTCCTTTTTAATATATGCGTTTAGTGCTATAAATTTCCCCCTTAGCACTGCTTTTGCTGCATCCCATAGGTTTTGGTATGTTGTGTTCTCATTTTCATTCGTCTCTATATATTTAGCAATTTCTCTTGCTATTTCTTCTTTAACCCACTGATTGTTTAGGAGTGTGTTGTTTAACCTCCAGGTATTTGTGAATTTTCTAAGTCTCTGATGGTTATTGACTTCTAATTGTATTCCATTGTGGTCAGAGAATGTGCTTTGAATAATTTCAATCTTTTTAAATTTATTGAGGCTTGTTTTATGTCCCAGCATATGATCTATTCTGGAGAAAGTTCCGTGAGCACTAGAAAAGTATGTGTATCCTGGTGATTTGGGATGTAATGTCCTGTAGATGTCTGTTAAATCTAATTCATTTATCAGATTGTTTAGGTTTTCAGTTTCCTTATTGGTCTCTGTCTGGTTGATCTATCTATAGGAGAGAGTGATGTGTTGAAGTCTCCCACAATTATTGTGGAAACACCAATTGCTTCCTTTAGTTTTGCCAGTGTTTCTCTCATGTATTTTGTGGCACCTTGATTGGGTGCATAGACATTTATGATTGTTATTTCTTCTTGCTGAATTGCCCCTTTTATTAGTATGTAGTGGCCTTCTTTGTCTCTCAAAACATCCCTGCATTTGAAGTCTATTTTATCTGAGATTAATATTGCTACACCTGCTTTCTTTTGGCTGTGGCTTGCATGAAATATTTTTTTCCATCCTTTCACTTTCAGTTTCTTTGTGTCCCTGTGTCTAAGATGAGTCTCTTGTATGCAACATATTGATGGTTCATTTTTTTGATCCATTCTGCAAATCTATATCTTTTAATTGGGGAGTTTAATCCATTTACATTCAACGTTAAAACCGTGAAGGCATTTCTTGAATCAGCCATCTTATCCTTTGGATTATGTTTACCATATTTTTCCCTCTCTCTATTAATATCCTTTATTGTACCCATACCGAATCTCTTTAGTACTGAACCTTTCTCCAAGTCTCTCTGTCCTGTCTTTGTTTCTCTGTCTGTAGGGCTCCCTTGAGTATCTCCAGTAGGGCAGGTCTCTTGTTAGCAAATTCTCTCAGCATTTCTTTGTCTGTGAAAAATTTAAGCTCTCCCTCAAATTTGAAGGAGAGCTTTGCTGGATAAAGTATTCTTGGCTGGAAATTCCTCTCACTCAGAATTTTAAATATATCGTGCCACTGCCTTCTTGCCTCCATGGTGGCTGCTGAGTAGTCACTACTTAGTCTTATGCTGTTTCCTTTGTATGTGGTGAATTGCTTTTCTCTTGCTGCTTTCAGAACTTGCTCCTTCTCTTCTATGTTTGACAGTGTGATCAGTATATGTCTCGGAGTGGGTTTTTTTGGATTTATTCTATTTGGAGTTCGCTGAGCATTTATGATTTGTGTATTTATGTTGTTTAGAAGATTTGGGAAGTTTTCCCCAACAATTTCTTTGAATACTCTTCCTAGACCTTTACCGTTTTCTTCCCCTTCTGGTACACCAATGAGTCTTATATTCGGACGTTTCATATTATCTATCATATCCCTGAGGTCCATTTCGAGTTTTTCAATTTTTTTCCCCATTCTTTCTTTTATGCTTTCATTTTCCATTCTGTCATCTTCCAGGTCACTGATTCGTTGTTCAACTTCCTCTAGTCTTGTACTATGAGTGTCCAGAATCTTTTTAATTTGGTCAACAGTTTCTTTAATTTCCATAAGATCATCCATTTTTTTATTTAGTCTTGCAATGTCTTCTTTATGCTCTTCTAGGGTCTTCTTGATTTCCTTCATATCCCGTACTAGGGTCTCATTGTTCATCTTTAGTTCTTTGAGTAGCTGCTCTAGGTGCTGTGTCTCTTCTGGTCTTTTGATTTGGGTGCTTGGGCTTGGGTTATCCATATCGTCTGGTTTTTTCATATGCTTTATAATTTTCTGTTGTTTTTCGCCTCGTGGCATTTGTTGAACTTGATAGGGTTCTTTTAGGGTTTGTAGACCTATTGAAGTCCTTATCTCTAATTTATCAGATCTACAGCTTCGTGGAGTACACTTTCTCTAACTAACCAGCAGGTGGCGTCCACGAGCCACCTGTTCTCCACAAGCCAGATCTCCCCTGCTTAGCCTTTTTGGTGAGTGGGGGAGTGAGTCTTGTGGGGCCCAATTGGTGTACCAAGCTTGCGTGTGTAGTTGGTGTTGCCTGCCCTGTATGTGGGGCGTGTTTCTGGGCAGTCGGGGAGGGGGGGTGGCCCTAACAATCAAATCTCCCTGATGATCCTAGAGTTTTAAAGCTGCTGCAATAGTCTAATCCTTCAGTTCAGTCCTGCCACAGTTTGTCTCTGCCACTGACCCACAAGTCTTTGGTATTGGCGTATGGCTCCTGAGACTTGCAAGTGGGCCCCTCTTCCAGGCTGTGCACCCCGGGTCCTCTGTTGAGGGATGACTGTGCTATGTCACAGGTGAGTGCCGTCCCCCCAGGGCAGTTCTGGGCTGCTGGGCTGTGTAGGGAGGCTCCCAGTCTGCTCAAATGATGGCTGAATGGGGCTTTGTTAATTCACACTGCTCCACCTTCCCAGCTCTGGGAGATTCAGCTGAGGTTGCAGGGAAGGCTAATGTCCACGCCCAGTTTTGTGGTGTGTGCCTGTTATTTGAAGCACTTCCGTCACACTGGGTTGTCTGTGGCAGCTCTGGGCTATGGGGCTGGCGATGGGCAGGAGTGTTTCCTGTCCACCAGGATGGTGGCTGTGAGCGGACACCCCCCTTTTCTTGGGAAGTTGTGTTGTTTAGTGAATTTTCTCAGCCACTGGATTATTGCCTTTTGTCTCAGAGCTCTCTTAGTTCTGCTCTTGACTTGACGTGCCCAAATTGCAATTCTTTGAAGCTTTCTGTATTGAGCTTCTTAGAGTAATTGTTTTAGAAAAAGCAAAAAGGATTTAAAAAAAAAAAAAAAAAAAAAAAAAAAAACGGCCCTCCTCAGAGATCTAATGGGTTATTGAAATGCTAATAGACAAAGCAACCAGGGCCATTAAGGAAAGGTGCACAGGGCAGAGAGATCAGCTTTGCTTCGGGATTTGCATATGCGCCTCAAGGCCTGAGCTCCGCCCTTCCCCTTTCTGTGTTCACCAGAACTCCAAAAATCCTCTGCTTTTATTTTGGAGTTTTCCGTGTTGTTTTTTTTCTATGCCTGTCTCCTCTCTGCTGGGCTGGCTGCTCTCAGAGTCTCTGGTGTCTGGTCTCAGTCTATCTATGGTTGGAGTTTGAATCAGTAGAATGAGTTTTGTATAAGAGCAGCCACTGCAGTTCTCCCTTCTCCTTCCCGGAGCTGACAGCCCCTCCTCCCCCGGGACTGAGCCTGGCAGGGAGGGGCGCGAGTCCCCTGGCCGCAAAAACTTACAGATTTCGCTGATCTCAGCAGTTCCACGTTTTCATGAGTGTTGTATGAAGTATGCCCAAAGACAGATTGCTCTGTGGTGTCCAGTCCACGCAGTTCCTGGCTTTTTACCTACTTTCCTGGAGCTCCATTAGAATTTTTAACATATTAATCATAGTTATTTTAAATTCCCAGATAAGTTTTAGCATGTGTTGTATCTGACTCTGGTTCTGATATTGCTTTGTCTCTTCAGACTGTGTTTTTTTAATTGCCCTTTTGTATACCTTGTATTTTTTTGTTGGGAGCCAGACAAGTTGTATATGACAGTAGATATTTGGTAAATAGTTTTATGTTTGGAGATGAGCATGATTTTTTTCCCGCTGTTTTTTGAGTGTGTTTCTGTTAATCTAGCCAGGAGTTGGGCTGGGTTTAAAATTTGTTGTTGCTATGGATACTTTCAGTACCAGAGGGTGCAGATTCCTCTAGTAAAACCTTGTGTTTGTCTCCCTGCTTGGCTGTGGATCTTGCTTTTCCACTGTTCCTCAGAGTGTCCATTTTTTGTAGCCACCCCCAGGTTGTATTCCATTGTTACATTCCTGCTCTTCCTCTAGGTGTGATGCTGGACTTAGCAGCAGTCACCCCTGGGGGATAAACTATGTTTTTGACCACCTTCTGCAGTTCAATGCTTTTTGTTTCTTAGCAGAGATGGGGGAGATGAGTCCCTGCAGAGTTTCACCGGTGGTTGTCATTTGCTTCTTCTAGCTGCACTGGATTTCCACCAGTGTCCTCAGGCTATACATTTTGTTGACCTCCCCTGCAGGTTAAGGTTTTTTTTATCAATGGGGGAGATAGAAGAGATGGTCTGGATGGAGTTTCAGCAGTGGCTACTGTTTTCTTCCCCCTGCTAGCTCCAGACGGGGAGCTTTCTCAAGATTTTCCCCAATCTTACTTATAAGTGCCTTGTGGGGTTCTTGGGGGAAAAGCCTGCACTATAAACCTTTTTACGTCTGCAGCTCCCAGGGCTCCAAACCTCTACTCTAGCCCATACTTAGCCTTTAGAAATTCATTAAAAACTTCTAGCTTAATCTTCCTACTGGAACCTGTCCCAGATAAGCCAATACCTCAGGTCCTATTTCTCCCTGCAGTTGCCTCTCTTGTTTTCAGGATAGTTGTTTTGCCCTGTGACCTCAGTTCTCTAATGGGTTCAGGAAAAGTCATTAGTTTTCAATTTCCCTAGCTTTTTTTCTTTTAAGGGTAGGAGTGACATTCTTTCCAGCTCTCTACGTGTCTTAGTTGAAACTGGAAGTCCTCTGACTTCTTTTGATGAATGAAGGTTCTGAACTTTGATGCAATCAAATTTATCAATCTTTTTTTTTATGGTTTGCAAATTTCATGTTTTGTTGAGGAAATTCATGGTAGTCTCTTACTGTCTTTTAAAAGATTTACTATTGCTTTTCACATTTCAATCTGGAATTGATTATTGTGCATAGTGTGAAGGTGGGGTCCAAAGACACTTTTTTCCATGTGAATAATTTGTTGTATAGGTTCCATATTGCTCTACAGTAAAAGTTGTATTTTGAATAAATTTTCCCTCCATTTGGGTCTTTTTGGGTTTTGTTTTTTTTTCTAGTGGTCAGTATGTATAGCCATGGTTCAATAGCACGTGACCTTAATTACTAGAATCTACGGATTCTTGTTATTGGGTATGATGAGAATTATTCTATTAACCGAAGTTCTAATCTGTAACTTGTATTCCTGAATAAACACAATGTGTAACTATCATAAAATATTTGTTGGACTCAATTTGCTAAGAATTTGGGATTTTTATCTGTGGAATCTATGTTTATAAGTAAGATTAAACTATGATTTTCCTTTTTTATACTAATCTTGTCAGGTTTGGGGATCAAGGTTATGTTAGCTTCATAAAATGAGTTGGAGAGTAGTTCCTCATTTCCTCTATGAGGTTTCCAAAAAATTTTGCACTCAAAAAATAACAGAGCTGTGTTCAATTATATTGGTATACTTGACATTGAGCTGCTGTTATTTCATAAATTAGAACAGGGGACAGACTGTAGCCTGCAAATCAAATCTGGTCCCCAGCCTGTTCCTGTATGGCCCTCAATCTAAGAAGTTTTTTTTGTATTTTTAAATAATTGTCAAAAAAACAAAAAGTTATTTTATTTAAAAACAACGAATAAGTGACAGACCGCCCATGGCCTGCAAAGCATAAAATATTTACTCTCTGGCCCTTTACTGAAAATTTTTGTTTATTTCTGGATTAGAACATTAACATATTCAGAAAAAAAGCATTTGAACCAAAGTAATGCCCACATTATACTGACCATATTCTCTTGCTGATAATATTTGTGAGCTAATTATTTTTACAGACATGCATATCATAGCAGAACAGACTGCACTCTAGATTAGTTCATGTAAGGTTGGAATTTTTTGATTCTCGAATGTTTGGTAGAATTCACTAAAAGAACTGTCCAGACTTGGAGTTTTCTTTATGAGAAGAATAGAGTGGTCATAAAGACTTGCTTTATGATCCAGTATGTAATTACCGATTACTCACTTAATTTCTTTATCATTATAAAATAAATTATTTTTTCTGTTTCTTCTTGAGTTACTTCTGGTAGGTAATATATTTTGAAGAATTGATCCATTTCATTAGCTTCAAGTTGATTAGCATTTGCTCATAATGGTCTATACTTTAATTTTCTATTATTATTTTTATAGTCATAGTATTTGTACTTTGTGTTTTTTTCCCTTTTGATCAGTCTCACTAAAGGCTTTAGCCTTTTCAAGCATCGATTTTTTTACTTTCTTGTATTTGTTATTGTATTTTGGTTTCTATTTCATTTATTCGATTTTTTTACTTTGTTGTTTTTGTTATTGTATTTTGGTTTCTATTTCATTGATTCCAGCTTTTATCTTTATTATTTCATTTCTTCTATTTTTCTTTGGGTTTATTTTGTTATTCTTTCTCTCACATCTCTAAGATGGCTAATTAGATCATTACTTTTCAGATTTTGTTTTAACCTAATAAAGTCATTTAATACTTTAGTATACTTTAACTGCATTCCATAAAGTTTTTAAAATTGAATATAATTTACATACCATTCACCCTTTTGAAGTGTACAATTCAGTGTTTTTTAATGTATTTACAAAGTGGTGCCAACTGTCAGCACTAATTCCAGGACATTTCCATCACTCCAAGAGGAAACCTCTTACCCATGAGCAGTCACTCCCCATTTCCCCACCTTCTGGCCTCTAGCAATTACTGATCTACTTTCCGTCTCTATGGATTTTCCTATTATGGACATTTCATATAAATGGAATCATGCAATATGGGGTCTTTGAGTCTGACTTCTTTCACTTAGTTTAATGTTCTCAAGGTTCATCCATGTTGTAGCATAACTTACGACTTCATCTTTTTATGGCTGAATAATATTTCATTGTATGGTGCACATCAGTTAATGAACATTTGGGCTGTCTGCCCTTCATAAGTTTTTTTTTTTTCCTTAAACAATGCTACAATGAGTAGTATGTGCTACTACAGAATGAGGAACAAACATGAGCATGTTGAGGAATGATGGGCTGTTGTGCATTTAGCTTTATTGTAAGTTTTTTTTTTTTAATTTTTTATTGAGATTGTTCAGATACCATACAATTATCCAAAGATCCAAAGTGTACAATCAGTTGCCACTGGTACCCTCATACAGCTGTGCATCCATCACCGCACTTAATTTTTGTTCAATTTTTAGAAACTTTTTGTTACTCCAGACAAGAAATAAAAGAAAAGGAAACTCGAATCCTCCCATATCCCTAGCTAACCCCCCTCAATTGTTGACTTGTAGTGTTGGCATAGTACATTTGTTACTGTTTATGAAAGAATGTTGAAATACTACTAACTGTAGTATATAGTTTGCAGTAGGTATATATTTCTTCCTTATATACCCCTGTTATTAACTTCTAGTTGTACTGTCATACATTTGTTCTGGTTCATGGAAGAGACTTCCAATATTTGTACAGTTAATCATGGACATTGCCCATCATAGCATTCAGTTTTCTACATTCCCATCTTTTGACCTCCAACTTTCCTTCTGGTGACATATATGACTCTGAGCTTCCCCTTTCCACCTCATTCATACACCATTCGGCACTGTTAGTTATTCTCACATCTTGCTACCAACACCTCTGTGCATTTCCAAACATTTATGTTTATCCTAGTTGAACATTCTGCTCATACTAAGCAACCGCTCCCCATTCTTAAGCCTTGTCCTACATCTTGGTACCTTATATTTGATGTCTGTGAGTTTACATATTAAAATTAGTTCTTACCAATGAGACCCTGCAATATTTGTCCTTATGTGTCTGGCTTATTTCACTCAGTATATTGCCCTCGAGGTTTTGTCATCAACCCATTTTTTTTTTTTTTTTAAAGATGGTTTTGTTTACACACCATACATTTCATCCTAAGTAAATAATCGATGATTCTCTGCATGGTCACATATTTATGTGTCCACCACCTTCACCACTATCTATATAAAGGCATCTACATTTCTTCCACAAGGCAGGAGGGAAAGTCAAAGAAGGCAGAGAGGCAAAAGAAAGAGGAAAAAGAAATGACAGCTAGGAAGCAGCAAAAGGAAAAATAACCTTAAATCAAAGTAGAATAAAGAGTCAGACAACACCACCAATGTCAAGTGTCTAGCATAGTGTCTAACATACCTCCCCTATCCCCTCCTCGAATCTGCATTTACCTTGGTATATCGCCTTTGTTACATTAAAGGAAGCATAATACAATGATTCTGTTAGAGTTTCTAGTTTATGTTGATTGCATCCCTCCCCCAATGCCTCCCCATTTTTAACACTTGCAAGGTTGACATTTGCTTGTTCTCCCTCGTAAAAGAACATATTTGTACATTTTATCACAATTGTTGAACACTCTAGATTTCGTCAAGTTACACATTCCCAGTCTTTATCTTTCCTCCTTTCTTCTGGTGTCTCACATGCTCCCAACCTTCCTCTCTCAACCATATTCATAGTTATCTTTGTTCAGTGTACTTACATTGCTGTGCTACCATCTCCCAAAATTGTGTTCCAAACCATGCAGTCCTGTCTTCTCCTATCATGCTGTAGTTCTCCCTTTAGTATTTCCTGTAGGGCAGGTGTCTTGTTCACAAAGTCTCTCATTGTCTGTTTGTTGGAAAATATTTGGAGCTCTCCCTCATATTTGAAGGACAGCTTTGCTGGATATAGGATTCTTGGTTGGCGGTTTTTCTCTTTCAGTATCTTAAATATATAACACCACTTCCTTCTTGCCTCCATGGTTTCCGCTGAGAGATCCGCACGTAGTCTTTGTATATGATGGATTGCTTTTCTCTTGCTGCTTTCAGGATTCTCTCTTTGTCTTTGACATTTGATAATCTGATTATTAGGTGTCTTGGCATAGGCCTATTCAGATCTATTCTGTTTGGTGTACCCTGCGCTTCTTGGATCTGTAATTTTATGTCTTTCATAAGAGATGGGAAATTTTCATTGATTATTTCCTCTATTATTGCTTCTGCCCCTTCTTATCTTCTCCTTCTGGGACACCAATGATACGTACATTCTTGTACTTTGTTTCATCCTTAAGTTCCCGGAGATGTTGTTCATATTTTTTCTTTCTTTTCTCCATCTGCTCCTTTACCTGTAGTCTTTCAGGTGTGTTGTTCTCCAGTTCCTGAGCGTTTTCTTCTGCCTCTTGAGATCTGCTGTTGTATATTCCCATTGTGTCTTTTGTCTCTTGTTGTGCCTTTCATTTCCATAGATTCTGCTAATTGTTTTTTAGAACTTTCGATTTCTGCATTATGTATACCCAGTGTTTTCTTTACAGCCTCTATCTCTTTTGCCAAATCTTGTCTAAACTTTTTGAATTGATTTAGCATTAGTTGTTTAAATTCCTGTATCTCAGTTGAAGTGTACGTTTGTTCCTTTGACTGGGCCATAACTTTGTTTTTCTTAGTGTAGGTTGTAGTTTTCTGTTGTCTAGGCATCTGACCTCCTAGGCCACCCCAATCAGGTTTTCCCAGATGAGAACAGGCTCAGGTCACAGAAGGAGGAAATATATTTCCCTGATGGTTTTTCTTAGAGGATTGACATATCCTGTGCTTTTCTGCCCAGCAGGTGCACCTGTCAGCCTGTCACCAGCTGGTGTGTAAGGGGGTGTGGCCTGTGGCTCTCCTCCCCCAGGCTTTGGGGTCTGGTTCTGGAAAGGCAGGCAGTAGAGCTGGGCCCCTCCCTTTCCTCTTGAGAAGCTATGCTCCCTCCAGAGAGGTCATCTGCATATCAATAAGTGCTCCGTTTCTCTGACTCTGCAGGTCAAAGTGCTGTGATTTTAAAATGGCTGAGGCTTTCTTTACTGCAAAGTGCTGCGGGCTGAAAACTGCTGAGGCTTTCTCCACAGAGAGAGAAAGGGACAGAAAAGCTCCCAGATTTACCCGTTAGCCAGAGATAGCACCCGATCCTGTGGGCTTCCTGTCCTGAGACAGATATGACCCCTGACTCGCCCGAGGTCAGTTGTCACCAAAAGTCTCTGTCTGCTTGTTGAGGATTCGCTGTCTGTATTGAGCAGGTAACATTAAAACCCCAGTTGGAGCTGGGCTGAGAGAGTGCTGCTCTCTAGCATTGCGAGGTTTCTGTGAGGGAGGGGCTCTCGGCTCTCAGCGCTGGTCCGCAGTTTTTACTTACAGATTTTATGCTGCGATCTCGGGCATTCCTCCCATTTCAGGTTGGTAGATGATGAGTGGACAGTCACGTTTGTCTCCCTGCAGTTATTCCAGGTTATTTACTAGTTTTTGGTCATTTATGAATTGTTTCCACTCCTCTCTATGCCGCCATATTAGCTCCCTTCATAAGTTTTTATATGTATTTTTGTCATTCATTTCTGAACATTTTATGATTTCCATTATGCTTTTTGCTTTGACACATGAGAACTTTAGTTTCTGTTTTAGTTTTTTGAACAGGCAATACCTTCTTGTTCAGAAACCATAACAATACGTAATACACACTTAGGAGTACTGCTTTCAACCTTGCTCTATATACCATTACCAAACTCCTGTCCTGTATAGGTAACAATTTGTATAAATTTGTTGTGTATATTTCCCAGAGAATGATAATATATATTATTCCTCCCTTACTTATACAAAAATTACCAATACTAAATATACTCTTTGGTCCCTTGCTTCCTTCATCATCATTGTATCCTGAAGACTTTTCCTTTTTTTTTTTAATAGCTTTCTAGTATTCCATTGTATACTATGACCTAGTTTAATTTTTCCCCTATAGATGTAAACTTGTGACTTGAAACTATTTAGAAATGTATTTTATACACTAAACAATTGAGCTAGTTTCCAATTTTTTTTTAATCCCTTCCTAACTTAACTACACTATGATCAGAGAATGTGATCTGTATGGTACTTCTCCTTAGAAATTTGTTGAGACTCGCTTTATGGTCCAGTATGTAGTAAATTGTTACGATTTTTACAAGCTGATGGTTGAATTTTTCTACATGTCCATCACGTAGAAAATTGTGTTATTAATTGTATTATTTAAATTTTTTATATCCTACTAATAGTGTGACTGATCTCTCAATTACTTGGGCCGATGTGTTAAAAACTCATTATAATGGTGGCTTTATCTAGTAGTTGTTGATTGTGCTTTATCTACTTTGGAGTATATTAGTAAAGGCCTACAAGGTTTTAATTGCTATAGTTTCTTGGTGAATTGACTCTTTTATTACTATGTAGTGATCTTCTTCATCAACAGTAGTGTTTTTTGCCATAAAGTCAATTTTGTTGATATTTTGTAGCTATACTAGCTTTTTGAGGGCCAGTAATTTTCTTGCATATCTTGCTTTCACTCCTTTACTTTAGACTTTTCTGTAATCTTTTGGCTTAAATGTGTCTCTTGTAAACAGCATATAGCTACATTTTTAATAATTCAGTCTGTTAATCAATAAACTTTCTCTTTTAACTGGAACATTTATTCCATCTACACTTACTGCAATTAGGATATTGGATTATATTATTCAATTGTTCTTCTATTTTGGCTTAGTTTTCTGTAGTTCATTTCTATCATTTTTTGTTTTCTTCTGCATTGTTTTATTTTTTTTTTCCATATTTTTCCTCCACTACTTTGGCTGTTACATAGTTTATTTCTATTCTTTTAGCAGGTCAACCTAGAAATTTTAATATGAAATTTAAAGTGTCACAGTCTAAAGTTAATATTTTAATTTTCATATAGAACAAAGATAGACCTTAGACCATATCAATACTGATCACTCCTCTAGGCTTATATTTAATTACTGATGTTTATTTAATTCTGTCTTGTTTAAACCCAACTATATTATTGTTTAATATCATCAACAATTGTTTTTATTTACCAACTAATTTACCACTCTCTTTGATCTTTATTTCTTCTTGCATCTCAGACTTTCCATCTGTGGTCACTTTCTTCTACCTAAAGAACATTTTTTAGAATTTCCTCTCATGAGTTTCTACTTATGACCAACTCTCTTTATCTTTGCTTGTCTGAAAATATCTGTTTTACTCTAGATCTTGAAAGCTATTTTCTGGGATGAAATTTAAGATTGACAGTTATCTTCTCAGCACTATGAAGATACTATTCCATGGTCTTCTGCCTTGTTGAGGTGTTAGTTGTGATTCTAATTGTTCCATTGAGAGTATTATATTTTCTGTATGACTAAAGATCATCTCTTGTCTAGTTTTTGGCAGTTCCATTAAGTTATGTCTAAGGTATATATTTCTTTTTATTCTTATTAAGATATATAGATTCATATATTTCATTAGTTCTGGGAAGGTTTCAACCATTAGCTCTTATATTGCCTTTGAACCATTCTCTCCTTTCTTCTCCTTCTGAAACTCCAGTTAAAACATTTCAGTGAATACTTCATGGCTCTTTTTGTATTTTCTATCTCTCTGTCACTGTATGGTGCGTTCTAGATAATCACTGATTCTTTCTTCAGCTCTGTCTCTACTGTTAAACAGCTCTACTAAGAATTAGTTTCCATTATTATATGACATGTTTCACTTCGAAATTTCTTATGGTTCTTTTACAAAAATGCTTGCTCTTTCCTCATTTTCAATCATCTATTTTACTTCTTGAAATAAATCAAATAAATTGTTAATTCCAATATATGAAATCTTTGAGGATCTCATTCTACTGGCTTTAGTTCATAGTGTTTAGTGAGTATTGTCTCTGAGTCCCTCATTTTCCTTGTAAAGTGTTTCCTGTAGAGAGATTCCTCAAGACCAGGGATAAAAGTGGCTCTTCCAGAGAAAATTTGTTGGGTGACTGGGGGCATGACAAACTGACCCTGGTGTTCTGTGTCCCCCAAAACTCACAAATAATAATCCTTGAGATCACTTAGCTTGGCCAGTGCCCTCAATGTGAAAGCCAACTTCATTGCTCCACTTACCTCCCTAGATTCCCTCCTTGACTTAATTTTCCTTGCCAGCTCATGATGTATTCAATAAGGTCTTTTTGTGAATAAAAATTTTTGCCTAGTAATTTTTTTCAGTTTCATGGTTGTCCCTATCTGCATTGTTTTTGGAAACTATAAAGATGGTCCCTTGGCTTTTGTGACACTCTCTCTCCTGCTACCACACCAGCTACTCCTTTTTTCTTTCTTTTGCCAATTTCTCCTATTCTTCTATCCCCAAACTCTAAATATTTGGGTTTCTCAGGGCTCAATGTTGGATTCATATCTCCTCTTACATTGAGGGTTCTCCGTAAGAACCCTCTCACATTCTCATAGATGATTGTGTCATCTTAATGTTGATGAGTCCCAAAATTAAACTTCCAGCCTAGAAATCTCTGAACTCCAGATTCATATATCCAGCTTCATACTTAACATCCCTAGTTGGATAGCTCATAGACATCTCAAACTTCACATTACATAATGGAAATCTTTATTTTGCTCCCCTGTTCCCACTAATTCCATTATAAAAGACAGGGTTTTTTGTTTCAAGCATTAGAAAATAACTCTTATCTGATTTAAACAGAAAGTAAATTTATTAAAAAGAAAGACAGTAGGGTATGGTGTGTGAATAAAACTGTTGTTTTTAAAGAAAGATAGTAGGTAGCTAATAAAATCACTGAGCAAGTTAATGAATCAGGCTTGGAGCTGTGAAATCAATCAATACATATACTCAGAACTCTTCTCCTGAACTGGTCTGACAAGGACATCACTTATACCACCATCAGGCATGAGTTGCTTCAGTTTGCACCACTGATGCCATTAGTATTGGACACTGGATTTCATTCCTGAAGACCTAAGTCTTTAGGGATGCTGTCAGTAAGAGGTCTTCCATCTACTTTAATGACTGGACATAAGTGTAGTAGGAGACACTCTAGGTAATCTCTTGGGGTTCTATCTGTATTCCTCGCTGCTTCATTATGCAGCAGGTACCCTATTGCCTTTTGATAGGCAGGATCAATCATCTCAACCAACAATGTGACCAGCAATAATTTTTATCCATTACCCAGTAGCTAGAGGAGTCCCAGAAGCCCATGTGGTAGTTTCAGCTTCCAATACAGTGACATCATTGTTTTGCCCCCTGGAGGAAGCATTCTTTCCTTGGATACTAAGACCTCTCAACAGGGAGAAATCAGTCACTGAGCCAAAAGTCATAAATTCTGAGGGTGGGTCAAAGATGTAAGAGTGAGAGGAGCCATCCTTATTTTCACTTTTTGGTTTCTAGATCGGGAATTCTGGCTGTGGGAGGAAACAGCCTTATAATATATGATTCATGGAAAGATGAGTGGATCTTAAAAGGTTAATGCACTACTTATTTTGCCTTAGAATGAGTGAAATGCCATGTTTGTGGAACATGATGATGGTGTATAAGGCATTCTGTAAGTCCGTGAAGGGTGTTGCTGACAGAAGCATGTCTACTGGGAAGGCACATTCATACCCAGAATATGTGTTTTAGCTGCCTCCCTACACCATGGCTACAATCGTTACGTGACTTGATACCCACAATAGGTCATCTTGTCCATCTGATTATTGAGAACCGTCTTTTCCATAGTGAAAAGACATTCTCACACTCCAGATTTATTTCAAGAGATCCAACCCCATGCGTCTTTGTAAACTTCCTTGCACTGATCCTCCATTCTTATTCTTTCCCAAGTTTCTAATTGTTTTTCTAAAAACCATGAGTTACTCTCTGTGAATCTGTTCCTCACCTCAGTATAGCTTTCCTTCAAAAAAATTGATCACTTATGAATTTACTATTCCAAGTCCTGCCCATTGGAAGACTTTTTTTTCTATAGTATCCTTCAGACTTGCCTCTAAATAGGGCTGTTATCCCATAGCAGTCCACTTCTGGCTGTCACCAGCATCTTATCCAAAATCATATGTAAACAGACTTGACTTTTCCATTCTTCAGTCAACTGATCACAGGGAACTAACTCTCTTTGAGACCATAGATACGGGTGAGGGAAAGGTGGCAGTGTGGCAGGAAAAGGCGTGCTGCCCGCTGAGGGTGTGAGCCACGTTGCTCCTGCAAATTTCATGTATCTTTCTTTAGGAGCTGCTCAAGCCAGGGAGTGTATATACTTTTCATTTTGATAATGGAAAGCTGCTGGGCTTGTTCAACTTTATGGTTAGATGCATCTGTTAACACTCAGTTACTTACAGTTACCTACTGTGCCACAGTTAGAAATTTAGTTACTCCCAGGCCCATAAAGAGGAGGACTCAGGTCAGAACTCACCTGACATTCCTAAACTTTCCACTCTGACCAGCAGAACAAAGTAATATTCAAGGCTCCAGGAATTCAGTGGTCAGATCCCAGCTTGACCTCTATATCCAGTATTCACCACAAGATGTAGTCATTTTCCCTTTTGCATTGTTATATTGCTAAATGGCCACAGGCCCCTTGGGGGAAAGCTAAGAAGAAGATTCACAGTATGTATTTGCAGAGTCCTCCTCAAGGGTACCCTGAATCTGTGGAAAAATTTGGTTCTAGGAATTGCATGAGCAGCTGTGTTCTCTGTGATGGTGATTCGACACAGGTGTCAGTTTGCTAGGCCTAGAGGTAGACAGTTAGTGGGTTGCTGATCCATGTTCATCCTGAAGAACACACGCCTTCAAGCCACTGTCCCAAATCCCTTTTGGGAGACTATTCTGATTGCCATGCTGGCCTTGCTGCTCATTATGGTAATCATACCCACCTTTCTCCAAAATATTAAATTCTACTCTTACCTCTACCATTCAAGGAACTGGGTGTCCATCCCACTAAAATCAACAGCATCTCCTACTAGAATACCCAGCCAATAAAGAACAGCACCAACAGAGCTCTTAGAATATGCAGATAGTCCTCTTAACAATATCCCAAATTTAATAAAACGAGACACTATCAATTATAAGATGCATTATTATTTTATGAACCACTTAGAAAGAAAAGAAAGTGTCAAAGTGTGTCCCAGCATCATTTATAATACATAAAAAGTGCATCTCAGAACTCATGAAATAAAGTAGGAAGGAAAGAGTCATCTAAACTCTTGTAGGGAACCAAGTCAGAGTGTGAGTGAAGTGAGTAGGTCACATATTATCAACTATTTCTGTTTTCTGAAGACTTTGGATTTCTTTCCATACATTACTTCAGGGAATTTCTGGCAACTCAACCTTATTTAACATGGGCCACCATTGAGTCCACGTCTCAGTCAACCAACAAAGACAATTTAACTACTCCTAGCTGCTTGAGCCAGCACATTGTGTCTAAAATCTCTGGTACGCATGCCCATATGGTAAAATCAGCCTCATATAAAATTATGATTGTCCCTATTTGCTCTAACATCCTCTTATAACCATATATATTTGCTAGATTTTTTGCAGGTATTTTTAGTGCTACAAGCCTTCTCCTGGATCTGACTTTGTATTTGTCCTCCTGGGGGTGTACTGGAATTGTTACAGGTTTGGAGAAAATGAAGAGTGGTGGGGATAATGAGGAGATTTGACTTTCTGTGCCAATCAGCTCAAGTGAGGCTATTAGGAGTCTTTAGGCAAGGTAGGAACTACATCAGACAGAATAATAATTGTTGAGTTGTTATCTGGCCAGTGAGTTCCATTGAAGATCAAGGTTTAGGGGTGGGGGAGGTAATCTGATTCATCTGCATCTTCCCATATGTCACCATTCCAGTTCTCAAGGTTCTACTTTTACATGAGACCTGGTGAGATTGCAAATTAAACTGACACTGTAATTTGGCAACTCTTGGGACCAAACTTTTGTCTTTTGGCCTTCTCAGCCCTTCAGCTGTAAGCAAAAAGAGATTCCTTCAGGGTAGTCTGTGCCTTGATAATAGGATTTAGAAATTTAAATGCACTTTTCTCTTTCTTTAAGTCAATAGTTCTCACTGGGGGTGATTTTGTTCCCCCAAGGGGACATTTGGCAATGTCTGGAGACGTTTTGGGTTGTCACAACTGGGGAGGGGTCAATGTGTTACTGGTATCTTGTGGATAGAAACCAGGGACATTGCTAAACATCCTACAATGCACAGTACAGCTCCCCAACAAAGAATTACCCAGCCCAAAATTATCAAGTAAAGAGGTTGAGATGCCCTGTTTGACATTACTCGAAACTATAAGAAGCAACCAGCCCATTCCACAGGACTTAAGTTCTGTTTCTCAAATATGCTGATAACCCATCAGCACTCTAGTATCTTTAATAAAAAGATACTTGACTCCATCAATTATAAGATGCACCATTATTTTATGAACTGTTAAGACAGAAAATCTGCTGTCAAACTGTAACACTGTATTGATTTTAACACATCTCTGTATATGCACCTTTCATACTCTTCTATGACGGCAGCCACTTGGCCCCCCAAAGTTGCTTCATGGGCACTTTATTCTAGATGACTGACGATAATGTGAATGCCTCTTCACAAGATTTCACAAAATGCCACAGGATACCAGAGTCCAGTCCCTTAATACTTGCAGAATTACAACTGTCTTTAGCAGGCCCAGTAATTAATTGCTGGTCTTTTGCATGCAGCCACTCCTGATACACATTTCTGCATCTCAGTAGCAAAGTGTGTGTGTGTGTGTGAAAGATATTGGGATATTGTCTAGCTTATGGGATGGCTGGGCTTGCTGAAGACTACATTTAGTGCTTCTTTTAATATCACCCAAGTCAGGCTCTTGAAGTGGTTCAAAGAGGCCAGCGCTGTCCACCAGCGCAAGCACTAGGTAGGGCAGCTTTCACACTGCATACTTACTGTAGCATCGCCCCTCACTGCTGCTCAAATTTGAGCTTGCTTTTACTGCCGCTGCCCTCAGAGTTCCTCAAAGTCAACTACCTCTTTGCTTACTAGCTGGGATGGACATGTCTAATTGATAGCAGCTTAGTCATATTCTTGTGCTCTGCTTGCAAGGGAGGCTAGAAAAGCAAGTACCTGGCATTTTCAGCTTCTGTGATGGGAGGCAAGTTCTGCCATCAAGTCTTACTGGGTGAGGAGTTCCCCCAAACATAGAAAACTGATACAGGTGCTTGATTGGCTTCAAAGAATGGCAAAGGTCCATGACACCCCTCCCACCACTCTCTCCCTTCTGTTCAAGACAGAAAACCAGGAATCATCCTAGGTTCTCCTCTTCCCCTTACTTCTTATTTGACCAGGTAGTTTATTCTATCTCCAAAATACAGTCTTGAATTTAGTCTCTTTTTATTGCTAGTTAGGGTCAATAACTTAATACAGTCAATCATTATGCATTTCACCTGGATTATAGTAATAGCCTCTCCACTTGTCTTCCCAGTTCCATGTTCTCTCCCTTCCAGCGATTTCCCACAAAGCAGTGAGAGTGAACTTCTTTGTAAATCACCCTATAAAACTTCCTTGCTTTAAAGCCTTCAGTGGCTTCTTTTTGCTTCTGAGAATAAAATCCAAAACCCTTATTTTGGCCTATAGGGAGGGTGCTCTTACGTTCTGAGTTATCCAGGATATGTCCTTTAAGAGACCCTCCTTTTACTTTCAAAAATGTCTAGTTGGATATTAAATTACTGTCACTTTACCTATAAGGCTCTGCATGTTCTGAGCCCTGCTACTTTCCCCCTCAGCCACTAAACTCCATTCCTTTTCCTACTTTGGGGGGTCTTTGAAGGTTCTGTTCCTTCCATCTGGTACCCTTTTCCTCCCATTATTCACACAGCTGCTTCCTTATCCTTCAAGTCTTAGCTTAAGTGTCACCTCAAGAGATACCTTTTCTTACCTCTAATTTTTTTAAAGTTGCCTTTTCTCTAATCATTTCCTGTTTGTTTCTTCCATAGTATTTACCACAATTTGAAATTGTTCTATTTGTTTAATGTCTGTCTCCCACTCTAGAAGGTAAAGCTCCATGAGCGTGTGGATTGTATCTGTCTTGTTCACCATTGTATCCCCATGGCCAGATATTTTGTTGAATAAATGAATAAAAGGTCTTCCCTCCCTGACCCCCTGCTAAAGTTAAGTTGCATCCAAAGCACCCTGTACTTTTCTTCCTTAGCAGTTTTCACAATGGTTCTTAAATAATAATTTGCCTATTTTCAGTTTCTCCTTCTGAATTTCAGTTTATTGTCAGTTTGTCCTGCTGGATTATCACTTCCATGAGACAGGGCCCATGTCTCTCTTGCTCATGTTTAGCTCAGGGCCAGTGCAGTTCAAAGCACTCATTTGCTGAGTCTTCTGCAGTGTCATGGGCCTGGGAGCTGGGGAGTAGGTGGCAGAAGTGATCTTGATGGCCTGGTTCTGTAGTAGCACTTTCAAGACTTGGAAGGGGATGTCATAGGGCAAGCTAGGAAGGGCAGAGAATACACCACAGGCTACCTTTAGCCAGTTTAGTCTCTCTCTTCAGCAGAATCTCCCTTTATTTTCCTTGCTTCATTCTCAGCCTCCTTCCCAGAGATTTCTTGAATCCCAGAAACATCTGGGAGTATCAAGGACTCAGGCCTTTGGCAAGGCAGATGGCCAGGGATGGAAGCAAGACCTCTGAATCCTGGGAAAGAGTTAGAGAAGTGTGGTGAGAAAAACTTCCAGCTAATGCCCTAACGTGATTTTGTTTTGTCTTTGTAAACAGTAGGCCAGACTGTTTCTACTGATACCACGGGAACATTTACAACTGCAACCAAGCCAAGCACAAACGCTAAGTCCAGTGACACAACGGTGCCTTCAAGCCCAGGAAAGGAAAGAGGATCTACAGTCAGGTCCACCACTGTGAGTCCAGTCCAGCAAATAACAAATGACGAAAATAAGGATCCAGTCACAAACCACCCTCCTCCATCTATTGACAACCCAACGGAGAGTAAGGATTCAGGCACCACTACACGTATAGAAACTACCAGCACAGCTAAGTCTGAAACCACAAGTGGCCAAAATGAAATTAAAGATCCAGGTGAATCTGAAGACAAAAGTAGCCACAGTGTTTCCACAAACTCCATGAGCCCCAAGGAAGCTGCTCAGGTAACCACTCAACCTACAACTCAGGGTAGTATCTCAAAAACCACTCCTGCTCCCTCGTTCACCTCTGCAAACCCTCACCAATCAACTGGGGGCCATGTTTCTCCGAAGCACCAAGGGGGTGCTCCTACAGAACAGAACACAGTCGCCATAACGTCAAGTAGTTCAGACATGACGTCCAGTCCCATCTTCACATCTCAGGGGTCAACTACCACAGCAAGTAAGTAATGCCTGTTTTTTCCCCCAAGCAAGAAACTTTTAAATGCTTCACTGAGATTATGTTTCCCATTTCAATGGTGAGCAGAGGCCAGCAGTGTTGTGTATTCTGATGAGAGTTCAGTGTTTTTGCATGCCCAATTTGACATGTCCATATAAACAAGCCAACAACAGTCTAAGGCTGGGTGGTTGTGGTGGTGGGATATTGTTGTAGGTACCCTAGAAAAGTGTTTCTTAAACTTGCTTGGCAACTCACAATAAGAAACACATTTTAATTTTACATTGTGATCCAGGACACACACACACAATGAACATGTAAAACGTAACTGAAAGAAAAATTTCACAAAACAGGACTTATCCTTACTACATGTGATATATCCTGATATTTTCTGTTCTGTTCCATCTCCTTTCCTTCCTTCCTTCCTCCCTTCCTCCCTTCCTCCCTCCCTCCCTCCCTCCCTTCCTTTCATGCTGGTCTTACCCAGTAAATTTATTTCAAAACTTGCTGATGGATCGTGAGCTTCAAGAGCATAGCCCAGCTCAGACAGCTCAGAACTGGTAAATCAGAATTTCTAGGCATGAGCCTGAGAATCTGCATTTCAAAAGGCTCCCCAGGTAATTTTGATGCATACTAAAATTAACAGACCACTCACCAGTAGAGGGTGGCAGCATATTGCAGTAAGGGCATGGGCTCTGAGTTGGATAAATTTGGATTCAAATCCCTGCCCTGCCAGTTGTTGGCCTGTGACCTTGGACAAATCACTGAGCCTCTATGAGTCTCAGTTTTCTTGTTTATAAAACAGGGATAATTACAGTACCTTCCCCTTAGGGTTGTTGTGAGGATTAAATAAGAGATGCATTTGAAGCACTTATCATGCATCATCCCTGGCACAGACTGGGATTAAGTGCTCAGTGTCAGTTATTGCTACTGTGATTGTTGCCGTTGTTATTGTTACTTCCTTTGCCAGGTTCTTACATTGGCTCATCCAGTCTGATCCATCCTGTAATATATTTCAGGAACTGACTTTGTCTGTTTTGCCTTTTTTCTGTCTTGGCCTGCTTATTTCAGCTTGTAGTCTTAAGTGGTGCATAAGATCAAAGAAACTGAGAAATTATTAGAGCAAAAACAGACTGTCCTTTTCTTTCAAGGGTCCCATCCATCTTTTCGTATAACCTTTGTTTTTCCAGTTACAGCACCGTTGACTACCTTAGAAAGAAAGGAGCAGACCTCCAGTGAGACTCCAGTCCTGCCTGGGGCCACGGCCTCCACAGCACCACTGCCTCGAGGCACTAAAGCAGGACCCGTGACCACACCTCCTGTCCGAGGACCAACAGGCTCACAACAACCTGCTTCACAACAACCTGCTTCAGTGGCCACACCTCCTGTCCGAGGACCAGCGGGCTCACAACAACCTGCTTCACAACAACCTGCTTCACAACAACCTGCTTCAGTGGCCACACCTTCTGTCCGAGGACCAGCGGGCTCACAACAACCTGCTTCACAACAACCTGCTTCAACTGCCTCAACTGCACCACAAGGCTCCAACCAACCTTCTACCCCAGCTCTTGGGAGTTACAGGGTAATTCCAGCAAGGGCGGGACAAATCAGAGAGCCCAGACTGAGATGGGGGCTCCCGGCAGAGTGCTGCTGTACTTCCCTCCAGCCCAGGGCCCCAGCCCAGGGCCGCTGGGAGCAGCTGTCCACCCACTGCTCTTTCTCCCTGGCTGTGCTTGATTCTGGCTCAAGCAGCCAGCGACATACCTGGCTTTGAAACTTGGCCCGGCCTTTTCCCCAGTTTGCCTCAAATGTCTTTCCGTTCTCCCAGAGGGAGGGAAGAGTCACAGGTCAGAACCTCTCAGGCTAAGCTTGCATCTTAATTCCGATGGCTTCTTCCAGATAAAGTGCGAGGCTCCAGAACGGCCAGATGAGAAGATGCTCATCCTGAACCTCACGAAAACCAACCTCTGCGTGAGTGCTCACTGAATCAGAACCCCACCCTCTTCCACAGCCCCCAAATGCAGTTTTGCAGCAGGGTTAAGGAAGGTCTGGGGGGGAACGAAGTGCTCCCTCCCATCCTTGCTTCTTCCTAGTAGGAAGAGGATCCCTGCCCATACTATAAAGTGACAAACGGAAGGTCAGATTCTCTAACTAAAGTCACACCCCACAGGACTGTCATACCTACAGAGCCAGAAAAAGTACCCAGCTCTTCTCGGCTTTCACAGTTGGTCTGGGAGGTGGGAGACCCTTATTGTAGTTCCTGCTTGCCTCTAGCTCAGGTGTGATATTGTAGGTTAGTCTTTTTGGGCCTGAGAGGCTTAGTCTGCCCATTCCCCCTATTCTAATAGTCCATGGTTTTATGTTTCCTGACCCATGTATTATCTGACAGTCTCAAAAGAACAGCTTAGAGAGAATCTCCCTCTAACCTGATGAGTCAGTGGGGGTGGACAGGAGATAACAGAGCCCTGGTACTGCTGAGTAAGAGCCCTTGAGCATAAGGGAGCCTTTGACAACAGTTGTTCTTCCTCTCTGGTGGTGTGTGTGTGTGTGTATGTGTGTGGGGGGGGGTGTCAGCACGTGTGTGCATGTGTGTGAATATATGAGAGGATATAATAGTGTGTGCAACAGCCTTCAGACTGCCCAGTGTCCCTGGGATTAGGGGCTTTAGTCTGAGGTGCACAGTAAATAATTGTTGAGCCCTGTGAGTGCAGATTGAGCCCTGTGAATACAGGTGATAGGTGGCTCACTGCTGCCCTCTACTGGCCAATAACTATTTTTATAATCACCATCAGGAACAAAACATGGTTTCTATCGGATGGCGAACTCGAGCTTACACCACTTTAATGCTGCTTGTATTTTCTGTAATTATTTTCTTTTGGGTGACCATTTTGCTGGAATTTTCCAAGTGAACTTTACAAAGACTTACATTTAGACGAGAGTTTTTAAAGGGAACAGTGTTCTCCTGGGGCTGGGCTTATTGGACAAGACAGAAATTGCACTCAGTGCCCTTGGGGACTACCAGATGCTTGCTTAGCCTTTACTCAGGTACTCTTCTTGGCTAAAACTTGGCAGGTTGTGTACTTGGTTGTGAGAACTGTTTTCTTCCTTTGTGAGAAAAGTGGAAAGATCTGAGTCCCTTCCTCGTAGGGAATTAGTAAAGCTAAGGAAATTCCAGGTAGAAACTCAAGGGATAGTTTGTAGGGGTCCTGAGATAAACCACACCAAGAGTCTTTATCTTCATCTCATCCCTTATTCCAAAGTCAGTTCAGAGAAACATTAGCTAGGGGTGCCTCAACATGACGTGGCAGTACTGGGTTGAAGCTGCCCACACTTTGCTTCCTCACCCTCTGCCCTAAAGCCTGTCAACCAGGTTCTTTCTGCTTAGAGATAGAAAAGGTCCCCCTTCAAGGTACCCCCATATTCCTCTATTCAGTGATGGCCTTGCCTTTCTCCCTGTCGGTCTGCTCATGGTTTCATAGCGTTAGCTGAGGGAAGGAGTGCACGCATTTCAACTTCAGAATAGACAACCCTGAGCTGACAGCTGTAAACTTCCCTCCTGGGCATTGAGGCTGGCAAATGGTGGGTTCAGAGGGAACTGGAGTCGTCCCCATAAGCATGGGCATGGGGTTCTGGGGGAGAGGATAAAACAGCATTAATTCCTGATCCTCAGAGAGCTTTGAGGGAGATAAGGGGCACTAGGGTGAAAAGTATTATTCAACTTAGACAAGATAAACAGAGTGAGGGGAATGGGGGAGAGAACAGAATGAGGGAGAGACAGCAGGGGCTGGCCCAGGAAAATAGCATGTAACTCTTGATTCCTGAAAGGACTGGGAATGGCACCAGTTGAGGCAGGAGAGGGGACTAGGTTTAAGCAGGACAATAGCATTCTCTTGACTCGGGCTCAGCAGGGCAGCCCCACAAGCCTAGGCTGCTGTCATGATCACCGAGGAATCACCTGTGGTCTTCCCCCAATAGGCAAAGGACACTTCGGATGACAAGCTGGTCACCGTTCTGTGCCAAGCAGCAAAAGCCACCTTCAATCCAGCTCAAGATCAGTGCCACATACGGCTGGCACCTGTACCAGAAAGCCAGGCAGTGATAGTCAAAGAAATCACCATCCAGAGTGAGTTGAAGGCAACGGGGACTGAAGCATATGTGGGCTGGGAATGTGGGCAGGGGGTGGTGGTTCAGGAGCCATGCCAATCAGGGTTGGTGCTCCCTCAGTTCCCGAAGAATTGTCAAGTCACTCCCCTTGCCAGGGCCACCTGGGCTGGCCTCATGTTCCCCAGGAGACTCTGAGATACAGTACATTCTCCCCTCAGTGCCCAACTCTACCCCTAACACATCACTCCGAGCAGACCATTGAGGCAGCATCTCTCCCTGCTCTCCACAGCAATCCTCCTTCCCAGGGATGTGTACGAGTTGCTGAAGAACAAATGGGATGACCTCAAAGAGGTAAGTGGGCTCTGCCCATGTGTTGGGACAGACTGGGTCAGGAATCTCTTCCTGGGAAGTCTCCACAGTGTTCTAATATAGAAGACAGGGGGATGAGAGAGGGGACATCAGGGTGGTGGAAAACCCACCCTGCAGAACCCCAAGCAGGAGAGCTCAGACCCAGAACCTGTTTCCTGCCATGTAACTTTCTCCTTCCTTGCCAGGCAGGAATCAGTAACATGATGTTGGGAGATCAGGGACCACCAGAAGAGGCTGAGGACCGGTTCAGCATGCCCCTCATCATCACTATTGTCTGCATGGCCTCCTTCTTGCTCCTTGTTGCGGCCCTCTATGGCTGCTGCCACCAGCGCCTGTCCCAGAGGAAGGATCAGGTGAGTAGCTCCTCCTCCTAGCCTGGGAAATAGTCCAGTCTACCAGTCACACTCTCACCCCATTCTTCTCATATTATGAAAGAAGAAAGTGAGTGGGCTGTTCTCTGACAAGTAGAGACAATCTGTTATTGGCAGCCAACTATTTATATGGGAAACTAAAGAGGCAGCACGGTGGAAGGAAAGAGTATGGGCTGTGGAAGCAGAAAGACATGATTTAAGCTCCAGCTCTGCCTCTTATCTGTGTGATGTTGAGTAAGTCATAATCTCTTTGAACTTCATTTTTCTCAACTGCATTATAGGGATAATATCTACCTTACAGAACTGTTCTGAGGATTTTTTGATAGAAATGGCATATATCAATTCTAGTAAGGATATAAATTCCTTACTAGAATTCCCATCATTACTGTTCCTCCCAGATCTGTGGCTCTCAAACTTGGCTGCACATTATGGGACACTTTAAAAAGAATTCCCATGCCTAACCTCCCCACACACCAACTGAAACCGATTCTCTAGACCAGTGTAGTTGTTAAAAGCTTCCCAGGTGACTTTAATATGCAACCAAGGTTGAGAACAGCTATTTTGGAAAAAGAGAGAGACATCTCCTATCTGGAGATGGGTATAGGAATTCCTATACCCGTCTCATTCAGACTTAGGGAGATCCTCGGTCACCCAGCCTGAGGTCACTTTCTTAGTCCTTCCCAGCTCATTATGATGGGTTGAGGTGGGTGATTGAAGAGTAAGGATTTGGGGGAAGGAACAGGGGAAAGAGCTTAGAGAACTCCAGAAGTGAACAAAGTCCATCTCCACTGACTTCACAGATTTGCCACCAGGGTAAAGGTGAGGTAAGTTGGGAAATTTAGGATGCAGGCAAGTCTTTGTCTCAAACTAGCCCTGAGGCAGGTCAGTAGCCAGGATGGCTTCCAAAAAGAGCCAGACTCCACGTGTGAACAGTAAGTGATCATATTGGCCAAATTGAGGATCCTGATTTGAAGGGTACATGTGTTATATTAACACCATCCTAAGGCCAATAGCCCTCAAAAATTACCCTTTCTCCCTGGGCCATGTTCCCCACTCTAGCAACGACTAACAGAGGAGCTACAGACAGTGGAGAATGGTTACCATGACAACCCAACGCTGGAAGTGATGGAGACCTCATCAGAGATGCAAGAGAAGAAGGTGGTCAACCTCAATGGGGAGCTGGGGGACAGCTGGATCGTCCCGCTGGACAACCTGACCAAGGATGACCTAGATGAGGAGGAAGACACACACCTCTAATCAGGTCTGCTGGCTGCCTCCAACAGCACAACAGAGCTCCAGACTGAACCGCCTGAAGTGCCATTTGGACAGGGGAGGAACATTCCTTCCCGTGAGGAGGAACGACTGGGGAGGGAGGGTAGACTCTGGGTTTCCTCCCAATCCCCACAGGGCCTTAATTTTTCCCTTTTCAAGCTGAGCAAATCACATTCTGTCTAGATTCCTCTTGCAAAGTGACCCATTAGTGCCTGAACTCAGTGCTGCTGGAAGATGAAAGACTTTTGAGATCAACTAGTAGAATCCATTCATTTTATAGATGAGATTACTGAGGCCTAAAGAGGGTAAGTGACTTGCCAAGGTCAAACAGCCACTTGGTGATAGAGCCAGAGTAAAAACAGAGACAGCTTCATTCAGTTCAGTACTGATTTCCACCACACTGCACTTCTTTGTTCACCCTCCCTCCACAGTTACCCTTGGCAGGGAGTGAAACTACCAGTGGGGAGATGGGATGGAAAGGAGAACAGGGCCAGAGCCTGTCTCAGAGGGATCTGATTACTTGAAAGGCCCAAATCTATCTCCTGCCCCAGCCTTATCTGCCACAGTGTTCTTCTTACCCCTCTCTTCACTCAATTTTTATTCCCAGTCTGTCCTAGGGCCTCTGGGATTAGCACAGGTCACTCATGATCTTCAACCCCTTGGTCCCGTTTCTGATTTCCTTGTACTTGTTTAGTAAGATTGGGACTTAAACCACACAAGACTCCTGGTATTGAACTAGGTCTACTTAAGGGACCCATCTATAGGTAAAAGAAAAACAGAAGGGGAAGCCCTTTGTCTCAGGAAGGCCTCCTCATGGCAGCTTGGGGACGTCAGCCCTGATCCTTGCCCATCACCGAAGCACCCTTTGAGGAGGCTCCACAAGAACTCCTTCAGCCTCCCATCCCTACGAGGGACTAGCAGTAGCAAGGTGTCCTGTTTTGCTGTCCACTACTCAGCCAATCAGGGTGAAGAACCAAGTTAGTGAATCCCCCTAAACTCCAGCATGAAGGAGTAGTAATAGTAGGACAGACCTTTACTGAGGCCCCCAGGGAACAGAGCTGTGTCTTAATAGACAATCAGCTGAGAAACTAGGAAGGATCAGCTTTACTTTGTTTTATAGGAAATCCAGGGACTTTTCAAGTTGCTGAGAATTTTGTTGTGTCTGTTTGTTTTTAAATTTAGCTCTTCACTGCCAAAGGCCAAAGCTCAAATTGTTCAGAGACAATTAGTAATTAGTTTGCTAATCTCACTGACTCTGATTCCCCTGTGCTACTGGCAAGAAAGGTCCCAAATGTGTAGTACGGTTTTAAGGTGCCAAGGGTGTAGCCTGGGTGACTGGCTGTTTTTCCCAAGAATCTCTCACCATTTCTCTATTGAGCCAGGCCATTTCCTCTTCTCTTTATTTCTAGTATGACTGTTGCAGTTTTCCTGCAGTCTCTGGTGGCAACTCAGGGAACCACAAAGCCATGCCTATTCCTCTGTATAGGGTTGTTGAGGTAGCTCAGATGACATATGTGGCTTAGCTACTATAGAGAAAGCTCCTGAGGACTAGATCTTGTGAGGTTTGTGTCTGATTTTCTGAGGAAGACTCCTGCATGGAATTTTGAATTTTGGCCTTGGTCTCTGTTGTCCTGGGTCATATCTGGGTTTCCAGGTATAAATTCACTGGGACCAAGTAGGAAGATGGGGCCAAACTGCATAAGAGAATCTATGTCCCATCCTAGCTGCCTGATTGCTTCTTCAAAGACTTTGCCCATTTGATATCCTAGGGGAAAGAAAAAGGCAGCAATTCAAGTAGGGCCCCCCAGGGAGTTTCCCAAGAGTTACAGAGATGCTTGGTTAACAAGGATCCAAAAGCACTGTCCTCATCCTCTGGCATTTGGAGGCTGGGCAGGATGGAAAACAGTGCCAGTTTGGAGGAAAATAAAGGAAATCTTGTTAGGGCTAGAAAGAGGTCTGTTTACTTCCTTCCGGTTGCATTTGGTTCTTCCCACTTAGTGGGTTAGTTTACTGGTCATTGCTGATTCTGGGTCACATTTCACCAGCAGGGTTTTAGACACGCAGCAAATATGCCTCTGTAGATTGTAGATTGACCAAAGACTGCAACCCCAAGGCCTCTAATCAGGGAGAGATGATAACTGGCAAGGACTAGAGTAAAAAGTATGCCTCATTAAGAGGAATGATGTTATGGTGTTCTGTCTACAGGGAACCTTGAGAAGCCATGGACTGATTCAGAAATTCCTTCATTTTGTTTAGCCAAATGGTGTTACTGTACCCTTTTAGAGCTGTGTCAGAATCCAATACTTTGCCCTAGCCTGTTCTTGCCACTAGGACATCTATGTTAAAGGTCCATACAACCATGCATCTGTAAAGGTCACTTCCCAAATCCTTTCTGGGTTCTAGATGGTGTTTAATAATTTAGATTCTGGGGTTGAGAAGAAGTAAGAGGAGTACCAGGAGCTCAGCATGACTTTAAACAAGTTGAGCCACAGAGAGATTGTGAACTCTTTAATTCATTGGCCAACTATAGTTTCCCTAATCTGCATCACAGGCCAGAAATCGTGAATCTGATGACTGGACAAAAGCATGCTGTCAGGTGAGTAGGGAGACAAAGCTGCAATGCTTATGAAGGAGGTACAGAAAATTCTTTGCATCATAAAACAGAATACGGGTTTACTCTAGACACAAGATTATTATCCCCCTCTTGATGAAGAAAGCTAGCAGAAAGTTTAAGCCATTTCTTAAGCATTATCCTTTTAACAATATACAGGAGAGACTTTAAAAACCAAGTTCAAACAGATACATATATACACATGTTTTGATAATGTAAATAACAACAGCCACATGTTAATCCCCACTGCAATGCTTTAAGTGACTATACTTTGAAAACAGTGAAAAACATTTGTTAGCTAAGAGAGATGTCTAAACTTTGTTTTTTTGAACAGGAATGTACATGTCTTACTAGAAACGACAGGCTTTTTTTTAAATGAAAAATTTAGCAAGACAGGCTCATGAGAAAGTATTTGTCTTATAGATCAGGCTTTTTTTAATTTCTAAATATGACCCTCACACCCCCCCCCCCAGCAAAGACCCCACAATGTAACAGTGAGGGATGGAATTAATATGCACTGGTTGGAAAGTGATAAGTCATAGAGAGAGGATTTTAGACGTTGAGTCTAACCTTTTTCTATAAATTAAAAACGTGAAGCCCAGAAAGATGCAGTGACTTGACCAAAATCATAGCAGCAGAAACAGGATTAAAACCTGAGTCCGCAGACTCCCAGTTCAGTGCTGTGTGCCTCAGACAGAATCAGTGAATTAAGGACTGCTATGCATAGGCACTAGAATGACACAAAGGATAGACTTCCCTCCCCAAATATTATCCTGCAGCAAGGCTAGGGAGGGCATGAAGAAAAAAGTAGGGACCTCACTGATATTCTACACTTCCTCTAAGCCGAAGACTAAATGGACAATTCTTTCTCCTAAGAAACAGTTTATGAATGAGCTTTTACATACGAAATTTCCAAGCACGGCAAAGGATCAAAGGGAACAAGATGGGGGAAAATAGAGGGGACGAGAGTAAAGTAGTGGCATAGCTATTATCATTGTCATTAGCTGATTCAGTCAGGTTTGGTGAAAACCCAACAGTGAGTGAAAGCAGGGGATTGCTATTTATGTGGATCTTTTTGTTTAACGAATGTTAAACACAGTTTGCCCAGGAGACTGGGGGAACATGTGTTTTAGTGGACAGGGGTCTGAAGTACACTGGAATTTACTGAGAAACTCATTTGTAAAGACTGTAGTTAATTATTGCATTTTCTTACAAAATATATTTTGGAAAATTGTATACTGTCAATTAAAGTACTTTTGTGTAATCTAGTTCATGCCTTACTATTTTCTAAATATTCATGTTTGAGGATTGTCATTGAAGCAACTGAGGTTATATACTCCAATGAATACAGCACCGTCTGCTCAAAGTGAGGCCTGCTGAACTGTGCAGGTAGGTACAGGGGATAGAAAACAGGAGGAGGGAAGCTGAAAGAACACAAAATGGGCAACGTGTTGCTGGTTCTCCAAATTCTCTTAGGCTGTTCTAGTAATCATAGACATCATTTTCCCCCAAGATGACATTTTATACTTTACCTTCTTCCTTCTGTCTTCCTTCTGCCTTAGATACAATTTTAAATCACCTACCACCAAGAAGGCTGCTGAACCTTGATCAGGTATGAAAACACAGGCTTAGTGACCAAATAAACATACAAATATAAAAAATAGAGGTTCTTTTCTGGCCCTGGTTCCACCCATAAAAGAATCAGCTAACTTGTCACAAGAGGCCCCTGTCTGACCTTTATCTAAAGATGTAGTGAAGATGAAGGAGGTTCAGGAGAGGAATCAATTCTCTTTATCTCCTCTAATGGTATTATCTACATCTGTGTTTCCTCACTGGAAGGGAAAACTATCATTCCCAACTTGCAGAAAGCAAAAGTTGGTCCACATTCATACTGGCTATACAATAATTTTTATTTGCCTAGCATTTTATATCTTACAAAATATTTTTACGTCTCTTATTTAGGAATTTTACCATTCTACCAATAGGGAAGTTAGGTATAGAGATTCAGTAATCTCTTTGGGAATACACAGGTATTTAAGTGGTGATACTAGGACTCATTCATATCTCTTTTCACTTAAGTCCTACATTCTAACTTACTGTATGAGTTCCAACAACAAAAACGTTTCTATAATGTAACTACTGTTATATGATAGTCCTTTCATATAGGAGTTCTGAAAGACAGTTATCACCCTAAAGGGGAGGCCAGAGTTAGGCCAGGGGTGTTTTGAGGTTAACTTTAAAAGTGTGCCAAGGATACAGAAAGGAGTACAAGTACCAGGAACTCATGCAGGACCCTGGCCGTGCTCAAGACACACTGTTCTAAGGAGAGAATGACTCATAGTTTATTGCTGGCCGCAAATTAGACCTAAGATGCCATTCTCTTCCTGAATAGGTCATTCACCTTGCTCCCTTCCCTGACAAACAAGAGGCATCCTCAGTTGTCATTTTAAATTTACTATGCCTTGTCACTCACAACCTCTCCTATCCTATAAGCACCCTCCCAAACCAAGTATTTATCCTGTACCCTAAGGGAAAAAAGTAAATAAAGAATAGGACTGGCTGCCATAATTAAAACTAGTGATAAATACTGAGATAGCTAGAATTTTTCGAAGACCTTGGCATTTTGTAGACTAAAATATCAATGGAGAGCTTGGCAAAAAAAAAATGACTGAATAAAATGCTCCAGGGTTCTTGTCCCCCCACAGAATCTTTGAACAACCAGCAAAAACTGGCACAGATATCTTCCTCAGAACTCTGGAAACCACTTACAGGGTTGCAGTAACTGGGTGAGTGCTGAACAAGGAAATGCAGATTTAAAAGGAGCAGAAGCTCTTGGCCACCTTGCTGGTCCTTCCCCCACACCCTCCCCGGCAGTGTGGAAGGAGCCTATAAGTTGGTGCCAGTCTGTTGGGTGGCAACATGAAGTACTGAACCAGGACATTCCTCTGGTGCTCACCCTCCCAGAACTTGCCCTGCAGGTAGAAGCAACTTGCAGACAGCTAAGGCAGTAGAAAACACAATTCAAAGAGGCTTGCGGCAAAGGATTACCTGCTTCAAATATAACAGAGAACTAAGGAGGGGAAGGGAGTCTATTTCATAGGGAATAGAGGGGGGCATTTGAATGCCTGTAAATGGAGGAATTCCTCAGATTCCTAAGTCCAATAAGAAGCAGAAACGCTGGACAAAAGGCAGGCTCAGAAAAGAGCACCCTGTACTGCACTTTATCCTCTGGCTGATCGTCTTGATTTCCAAGAACTGTGAAAGGTGTTTTGGGCTTTAGTTTGTTTTTCTTAGCTCCTGGCACTCAAGGAAAACTCTGTCAAATTGCCAACTAGATATAAAATTAAAGAACTGAGAGCTCAGGGACTAAATCTGAGTAAATGCTTCAAAATAGTAAAATGTACAGTGTACCAAAAAAGATTACAAGACAGAGGAGCAGGAAATGATGGCCCATCCAAAGAAGAGGATAAAACTCCAGAAACCATCAATGAAGAACATCAGACTTTGGATATACCAAAGACTTAAACAAACAAACAAACAAAATGATAATAATCTTAAGTATGCTTTAGGAGATAAAGGAAAACATGGAGAAAGATATACTAAAGTATATCAGGAAAATGATGCATGTACAATATGAGAATCTCAATAAAGAGATAAAAAATTTTATAAGGAAACAAATACTGAACCATAATAACTGAAATGAAAAACTCCCTAGAGGGTTTCACCAGCAGATTGGAGCTGGCAGAAGAAAGAATCACTGAACACAAAGACAAGACAATTGAAACGATTCAGGCAGAAGAGCAGAAAGAAAAAAAAAATGAAAAAAGTGAACAGAGCCTTAACCACCTGTGGGACACCATCAGGTATACCAATATACACATTATAGAAGTCCCAGAAAGGGAAGAAAGAGAAAGGGTCAGAAAGAATATTCAAAGAAATAACAGCAGAAAACTTCTTGAATTTTACTAAAGACATGAATATGTACATTCAGAAATCCCAATGAACCCCATCCAGGATAAACTTGAAGAGAACCATGCCCAGATACAGTAGTCAAACTGTCAAAGACAATGACAAGGAGAGAGTGCCAAAAGATGCAGATGAAAAAGCCACATTTTATATACAAATGAGTCCCAATAAGATTAAGTGCCAATTTCTCATAAAGAACCATGAAGGCAAGAAAGCAGTTGGATGAAATATTTAAATTGCTAAAAGAAAACAACTGCCAACCAAGAATTTTGTATCCAGAGAGACTGCTTTTCAAAAATGAGGAAAGAACAAGACATTTCTAGATAAACAAAAGCTAAAGGAGTTCATCACTGCTATACCCACCCTACAAGCAATGCTGAGGGGAGTTCTTCAGACTGAAAGGAAAGGAAACTAGACAGTGGATTGAAGTGGCATAAAGAAATACAGACCTCCAGTAAAGGTAACCATTGGGTAAATGCCCGTAAATGCCCAGACTTGTGTAAATATGTATTTTTTTGGTATGTAACTCTACTGTTTACTTCTAACAGGTTCTAAAATGTAATTCCAATGAAGTACTGATAAATCTATGGTTTTGGAGGGTGATGTTTAAAGACAGAACTTGACACAAGTGCAACAAAAAGGTGAGGGGACTGAGACATATAGGAACAGTACTTGTGTACACTGTTGATGTTACAATGGTCTCAAATCACACGATTGTTATAGATTTAGAATGTTACATTTAAGCCCCATGGTAATCACAAAGAAAATATCTGGAAAATATATGCAGAATGAAATGAAATGGGTCTCAAAATGCTAACTACAAAGACGCAAATAAATATGAAAGCAGGCACTGACCGAAGAATTCAGGGACCAAAAAAGTATAGGACCTACCAAGACCAAATAGCCAGTGGGCAGAAGAAAGTTCTGCTTTATCACTGCTAAAAAAGTAGCTATATACTTTAAAAATACATGAATTCTCCAGTCAAGAGGCAGAGGTAGGCAGAATAAGCAAGTATGACCCAATATATATGCTGTATACAAGAAACTCACCTTAAATTCAAAGACACAAGTAAGATGAAAATGAAAGGATGGAAAATACACCCCCACCCACACCCACACCATGAAAATAGTAACCAAAAGAGAGGTGGGATAGCTATTCAAAATAAAATAAATTTTAAGCCAAAAACTGTAACGAGGATGCTGAATTCTTTGTGTATAACCTGGTTGGTCTCTGGAATTTCGGGTATCTGCATGATCCTGAGACTCAGAGCTGGAGTTTGGCAGCTATGAATGTCCGTATTGCCTCATACAGCAACAGTTTAAAAAACTGAAAAAGAGTTCAGACTTCAATTAGAGAGATGAATGAAGTATCTCTGGTTAGGGCTAAGGCAAATCAGGTCAAAGGGTAAAGGATGATACTGTGTTATAAAACTTCAACTCCTGTGAGACCAAGGGAAAAGATGGTTATTTGCTGCAGGGTCTTTATTTTCTGTAGCACAATAAATAATTTAACTTGTACGGTCAGTTTATTCAAATACTATAATTACATGGAACTTAGAATTGGATGTGAGATCTGGTCGGTTTGTACAGATTACTGTGAAACCCTGACACATCCCAAATTAATTTGGGCAGAGAATAAAAATGTATTTGCAAAGCCCCTATTGAAGAACTGGAGGAAAAATGTGGAAATATTAAATTTCCCCACTTGGGGAAGTACTGATATTCTCATAAGCATTGAGGACTACCAATTTAGTAGGCTGAGCCCTTGATTATGAGGCTTGCCCTTAAGAAGCTTGTTTCTGCAAAGAAGAGGCTAAGCCTACTTATAATTGTGCCTAAGAGTCTCCCCCAGAGAACCTCTGTTGCTCAGATGTGACCTCTCTCTTTCCAAGCCCACTCGGCAGGTGGACTTGATGCCCCCCTCCTATGTGGAACATGACTCCCAGGGGTGTAAATCTCCCTGGCAACAGGAGAAATGACTCCCAGGGATGACCCTGGACCCCTGGCAACGTGGGACTGAGAAAGTCTTCTTGACCAAAAGGGGAAAGCGAAATGAAACAAAGTTTCAATGGCTGAGAGATTCCAAATGGAGTCGAGAGGTTATTATGGAGGGTATTCGTATGCGCTGTATAGATATCCCTTTGTAGTTTTTCGTGTATTAGATTAGCTAGAAGGAAATACCTGAAACTGTTGAATTGTAACCCAGTAGCCTTGATTCTTGAAGACGACAGTGTAACTACGCAGCTTACCCAGTGTGCCTGTGTGATTATGAAAACCTTGTGGCTCACACTCCCTTTATCCAGTGTACGGACAGAGGAGTAGAAAAATGGGGAAAAAATTAAATGAGAAAGAATGGGATGGGGGGGATGGGGTGTTTTAGGTGTTCTTTTTTCCTTTAATTTTATTCTTATTCTTACTCTTTTTTTTTTTTTTTTGGAGTAATGTAAATGTTCAAACATTGATTTGTGGTGATGAATGCACAACTATATGATGGCACTGTGAACAACTGATTATACACTATGGATGACTGTACAGTATATGAATATATCTCAATAAAACTGTATTTTTTAAAAAAGTGAAAAGACAACCTAAAAAAAAAACCGACTGTTATGAGGGACAAAGAAAGTTATTATATTTGATAAAGGGGTCAATTCAACCAAAAGACATAACAATTATAAAAATATATTCACCTAATAGCAAAGTCTCAAAATACGTGAAGTAAATATTCTCAGATTTAAAGGAAGAAACAGTTCTACATTAATAGAGGGGACTTCAATACACCACTTTCAATAGTGAATGGACCATCTAAACGGAAGATCAATAAGGAAATAGACGGCGCGTACGATACTATAAACCAAACTTGACCTAAAACTTCACCCAACAGTAGCAGAATACACTTTCTTCTCCAATGCACGAGTCATTCTCCAGCATCGACCATATGTTAGGTCACAATACAAGTCTCAATGAATTTAAAAACATTAAAATCATAACATATATCTACTCTGACCACAATGGAATGAAGCTAGAAATCAACAAGGAGAACTGGAAAATTCATGAATATGTGGAAACTAAACAATACACTTTTAATCAGTGGGTCAAAGAAGAAATCTCAAGGGATGTAATGAAATATCTTGATGCAAATGAAAATGTAAACACAACATATCAAAACTTATGGGTAGTACAGGCAGTGCTAAGGGGGAAATCTATAGCTCTAAATGTTTACATTAAAAGAAGAAGAAAGTTCTCAAGTCAGAGACTTAACCTCACACCTGGAAGACCTAGAAAAAAAAGAGCAAAGTAAACTCAAAGGAATCAGAAGGTAAGAGATAACAAAGATTAGAGCACAGATAAATGAAATAGAGAAAAAGCAACAAAATCAACAAATCCAAAAGTTGATTCTTTGAAAAGATCAACAAAATGGACAAACTGATGAAGAAAAAGAAGAGGAAATAAATGACTAAAATCAGAAATGAAAGGGGGCCATTACTACCAACCCTACAGAAATAAAAAAGATTTTAAGAGGATATCATGAACTGTACACCAAACAAATTAGATAACCTACGTGAAATGGGAAAATTCTTGGAAACACACAAACTACCTAACCTGACTCAAGAAGAAATAGATGTCAACAGACCAATAACAAGTAAAGAGATTGAGTCATTAATCCAAAACTTCTTAACAAACAAAAAGCCAGGACCAGATGGCTTCACTGGTGAATTTTACCTAATATTGAAAGTATTAACACCAATTTGTTTTGGATGGTCTGTGGAAGTTCTCCAGGTGATGAGGTTCAAACCCATTGCCAGCCAGCTGAAAATGCTTGAAAGGATAGCTTTAAGATCAAAGGTCCTGGAGAGGGAGAGGGAAGAAAAGTGGCAGAGGGGCCCGATGAACCTCCCTAAACTAGGCTCCTGAGATGGTTCATTGAGGAGGAGGGGTAAGAAGAGTACATGTGGGTTTTGGGCTCTTGCCTTTATTGTGACCCAGAGGAGAGGGTTAGGCTGTCCTGCAGATACTCGGGATTAAGTTTTCAAATCAATTAATGTAATACATATTAAAAGAAAAAAGGAAAAAAAGCCACAGGATCATCTCAGTTGATACAGAAGAGGCATTTCACAAAACACAGCACCACTTTTTTTTTTTTTTTTTTTACCTCATTGGCTTTTTTTTTTTTTTTCATTAAATTCAGTTTTATTGAAATACATTCACACACCATACAATCATCCATGGTATACAATCCACTGTCCACAATATAACATAGTTATGTGTTCATCACCACAATCTATCTCTGAACATTTTCCTTACATCAGAAAGAACCAGAACAAGAATAAAAAATAAAAGTGAAAAAGAATACCCAAATCATCCCCCCATCCCACCCCATTTGTCCTTTAGTTTTTATCCCTATTTTTCTACTCATCCATACACTAGATAAAGGGGGTGTGATCCATAAGGTCTTCACAATCACACTGTCACCCTTTGTAATCTACATTATTATATAATTGTCTTCAGGAGTCCAGACTGCTGGATTGGAGTTTGGTAGTTTCAGGTATTTACTTATAGCTATTCTAACACATTAAAACTTAAGAGGTGTTATCTATATAGTGCATAAGAATGTCCACCAGAGTGACCTCTCGACTCCATTTGAAATCACTCAGTCACTGAAACTATTTCATCTCATTTTGCATCCCCCTTTTGGTCAAGAAGATACTCTCAGTCCCACGATGCCAGGTCCACATTCATCTCTGGGAGTCATATTCTGCATTGCCAGGGAGATTTACACCCCTGGGAGTTGGGTCCCACGTAGAGGGGAGGGCAGCGAGTTCACCTGTTGAGATGGCTCAGTTAGATAGAGAGAGGGCCACATCTGAGCAACAAAGAGGTACTCAGGGGGAGACTCTTAGGCACCATCACATGCAAGTTTAGACTCTCCTTTCACAGCACCACTTTTTAAAATGCAATTTTATTGAGATATATTCACATACCATACAGTCATCCGAAGTGTACAATTATTCACTGTAACATCACATACATTCATCACCACAATCAATTTTTTGAACATTTTCATTACTCCAAAAAATAAGAATAAAAATAAAAGTAAAAAAGAACACCCAAAACACCTCATACTCCTCCCCCCCCATTATTCATTTATTTTTTGTCCCTCTTTTTCCGACTAATTTGTCCATACACTGGATAAACGGAGTGTGAGCCACAAGGTTTTCACAATCACAGTCACACCATATAAGCTATATAGTTATATGATCATCTTCAAGAATCAAGGATAGTGGATTGCAGTTCAACAGTTACAGGTATTTCCTTCTAGCTATTCTAGTACACTAAAAACTAAAAAGGGATACGTATATAATGCATAAGAACAACCTTCAGAATGACCTCCCTACTCCATTTGAGATCTCTCAGCCACTGCAACTTTATTTTGTTTAATTTCTCTTCCTGCTTTTGGTCAGGAAGGCTTTGTCAGTCCCATGATGACAGGTCCAGGTTCATCTCCAGGAGTCATTTACCCATGTTGCCTGGGAGATTTACACCCCTGGGAGACAGTACCACTTCTTGATAAAAACACTTACAAAACCAGGAATAGAAAGAAACACCCTGAATATGCTAAAGGGCATAAGTGAAAATCCCACAGATAACATCACACTCAGTGGTGAAAGATGAAGTTTTCCAAGATTAGGAACAAGACAAAGATGTCCACTGTCACCACTTTTATTTAACACTTACTGGAAGTTGTAGCCCGAACAATTGTAGGCAAGAAAATTAAATAAAAGGCATCCAAATGATAAAGAAGCGAAACTTCCCCTAATTGCAGACAATGATTCTCTATATAGAAAATACTGAAAAAAAAAAAAAAAAATCCACAACAAAGCTACTAGAGCTATTAAATGAATTCAGCAAAGTGGCTGGATACAAGATCAACAAGCAGAAAATCAATAGTGTTTCCATACATTAGTAATGAACAATCTGAAAAGGAAATCAAGGAAAAAAATCCTTTTTACAATAGCAACTTAAAGAATCAAATATCTAGGAATAAATTCAATCCAGAATGTAAAAGATTCATACATGGAAATCTATAAAACATTGCTAAAAGAAATCAAAGAAGACCTAATAAATGGAAGGACATTCTGCATCAATATCGTTAAGATGTTGATTCTACCCAAATTGATTTACAGATTCAATGCAATCCCAATCAAAATTCCAATAGCGAACTTAGCAGAACTGGAAAAGCCAATTATCAAATTTATTTGGAAGGGTAAAGGGCCCCAAATAGCCAAAAATATCTTGAAAAAGAACAAAATTGGAGAACTTACCGTCCCTAATTTTAAAACATAGCAACCGTAATCAAAATAACATTTTATTGGCACAAGGAGAGACATATAGACCAATGTCCTAATGATTTTTGACAACAGTGTCAATTTCACTCAATTGAGAAAGAACAGTCTCATCAACAAATGGTCCTGGGATAACTGGATAACCAAAAGCAAAAGAATGAAGGTGGATCCCTATCTCATGCCATATAGAAAATTAACTAAAAATGAACCAAAGACCTAAATATAAACCAAAACTATGTATCTCTTATGAGAAAATACAAGGAAGCATCTTCAGGACCTTGGTTAAGCAATCATTTTAGACTTTCAATCACCAGTATGGGCAACAGAATAAAAAACAGATCAATAGGCCCTTTAAAAACTTGTGCATCGAGAGGCTAGGCCTCCCTATAATTGTGCCTAAGAGCCTCCTCCCAAATGCCTCTTTGTTGCTCAGATGTGGCCCTCTCTCTCTAGCTAAGCCAACTTGAAAGGTGAAATCACTGCCCTCCCCCCTACGTGGGATCAGACACCTAGGGGAGTGAATCTCCCTGGCAACATGGAATATGACTCCCGGGGAGGAATGTAGACCTGGCATCGTGGGATGGAGAACATCTTCTTGACCAAAAGGCGGATGTGAAAGGAAATGAAATAAGCTTCAGTGGCAGAGAGATTCCAAAAGGAGCCGAGAGGTCACTCTGGTGGGCACTCTTACGCACAATTTAGACAACCCTTTTTAGGTTCTAAAGAATTGGGGTAGCTGGTGGTGGATACCTGAAACTATCAAACTACAACCCAGAACCCATGAATCTCGAAGACAATTGTATAAAAATGTAGCTTATGAGGGGTGACAATGGGATTGGGAAAGCCATAAGGACCACACTCCACTTTGTCTAGTTTATGGATGGATGAGTAGAAAAATAGGGGAAGGAAACAAACAAACAGACAGACAAAGGTACCCAGTGTTCTTTTTTACTTCAATTGCTCTTTTTCACTTTAATTATTATTCTTGTTATTTTTGTGTGTGTGCTAATGAAGGTGTCAGGGATTGATTTAGGTGATGAATGTACAACTATGTAATGGTACTGTGAACAATCGAATGTACGATTTGTTTTGTATGACTGCGTGGTATGTGAATATATCTCAATAAAATGAAGATAAAAAAAAATACGTATCGAGGAGGCAGTTCACTGACTTCTTCATGGTGATTTCCCAGAGAAATAGATTCCTGAATGGAATCACTGATGTAGATGTATCCACTTGTCAGTTATGCAGGAATGTGGTAAGACTGCTTTAATTATTACCACACTTCACTCATGTTCCAATAAAACGGATACCTCCCTTTGTAAAACAAACAAACAAACAAACAAAAAAAAAAACAAAAAAAAACTTGTGCATCAAAGGACTTCATCAAGAAAAGAAAAAGATAACCTACACAATGGGAGAAAATATTTGAAAAGCACAAATCCAATAGGGATTTAATTTTCTGAATATATAAAAAATCCTATAACTCAACAATAGAAATAAAACAACCCAATTAAAAAATAGGCAGAAAACTTAAGGACGTCAAAGAAGATATACAAATGGCCAATGGCACATGAAAATATGCTCAACATTAGTAGCTATTAAGGAAATGCAAATCAGAACCACAATGAGATACGTCACATCCACTAGAATGATTATTCTTCAAAAACTGAAAATAACAAGTGTTGGACAGGATGGAGAGAAATAGAAACACTCGTTGTTGGTGAGGGCGTAAAGTGGTACAGGCACTGTGGAAAACAATATCGCATACCCTCAGAAAGTTAACTGGAGAATTACCTTATGACCTAACAATCCCACTTCCAGGTGCAAACCTCAAAAGAACTGGAAGCAGGAACTTGAATAGATATTTGAATAATCAATGTTAACAGAGGCATTATTCACAATAGCCAAAAGAAGGAAGCAACTCAAGTGTCCATCACCAGATGAAAAGATAAACAAATGTGGTAAATACATAACATGGAATATTATTCAGATTGAAAAAGGAATGAAGTTCTGATACATGTGAGAACTAGTATGTACCTTGAAGACATCATCTTAAGTAAAGTAAGCCAGACGCAAAAAGACAAATATTGCATGATAACACTGATATTAAATAAGAATAAGCAAATTCATAGGGTCAGAAACTAGGACACAGGTTACCAGGTCAGTGGTAGGTAGGGGTGGGGAATGGAGAGTTAAGGCCTAATTGGTATAGAATTTCTGTTTGGGGTAATGGAAAAGTTTTGGTAACAGAGGGTGGCAATGGTAGCACAACATTGAGAATATAACTCCACTGAATTATATATCTGAATGTGGTTAAAGGAAAATTTCAGGTTGTATATGTTACTAGAATAAAAATTTTAAAAATAACAGGACTGTGTAAGAAACTGAACTCTAATGTAAACCATGGACTATAGTTAATACTATAAATGTAGTAATATTGTTTCATCAATTGAAGCAAAGGTACTACACTAATGCCACGTGTTAATAAGGAAAACCATGAGAAGGGTCTGTTTGTGAACTCTGTACTTCCTGCATTTTTCGGTAAACCTACAATTTCTCTGATTAAAAAAAAAAGTCAGTGGGACCCTAGCAAAGCAGGATCTGCTGCCAAAACTTAGCTAACAGATGGAAAAAGTAAGGCAGGGAAATTGAGAATGTGTTCCATGCTACAGGGTAGTTCCTTGGTGGATCTGGAAATAAAGACAAGATTTCCTGACTCCTGCCCTGGACTACTGATTCTACAGTCCAAGTTCAGAAGGCAGCTATACATTGTGTGCCATACACATTAGCAAGTGTTTTAATATGCACTCCTGAAATCTGTCAACCATCAGAAATTACTAACACAGCACTGGACTGTCACCTAAAGCTTTTCTCCCCTTCTTCCCTGTAGTAAGAATGTCTGAACATGTTTGACTGTGTTTGCTTTTCCTGAGAGAGCCCAGATCCTCTGTGGGCATTAGAGAAGGTTTAGAGTAAGAATGATAAGACAGCTCCGTGCATCATTTTCTGCTGCCCTCACTTTCCCTATGCCAGAAAAAGCGCTAACTCTCCACTCTCCTTTCAAAACAAGCAAAAGGCAAAGATGTGGTATAATATGTAGTGTTACAGGAAAGAAGAAACATAGTCAAGTATTTGAGTTTATGTCAAGAGTAACACAGTCTTCAGGATACTCATCAACTGAACTTTCCAATCATAATTTCATAATCTGAAGGTTTACTGTAAAGAATGTTGCCTCTGTGGGGTAATTTTTTCTTCAATTTCTATGAACTCCGGTATCTTTCATAAGAAATTTGAGTATGTGAACCCAATGGTCATTTTCCTAATAGAAGCTGGATTTTCTTCCTTTGGGCAAGCAGTTAACATCTCAACTATGTTTTGTTTTGTTTTCTTTTTAATGCAATTTTTTGAGATATATTCACACACCATATAATCCATCCAAAGTACACAATCAATGGCTTACAGTATCACCACAATCAATTTTAGAACATTTTTATTGCTCCAAAATAAAGAAAAAAATAAAAATAAAAAACAACACCCAAAACATTCCATACCCTTTATCCCTCCTATTATTTATGTATATTTATTTGTCTTGATTACTCATCTGCCCACACACTGGATAAACCTTGTCAGTCAAGGTTTTCACAATCACAACGTTACACGATAAAAGCTATATAGTTATGCAGTCATCAAGAATCAATTCTATTGGATTACAGATTCAGGTATTTCCTTCTAGCTCTTCTAATACACTAGAAACTAAAAAGGAATATCTATATAACACATTAAGAATAACCTCCACTGCTTGCTTAAGCAGCACATATACTAAAATTGGAACGATACACAGAAGATTAGCATGGCCCCTGCGCAAGGATGACGCACAAATTCATGAAGTGTTCCATATTTTTTAGCTGGGCAGATATGAATGTCAGTATCAGCGCACACAGCAACTGTTAAGAAGCTGAAAAAGAGGCCAGACTTCAATTAGAAATATGAATGAAACAGATCTGTTAGGACTAGGGCAAATTGGGCCAAAGGGTAAAGGATGATACTGTGTTTTACAACTTCAACTTCCATGTGAGACCAAAGGAAGAGATGTTTCTTTGATGCAGGATCTATATTTCTTAAACAATTTAACTCATACAGTTTGTTCAAATACCACAATTACATGGAACTCTGAATAGGAAGTGAGACCTGGTAGGTTTGTATAGGTTAGTGTGAAATAGTAATACATACCAAAGTAATCTGGGCAGAGAATAAAAATATATATGCAGGGCGCCCCTGAGGAGCTGGGGAAAATGCAGAAGTGTTGGACTTCCTCACCTGGATTGTTGCTGATGATCTCACACTGAGAACTGGTGGTTTGGTATGCCGAACCCTCTGTCTTGGGGCTTGTCTTTATGAAGCTCGTTACTGCAAAGGAGAGGCTAAACCTGCTTATAATTGTGCCTAAGAGTCTCTCCCTGAGTACCTCTTTGTTGCTCATTTGTGGCCCCCTTTCTCTAGCTAACCCAACTCAGCAGGTGAACTCACTGCCCTCCTCCCCATATGGGATCTGACTCCCAGGGTGTAAATCTCCCTGGCAATGCAGGATATGACTCCTGAGGATGAATCTGGACCCGGCATTATGAGACTGAGAACATCTTGACCAAAAGGGGTATGCGAAATGAAACAAAATAAAGTTTCTGTGGCTGAGAGATTCCAAATGGAGTCCAGAGGTCACTCTGGTGGGCACTCTCATGCACTATATAGATAATCCTTTTTAGGTTTTAATGTATTAGAATAGCTAGAAGTAAATACCTTAAACTATCAAACTGCAACCCAGTAGCCTTGACTCTTGAAGACAACTGTATAACAATGTACCTTACAAGGGGTGACAGTATGATTATGAAAGCCTTGTGGCTCACATTCCCTTTATCCAGTGTATGGATGGCTGAGCAGAAAAATGGGGTCAAAAACTAAATGAAAACTAGGGTGGGGAGGATGATTTGGTTTTCCTTTTTTAGTTTTATTTTTTATTCTTATTTTTACTTTTTCTGGTATAAAGAAAATATTCAAAAACAGACTGGGCTGATGAATGCACAACTATATGATGGTACTGTGAACAGCTGATTGTACACCACAGATCACTGTATGATATATGAATATATCTCAGTAAAACTGAATTAAAAACAAAACAAAACAAAACAAGAATAACCTCCAGAACCTCGGTTTGAAATCTCTTAGCCACTGAAACTTTACTTTGAGCAACATCTGAGCAACAAAAGAGGTTTTCTGGGAGGTGACACTTAGGCATAATTATAAGTAGGCTTAGCTTCTTCTTTGCAAGAATAGGTTTCATAAGGGCAAGCCCCAAGAATTGGAGTCCTTAAATGCTTATGAGAATATCAGAAATTTCCCAAGTGGGGAAGTTTAATATTTCCACATTTTCCCCCAGTCCCTCAAGGGGACTTTGCAAATACTTTTTAATTTTCTGCCCCAAATACTCTGGTATGTATCAGGGTAGTACATTAACCTGTACAAAATAACAAGACCTCATTCCCTATTCTAGGTTCCATGTAATTACATTGTTTAAATAAACTGACCATACAGGTTAAATTAGATATTACAGAGAATATAAATTTTGTACCAAATAAACATGTCTTAAATAACAGCTAAAACTCAGGAATAGATGTGACTTCTGTAAGAGCTTAAAATCTAGTAACCTTTACAATAAGCCTTATTGAACATTCTGTACTCCTGAACCAGTGATTACCCAATCTTTGCCTACGTTCTATCCCCTGATAACCTATGCTTTCAAATTCAATTCTCAGCCTTTTCTCATTATAGTTAGTCTATATTAGTGAGGCCTTACAATACTTGTCCTTTTGTTTCTGGCTTATTTCACTAAACATAAAGTCCTCAAGGTTCATTCGTCTAGTTCCATGCCTCATTGCTTATTCCATGCCTCATGCTTATTCTTGTCTTTTCTCCAGAAACAGTGACAAATAAATCAACGGAGAGGAGGAGGCAGTGTCCCACATTTTGATCCTTTTGAATTCTCTGGAGAATTAACCAAGGAAGGGGAACACAAAGAAATGTTCCTATGAGCCATATTCAAAGCACAGCCTCAAAATGAAAGCTAAACAGTAAGCTATAGATTATTTGATGTGTAAATTGAGAAAACATACCCCCTATTTTGAATAAAATCAGCTGACAACTCACTCCAGAATATATGATCACAAAACCTAGATAGTAGAGCTGGTCACTAATAGATAGAAAAACATCCTTCTGCAAGACAATTTACCAGTGTTTTAAAACTGGAAACTTCCCCAAGAAACTCTGGAGATTCACCAGTACTTTATTTTAGCACTGTCTCAAACGAAAACTCCCCAAAGGCCCTGGGACAGTATATCATTTTCCATCTTTGGAAACCTGAATAAAACTCACCTTGAGGGAAAAATGTAACTATTGTCAAGTATGTAAACATTTTAAAAAGTTGAATTCAAAAGTAGAAAACACAAGAAGGAGACATCTTGCAATGTCTATAATTTTATTAAGAAAAAATGAACAAAATACATTCTTTCTCTATATGTACATTACATACAACATAATTCTACAACTGCAATTGTTCAGCACATCACTCACTTAGTCATTCACAAAGTAGCATTAACATATTTACCAAACCTGGGACCATAAAATCACTTGCACCGGAAAAAAAAAAAAAAAAAAAAAAAAAAAAGATCCTAGAGGGCATGTGGATCAGGCAAAACTAAGATCATAGGGTCAGGAGGGGGATGAGAAGATTGCAGTACACACTCAACATAGCCCAACAATGACTTAGAATAATAATGATATTAAAAGCGGACAGATTCCCCCAGAGCACTTCTATTTAAAAGCTCCAACTGTATCTCATACCAGCTTTTCCAGAGTTCCCTTATGATTTCAATTTATAATTTAGGTATTTAAGATACGGTTCTAACCCCATGTTGCAAGAGGGTAAAGAGAACAGTAGAACCCCATAAGGTTGCTGTTCTCTCCTCCACATGTTAAGAGTCATATGAAATGATACTGAGGTGCAAAATTTCTGAATCTTAGCTGGTGAGCAGAGAAATACATTTTTTGAGAGACACATGCTGAAATTCTTGTTTCCTGGACTCCTTACTTACATTTATGTTCATTTTGTCTGTAGCTTTTATTTTTGGCCTTTGAAAAGTACCTCATCCTTTCTGGGTGTGGGTTTCATTATGGCCATATTAAAAAGTCCATCTTGAACAGAAAGCTTCTCATGGTATGAATATCCACAAAATGCCCATAATAGTGCATGTAAGGCTTAAAATTCAACTGCCTTTTAGGGATGAAATTTCCAGTGACCTATATAAGGCAACTCCCTATAGCTTCTGGGTGATATATAACATCCATAATTCAGACTCAAAGATACATATCAACAGAATTATTTACAGACTGTCTGTTTGGAAATGGGCAAGGCTTAAAGGTATATAAGTAAGGGTGGGAAAAAATGCCTGTACCTTGGTCCTACACACATGTAGCAAAAGACCATGGGAATGGCTGTTTAAAAAAAAAGAAATTACTTTTTTCTGGCCTTTACCATGTTGAGTAATGAAAGGAGTCAGGAAAAATAAAATGAAGAAGTCTCACTATTTAATTAATAGTGGTTTTCCTTTTACACACTTGGTAATTTTGTAGTTTTCCATGATAAACATATTATTTTTATAATCACAAAGATCAATAAATGTTATTTTTACAAGTCCCATAAAAGATAAAAGATATTTAACATTCTCCAACTTTCCGATGAGCTGATTGCTGTAAGGACATATTTTCAGTCCAGGAGATATTCTAACAAAGAGAAGAGCTATCTACAGCATTAATAAGCAGACCTGGAAAGATAGATCTATTGGCTACAGATAGAACTGTATCTTTCTTCTCAATCTAATTTCTAGCCCAACTTTGGTTTTGAGGCTGTCTCTATCTGAAGGAATTTAATTTCTGGCCACTGAGGACTTCTAATTTATGGAAGAATTAAGAGTTGACTTTAAAAAATATTTCTAATCTTTCCCAAGCTGGACACAAATATGCCATTTTGGAAAGATGGAATACTGTTTGTTACCAAAACCAAGACTTTTTGAAAGAAAAGGAAGTTCTAGTCTTACCTTCTCCGTACTTCTATCATGAGGCTGAAGTTTCAACTGTACATTGCTATTTAAGAGGTAGCAAAGGAAGGAGTCTCTTTAAGAAGATACATACATATATATTCATAAGGGAATCTGCTTATAGAAAATGTCACATTATCTTGCAATGTTTAAACTGAGCTGAAGACTATACATAAAGGATAATTAAATCTATACTACCTAAATTGTTCCTTTCAAAAGACATTTCACACAAGACAAAAAGGTAAGCTGGCTTAAAGAATAACACAATCACAACACCTCTTGGCCCAGGCTAAATGTAATGGTTAGGAAAAGAAGTCCATTTTTATTTCTCTAAATGGATGGTTTACAAGCATGAAGAAAATAGTTTACAACTGGTCAGTCACCAAATGCATTTTTCTGGGAAAGGAAAAAAAAAATCTCAAGAAGTAGACCAAGTGAATGACTTTTTAGAGTCATATTTATCCTTTTGGACTTTGCTATAATATTAACAAATTTGTGGTTGGGTAGACAACTACTTAAGTATGTTTTTTAACTTTGTATTCAGCATTTGTACAGGTATAGGTAATATGTACAGGTAAAAATTAGCTAAGCCTTTACAAGGGACTTCTAAAATAGGCAATTAAAAAAACATAAAGCCATGCACCTCTGTCCTCAGTCTTCCCCTTTCACCTCAAGAAGAAAGGTAAATAGAGTGATGACAAGGCAATGTGCTAGAACACTCACTCGCAAACATCTGATAGAATGGCCCTGATGGTATAAGATCCTTTCTTTTTTGTGGCAATTGAATTTATAAAGTTCTGTCAATGCAATGGAATTGGAAAGACTTATTCTAGATACCTTCTCTAATTTAATTAATCAGTTTATAGATGTGGGGATGACCTAAAGAATAAACCAACATTACTGTATACTTCTAAGGCCAAGCCCATAACTCATGTAATTCATGGCAAAGTGGAATAAACGGAGACCCTTGGGATTATGTATAATTAATTTATTTTAAAGCAAGGAAGTGAACTTGATGTCAGTTCAATATTGTATGGGTTATAAGTGAGACACAAAATGACAATTGTCTTCCTATGTTAAAGGGCTAGAAAATGAACACCAAACAAATGACACTAAGCCATAACAAAGACTTAACAAAGAAGAAAAATAAAGCTCAAAATTGGTTATTTGAGCAACTCCTTAATCATGCACACAGGCCTGTTCAGTATATTACACACAGAGTGTTTCTTCTTCCTGCCAATTAATTTGGCATTCATTAAGCACTGAATGAAACAGAAGAATGATGATCTCCTCAGGCTGGTATTCATGTGGCAGACAGCTCAGATATCCAGACCGGCTACTGTGAATGCTAGCATCCCAGATGGTACAGAGCTGTGCTGGAGGCAAGAGCTTAAACTCGATGAATAAGCAAGTCCCATGGGAATCCCAAAAAAGCTGCATGCTAAAATGTTTTACTGCTGTCTTTCACTCTGGATCCTTAGCAAGCAACTGGTTGTACATAAGAAACTGCTCACCTCGTTTACATCCAGAGTCCTATACATTGGGTTTTCTGTTTCATTTTAAGATCTCTAACAGTTCTTTGGGAAAAGGTGAGAAAGGTGACTAACCAAGAAATGCTGCTTCCCAAAGAGTATTCTCTTTGGGAATAATTCAAAATAATTGAATATTCTATATACTTAAGATTTGATCCATTTTGACAGTCCTCTAAGCACCACATTCATACAATTAATTTAGGGTTAGAATGAAGAACTTTCTTTTTCATTTAGATTTGTGGACCTTCAAATTCATGAGCAAAAAGCCCTTATTTTTCCTTCTCTAACTTATCCTCATTCTCCTCCCTAGCTCTGTTCCTCACGTTCAAAACTTAGACAAGCAAAACAGGATCTTGTACACAAATATTTAATTTTTCATTAAGACTGAGCAGCAGATAAAAAGGAAAATACATTACTTCAAAATTATAAGTGATGTCTCAGAACTGGTCTACTTCCCTAATATACAATCTCACCCCTCTTTTTGTTAGATTCTATAGCTGTCAGATAACTGTTGAAACTGTTTTAAATCAAGCAAGGCAGTGTTTGAGGAAATGATGGTATATTAGCAAATCTTATTTCCAAATAATGCTAATGTGGAAGATAACTAGAACCACCTTTTGATTTTTGCCTTTTAATGTTTTGAATTAGGATTCATTCAGTTCAAGATCTATAGCTTTGTAGTTCTACCTACCAAAAAAAAAGACATACAGTGATAAGGTTTCTCACAAGTATAGTTCTCTCTGCACCACTAGAAAATACGATTTACTATAACCTCTAATGACTCCTTGGGTGAAGGGGTACAGAAGTTATTGTCAAGGATTTTATCATATGACTGGGAATAAGAATTGACTCGTGGAATTTGAGCTAAATTCACATTCTTGAGGGGAAGAGACATTATAAAGTTCCACTATTTTTCTTTAAGGGAAACAAGAGAATTCCTACCATTTCATAGAAAAGGAAGTTATTCCTAATACTCAGTTATTCATAAGCTGAAATTCAATTCTTAAGACAAATTCCAACTGTACTTCAGCAGAAAATCACTGCTACTCAGAGTAAGTGAAATGAGAGGGGAAGGAGGGGAAGGGGAGAAGGCTAAAAGATGTAAGAAAAAGACAATAGACAAATGGAAATTCTGGTTGCTTGCTGAAACTTAACTTGTATCTTACCAACACAGGTTCCTCCATTAAAGCTGCCACAGCCAGTATTACTATTCCCCAAATGAAAATGACAGGTATTTTTACAGTGATATTTGAATGTTATTAATTCTTTAATAATACACAATTTCTTATTTCACTATTCTGTCTTCATGAACAAGGATAAAAGTGTATGGTTACCTCAGAATGATTTTGACTTTTTTTTTTTGAAGCAGTACAATATTACTAAGCAATACCACAGGAAACCTAGGAAGCCTAGGGCTAAGAAAGAAAAAAAATGTAGTTAAATTATCTGAGAAAAATAATGGAAACACAATTCACAGTATTTGGTAGGTAGGAGGAAATCGAGGTGAAAAAAAATCATGTACAAATAGAATTCCTATGACAGAATTTTTTAAGGAAAAATTAAAAAGAGCATTTGGTGAAGGAATCAATAAAACTGCAAAAATCCCCCCCAAAAACAAATGATAGCAACATAATTCACCTGAGCTAGTAAGCACCTAATTAATTATTTCAACAAACTTGGGAACATCCACCTTCAAATGACATACCTCTAGACTAGAAGTTTTAGAGCAACCAGGCCATTTCAGTATTAAAACAAGTGACAGTGAGCTATAAACCACAGTCAAAATTCAAAGAAGAATAATGCTATTTGACTAATAAGGAATACAAAAATCTTTGCATGAAAGAGCCCAAAGATTTAATCCTCAAGTCATTATCATATGCAGAACTTCTATGACATTCCTCCAACAACCATAAACTCTTTGAGGGAGACTGCACTTTCCAAATAAAGGACTATTCTAGGAATTTTAAACTTGGTGAAAATTCAGGCTGGAATTTATGCAAGAGGATGAGAGATTGTGGATGAAGACAGATTTTTATGAAAAGAAAGGTTTAGAAGGTTATATCTTTAGAGCTAGATGGCTTTATTGTATACATTCTTATCCCCTCCCACAGAAATCACTTTAAACCTTCAAATCCTAATTTTCAGCTGCTATGTAACATTCAACCAGCTAAGGAATTAATGCAACTTTCACACAAGAAATAATTAAATGATAAACCATTACCCTAATAAATTCCATTTGGTGTTAAGAATAATTACAGGGTAAGTTCTTCATGTAATTACCATGAAATTGCGCATAATTCAAAGACTAAAGCCAGGAACTTTCCAAGTGCTTTTTGATCTATTAAGCATCATTTTAAATCTCTTAATAATGATTAAGTGCCTCAACTAGTTTTTGTTTGTAGTTTAGATTTTAAAATCCTGTTTTATTAAATGATACTCTGTTAATGTATCTCTATATAGCACTTTTAGGACAGATGTGAAGAAGAGCTCACTGGAATGATAAGTTGCCAACAATATACATATTTTACCGAAGAATGCAGTTTTACAAGCTTAAACAAATCACTGTGCTCTAAAACCAACGAGCATTTCTATGATAAACCAGTGACTTAACTTTCTACTGTCTTCTATTATTTTTTAGTTATTAGACATGGACAGGTCAGTTTTAGTAAAATGGAAATCAGGTCTAATAAAGGTTAATACTGTCAGTCAGCTTTAGCATAGACATAGGCACCCAAATATGAATTCCTTTGCTTGAATAGAAGAATTAATCAAGCTCACTACATGAGGGCTCTGTAATTCCAAAAAATGAATGCAAATGCATTTGAGGCATATCTACCAAACAAGATAATTTTTCATTAAATATAAGTGCTGAAAATGTTAGAGAACTAGTTTATTACTGGTTGAAAACAATCTAGTTCACTGGGAAAAAGAGAAATAGGAAGAAGGTTTAAGCTTGGGATGATGAAATTAAGTAAATGTACCCTATAACTAATGCTTCTAAAATATCAGCTAGGTATTTCAATTTGGGAATCACTAGGTTACAATGAAAGAATTTTAAAGTAGTAATGCATATATACTAGGCAAAATAAACAACTTATCTAAATACCAAATCAGATTGTTTAAATTATAATATACTGCTGAAATTCCTGGAAATACATATAGCTCCTCACTAGACATATAAACAAGTTTCACCTCAAGATTCTAATGTGAAATATAGTAAGCACTGTGTCAATCTTGATCATGGGTATAATGAAGGCGTACATTCTTCTACAGTCATTACCAGCAGTGTTCTATTAAAGCCCCAAAATAAAAATTCTGTTTTTTGTAGTTAAAAACGTCCTTAATAAGCCTATCTCACTTAAGCAACACTAAATGGTTCACTATGATTCAACCCCATTTAAGCATGTTAATGAATAAAAAATTCCAGAAATGAAAGGGAAAAGTTTCAACTAAATAAAGTTTAAGGAAAGATAAAATGAACACAAATATCTTTGCAAGGAAACCAGTAGGGAGGCTGGGAAAACAAATAAAATAAAAATCACTGAGGTTAGGAACTCAGTTTCCTCCAAATAATACGGAGCCTAAGGAGCTAATGAAAAAATGAGAAAGAAAGCACTGTAAAAATAAATGGTAAGGAGCAGCAGAATTTCATTTGGTTATGTTTTTAAAGTGCTAGAATTCACAGTAAACAAAACTAGAGCATTTATATTTAGGGAGACTTATCAAGTTTGGGTTCTTCCTTATGAATCCTCTGATTTACACCTGTCTTCCTGAAATGAGATCCTATCAGCTACAATATTTGTAATATTAATATTTTATGTTCTTGACTGCCACTCAGAAGAATCATCTTATGAAACTGTTGAAGTATGTAAGTAGATTACATTTACTCAACTATAATGTCAATTGGTTATTCTGCAGCTACATAATTTGGTACTTAATGAATTATATACTATACCTTTCACAATATAAGATACAGATCTAACTGTTTGATAAATAGCTACTGATTGCTTTAGGATGCTTGGAAAGTCAAAGAGCTGAAGATTCAAGCCTAGAATTAGGAAAAAAATATTCCCGTCCATCCTCAAAAGAAGCAAAATCATGTAATGAAAGACAGAGAAGAGGTATCTCAAAGTCTCATTCATATACATGAGACTTTCAAAGTGCAGGTCAATGTCTTCTCTCTTTCTTTGGTGAGGCCTAATCTTGCTACTTAGGGACATACTCAAGTCATTCTAAACAGCCATTGGAATGATGGATATTTATTATACTGACTGTGCCTGCCTTATGCAAGGTGGGTATCAGCTGTATACAGCATACTTTTGAGCAAATGTGAACTAGCCAGATGCAGGTTTCCTATACTGCATTCCACAGCACCTCATGAGAAGGCCTGCACCTTCCTCCTCTGCAAAATAAAGAACAGTGGAAAAGTTTATCTGCCATACCTTTCTTTTGGTTTAATGAAAAAATATTTGCACCATTGTTTTCCTTTTCTCCACTTAAAAAAGCCTGATCCATGTGCTTAATGAAATACCTGTCAACTATACTTCATTGGACAACCACAAATCAGTACTCTCAAAATGTAAGTATATTGAAGCAGATGTAGGGAGCCAACATACTGAAAGTGCAGCTCTGGTTAAAAAATCTACCTAAGTAAAACTACTACAAAGAAATAGTACAAGGAATGTAAGCCCTGGTTCTGCACAGCTCTACCAGAGGAAAAGTCATTTTCTTCAAAAACTGATACAAAGATACCAATGAACATATTAATCACTACTGGATCCCTTCTGCTGGTCATTTTTTGAGTGGCTCTTAAAGGTTTACCCTTGAATTACAGTCTTCTTACCTTAACGTTTCTGTGAATAATAGCCAGATGCTACTGTAACATCTACTATAAATATATCATTGTAGACATATTATTTATCAATCTTTGATAGGGCATCTATCAGGGTCATCTTGGGTTTCATTTTTAGTTCTATGATAAGGAGTGCAAATTTGAGCCCTTTGTTCTTCCTATTGTTTAATGTAATAAAACACTCAGGTCAACAGAGCCACATATATCACCGTAACAAACATCAATTGTACTACAGAACTATTACCTGTTAAGCATGAAATGAAAAGGTAAACAAGTGACACTACTTACAAGCAGTTGTATGATGGCGGTAAAGTGAAATGGGATGGAAGGAGAAAGAAGAAAGAATGACCAAACAACCTAACAACAAAAAAAATCCAAAATTCTTATAGCACTGAATATGTTAATAGTGCCTATTTTCCCCAATTAAAAAAAAAAAAAAGAAATAAAAATCAGAAAAGGGTAAACTGCCTGATTATTTTTGCTTTTATACTCAATAATTCTTAAAAGTTAAAGTGAGAAAATATATATATATATTTTTAAATGGAAAGTATATCAATTTTACTTTATTAGCCTAATTTAGGAACGGGAAGAGAATGGGGTTGAGGTCAGGTGTGAAGGAAGAGGGTTATAACTTCTGATGATAAAGATCCCTTCAAAATTCTGGTGCAGTCCTCAATCACTGCAACCTAATTTTCAGTCAATAAAGTTGAAATCCAAAATACTGAAAGCAGACTCATGTTCTCCATTTCTGTGTCGAGTGACTCTTCAGTTACAGTGTGATGAGGTCTACCAGGTTGCCTTTAGGAGGGGTCATGCTGTCAGGAAAGAAATTTACTAAGGTGTCAAAGAGCTGAGTTCTTTGAGCATAGGTGTGATCCACATCTGAAAAGCCTGGTGAAGGAGAGAGAAAGAAACTCATCCATTGTGTTTATAACTCAACACATAACAGAAAAGCTAGTTGAGGAAAGCAGCAATGTATAATGCAAAAATCCAGACCCAAACCACATTGTGCTTTAAAATGAGACAGACATGGGTTCTGATCCCTGTTCTATCATCTGGCAGTGGTATGATCTATGGTAAGTTACCCAGTCTTTTTTTGGAACTGTTTAACTCAGATGTAAATTTGTGATAATTCTGTTTTCTTCATAGAGTTACATATGTGGAGATGCAATTACATGAAAAGCACCTAGCAGAATGACTGGCATTTCTGTAACTATATAATATTGATTTCCATTCTTTCCCTTACAAGCTTTCCCCCTCTCCAGTCCATTGAAGAAATTCCACTCCTCTTTTCTGACTTTTTAATACTTCTGTCTCACTGAAGTTTTTTTCTTCAGGAGCTGATAATATATATATAATTTGAAATGAAAGGAGTCTTTAAAAAGACGTGTAAAATCACCATGGCCCTGAAAGCTGGAAGTAATATCAGAGAACTGAGTGAAAATATAGATGGTTGAGGGGAAGAAATACACATATAATACACAGAATGGTACCTGGCACACAGTATGCACCATATACTTCTGATACTATGTGTCAGGCTTTATGCTAGGCACACACTGTAGAGAAAAAGAGCAGTGAGAATTACTTTTATCTAGATGAAAATGGATCCTTAGGAAATTGATCTCAGGTGCTTTAAATTTCTTATGCACCTCTGAGTTATATAAGTGATAAAGTCTTTTGACTTTCTTCATCCCTGAAATGAATAACTGAAACATGAGAGCCCTATTGAGTGAGGTTCAAAACAGAAATAGAGCCTTAAAATGTTGTGCCATGATGAAGACTATTTCAAATTGGACTGGTTTACATTCAACTTAGAATAATACAGTTTTAGGTCCTGTCTGTTTTTTAATCTTGCAAAGAACAGGAACAGAAGCAAACACGGCCAAGGATATCAGTTTCCTGGATGGAAAATAAACAATGCCTCAAAAAAGAATAAATTCCTTAATATTAATTTTTTTAAATTATTTTAAATTAAGGGAAAATATTTTTTCCTTTGAGCTGAGCTTAAGATTTCACAACGCGTACTATCACATCATAGAAATGAATGGAAGGAAGTACACCAAAATGTTAACAAAGGTTATCTCTGAGTGGTGGGATTATAGATTTTTTTTTCCTATTTTACACTTTTCTTTATTTTCAACATTTTGAAAAACTTCAAACCTATAGAAAAGTTCCACAAGTACCACGAACACTCATATACCCTTCACCTATATTCATCAATTATTAACATTTTGCCACATACGCTCTCCCTTTACATATAAATGTATATACTGTGTGTGTGTGTGTGTATCCCACTCTTTGTTTTTTGGTGGAACTATTTGAGAGTAAATGGTGGACATCTTCACCCCTAAACATTTTAGCTCATTTCACCTAAGAACAAGAACACTGACTTACATAACCACTATATAATTATTAAATTCAGGGTATGTAACAGATGTCCCAATAATCTTTATAGTCATTTTTTCACTATTCTAAAATCCAATCCAAGATCACACACTGCATTTAATTTTCAAGTCTCTTTAGTCTGGAACAGTTCCTCAGCCATCCTTTGTCTTTTATGACACTAATATTTTTGAGGAGTACATGCCTGTTATGTAGTAGACTGTGCTCAGTTTGGGTTATCTGACTGATTCTTCATGATTAGATTCAAGTTGGGCAGTTTTGGCAAGAATACTACAAAGATGATATTGTACCCTGTTCAATGCATCATCTCAGGAGGCACATGGTATCAGTTTGTCCTATTATCGATGATGTTAACTTTTATTACCTGGATAATTTGCTGTATGCCAGATTTCCCCACTGTAAACATGCCCTTTTCCTTCTTCATAATTTAATTAATAAGCTACCATTAGGGAGACAGTTTGAGAATGTGTAAATATCCTACTTCCCAAAAGACCTGCACCCAATGATTTTAGCATTCACTGATGATTTTTGCCTGACACAAATATAATTATATGATGGTGATTTTCTAACTCTACCACTCCTTCTATATTTATAAGTTGGCATTCTATTGTAAAGAGGAGATTTCTTTCTTCCCTTTCCATTTCAATTGTTTGCATCAGTATGTACTCATGGAGATTCTTTTTTTTTTTTTTTTGTATCAATGTGTTATACTTATTACTGTCATTATTCATTTTGATACTCATATTGTCCTACATTTGGCCAGCAAGATGTCTTTCAAGCTGGCTTTTATGTCCTTCTGAAATGTCCCTGTTAGTTTTTGAGCATTTTCTTATTTTCTGGCATTGCAAGATACTCCAAGCTCATCTTTACACAGCTCTGCAATCAGATATTTATCCAAGGAGCCCTAATTCCTTTTAGTGTTTCTGGGGTGAATGTTAGTTAGAAAGCAAACTGTGAATTTAGAAATCAGTTGCGCTTACTGCCTGCCAGGTGCATCATCATTTCTAGGCCATTACATACACACATAAACACATACATTTTTTACAAAATCACGAATTTATACTTTTGTTAATCTCAATAATTAAAAGAGAAAGAAAGGTAAAAAACCCCACTGGATTCTTCATCTCCTTACCCCATTCCATATTTTTATCTCCCTTCTCCCATCAGGAGAACCTGACTCCCAGCAACATCATTATATTAACTCATTTGCTCAACCTAAAATATACACAAAATGAGGTTCAGAATTACTATACCCATACCACTTCCAACAAAACCCTCAAGATTTCTTTGCTTTTATTGTCTTTAGAATATATTCCACTGAGGGTATACAGTTAAAGCACTATAGTAAAAAGGTTCAGTTCTCTCTTTTTTTCCTATTGTGTGGTTATATTACCAATTTGATAGACAGGTTTGTTTATTTTTGTTTGTATTCAACTTTAGGGTTTTCCTTTCTTTGTTGATTTCATTTTATATTCTGAATTTTTAAAACTTCATGGCATATTTTAAAAGAGAAGATACTGATTCTGTAAGGAATCAGATGAAGTAATATTTTCATGAAATCAAATTATTTAGGAGGGAAGGAAACATTAAATTCATAATATGCCTAATATGTACTGGGTACTTTATGTATGACCATATTTCACTGTCACAAAAACCCATTGTAGCTACCATAGACTCTATTTTCAGATAAGACAACTAATATTAGAGAGATTCAGTAATTTAATAAGGTCTCAAAGCCAGTGAGGGAAGAGATAGAATCTGAACACATGTCTGCCTGACTTCAGAGCCCATTTACTTATTATTAACTAATATTCAGCATGCTTATTAAATTGTAGGCAATACGTTTGCTCATTTAACCCTCAAAAGAACACCTTTTATTTTTATCCCATTTTACCAATGAGGAAATTGAAACTTACACTATCATCAGATAAATAGTTAAATTATGGTACTCTCCTATTATGGTATACTATGTATCACTTAATAAGAATACAATAAGAGCTAGCGTTCTTTCATGGAAACATCTCCAAGCCACATAAAGTTAAAAAAAAAAAAAAGTGTAAAATTTTTTTAACAATTATGTTGCAGAATACATGTTTTTACATTATGTAAAAAATAAAACACACATAATCAAACACTTATGTGTGTGTGTGTGTGTGTGTGTGTGCATGTATATAGGGGGCATGTGTTTATGTTTTGTGGACATCTGTCAGATACAGCAGATATAGGTGGTTACACCTAAGGGTAGGGAAGATTGAGGGAAGTTTTTCAAGGAGAATCTTAAGCTTTATCTGTATTCAATGTTTTTTGTTTTGTTTTGTTTTTTTTAAACACATTAAAATGGAGTGGGAGTTAGGAAACTCATCCACAATATTATGAGCACTTAAATACAGAGTTAGGACAAAAAGATTGGATTGATTCTAAACCTCATGCTCCTGATCATTGTTATCTCTCATTTTATTTCCACCATAAAATGGAGCAAGGAATTAAACACTCAGAGTAACAGACACTGATAAAGTTCATGGAGCAATAGAACAGTTTAGTGATTTAGAGAATGAGCTCTGAAGCCATACTGCTGGAGTCAGAATCCTGTTTTTGCCACTCACTAGCACTGCTCCTGAGCAAGTTACTTTAGCCTCACTGCATCCCAATTTCCTCATATATAAAAGTGGATCACAACATTAGTTACTTTGTAGGGTTATTGTGGGCAATAGATGAGCTACAGCATGTCAAGTATTTAGAATAGTACCTGGCACATAGTAAGTGCACAATAAATATTAGCTATTACTGTTACTACTATGACTGCAGACAATGATTGCACTAAAAGAAAGGTGACTTATCAGGAACATACTTTTAACTGAAAATCTTGCAAAGTCCCTATTTACGGTAAAGGAGAAATAGCAAGAATTCCTATCTTTCTCCTGGCATACAAGATTCTTCATTTACATTTTCTATTTCTAATATTAAACTTATTATTTTATAAAAAGCACCTGTAACCATGTGAACTACAGATAAGAGATTTGAACAAAGTATCTTGCTGAAACAAAAGTGGAAAGGCTAAAAGGGCATAGCAAATGCTATGAAATTCTTAAGGCCTCTCATTCAAGAATGCCAACACAGTGCCAAAAAGCATTGTACTTTTAGCATAAAATGCTAAATCTTTGCTTAATCCATACTTATATGCTGTTTTTTGAACTGTAAAAAAGAAAAGTGTGAAGACCAATAAAGTCAATATGTTCTATAGACCAGATTTTTCCTACTTTTCATATACCTAGCTGAAAATATGCTTAATTACTTCAATGCATATTTTCTGGAAGCAAGACACAGCTTTTAAAGTTAGCAAAATGGCTGAGGTCAATCTTAAAAAACCATCAGAAGCTCTAACATAAAGATACCTAGAGGTTCTTTTCTCCAAAGTCAGTCATTTTTCAAAACTAAGATAATGCCAGCTGTTTACAAATCACTTTCTCTCTTTCTGGTTCTTTAAAAATATTACATGTAACATTAACAAATACCATAATTCTCACTAAGAAGTTACTATAAATTGGATTAGTTCTGAAAGGAGTCAGAGAATTTGGTTGAGATTAATTTTTTGAAGAGTTTTGAAAATGAAATATTAAGTTTGCCTCTACAGATAAAAGTATGATAAATAACCCATTTGATTTCAAATCTAAGTGCAGTAAAGGTAAAAGAATCTGACAGAGAATGGATGAGAAAAGAATCAGGAACTCTTTTTTGTACTTTTATGTATTTTTTCATAAGTACTTTCTCCATATTATTAATCAAATTTCTCCATATTATTAAAATCAGTGCACAACCTGAATTTACTCCTCATTCAAATTCACCAATTTACAAAGTAGATTACATTTTCAAAGGAGGTAATGATAGCAGTACCCTGAAGGGAGTGCTCACTAAGCGCTTTAAGTTGTGTTTTCCATAATTACTTCATTTAATTCTTTCAGTATTTTAAGTTAAGTACTCTTAGTAACTCCATTTTATAGATGAAGAAACATTAAATAACTTGCTCAAGGAAACTAGGAAAATTAGCAAGTAGCAGAGCTGGTATCTGAACCCAGATTCTGATTCTTAATACTACACTCTAACCTCTTAACTATTAAACTATACCACCTCCCTTCAGACAAGGTAGGAAAACTAAAAACCCAAGGATTTTCCCCTTTTCGTATTTTTCTCTGTTGTGTTTGTATTGTTCTCAGTGTATCTGAGGTTTGTTTAGAATCCAACTAAAACAAATTGCTCCTGACAAAATATATTATCTGGAAGTTAAGAGGGCAGACAAAGGAGTTAAGCTAAAGGTAAAATATTTGCTGACACAACCCTAATATATTTAACTTACTGCCAGGAAAGTCTTGTTCAAGGCTAAAAATAAGTCAACCAGAGACATTTTAGTGCTGCCCATCATTAAAATAAAAACAATGTCTCTGGGTAGTGGTATCCCTACGTAACAAGACATCATTCAAACTGAATACCCATATGCCAAGCTCCCAATTCATGTATCACTACATCTTTGTTTCATACTTCAGAAGGGCATAGAATTTCTAAAATAATGTTTACATCTAGGACTGAGATTTCTAGCAGACTGAAGCTTTTTTTTTTTTTTTTTTTTTTTTAAAGCTCTTGAGTATATAGAATAATGGTAAATTATTATCTAAATTCTTAGGAGAATCTCTACTGGAGTCATGTTTTACAGCAATCAGCTCAGTCTTGCCCTGTGGAATCCTACGTATTGTGGAATTAGAACTGAGACCTGGAGTTGCCTTGATCAGCAGAGAAGCTCCGATTATTCACTATGGAAAAGAAAGGCAAGACCCCAAGTAACCTTCTTGTTCTTTCCTATCCCAGTGAAAAGTACCAGAATAATACGTATTCTTTGTTTTTTGCTTTGAGATACAGTTTACCTTTAAGAGACAAAATGGACAAATAATGAAGAAATTAAACTGATATCCCAAAGTATTAATTTATTTCAAAGATAAAGAGTAGTATTTATATTACATAAATTGGAAAATTGTGGTAGTATTATTCAACTCTAAGGCTTAAAGGCAAATAATAGTAATAGCATCAATGGGATTAATATGAATTAGCAATTGGACTAGATTTTATATTGATAAGACAAAAGCTAGAAATTCCCATAATTCAAAAGCCTGAAACACTGAAGCTACCAAAAAGGAATTATCCCAACAAAAAGACACTTGAAAATTCACCTAACTAGAGCTCTGATTGTGGAACTTCTTGCATAGAATCCCTACTTTAATACAGTTTTGGTTAACTACTTTAATAATTCATTAATACTAAACAAGAGTCCCACTAAATGAAGAAAGATGCCCAATATCTGGGGTGTTTGAGAAACAACTGAGTTTCAAACTGGAACTTATTTTGAATAATTAAGATATCAACATATAAAAACTCTCATTTTCAGGAAAGAAGGGGATAATTCACCTACCCTATCACCATTCTCCTCACACCATACAATTCAATCAGCAAATGTTATGAGATAACTATGAGCGAGCATGTATATCAGCAACAGAGCCTGCATTCCGAAGCAATGCTATACAAATTAATTTTGACTATGCTTCTATTGTTAACTGTTTGCATAACAACAAAGTCACCAGTGTAACAGAAACTGCAAACTGATTTGTGAACTGGCAACCAATGCCTGGAAAATATTCTTGTAGCAGGTTATTAGAAATTATGCATGCTACCCTGAAATTTTCTCTGTTTGGTGGATGAACATCTCACCTGACATTTCATTTAAAAGGAACAAAAATCCAGCCTCCCACATGGTAGGGCATCTGGCTGGATAAACTATACTGAATACTTACCTAGAGCTGTAAAATCTGAACCTGATTTGAACAGAGCTGAAGCTAGGAGCTGAAACTGTAAAAGAAAAATAAAAGCAAATTAGCTAGCTAAGAACATTGGAGAAAAACAACTTCTATAACTTGGACCATTGATTAGCCATTGTGTCTTTGCACATGTGTTGCATAGGTCTGTTCATCAAACAGTGGCAAGAACAACAACACAGTTAAAGAATATGCTGACTTTTTTATTGGGCCACTATTATCATTTCCCAAACACTGTACCAAGTCCTGAAATTTATTTAAAAATGTATTAATATCTGTATTTATTAAGGAACAACAGGGGACCTGAAATAAAAAAGAAATTTCTCATTTGGAGATATATCATATATGTACAATGCCCTGGGCACCATTACTGAATTTTTAGTATGTATACATTCTCACCTCAAAAATAAATACATGCCACTGTAAAACTCCTGATGTGTCTGCTTTGCAAATCAAACTTTGGGGAAAAAAGCATAGTTATTATGTATAGGCCATTTCTAAGTTACAACGTAGATTGTGATTCTACAATCATGTATAAGTATATTGTTAAAACTCAAAGGTCTTTTTTTTTTAAACACAGAAATAATGTTCTATATGTTGATTAGATTCCCAGGGTAGCCTGTTAAGGGAACAGATAATGTAATTGAAAAATGAGGAAACAGAGTAAGACAAAACTACTGTAGCACTGCTGCTAATTTAACAAATTTGTAAAAAAATAAAAATTTAAGAGAACTATTCATATTCATCTTGAATGATGAAAAAAGGCAAATCAAAGGAAAGAATAAGAGTAGACAAAAGGATGCATATAGCAACTCTCAATGGAGTTACCTGACACTTTTCAAGGCTTGAGAGGTTGATACGTCTGATTCCTCATGATATATTTCATATATGCTTGCAACCTTCATTTCAGTTATTAATCACATTTAATATTTGTAAACCATGATTAATGTTCCCTTGAAGGGCAGAAATTAAACAAATATTCCAGAGGTATCTAAATATATTTTGGGCATCAGTCCTTCATGAGATAAATCTACTGCAAGTATTGTTTAGTTTATTTTAATAAAGTCTTTCGATGAGCAGAAATGTTAAGTTTGTTGAAGTCCAATTTATCAAGGTTTTTCTTTTTAGAATTGGTTTGTCTATTTCCTAAAAAGGAAAAACAAAAAAACAAAACAACAAAACAACAACAACAAAAACACCTTGCTGGAGTATTCATAGGGACTGCATTAAACTAAAGATCAATTAGGAAAAATGGGCATCTTAAAATTGTAGACTTCTGTGCTGATTTGAAGCTGTTATAAACCCCAGAAAAAGTCATGTTCTTTTAATCCATTCCTGTGGGTTTAGACCTATTGTGGGTGGAATCTTTTGACTGGGTTGTTTCAACTGAGATGTGACCCACCCAATTCAAGATGGGTCTTAATCTTTTACTGGAATCCTTTATGAGGATAAAAGAAAGAGAAACACCCAGAGATCTTGGAAAGGAAAGCCCCAGGAGAAGCAAGCAAGGACCCACAGAAAGTGAAAGAGCCAGAACCTGAAAGCAATGAAACCCGAGAAAGAAGGATCAGCAGACGCCAGCCATGTGCCTTCCATGTGACAGAGGAACCTCGGATGCCATTGGCCTTTCTTCAGAGAAGGTATCATCCTGTTGATGCCTTAATTGAGACATTTTTATGGCCTTGGAACCATACATTTGTAAACAAATAAATCCCCATTGTTAAAGCCAACCCATTTCTGGTATATTGCATTCTGGCAGCTTTAGTAAATCAAAACATCTTCCAAATCATAAATGTGGTATCTCTCTCCATTTATTTAGATCTTCTTTAAATTTTTACAATAGACTTTTTACTACACATTAGATATTTCTGATGCTAATATGTTAAATTCTAAATTTTCATTTTCCAAATGTTTATTGCTAGTTTAAAAATAATTTTTTTTTTTCCTATTGACCTCATATCCTGTAATCTTGCTAAATTCATTTACTGCTGAGGACTTTTTTTTAATAAACTCTGTGGGATTTACTATGTATACAAATATGCCATCTGCAGATAATTTTACTGGTTCCTTTCTGACCTAGATGCTGTTTATTTCTTTTTCTTGCCTTATCGCACTAGCTAGGACTTCTGGTATAATACTGACTTAGAGGTGTTCATGGCAGACATCCTTTCTTTGTCATAATCTTAGGAAAAAGGGTATAATGCCTCACAATTGAGTATGATGCTCACTGTAGGTTTTTCATAGATGTCCTGTTTATTAAATTTAGGGAGTTTCTTTCTATTTATAGTTTGCTAAGAATTTTTATCATGAATGGGCATATTGTCAAATGCTTGTCTTCATTTATTGAGATGCTCTATGTTTTTTTTCCTTCATTCTGTTAATGTGTTGAATTACACTGATTGATTTTAAAATGTTAAACCAAGTTTGTATTCCTAGGGTAAACCCCTATTTGGTTATGGTGCATTAAACCTTTCATGCATTCAATTAGCTAAAATTTTCCTAAAAATTTTCCATCTACATACACAAGGGGTTATTAGCCTGTACTTTTCTTGGCTTGTGATATCTTTGTTGGGTTTTTATATCAGAATTAGGTCGGCTTCATAAAATGATTTAAGAAGTGTTCTGTGACACTCTGATTTCTGAGTCTGGGTAGAACTGGTATTTTTTCTTCCTTAACTGGTTGATAGAATTTACTGATACAGCCATCACACCTAGAATTTTTTTGTTGGAAAGCTTATTACAAATTCAATCTCTTTAGTAGACACGGAGTTCCTTAGGATTTTCTATTTCTTCTTGTGCCAAGTTTGATAGTTGTGCCTTTCAATGAATCTGTCCATTTCATCAAGTTCCTGAATATGTTGACAAAGTTGTCCATAATACCCCTTTATTACCTTTGTAAAGTGTGCAGGGTTTGTAGTGATTTCCCCTTTTCTTTGTGATACCGATAATTTATGTTTTCACTCTTCTTCCCTTGATCGATCTTGCTAGTGGTTTATCAATTTTATTCACTTTTTCAAAGAATCAACTTTTCACATTTTTAATTTTCTCTATTGTTTCCTATATCACTAATTTCCTATCTTCCATTTATGTGGGTTCAGTTTGTCCTCTTTTCTAACTCAGGTGAAAGATAAACTTCATTGGTTCTACATACAGAAGAATGAGGAGAAAACTACTTTTTTTTTTTTTGGCTTTTAACAATGGGAATTTATTAGCTTATAACGTTACAGTTTTTTTTTTTTAATTCAGTCATTTTTTATTTTTAGTACTTTTAAAACATTTTTTATTGTGAAATATACAGGCAGAAAAATTAAAAATTTCAAAATACAGCTTAACAAGTAGTTACAGAGCAAATTTCAAAGTATAGTATGGGCTACAGTTCCACAATTTCAGGTATTTCCTCTAGCTGTTCTAATACATTAGAGACTAAAAAGAAATATCTATATGATTCAGTAGTCATAATCTTTGTTAACTCCTCCCTCTCATCTGATCATTCTCTCAATTTTCAGAGATATTTGGGCAATAACCAATCTTACTTTTTCATGTTGAAAAGGGGTATAAACATTATGGGGTGAGAGGGATGCAACTGGTTGATGTTCTTGGAGGGACTGGTACCTCTGGGTTTCAGGGCTTAGCTGGCATAGGAACAATCTAGATGCTTTAAGTTTCTGGAAAATAAACTTAGTGAGTGAAACTTTTATAGAGTCTCAGAGAGGGACCTGGGTATTCTTTTAGGGTTTTCAGAAATACTGTTGGTTGGGGCTTGGCATACTGTGGCAATTTGCAATATCTGGCTGAAGCTTGTGTTAAAAGTAACCTCCAGAATAGCCTCTCAACTCTATTTGAAATCTCTTAGCCACTGAAACCTTATTTTGTTACATTTATCTTCCTCCTTTTGGTCAAGAGGGCATTGTCAGTCCCATGGTGCTCATCCCTGGGAGTCATGTCCCACATTGCCAGAAAGACTTATACCCTTGGAAGTCTTGTCCTATGTTGGGGGTGGGAGGAGGAGGGTAATGAGTTTATTTGCAGAGCTGGGCTTAGAGAGAGAAAAGCCACATCTGAACAACAAAAGAGGTTCTCTGAAAATGACTCTTAAGCATAAATATAGGAAGGCTTAGCTTCCCCATTAAAGAAATAAGTTTCATAAGAGCAAGCCTTAAGATCGAGGGCTTGGCTTATTATACTAGGAGTCCCTAATGCTTGAAAGAGTATCAGCAATTTCCCAGGTGGGGAAGTTGAATAATTCCATGTTTTTTCTACAGTCCTTCAAGGGACTTTGCAAATACGTTTTTATTATCTGCCCAAACATACTCTGGAATGTATAAGGGTATCACATTAAACTATACAGAATTATAAGATCTCATTCCTATTCCAGGCTCCATGTGTTTAGGTTGTTTAAATGAACTGGCCAGACAGGTTAAGTTAGATTGTGTGCTACAAAAAAATTTAAATTTTATACAAAATAAACATTTCTTCCTTTGATGTTATACAGAAGGTGAAGTTTGAAAATACAGACAATATCATCCTTTACCCTGTATTCTGATTTACCTTTGTCCCAATCAGATGAGCTTCATTCATATCTCTAACTAAAGTCTGATCTCTTTTTTTTTTCGGCTTCTTAAACAGTTGCTATTCAAATAGAGTAATGCTGACTTTCAGAGCTGCAGGACTCCAACTCTGAGTCTTAGGTGTCACACAGGTACCCAAAGTTCCAGGGAAATACCAGTTTATACACATAGAGCACAGCATCTCAGAATTTAGAAATAACACTTGAAACTCAGGAATAAATATGACTCCTGTATAGCTTACAATCTAGGCCCTAATTTTCTTATAAGTATTTTCTAAATGAGCCCATACAATATGTGTCCTTTTGTCCTCAATGTTCGTTCACCTCATTGCATGCCTCATGACTTCATTCCTTTCTGTAGTCACACAATATTCCATCATGATGTATACACCACACTTCACCCTTCTGCTGAAAACTGCTATTTTAACAATCTGATAAATTAAGTGGAATGGATAATATGTTCTGCCTTAGGATTTTAACTGCTACCAAGAGATACAACACAATCTGAATAAAGACCTCTCTTCCAAACTCTGGATTTAAATATCCAACTGTTCCCTCAACATTTCAAGTCAGTTTTCTCACGGATATCTCAAATTAAACATATTCAGAGTTATACCGCTGATCCCATTCCCCATCCACTGCCACAAACAACCTCTACCCAGAGACTTCTTACGTCGGTTGATAGTAATTCCATCCTTCCAGTTTTTTCAGGCCAAAACTTTGGAGTCATTTCTTTCAAGTTTTTCATCCAATCCATCACAAAATTCTGTTGGTTCTATCTTTAAAGTATATCAGAATCCCATATATTTTAATTCTTACCACTTCTACTATTATTACTTTGGTTTGAGCTACAAGAATCCCTTGCTTTGATTCTTACAACCTCCCTCACAGGTCTCTCTGCTGCCATCCTTCTTCCCACTTCATATATATGCAATACAGAAATCAGAGTGATACAAATAAAACGTAAGTCAGGTCATACTATACCTCTGCTCAGAATCTTGAAATGGCTCCTTATTCATTCGGAGTAAAAGCCCAAGTCCTAACAGTGGCTTAAAAAGTCATTAACTATTTGTTCCCCAATCCCTGCTTTTATCTCTGATCTCATTCCTTACTACTTTCACCCTCCCTTCCTCTACTTCAGCCACACAGGCCTACTTGCTGTTCTCCTGGACCATGACAGAATCATTCCTATTCCTTTTGCCTGGAATTATCTTCCCGAAATTAGCTGCTTAGATCACTCCCTCAGATCCTTCAAGTCTTTGTGCAGATCTCTTGCTAAATGAGACCTATTATGATCGTCTTATTTAACAATTTAATTGCCCAACTCTTACCACTTATATTTAAGATCTCCCTTAACCCTGTCTTTATTTTTCCACAGTACTGATCAAATTCTAATTTACTACATAATTTGCTTATTTAATATGTTTATTATCTCTGCCCACTGGGATGTAAGCACCTGCTGGCCAGGGATCTTGTTTGGTCCATTGATATGTCCCATGTGCCTTCTAGAATGCCATATTACAGGGATTCAATACATATTTATTAAATCAATGACATCAATACTTTGGAAGCTCAGCAGAAGTAAAATTAATACAAAATGTATCATACTGGCTGAAAATGATTTTTCTCATTCCTTATATAATCGTATCTGATTATGGTAGAATTGATTTAGGCAACCTTTTCTGGGGCCTTTTCTAAAAAAAACTATCATTTTCATCAAGTATACTAGAAGTTCATCATGAATTCAGAACCCATGTTCTGGATCCTGGAGACTGATGGAAAGTAAAGAACCATTATTTGGTATATAGATGGTAGTCAGTCATTATTTTCCTTATAAGAGGCATGGTGATGATTACAATGATGATGATGATGATGATGATGTTGCTGATATGATGATCATGATGATAATCACCAAAGAATAAAATCTAAAAACCACTTTCAGTTACTGATCAAATAATTTAATATAATGAAAATGTTGTGAAATATAGAGAGCAAAAACAAGCTAATACAGAAAATAACAGTAAGCCCTTCCTCAGTATCTAGAATCGTAAAAGTGAAGATCTACAAACCTCACTAATAATTCAAAAGACTGTACTTGAACGGTTAAAAAGAAATTTCTTCCCCCAAAACAGATTATTGGAATGGTAAATGTCTGAATAGTTCAGTTAAATCTGTCCACACAATTAAAAAAAAAAAAAATCCTGCAAGTTATTCTGCAATTCTCAATGTCTGGAGTATTTTCAGTTTTCTGCTACATTAAGTGCAAACAAAGGCGAATTTTAGGGTGATGGTTTTGTTTTGAAAGTTACTGAGGTGATTTTAAAACAGACACACACACATCTCACGTCATTTTTACTAACTTCTGCTAGGGCTAAACAATCCTTCATAGATCAAGCTTTTAAAAAATTGAATGGAAGCCTGCAGAATACAAAATCATAAGTTGTTACACTCAACAACAGAAAAAATAGAAATCTACCAAATTTTAAAAATGGCTCTTTAAATTTGAGATATGTCCCTGTTCTGATTTTTCCTATTAGCCTACCTTTATGAACATACAGTCTGTTTTCTTTGGCCTACTTGCGGCTCACAGAGCTGAAATGATTTATTTGCAATATTTTATTATGGTGTTTTAAAAAATAAGTGAAAAATTATTGTTCCAGGGTATAGTCATTTTATGCAGAATATGAAGAAAATATAAAGAAATCTATTTAAAACTCTCAAATGCATGGTTTTACTAAATAAACATTAACAGACTCTTCACAATTGTGCACAGTTTTAAGCTATAGTGTATTAGAGCAAATGTATTCTGCTATTTGGCAAAACTATCATAATTTCTCCTATTTCAAATAATAAGTTTCATGAATTGACTGAAGACTAATGGAAAGTCAACTATCTATCTCCCTTCCAGGGCACTGTAAACAGTGTTTGGTTGATTCTCCAAATGAAGAATCGTAACTAATATCGGATAAGAGACACAGAACTTATTTTCACGGTAGGTAACCATGAGAGAATAGCTCCTTGTCTTGGTGCCAAAGACATACAGGCCCTTTTACTTGAAAGAACAATGAACCTAGTGCCTGAAAGTGAGTCAACATTAAATCTGAAACCTGTGTAAATGCTGAAAAGAGGAAAGCACTGTTTGATGCTGCTATTACAAAGTTAAAGCTAAGCAACAGCTAACAAGAAAATGGATGTAAGGGATAGAACTACATATAATCAGCACCAATTCTGTGAGTGGAACGTAAAATGGGCTGTAGTTCAGATGTTGTTAGATGAACTATGAAGAAGGATGGCTGACAAAAGGAATCTCAGAAGTTCGTGGAAAGAGGCTGTAAGAGCATGAAACTGGTTGCAGGTGCATTCACACAATATGGACAAGCATATATACCCATAAGAATATTAAGTCTTTAGAAATAGTTACATCTATCCAATATTCTGTAATAGATAACTGACAAATAATCATCTCCTACTGATTTCTCAAGTTTAGGAACCAATGAATGAAGTTAGTAGTAGCCTATAGTAAAGCTGTACTGCTAAACATTCAAAAAACTAAACGTTAAGGCAGCAGAGATTCCACTCCCAATCCTTCTCCACTTTCCACAAAATCGGGGAGTTTTCTCTCTCTCGAGGGATTTAAGTATCAACAGATAAGTTTATATCGAACTATTTTGTAATTCTTAAGTAGAATAAATATGGGACTATGGAAGAAATAAAAATTTCTATTTCATTCCTCACACACAAACTTAATGTCTAAGTCAAAACTTTATACTAGAATCCTTTCAGAATGGATCAGGTGTTTCTTTGTGTGACTTGAATCTCATATTATCATAAGAAAAGGGGCCTATTCAATTTGTATTTCAGCTCTCAGATTCATTTTTAAGATTAGTAGTGTCATCTTAATTTCCTTATTTTCCTTTAAACACTCAGGAGTAAAATCAGCAAATATACATTAGAAAGATATTTAAAAAACATACTCAATTTCCAGTTTAGTCATGCCTTTACCTCTTTTGTTTCTTCTGGGTCTGAATGATCCACAGTTATATAAAGATCATTTTGTAAATATTTCAGAGCACTAAGGGGATCCATTTGGGCCTTTTCCTCAAACCTAGAAAAAGAAAACAAGAATAATAATTGTCTGTGGTTAGAAATAAACATCAGAAGTGTCCTCAGACCTGGAGTGGATTACATACACTATATATACAGGAGTTATTCTGAATATCTAAAAAACTTGGCTTGGGAATTCAGAAGCAAGAATCCTGCCATGTAGGTAGCATAGATGTGGAGTCCCTGGAGATATAATGGTGATGCCCAATGATCATGAGCAGTTATGGGCCAGAGACTAGGTAATAGTGTACCCTGTGACATAAGGGTCCAACCTTCACTTAAAACTACAAACTAGGATTAAATCAACTACAAAACACAGTGAATACGGTAAATATTTTACATAACAACTGTAAAACAACCAATGTAGTTAATACTGAGACTCATAAAAAGCAAGTAAAGAAAAAAATTATTGATATATTTTCCACTGGAGGTAACTAACAGTGGAACCAAGTAAGTATAGTCCCAGATTAGGTCTTTTTAATGAGACTGTTTTCATGTCTCAGTCAATAACAACAATAACAGAAACAACAATTGAAGCAACCACTTATCAAGCATTTGTTGTGTGCTAGACACTGTACTAAGTATTTTATGTATCTCTTCATTTATCCACATGATTATCATCATTTTTAAAACAACAAATAAGAAACTGAGACCCTAATAATTAATTTGCACAAGATAAGAGCTAGTACATGGCATAACAAGAATCAAACCCAGATCTATCTGATTCCAAAGTAGAAAAGGAAACAAAGAGTTCTCTTAAAAACAACAGCAACAACAACAACAACCTTGTTTGGGCTATTTATCTATTTAAATAAGATAATGTCTCTTGGCCATAGCATAATTATACATGGTGTGCCATTGTCTTTGATGTAGTCTTGTGGGGCAGACACTTTGGTGCTGATTAGATTTGCTTGGAATGTGCCCCACCCAGGGTGATGACTCTGAAGAGATATTCCCATGGAGGCATTCCCATTCAGGGTGAGCTTTGATCAGTGGAGCCATATAAATGAGCTGACTCAAAGAGAAGGAATTCAGTGCAGCTGTGAGTGACCTTTTGAAGAGGAGCAAGCGTACTAGAGAGGAAGTCCTGGGAGAAAGCCATTTTGAAACCAGAACTTTGGAGCAGATGCCAGCCACGTGCCTTCCCAGCTAACAGAGGTTTTCCGGACGCCATTGGCCACCCTCCAGTGAAGGTGCCCAATTACTGATGTGTTACCTTGGACACTTTATGGCCTTAAGACTGTAACTGTGTAGTCAAATAAACCCCCTTTTTATAAAAGCCAATCCATCTCTGGTGTTTTGCATTCCTCAGCATTAGCAAACTAGAACACATGGATTTTAAAAAATAAATTGGTATGCTTTTCAAAATACTACACTTAGAGAAAGAAACGTAAACATTTAATTTCCTTTGGATAAGAAAAATGGTAGAGTCTTTTGCAAATGGAAGGCTGTTGGTGTTCAGGTTGATAGCATCAACATATTTCTTATCCTTAGACCTAACCTCAGTGATAGGATATCTGTATCTCAGGTAGGGGTAACAACTAGCAAAATATTATAGCTCTTTTATATCAGACAGCTCCCTGAGAGTGAGAACCAGACTTACAGCCTTCAGATAAATGTGCCTTAAGTGGAGGTCATGTTACTCCACCAAGCTGTCTACAAATGATTAGCACTTGAGCCAAAGGCAATCATCTGGAGCTTGATCAGCAGCTTATCAGGTGGCCTGGCAAAATTCTTTCCAATACGGACACTTACTCTAGGGAGCCAGATACTCTCTCTTAGAGAATTTGTGTGCAAGATAACATGGAACCACAAAGGCAGATACACACAAAGAAGGCAGTAAAAAGAAGTCATGAGATGGCAGATACCATGTATGTATGTATGTATGTAGGTAGATAGGTAAGTAGGTAGGTAGGTAGGTAGGTAGCAGGTTGTGTGTGTGTGTGTGTTTGTGTGTGTGTGTGTTTATGTAAATGCAGAGAGGTCTGAGGTTGAGGGAAAGTAGAGTCAGGAGTAGTCAGTAGAACAGGAGAAGCAGACAGAGAAAAAGCAAAGAGAGAGACAGGCTTTATTACAAGGAAAGCTACTATAGTTGCTACTGGGCTACCAGAAATCTGGTTTCCTAAACAATCCTCCATTAGGCCATAATGTTCAAATGCTGAGATGATGCCTTAATTCCCTGGACATTCTCATAACACATTCTCTCTCAGCTGAAGTATCCTAAGCATGTTTTTATTTTCTGCAATCTGAAATAATACACCAAACACAACTACCATCTTATAAAATCCAGCAGAGATCAATTTTCAGGAAAGTATGTCTTCCCTATTCTAAGTAGTTTTTGGCCTGAATGAACTTATCACTGGACTTGAATTGTAGTCTAGAATTCTATTTCAGCCAACAGTTTTGCCCTGTTCCTACAGGAACAGAAATTAACCCTTATTTTAAAAAGTGGGTTTCCTTTCTTTCCCTCCTTTACTGCCCAAATCATCAGAGTTTAGAAACTTAAATGTTATAGGAAAAAAAGAGGTGGTAGTCTATTTATTGTATCATTGGGTACCACTAAGAAGAAGAAGACGACTTTTCCTTGGCAAAGAATATACTTTATTCCCTCAACATTCATATTTAACTAATCAGAGTAAATAATTGTTTTCTATAAGAAAAACAAACAAACAAACAAACAATATGCCAACACAGAAATATCGGGTAAGCTTCTCCACAATGAAAGAATAGCTGTCTAATTTAGTACAAAATTTGACTTAAAAAGGACAATTTTCATACTCTACCCAATTCATAGAAACAAACTTCTGTCTATCTGCTTACAGGATAGCACTGACCCTCAAATTCTCGAATCTACTGACGAGTTTGGTAAAGTAAAAGGTCTGTATTTCTTCAAATGTCTAAAACTTACCTTTTATTAAAGATTTTAACTAATAGTAGACATAATCCTCTAAAATTAAAAATGAGTCTGATTATTTTTTAAACTTTATTTATCAACAAATTGAAAAACATTTCAAAAACAAAACAAGGAATAAGAAAAACAAATAACCTAAATTAACTACATTGCTTCCAGCATGTTCCTACCATACCCCAAGAAAGTTAACAAACCATAGTCACTCCTGAGCATTCCCATAACATTAAGATTACTCTCCATAACTTATGTTCTTATTAGATTATCATCCCCCCTTCACTAGCTGCAGTCTATCTCTAGGTCCCCTACATTCTACAACATAAAATATTTATTTTACATTTTTCACAGAGTTCACATTAGTGGTAACATACAATCTCTCTCTTTTTGTGTCTGGCTTATTTCCCTCAGCATTATGTCTTCAAGGTTCATCCACGTTGTCGTATGTTTCACAATCTCACTCCTTCTTACTGCCATGTAGTCCATCGTGTGTATATACCACATCTTGTTTATCCACTCATTTGTTGAAGGACATTTGGATTGTTTCCATCTCTTGGCAATTCTGAATAATGCCGCTATGAACATCGGTTTACAAATATCTGCTCATGTCACTGCTTTCAGATCTTCTGGGTATTTACTGAGAAGTGAAATTGCTGGATCAAAGGGTAACTCACTGTCTAGTGTTCCAAGGAACCGCCAGACTGACCTCCAGAGTGGCATTATACAGTCTCACTAGCAATGAATAAGAGTTCCAATTTCTCCACATCCTCTGCAGCATTTGTAGTTTCCTGTTTGTTTAATGGCAGCCATTCTTACTGGTTTGAGATGATATCTCATTGTGTTCTTAATTTGCATCTCCCTAATAGCTAATGAAGATGAACATTTTTTCATGTGTATTTTTAGCCATTTGTATTTTTTATTCAGAGAAATATCTTTTCATATCTTTTTCCCATTTTATAATTGGGTTGTTTGTACTATTGTCGTTGAGTTGTAGGATTTCTTTATATACGCAAGATAGCAGTCTTTTGTCAGATGCACTGTTTCCAATGGCTGCCTCATCACCATTTTGACAAATTCCTTTGTGGTATAGAAACTTTCAATTTTGAGGAGTTCCCATTGATCTATTTTTTCTTTCGTTGCTTGTGCTTTGGGTGTAAGGTCTAAGCAGCGACCTCCTAATACAAGATCTTGAAGATGTTTCCCTACTTTATCTTCTAGGGGTTTTATATCACCATCTCTTATATTGAGGTCTTTAATCCTCTCTGAGTTAATTTTTGTGTAGGGTGTGAGGTAGACGTCCTCTTTCATTCTTTTGATATGGATAACCAGTTCTCCCAGCCCCATTTGTTGAAGAGACTGTTATGTCCCAGTTCAGTGGGTTTGGGGGCCTTATCAAAGATCAGTCGACCATAGATCTGGGGGACTGCTTCTGAATTCTCAATTTGATTCCATTGATCAATATGTCTATCTTTGTGCCAACACCATGCTGTTTTGACTACTGTGGTTTTATAATAAGCTTCAAAGTCAGGAAGTGCAGTCCTCCACTACGCTTTTCTTTTTTAGAATGTTTTTAGCAACTCAAGGCATCTTTCCTTTCTAAATAAATTTGATAACTAGTTTTTCCAAGTCTTCAAAAGTAGGCTGTTGGAATTTTGATTGGAATTCTACTGAATCTGTAGATGAGTTTGTGTAGAATTGACATCTTAACGACATTTAGCCTGTATCTCCATGAACACAGAATATTTTTCCATATTTTTAGGTCCCCTTCTATTTCTTTTAGTAAAGATATGTAAGTTTCTACGTATAGGTCTTTTACATCCTTGGTTAACTTTATTCCTAAGTATTCGAATTTTTTAGTTGCTATTGAGAATGTAATTGTTTTCTTGAGTGCCTCTTCAGTTAGGTCATTTCTAGTATACAGGAACATTACTGACTCACGTGCATTAATCTTGTATCCTGATACTTTGCTAAATTTGTTTATTAGCTCAAGTAGCTCTACTGTCAATTTCTCAGGGTTTTCCAGATATAAGTTCATATCATCTGCAAATAATGACAGTTTTACTTCTTCCTTTCCAATTTGGATGCCTTTTATTTCTTTGTCTTGCTGGATTGCTCTGGCTAGCACTTCTAGCACAATGTTGAGCAACAGTGGTGAAAGCGGGCAGCCTTGTCTCATTTCTGATCTTAGAGAGAAGGCTTTCAGTCTCTTACCATCGAGTACTATGCTGCTGTGGGTTTTTCATATATGACCTTTATCATATTGAGGAAGTTCCTTTCAATTCCTACCTTTTGAAGTGTTTTCATCAAAAAAGGATGCTGGATTTTGTTGATTGTTTTTTCAGCATCTATTTAGATGATCATTTGATTTTTCCCTTTTGATCTGTTAATGTGTTATATTATACTGATTGATTTTCTTATGTTGAACCATCCTTACATGCCTGGAATGAACCCCACTTGGTCTTGGTGTATGATTTTTTAAATGTATCTTTGGATTTGATTAGCAAGTATTTTGTTGAGAATTTTTGCATCTATATTCATTAGGGAGATTGGCCTGTAGTTTTCCTTTCTTGTAACAATCTTTACCTGGTTTTGGTAGTAGACTGATGGTAACTTCATAAAATGAGCTAGGTAGTATCCAATTTTCTTCAATTTTTTGAAAGAGTTTAAGTCATATTTGGCATCAGTTTTTTGGGAAAGTTTGGTAGAATTCCCCTGTGAAGCATCAGGCCCTGGCTTTTATTTGTGGGAAGCTTTCTGACGACTGATTGGATCCCTTTGCTTGTGATTGATTTGATGAGTTCCTCTATTTTGTCCCTAGTCAGTCTAGGTTCTTCATGTTTTTTCAGGAAATTATCCATTTCCTCTAAATTATCTAGTTTGTTGGCATACAGTTGTTCATAGTATCCTTTCTGATTATTAAAATTTCTTCAGGATCTGTAGTAATGTCCCCTCTCCCATTTATTATTTTGTTTGTTTGGGTCTTTTCAATTTTGTCAGTCTAGCTAAGGGCTTGTCAATCTTGTTGATCTTCTCAAAGAAGCAACTTTTGGTTTTCTTTATTCTATTTTTGTTTCTTTGTTTTTGTTCTCTGTATCATTTATTTCTGCTTTAATCTTTGTTATTTCTTTTCTTCTACTTGGTTTAGGATTAGTTTGCTGTTCATTCTCTAGCTTCTTCAGTTGTTCCACTAGTTCTTTGATTTTAGATCTTTCTTCCTTTTTAATGTATGCATTTAGAGGTATATATTTCCCCTTCAATACCACTTTCACTGCATCCCGTAAGTTTTGATATGCTGTGCTCGTTTTCATGTCTCTACATATTTTTCAATTTCTCTTAAAATTTCTTCTTTAACCCACTGATTGTTTAGGCGTGTGTTGTCTAACCTCCAGATATTTCTGAATGTTCTAGATCTTTGATGGTTATTGACTTCTAGTTGTACTCCACTGTGATCAGAGAATGTGCTCTGAATAATTTTGTTCTAGTTTGCTAATGCTTCCGGAATGCAAAACACCAGAGATCGACTGGCTTTTATAAAAGGGGTTTATTTGGTTACACAGTTCCAGTCTTAAGGCCATAAAGTGTCCAAGGTAACACATCAACAATCGGGCACCTTCACTGGAGGATGGCCAATGGCGTCCAGAAAACCTGTTAGCTGGAAAGGCACATGGCTGGCATCTCCTCCAAGTTCTGGTTTCAAAATGGCTTTCTCCCAGGATGTTCATCTCTAGGCTCCAGTTTCTCTCCAAAATGTCACTCTTAGTTGCTCTTCAAAATGTCACTCACAGCTGCACTGAGTTCCTTCTGCTTGTCAGCTCATTTACATGGCTCCACTGATCAAGGCCCACCCTGAATGGGCGGGGCCACGCCTCCATGGAAATATCTCATCAGAGTTATCATCTACAGTTGGATGGGGCACATCTCCATGCAACAATCCAATCCAAACGTTCCAACTCAATCCCACCAATATGTCTGCCCCACAAGATTGCATCAAAGAATATGGCTCTTTCTGGAGGACATAATACATTCAAACCAGCACATTCCACCCCCTGGACCCGAGAAAAACATATTCTTTCCAAATATAAAATACATTCATCCCATCACAATATCACAAAGACTTAAATCATTTCAGTAACAATAGTTAAGTACAAGATCTCATCAAAATCAATTATGGGCATGGTCAGTCCTAAGGCATAATTTTCCTTTGGCTGTGGTTCTGTGAACTTAGAACAAGTTATGTGCTTCCAATATACAAAGGAGGGACATTCACAGGATAAACATTCCCACTGCCATAAGGAAAACCTGAAAGGAATACAGGGTTCACAGGACCAAAACAGTTCCTAAAACCCTCAGGACAAACTCCATTAGATTTCAAAGTCTGAGAGTCATTAACAGAACAATGTTGCATCCTTGGAGCTTGAGAGAGCGGGAGTCTAACCCTTCCTAAAGGCCTTTGTGGCAGCCCTTTCCTCTCCAAATGCTTGGGTGAGTGCTCTAACATATCCACACACTGGGGAGACCACCTTCTTGGCCCCACCCTCCTCAAACATGGGGATTCCCTTCCATCTCCGGGGCACACGCTCAACCCCTTCAGAACAGTGGGGTGGCAGCCAGGCTCTTCCCAACTCCCTGGGAATGTGCTCCACCCTCTTTGGGACCTGGATGGCAAAACTCTTCTAGAGCATAGAGGCAGAATGCCCATCCTCGACCTCTGGTGCAAACTCACCCTTTCCATGCATGTGGGCCACTCCGCTCTCCCAGCCCGAGACCTCTTGACTCCACACCTCAACCTCCATGGCTCTGTCCTTGAAGAAATTTTTCCTTCAATTTGTTCCTTGTCTGTCTGTTCCAGTCCAGACCGGGAGCATCTCTGTCTATAAAGATCTCGCAAAAATTCTGTCGGCTTCGCATGAAGCACACAGGGGTCAAATCTATCAGACAACAGGACTTTCCACAAATCCTTTCTGCTTAACTCCTTTTCCAATCTTGGCTTGTACTGAAATAGCGGCTAGGTTCCAGGTTTGGTTACATCGTCATGTTGGGCTGTAGCTTCTAGGGATCCAAGCCCTGGAAGCCTGGAATTTTCCAAACCATCAGTTTCTGGTTTCTTTGAATCCAAGAGTTCAGTTCTAAGTTTATCTCTGTCCTCTTGCATTTTACTGTTAAGTTCCAAGTAGAAGCCAGGCTACTTCTTCTATATTTTGCTTGGAGATCTCATCAGCTAAATATTCCAAGTTGTCGCTTTCAAATTCTTCCTTCCATCTGACACCAGGACTCAATTTTGCCAAATTCTCTGCCACTTTAAAACAAGATCGCCTTTCTTCCAGTTCACAAAAACACAGTCATCATTTCTGTTCAAGACCTCATCAGAAGTATCTTTAGAGTCCATATTTCCACAAACAGTCTCTTCAAAGCAGTTTAGGCCTTTTCTATCAAGTTCCTCACAATTCTTCCAGAATATTCCCCTTATCCATTTAAAAAGCTGCTCCAACATGTTTGGTATTTGCAAACTCAGCAGCACAAGCACCCCACTTCTCTGGTACCAAAATCTGTTCTAGTTTGCTAATGCTGCCGGAATGCAAAACACCAGAGCTGGACTGGCTTTTATAAAAGGGGTTTATTTGGTTACACAGTTACAGTCTTAAGGCCATAAAGTGTCCAAGGTAACACATCAACAATCGGGCACCTTCACTGGAGGATGGCCAATGGCGTCCAGAAAACCTCTGTTAGTTGGGAAGGCACATGGCTGGCGTCTGCTCCAAGTTCGGGTTTCAAAATGGCTTTCTCCCAGGACATTCATCTCTAGGCTTCCATTTCTCTCCCAAATGTCACCCTCAGTTGCTCTTCAAAATGTCACTCACAGCTTCACTGAGTTCCTTCTGCTTGTCAGCTCATTTATGTGGCTCCACTCATCAAAGCCCACCCTGAATGGGTGGGGTCACGCCTCCATGGAAATATCTCATCACCTACAGTTGGATGGGGCACATCTCCATGCAACAATCCAATCCAAAAGTTCCAACTCAATCCCACCAATATGTCTGCCCCACAAGATTGCATCAAAGAATATGGCTTTTTCTGGGGGACATAATACATTCAAACCAGCACAAATTTCAATCTTTTAAAATTTATTGAGGCTTGTTTTATGCCCCATCATATGATCTATCCTGGACAAAGTTCCATGAACACTAGAAAAGAATGTCTATCCTGGTGATTTGGGATGTAATGCTCTACATATGTCTGTTAAGTCAAATTCATTTATCACTTTGTTTAAGTTTTCAATTACTTTATTGGTCCTCAGTCTGGCTGATCGATCTATAGGAGAGAGTGATGTGTTGAAGTTTCCCACAATTATTGTGGAAACATCTATCGCTTCCTTCAGTTTTGCCAATATTTGTCTCATGTAATTTGGGGCATCTTGATTGGGTGCGTAGACATTGGTGATTGTTATTTCTTCATGTTGAATTGTCCCTTTTATTCGTATATAGTGTCCTTCTTTGTCTCTTATGACAACCTTGCATTTAAAGTTGTGAAAGGAGCAAGAGAGAAGCAATTCACCACATACAAGGGAAACAACGTTAGACTAAGTAGTGACTACTCAGCGGCCACCATGGAGGCAAGAAGGAAGTGGTATGACATACTTAAAATTCTGAAAGAGAAAAATTGCCAACCAAGAATTCTTTATCCAGCAAAACTCTACTTCAGACAAACAAATGCTGAGAGAATCTGCTAACAAGAGACCTATCCTAAAAGAAATACTAAAGGGAGTCCTACAAGCTGAGAAAAAAAGAAAGGAGAGAGAGGTCTGGAGAATAGAATTAAAGAGTTTTGAGAATTTAGAGAGGACCTAAAACTGAAAGAGATTAATGGTCCTTATTACCCACAAAAGAATTTAGAAACAGAGATATGAACTAATCAGAAGAAGCAGGATACAGTGTAATTCTCATGACATTCACTTAGTTCAATATTCTCATTTTCTGTTCTCTTTTCATTTGAATTTCATGGACAAGTGCAGAAATGATCTCTACTATTAGCCTTATGATAACAGCAATAGACAGTGGCTCAAAGAAAATTCAGCAGGAAGTATTAATGGTTCAAGTAAAGTTCAGCAGGAAGGTAAAAGTTTTAAAGGCAACTTTTGGTATTTGATTAAAAAAAACTTATAGGATTCAAGTATCATATTATAGTTTAATTACACATAATGCTAAGCAGAGAATCATGGGGACACAAACATATAAAAATGACAAACTAAAGAAAGAATGAGCAGAATTTTGTTTGAAATAGTTATTCATCTCTGTTTTCTAATAATCAGGCTTACAGGCTGCAGTGTATGTTCACTCCATTATGTCAAGAACTAGCAGAAATAGACAAGAGGCCTGGACTTGGGAAACGAAGATATACTGTTCATGTTGAGAAAATCACAGGTGAATGACTTTGAACTCCAGGCTTATGAAGGGAATTTAGGATTGGGCTTATAGTCATCATGGGGTCTCAAAGGACTTGAAATAAAACAGTTCAAGTAAAAAGTTTTAATTATATTAATTAAATTAATTACTATTGTTAAAGGTACTCACAATGAAACAGCAAGGAAAATAACTTACTTTCTTATCATTTAGCTAGCTGTTTACTACTATAGATATAGAGCCTATAATAGTGACCTAGTATATGTTTAATTTGGGATCCAAATGGCAACAATTTATCTCTGTATAATACTTAAACAATTTACAAAGTGATTTCACATACATTATCTCATATTGAAGGCTTCCTGATCTCTCTCTCTTGAATCTGGCTCAAATATGCAACTATCTACTTAGATATTTCAAACTTAACATGTTCAAAATCTGAACTCCTGATCTTCTCAAATACTGCTACAACCACAGCCTTCTCCTACTTAATTGATGGCAATATCATCTTCCAATTGCTTCAACCAAAAACCTAGGAGTCTACTAGTGATGTCAGCAACATGGTGGTTAGAGGTTCCAAGATTTTATTCCCCAACAGCAACACTAAAATATCAGCAGAAACTGGCAGAATCAACTTTTTCAGAATTCTGGAAAAGAGATAAAAGGGTTAAAATAACTGGGCATGTGCTGAACTAAGGAAAAGGCAACTTAAAAAAAGGAAAACCTTGCGGAATTTTACTAGCCATTTCCCCACACACTTCCAGATTCGTGTGGGCTGGCCTGTGTTCCCAGTGTAAGTCCATGGTCCTGGGTTCTGAAGGGAATAGAGTAACCCTTATAAGCTTATTGGCACCTGTATATTTGTGACAATACCTCTGGTGGTAGCCTGAAGGACTCATTCAGGACTCTCACTTCTGGCACACCAGTCACAGAATTTACTCTGAACAGCAGAAGCTGCTGCTAAAACGCCCTAAGAAAACAATCAAACCACAGCTGCCTGGGGCAAAGGATTACCTGCTAAGATTAAAAATAAACAGGAAAGACTGCAAATTTCCTGGGGGCAATTGGAGGAATGCCCCTATAAAAATGGAAGCTGATAAGGCCAAAAGCTTATAACCACGCAAGACCCATTCTCAGAAAAGATCTGAGAGGACACTATGATTTCACCTTGGGCTATTCTTTAGGACCACTATAAGGCTGTCTAAGAGCCAAAGGATATCACAAACACAGAGCCAATTCACAAAGAGTGGGTAAGGTGTTTTTTTCTTAAGTTATTTTTGTTTGTTTGTTTTGGTACCTCTTGACATTCAACGAAATCTGTCAACAATATTAGCTGTACATAAGCTTAAGGAACAGAGGCTTCAGTAAACAGACTACTATAGCCTTCAAAAATTAGAAAAGAAAGTAAGAAAAAAACCCAGAAAACCCTGGGAAGGGGTAGAATCTGATTTCCAAAGAGTGAACACATTAAATTATTAAAATGTCCAGATTTCAACAGAAATTACAAGGCATACAAAGATATAGGAAAAGAAGACTCACTCATTCAAAAGAACAAAATGAAGCAAGAGAAATCATCAATGAGAAAACCAGACATTGGACATTTCAGACATAGACTTTTAAAAAACTGTCTTAAATATGCTCAAAGAGCTAAAGAAAAAAAAAAAAACAGAAAAAAGAACTAAAGGAAACAAGGAAAACGACAAATGACAAAATGAGAATTTCAATAAAGAGACAGAAATCATGAAAAGAAACCAAACAGAAATGCGGGAATTGAAAAGTTCAGTCACTGAAATTAAAAGTTCCCTTGCAGGATTTAATAACACAATGGACCTGATAGAAGAAATCAGCAAACTTCAATACAGGACAATTGAAATTATTCCATCTGAGAAACAGAAAGAAAGAATGAAGGCATGCGAACAGAGCCTAAAGAGACCTTCAGGCATACCATCACACAAATTAATGGAAGTCCCAGAAGGAGAAGAGAGAAAGGAACAGAAAGAATATTTGAAGAAATGTTGGCTAAAAACTCCCCAAATTTAATGAGACACGAATATACACATCCAAGAAGCTCAAAGAACTTTGCAAATCAAAACCACAATAAGATACCACTTCACACCCAGTAGAATGGCTATTAGTAAAAACAAAACAAAGAACAAAACAGAAAATAACAAGTGTTGGAGAGGATGTGGAGAAACAGGAACACTTCCATTGTTGGTAGGAATGTAAAATGGTGCAGCTGCTGTTGCAAAAAAATTTGGTGGTTCCTCAGTAAGTTAACTATCGAACAACCCTGTGACCCAGCAATCCCTCTTTAGGCATATACCCAAAAGAACTGAAAACAGGGACTCGAACAGATACTTGTACACCAGTGTTCACAGTAGCATTATTCACAACTGCCAAAAGGTAGAAACAACTGAAGTGTTTCATCAATAGATGAATGGATCAACAAAATGTGGTACATACATATAATGGGATATTAATCACTCATAAAAAAAAGGAATGAAGTTCTGATATAAACTATAACATGGATGAACCTTGAAGATATCATGTTGAGTGAAATAAGCCAGACACAAAAGGACAAATACACGATTTCACTTATATGAAATATCAAGAATCTGCAATTCACAGGGACTGAAAGTAGATTACAGGTTACCGGGGGCTAGGGAAGGTGGGGAGGGTAGGAAGTTATTGCTTAATGTAAAGAATTTCTGTTTGGGGTCTTGAAAATGTTTTGGTAATGGATGACGGCACAATACTGTGAATATAAATGGTATCACCAAAATGTACACATATTAAGTTAAAATGGGAAATTTTGTGTTGCATATGTTACAATTTTTTTTTAAAGACTACTCTTTTGTATACATAAAGCAAAACAAAACAAAACAAAACCCAGGAGTCATTCTTGACTGCTCTTTGTTACATCCATATCCAATCCATGAGGAAATTCTGTTGGCACAATCTTCTAAGTTTATCTAGAATCTTACTATGTTTTGTCAATCTCTTTTGCAGAGAATCTTTTCCTCAGTCTGTCCCTCAAATTGTGATGTTCCTCAGATAATGCCCAACACCCCTTTATTCTCACTCTCCCTAAGCAAGTAAGGTTACTTGCAATTTTAACTGAATATTAAGGTAGACCTCACCAGTCAGGTGGCTCACGAATCGTAGTGCCAGTCCAAGCCTTTCCTCCAAATCCTCACTGATGATTTCCACTTGTACAGACTCCTCAAACCCAAAGTGCCCCAAACTGAATTAATCTTTCCCAACAACTAAACTTGCTGCTTCTGAGTAAGTCTCCATTTTCATGAAAGCCGTTTGATCTTTACAGAGTTATTCTAGTAAAAGGTAGAATGATTTTTATAAAACCTAAGCCTGAACATGTCACTCCTCTACTAAGATTCTTTCAATGGCTCCCCTTTCACTCAGAGTAAAAGTAAGGCTTGTCAACTCGGCAGGTGAAATCACTGCCCTCTCCCTAAGTGGGACCTGACACCCAGGGGTGTAAATCTCCCTGGCAATGTCGGATATGTCTCCCAGGGATAATCTGGACCCGACATCATGGGATTGAGAACATCTTGACCAAAAAAGGAGATGCAAAATGAGACAAAATAAAGTTTCAGAGGCTGAGAGATTCCAAATAGAATTGAGAGGTCATTCTGGTGGGCACTGTTACGCACTAATAGATAACCCTTTTTAGGTTTTAATGTATTAGAATAACTAGAAGTAAATACCTGAAACCAACAAGCTGCAACCCAGTAGCCTTGATTCTTGAGGACATATGTATGGCAGTGTAGCTTACAAGGGGTGACTGTGAATGGGAAAGCCTTGTGGATCACACTCCCCTTTATCCAGTGTATGGATGGATGAGTGGAAAAGGGGGACAAAGGACTAAAGGAAGGGTAGGGTGGGGCGGGGGGGGCAATGTGGGGGTTCTTTTTTCAATCTTATTTTTTCCCATTCTTATCTTCACTTTTTCGGGTACAAGGAAAATGTTCAAAAAAAATAGATGGGGGTGATGAATGAAAAACTATATGATGGTAATGTGAACAACTGATTGTATACTGTGGATGATTGTATGGTATGTGAATATATCTCAATGAAATTGAATATATATTTAAAAAAGTAAGGCTTGTAAAAGCCCTTCACAATCGTTCCCCTTCCTTACCTCTCTGATCTCATTTCCTCCCATAATCACCTCACTCATTCACTTCAACCACATTGGCTTCTTCATTTTATTCTTCAAATAATCCAGGCATATTTTAAATCTCTAGGCCTTGCTTATTACCTATCTGGAATACTTTCAAATGGTTCATTCCTTCACGTCCTTTAGGTTTCTGCTAAATGCCACCTGACTGGTGAGGTCTACCCTAATATTCAATTAAAACTGCATCCCCCAACTTCTTCACCTGCATAAACACTGTCTCTTTAACATGCTTTAGTTTTTTTCTGTAATACTTTTCATCTAACATACAACACAAATTCTTTATTATGTTTATTGTTGATCTCCCTTCATAAGAATGGCAACTTTAGGACAGAAATTTGTGTTTGTTTTCTTCAGTGATACATACCCAGAGCTTAGAACAATATCTAGCACATTACAGGTGCTCAATAAATATTTCTTAGTTTTACTGATGCCTATTAAAGACTCTTATGAGGTTGCTTTTGCTATTTTACAAATAAGCAAAGCGATCTCCAGAGAATAAATCAGAAATTTGAATATGAACCCTTGATCCAAGTCTAGTACTTTTTCCAACATAAGATATTAGCTCTCAGAAGTAAAGGCAAAAAGCAATCAGAATCAGAAAAAAAGTACTATAGTCCATAATTTTATGCTACTATTATAAGTCTAATTGAAAACATACTATATATCCAAATAAGGTCTTTATAAATTCTTAACTTCTTCTTCTGGGTTAAATTCTGAGAAGGGCTAGCATACTTATTTTCCTATAGCAACAAATTCCCAAGGTTGATTATTCACCAAATCATAACATGGGGTCCACTCTATGGGGTCTGAATTTTAATTTCTCTCCCGTTTTGTTGGCCTTAAACCACTGCCATTTGATTTGAAATGTTGCAGACCACTTTACTTGCAAACGTATCCCAGTTGTTACTAGCTACCTAGAGGCTTTAGTGCCAGTGTGAACTTAATTTTTTTTTTAAGTGCCATTGCCATGTCCTCTATTCAGATTTTGACATTCAGGAAAATATTTTTATTTTATGCCATACCAAAATATACAATGTATACCTGACAAAGCAGTTAAAAGTGACAATAAAAGTTTTCTTAAATATGGTAAAAAAAAAATTCAATTTTAGTCAATTTATTTCGTGATTCATTCTCATAGCCATAAGATTTGCTAGAGTTTTTCATGATCTATTCAAAAGTTTACATGATTTTTACTAGTTATTATTTTATTCTTTATAAACTTTCAATGTTTTACTAATACAAGTCACCAACAATGATGTTTGTGTTTGAAAATTTAAATATGCTATAATAGTTCATATGTCTGATTCCCATAAATTGTAATTTTACCTGTTTCTTTCATTTTTAAAAGAGAAAAACAACTGTCAAAGATATAAATGAATAACACTTCTCAGGTTGGCCTGGCTATAAGAAAATGAATAATTCTACACACTTTTGAAAGGAAAGAAAATGAACAACTTTCTGGGGGGCAATTTGATGACTCATCAATTATACCACTATCATAGAGAATTTTTGGACAGGTATGAAATTAAGTAGATAATAATACTTCCTACAGCATTATTTGTAATAACAAATAAGCTGGAAACAATCTAAATATTACACAACACAAAAAGATAACTAAGAAAACTACTAGAGTGGATCACCATGCAGCCATTATAATGATGATTTATATTTGTATTTATCAACATGGTAATAAGATGTTTGTGATACATCATTTGTTGAAAAAAAATCAGATTACAGGGCAATATGATTCCTATTTTTCAGTTAAATAAGCAAAAATCTACATGTGTACATATGTGGAATAAAAAGTTGGAAGGATATACATCAAAATAGTAATAGTTATTATTTGCAAATGGTGGGATGATGAGTGATTCGATTTGGGGGTATGAGAAGGACCTAAGTTTTTTTCTTTATTAAGCATGCATTACTGTTTCAACTAAAAGCCAGAAGAAAGGCAGCACCTCACCCCATTTAAATCAATGAATTATAAGGACAATGTCCAGAGTTTGTAACTGGAGGTATCCAATCTCCAGCTCTGACTTCTCACCTAAGCTCTTTAATTTTTCCCCTCCAATTTAGATTTAAACTTTATAAATGCTCCATGTGCACTTGAAAAGAATGCATATTCTGTCTGTAACTGTTAGGCACAGTGCTCCATATAGACCATTTAGGTCAAGTTTATTTAATTGTGTTTTTCAAATCTTCCATATAATTGCTGCTTTATTTTATCTAGTTTAATCATTTACTAAGGCAAGTATGTTAAATCTCCCACTGGAGTGGATGATTTGTCTTAAGTATATATTTATTCTTGGTTAACTTGAATCCTTTATTTTTATGAAATGTGCTTCTTCATCTCTAGTAATAATTTTTGCATTACAGTCTGCTTTGTCTAATTTTATTAGCTATCTTTTCCCATAGTTTTTCTTTAAATTTCTGTGTTCTTATAATTAAGGTGTGCCTTTTTCTTTTATCAACAACATATACTATAATTTTGTTTAAAAAAATCATGATAATCTGTTTTTAATTGGCGTAAGTCCAGTTACTTATAAAAATTACTGATGCCTTTACATTTAAACTCAACAACTTGCTATTTGCTATTGATTTGTCCTATCTGTTGTTTCCTTTTCCTTTCCTTTCTTACCTTTCTTTTTACTGACTTAAAAACAAATTGAATAAAATCCCCTCTTTTTGTTATGCAGTTCTATGTGTTTGTACAACCACACAGACACACAAGTCAGAGGAAAGTATTTATAAATGAATTCTAACCAACAATCTCCTTCAATATCTAACAGGCCTATGGTCAAGAAATTTTTTAAAAGAGCTCAACTTACCAGTCAAACCACCTGTTGTTATATTTAAAGTAGAGAAAGAACACTGTAATTTCTCCAGAAAATGTCTTACTGGTTTAAAAGCAAAATTTTTTTTTTTACTTTAAATGCCAATTTTTTAAAAATTCAGTTTTATTAAGATATATTCACATACCATACAATCACCCACAGTGCACAATGAACGGTTCACAGTATCATCATATAGTTGTACATTCATCATCCCAATTTTTGAACATTTTCCTTACTCCAAAAAGAATGAAAATAAGAATAGAAATAAAAGTAAAAAAGAACACCCAAAGCATTACATCCCCCTCATCACACTCCATTTTTCATTTAGTTTTTGTCCCCATTTTTCTACTCATCTGTCCATACATTGGACAAAGGGAGTGTGAGCCATAAGGTTTTCACAATTACACAGTCACACCATGTAAGCTACAGAGTTATGCAATTGTCTTCAAGAATGAAGGCTAGTGGATTGCAGTTCGACAGTTTCAGATATTTCCTTCTAGCTATTCCAATACACTAAAAACTAAAAAGGGATCTCTATATAGCAAATAAGAATGCCCCCCAGAGTGACCTCCTGACTCCGTCTGAACTCTCTAAGCCACTGAAACTTTATTTTGTTTCACTTCTCTTCCCCCTTTTGTCCAAGAAGATTTTCTCAATTCCACAATGCTGGGTCCAGGCTCATCCCCAGGAATCATGTCCCATGTAGCCAGGGAGATTTACACCTCTGGGAGTCATGTCCAACACAGAGGGGAAGGCAGTGAGTTTACCTGCCAAGTGGGCTTAGAGAAAGAGAGAGAGATTCCCCATCTGAGCAACAAAGAGTTCTCTGGGGGAGACTCTTGGGCACAATTATAAGTAGGCTTAACCTTTCCTTAGCAGTAACAAGCTTCATAAGGGCAAGCCCCCAAATCAAGGGCTCGGCCTAGTAAACGGTTAGTCCTCAATGTTTGTGAGAATATCAGTAATAACCCAGGTGTGGAAATCCAACATTTTTACATTTTTCCCCAGTTCCTCAGGGAGGCCCTGCCAATATATTTTTATTCTCTGCCCAAAGTACTTTGGGAAGTATTGGGATTTCACACTAATCTGTACAAACTTACCAGCTCTCACTTCCCATTCAAAGTTCCATGCAATCATGGTGTTTGAATAAACTGACCATACAAGTTAAATCATTTAGCATGCTGCGGAAAATATAGATCCTGCATTAAATAAACATCTCTTCCCTCGGTCTCACACAGAAGTGGAAGTTTTAAAACACAGTCAATATCGTCCTTTACCCTTTGGCCTGATTTACCTTAGTCCTAACCAGAGGCACTTCATTCATATCTCTAACTGAAGTCCGAACTCTTTTCAGCTGAAAGCAAAATTTAACATTAAATAAAGGACTAAATAATGAAAATTTAGCAATGTAAGAATTAGTTGAAGGTACTAACCTTAAATTTTGTTAATAAAACAAAGTTTTACCCCAGTCATCTAGCCAATGCACATATTCAGACCTTTTTTCCTGTAGATTCTACATCAAATACACTAATTATCCCCAATAATGCCCAAATTAGCCTAAGTTATTAATTTATCTCTCAAGCACAACTCATGAAAGCAGAGAAAGGAACAGTAACTAAACATGATACGATAAATAAACACAAATCTAATTTATACATTGAGAGAGATTTTACATATCAATGTTATATATATATAATATGTAAAATACACGATACATAAATATATATAAACAAGTACAAAAAGTATGTATTTATGTGTACATACACAAACACATACACACACACACACACACACACACACACACAGTGGTTAAGTGGTGAGTTCTAGTGTCAGAATACTCAGCATCATACCCTGGTTTTGTCACTTAAGGTTGGGTGACCTTAGAGGAGTTATACAACCCAATTAAGTCTCCCTTTTTTCATTTATAAAATAGTGATAACAATACAGATGCTACTGGCCTATTGTGAGAATAATGTGCAGGGTCTAGGAATGCAATAATTGCTCAATAAACGGTGGTTACTACCATCATTAAAGGTTAACCTTCTTCCACACTATAAATTTTTATTTTTAATACCATCAAACACTATCAGTAACCCAAGGGACATTTTTCTATACTTTTCAGTAGTTTATCAATTACTAAGGCTACAAAATAAATATGATGCAGGAAATGTATATGAAAATGTTTGATTGCATGATTTTGCAATCAAATGGCAAATGTAAGGATGTGAAACTATAACCATATTTTGAGGCTGTAATCTAAAACATAAAATTATAAAGATATTATATAGTTAACTATATCACTGCAGTCACTGGTAAGAGAGTTATCAACAGGTCAAGCAGATGTCAATAATCTAGAGCTGGTCTAATGTGTAATGGCTAGGTCTTGAGTTACTCCAAGGTAGGTACACTACCTTCACAGAAATTATTCCCTTTATTTTAACAGTTGCAAAAGTTCATAAGCAAGATAACTTGCTCCATATGTAGAAATTTTTAAGCAACAATATATATCTTCAGTTTGTATCTTCCTTTGAAAGAGGAAAGCAAAACTAAGTGGGATAATACAGTATATACAAAATTTATGATCTTAACAATATTTATACTGTCATATTAAATTTCCAAAGAGAAAGTCATATCTCTAATACTTAGATAATATCAGATATAGCTGATAATGTTAATTAAAAGTTTTCAGTAAAGTAATTTTATACCTGTGTTTTCTTATGAGGTATTTGCAATGCCTCAGTAAGTAATCTTTTGAAGGTCTACATAACTTCAGTGACCAGAAGTCATCTAATCTCATCTTTGGAGAGCAGGATTTTCCTGGATTCCCACCAAATAAATAATGAACCTATAATCAATAAAACAAACCAGATTTTTAAAAAAATGCATGCATACTCAAGAAACTGCAGAAATCATAGTAAAATTTTTTCATATTGGTAGTAGTGAATAACAGGTAACTTTCTTAGCCCTATTCATATAAAAAATAAAAACAATATATTTTTAGTAAAATTTCTCAATTTTTCTAAAGTTTCCATTTTACTTTAAAGCACAAAGCTACTCTCAAGTGAATTTTGTACAAAATAAGTTGTATTTCTCAATTACAATGTCCGTGGAAGACATGAAAACAGAAATAATGATAGAGAGAAGCTAATCCAAGATAAAGAGTTTGCTGAGAACAACTCATAAAAGAGATTATTAACCTGGTCAAGTGTTGACCATAGTAACAAATGTTAGTTTTTAAAAAAGTTCTGACACACATGCTGAATCGCTAAGGGTTGACAGCAAACTAGAAACTTAAAAAATTTCAATACCTTAATTTTGCTTTAGACATAATGCCAAATATTATAATTTGGCATATATATTTTGTGAAATAATTTAAAAAATGCTATTCCATTATTTAATTAATGCCAAAAAAAGAAAAGTAAAAGGCATACAGTAATCATCTGTTATATTCTAGTTGAAGTCATATATAAATTATTAAGTATAGTTTTAATTATACACTTTATTTATAAAAGCACTGAAGCATTTCCTGAAATTTTGAAAACATTCATATTCAATAGCGTTATACAATAGATATTATTTCTATCCTGTAGATGGAAATTAATTTACCCTTTAATTTGGAAGACACTAAGAGAAAACGGCTTTTATTCATTCCCATGGTATCTTTTACATAGAAGTCTCAAACTATGGAACATAAAATGTAACTATCTATGGCCTAAATAGAAAGAATACAGGCTCTGTTAGTAACTTATAATGAGTTCAGTTACAAAACCATATGTAAAGTTTAGGGAGAAACAGTTAAAGAAACCACTTCAAACACTTGGTGACAATAGAACTTCAAAATGCAAGACTGTTGCCTCTAAGCTGATGGAGAAGATAAGTCACTCATGCTTAGGAGAAATAAACATAAAAGAACTTCTTTCACAAATGGGGAAATCTAAAACCAAGAAGTTACATACCTGTTCCTATTCATACCATGGGACAACTACCCAAATGCTGAAAACTGTACATCTTTTATGTAGGTATTTCTATTGGAGAAATATAGGCCATCCTTTCTATCTCATCTATGCAGTGAAGAAGCAATCATTGAGCACTTTCAAAAGAGGAAAATTGTTACAATTTATAGACTATGCAAAATGTTTATTCTCTTAAGAAATTTTAGGAGAAGTGATAATGAATGTTTACTATTTATTTTATATAGCTTTTTTTTTTTCCAAATCCACTTAAAAACAATCAGAAATGTATTTATTTTGGGATTCTTTCAGATTACAGGTTATGAAAAGTTATCAGGTAAATGTATTCAGGATACCTTGTGTAACTCATCGTATACAAGCTGATGGGCAAATCTTGGACATGGTTCTTCCTCCTGGAGACTTTTACTTGGATTATCCTTTGTAGCCTGATCATTCTTATAGACACAAGACCTGCAAGACATTGCTTTTAAGGTACTCTACTCTAGAAAATTAGCTGTAAACATAATGCAAATACAATTGTAGCAAAACAGTTAACTGCATGGCTAATTATAAACAAAAAATACATAAATTTGCTCATCACATCAAATCTTAAAATTCTAGTCACTCTCATAAAATAATCTGAATCTGTTGGAACCGAGTTCTGTACTTTTAATGACCCTCAAAAATTTAAGAACTCTTTATCTCGTATTATGGAACACAACAGCATATATGAAGGCTCAAACTAAAAGTTGAAAGAGATGACATTTTCTATCTATACATAATAAAAGGACTCACAGTAGATTACTTTCATTTTGACTATAAATAAATGTCCTATTTAGAAAATTACAAATTCATCAGTTGCTGAGCACCACCCTCAATTATCTAATGGAAGAGGTTTCCTGAAGTGCAGAACATGCACTTACAGAGAAACAACAGAATTTTAGCGCTGTATTCTCTAGGCCAATGTTTCCAAAAGTAAAATATGCAGCACCAGTTCTGTCAGATGCTCTGTGACAAAAGGGGCCTAGTTTGGAAATTAGCAAAAAGGGGCCTAGTTTGCTAATATTCTCACCTTACTGGAGATTCACAATAAATATTAGCTTATTACAAGCTTTGAGGAGTTCTAGAGCAAAGAAATCTGTTTACCCTGACATTTCCCAAGTTATTTGGTCACAAGAATACTTTTCCTAGTTATACCTATTGCTGTCCTCTAGGAATGGTGTTTCTTAGAACACACTTCAGGAAACACTGCTCTAGTCAAACATCTTTATTTTACAAAAACTAAGACCTAGGGATGTTAACGAAAAAATACTCAAGTTCACATATCTACTTGGAACAGAATCTAGACTAAAACACAATTCTTTTTGACTTCCAGGCCAGAAACCATCTACTAATTGAACAGCTCAAACCTAAAACCAATTAAGTGAACAACATTGTACATGAGGCACCTTATTGACTTTTTTTTTTTCAATACTGACTGGTAAATGTACAATGTCACAAGTTAACATAAGCTTCCCATTTTTCTTTTGTTTTGACAATAAACCAACAACCCCAAATAAATCCGACATTGGGATTCCAGCACAGACAAGAGTTCTTACCAACTATTCCTCACAATGTCATAAATCCAGAATGAATTTCTGACATTTTCTTCCCTCTTTTCCTTGTCTTTGCTGAGTCCAGATAAAACATGTATTTCATTCAGTTCTGGATCAATGGTTGCTCTCTGTGTGAATCCAGTCATTGGAACTATAAATTGAAGGAGAAAATGAGATGACAATATTCACATTAAAGACAGAGTTGTACTTACTCTTTAAATGATTAATTCATCCTTACTCTGTTCTACTTTTGTCTACAGTATTTATGTTCTGACTATGTAACTTTTTTATGAAACAATGAACAACTGTTTATTGCCTTCTCCCTGTAAGCGCCAAAGGGCAGAAGTTGTTTTGCTCATTACGTTATTTCCAGTGCCTAGATCAATCCTGGCACATCACAGTTTACTCAACTCTTTGTTGAAAGAATAAATGAATGCTAACTACCTGAACGGAGCTAGAGCAGAAAGGGGTAGAAAGAGGTACGCAGTGTAGTAATTTTTACATGGAGTAGGAAAGGGTAATGCTTTAATTAACTGACTTATTGAGCCACTCTAATTTAACAGAGATAAAATATTCATACCCTGACTTGGAAAACAAAAATTTGACAAAAAGCAAAACATGAATTTACTTAGTAAGATTAGAGGAATTTAAAATATCTCATCATAACATATAATGAAAGGACATCGTTTCCAAGTAAAAAATGCAATTTGGTGTCTAATATGCCACTTTGTTTTTCTGATGGGTTGGAACTCCCCAGATTTAATGATGTTTTATTTTTCTAAAAATTTGATTTAAAAAGTGATGCTTAGTCTGTATTATCTAGTAATTTGTGGAACACTGATATTAACAAATGCAAATTTTTCTTATTTTGAAATGTTAGTTGAAATATAATTTATATTAGAAAGTACACTGCATGGATTCAGCTACTTAGCAACAAGTTCGCCATGGATATAAAGAAATATTGTTTCAACATTTTCTATCTTTTCAGCATAAGCAAGTATCACATGCTCAAAAAGCTCAGCAAACATCAGATTGAAGCAAAATATTTAAATCAAATCTAAAAATACAATGGCAGGAGATGCTAACCCATGTTGATCTTGATTGTTCTTTATCTATTTTAACGGGGCCAAATAATTCAATACTTATTTTTTTCATAGTTTACCTAAAATTAATGTGTCCTTTTAAATTCCTATTCAAAATTTGTTTTGGAAAAACTATTCAAATGCATTTCACAGTAAATATATATAAAAAAATACACACACATTTAATTTAAATTGTATATGCAAACATATAAATATATAGCAACATACACATATACATATATTCACATATTCATTAATTTTTGTTTGTTTGTTGTTGAATTTTATTTTGAAATACATTCAAACTTACAGGAACAGTTGCAAAAACAATACAAACCCCATACACAGAACTCCAGCATTCCCCAACCCACCTCCACCGATACCCCAGATTCACCAATTTTAACATGCTGTCACACTGCCATTTCTTTGTTTCTCTCCCTCCCTCCCTCCCTCCCTCATCACCCATCATCTATTACTCTGTCTTCTGAACATATGAGAGCTAGCTGCACCCATCCTTGACCAAACAATATAATTCATATACATTTCCCATGAACAAGAACATTCATTCACGCAATCACATTAAGCGCAGCTAAGAAGTTCAAGAAATTCAACATTGATACAAAGCTTACATTCTATATTTCATTTTTTTCTTATGTCCCAACTGTGTCCCTTTGAGCCTCCTCTCCTCCATCCTCAGATCCCATCCAGGATTATCCTTGGCATTTAATTGTCATTATCTATTTACACTCTTTTTTTTCAATCATGGAAACATATATACAGCATAAATCTTCCCATTCCAACCCCTCCCAAGCATTCCATTAGTGGGATTAATCACATTCACGTTGTTGCAATGCCATCACCAACACACCATCCATTATTAGAAATTTCCCCTCACCCCATACAGAAACCCTACACTCACTTCTTATTAACTCCCCATTGCCCGTTCCCCCACTTCTTGTAACAGATACTCTACTTTTCATCTCTATGATCATATTTTCTGATACTTTGTGTTTATGGTGGGGCTTAAATTTAACATCTTAAATCTGTAACAATCTTGTTTTCTTTGATACCAACTTAACTTCAATAGGAAACATAAACTATGTTCCTATATACTCCTCCATTCCCCCACCATTATGTAGTTCTTGTCAAAAATTACATATTTTATATTGAGTTCAAAACCACTGATTTATCATTATACTTTATGTCTTTTAGATCCTGTAGGAAGTAAATAGCGGACTTACAACTCAAAAATACCGTAGTATTGGTATTTATATTTACCATGTGATCTTTACTGGAAATCCTTATTTCTTCATGTGGTTTCAGTCAGTTGTTTAGTGTCCCTTCCTTTCAGCCTACACAATTCCCTTTAGCATTTCTTAAAGCATTTCTTATAGGACTGATCTACTGGTGATGAAGTCCCTCAGCTTTTGATTATCCAGGCATGTTTTCATCTCCCCCTCATTTTTACCTCCACGTATTTGTGAATTTTTTAAGTCTCTGATGGTTATTGACTTCCATTTGTGTTCCATTGTGGTCAGAGAATGTGCTTTGAATAAATTCAATTTTTTAAAATTTATTGAAGCTTGTTTTATGTCCCAGCATACGGTCTATTATGGAGAAAACACCGTGATCACTAGAGAAGAATGTGTATCGTGGTGATTTGTGATATATGACTGTTAAATTTCTCTCTCTCTCTCCTTTCTTTGTTTCTCTGTCGGTAGGGCTCCCTTTAGTATCTCAAGTAGGGCAGGTCTTTTATTGGCAAAATCTCTCAGCATTTGCTTGTGAAAAATTTAAGCTCTCACTCATATTTGAAGGAGAGTTTTGCTGGATAAAGTACTCTTGTTGGAAATTTTTCTCAGAATTTTAAATATGTCATGCCACTGCCTTATCGCCTCCACGGTGGCCGCTGATTAGTCACTACTTAGTTTTATGTTGTTTCCTTTGTATGTGGTGAATTGCTTTTCTCTTGCTGCTTTCAGAACTGGCTCCTTCTCTTCAATATTTGACAGTCTGATCAGAATATGTCTTGGAGTGGGTTTATTTGGATTTATTCTATTTGGAGTTCGCTGGGCATTACATGCTTTGTGTCTTTATATTGTGCAGAAGGTTTGGGAATTTTTCCTCAACAATTTCTTTGAATACACTTTCTAGACCTTTACCCTTCTCTTCCTCTTCTGGGACACCAATGAGTCTTAAATTTGGACGTTTTATTTTATCTATTGTATCCCTGAGATCCGTTTCAATTTTTTCAATTTTTTTCTCCATTCTTTCTTTTGTTCTTTCATTTTCCATTCTGTGTTTCTCGAGGTTGCTGAGTCATTGTTCAGCTTCCTCTAGTCTTGTACTATGAATATCCAGACTCTTTTTAATTTGGTCAACAGTTTCTTTTATTTCCATAAGATCATCTATTTTTTTAATTACTCTTGCAATTTCTTCTTTATGCTCTTCTAGGGTCTTCTTCAAGTCCTTTACATCCTGTGCCATGCTCTTCCTCAGGTCCTTTATATCCTGTGTCATGCTCTTGTTTGTCTTTAGTTCTTTGATTAATTGCTCCAAGTACTGCGTCTCCTCTGATCTTTCGATTTGGGTGTTTGGGTTTGGGTTATCCATACCGTCTGGTTTTATCATGTGCTTTAAAATTTTCTGTTGTTTTTGGCCTCTTGGGATTTGCTTTACTTGATAGGGTTCTTTTAGGATATGAAGTATTATTGAAACACGTCTCTGATTTGTCAGATCTACAGCTTGGTGGCGTACACTTTCGCTAACTAACCAGCAGATGGCATCTGCGAGTCACCTATTCCCCTCAAGTCAGTTCTCCCCAGCTTTGTCTTTGTGGTGTGTGGGGGTATGATTCTTGTGGGGCTCAACTGGTGCACCAAGTTTGGGTGTGTTGTTGGTGCTGTCCGCCCAGAATGTGGGGAGTGTATTTGAGCAGTTAGGGAGGCAGGGCAGCTTTAATAATTAAACCTCCCAGGTGTTCCTGGAGATTTAAGGCTGTTCCAAGAGTCTAAACCTTCAGTTCGGTCTCGCCATAGATTGTCTCTGCCGCTGACCCACAAGTCCTGGGTATTGGCGCATGGTCCCTGGGATTTCTGAGTGGGTCCCTCTTCCCAGCCGTGCCCTACATAGGGCCTCTGCTGAGGGACGGCTGTGCTACGTCACAAGTGTGCGCCATCCCTCAAGGGAAGTTCTGGGCCGCTGGGTTGTGCAGGGGCGTTCCCAGCCTGCTATAAGGATGGCTGAAGGTAGTGTGTTAATTTCCCCCTTTTCACACAGCTCCACCTTCTCAGCTCCAGGACAATCAGCTGTGAGTGCACTAAAGGCTACTGTCCATGCCCAATATTGTGGCGTGTGCTTGTGTTGCTGGAAAGACTTTCTGTCACGCTGGGTCCTTTGGCATGTCTCTGGGCTGTGGTGCCTGCGCCGGGCAGGAGTGTTCCCAGCCCACTGGGAAGATGGCTGCAAGGGGAGTGGTTTTTTTCCCTTTTCGGCTAACCTCTATCTTCCTCGTTCCGAGACAATTAGCAGCGGGTATACAGAAGGCTATCTTCCACGCCAGATACTGAGGTTTGCACAGCCCATTTCTGCCCTTCACTGTGTGGTTGTTGCTGCCGTACCTGCAGCTGCTTTTGGGTTTTTGTTTTTAAAAGAACTAGTCCACCTCCAAACGCCAACCCACAGTTTCCCCACACTGCAGCGTGGCCGCCAGATATTCAGTTGGCTCACTCACTCGTTTCCGAATGCAGACTCCCGATTTTACCAAGTGCACAGTCCCTGTGGATTTAGCAGTCCTTGTCCGGCTGGTGCATAGCTGGAACTGGTGTTTTGGGTCACTTCCTGGCTTCTAGTATTTTTCATGGAGGTGTTTTTTTGCCCTGTCTCACCTAGCTGCCATCTTAGGTTCTCCTCAATATTTATTTTTATATTTATACACCAATAAGTATATTTACCTAATCTAATGACTTCAACCTTCATGCCACTCTTTAGTAGTTTTGTTAAGACCTATATTTTCTTAATACAGTTTCATAAACTTTCAAAAGTGATGTGCCAAGGTTTTGACTTCTGTTCTTCAGATATTATTGGAAGAAAGATAAAACACAGAAGAAACGGAACCACTTTCATAAGTGCTGGTGGTGGTGATGGAGAGGGGCATAATTACCCACACTGTGTGATTCAAGGACTAAGAGGTAGACTTTCTTGCCTAATTTATAGCCCAGATATTTCTTTTTCACATTTAGTCTTAGTACTGAGGCTTTGAATTAAGAATTCTGTAACAAGGGTTAGCAAACTATGGCTGGCAAAACTGAAAATATTTACTATCTGGACCTTTATAGAAACTACTTGCTGTCCCCTAGTCTATAATCTTCATTGAAAATGCAAGTATCAGGGATGTATGACTTATGAACCTATAAAACACACCACTTAACTAACATACCTAGATGAGAACATACTCAGGGAATGGAAGCCAGTAGAGAGGAGAAGAAATTTAAAATCTTACAAAATGAGGGTATGGGGTGTGAAGAACGTTGTGACATCAAAGAGAAAGGATTAAAGGAGTACGGGGTTAGGGGTAGAAAGTGGGAGATACAAATGTGGAAAAATGCAAAGACCAAATTTTACATGTTTCCTTTTCAGATAGTTACATTTTAACTAGACCCAGCTTAGAAGTAGAAAAGAGAAATGAAAAGGGTTGCCCCTCAGGAACAGGAGCAGTGGGTAGATTCACTATACTCTGGGAGGTAAGCAAATCACGTTCATAAAATCTTTACCATAGGTATTGTAAAACATTATTTTTTATTACAAGAACAAACCAGAGACTACACACATTTCATTTCTTTGATCTCTAATATCCAACAAGCCTTTAACTCTGCCTAAAAGATAGTTTTATTGGCACTACAAACTTGTTTTTAAACCATTTTGCTGACACGATAGTTACAAAGTTAAAACTACATATTATAAGGATTAAAGTATTTTAGATTTTTTTTCCCCTAAAAAACAAAAATGGAAACTTACATCTGAGGACATCCTAAAGATCAGGGGTTTAATTCAAACAGACTAAATGTATCTATGTTAATGGCCTTTACCCTAAGTTTCTGTAAATCGGACTTTAACCTTAAGTCCTACTTCCACCCTACTCCATATACAGTAAAAATTCAAAAGACATTTCAATAAAAAACAGCCAAAATCCATAGCTACCTTCAAAAGCAATCTAGATTTCTGAAGAAATATTAAATGGATATTTCTGAATAACTAACTAGTTTTCTGCTGTCCCTTTGTTATTAGAAGAAAAGAATCTAACTTTTCTTAGTTTTGTGAATGTCTTGTTCAGTTATTCATACATATGCCTATGTGTGTATGTATGTATATGTGTATATATTTATATATTTTCATTTTTAATGGAGATTTGATGCATTATTACTAAAGAAAATGTAAAATACATCTATATTGTGTGTTTATATGTATGCAGTGGTTTGGAACTGTATGTACTCCAGAAAAACATTCTTAAAGTTAATCTATTCTTGTTAGTGTGAAGCCACTATAAATAGGACCTTTTGACAGGTTACTTCAGTTAAGATATGACCCACCTCATTCAGGATGGGTCTTAATTCTCTTACTGGAGTCCTTCAAAAGAGAATGAAAAAATTAAAAAAAAAAAAAAAAAAAAAAAAAAAAGAGAGCGAATGAAATTCAGACACACAAAGAGAAAAGTCATGGAAGCAAGAAGCTGAAATCAATGAAACCCAGGTAAGAATAGAGATATCAGCAGATATCACCACGTGCCTTGCCATGTACAGAGGAGCCAAGGATCAATGACAGCCAGTCATTGGTTTAAGAAAGCATCACCTTGATGATGCCTTGATTGGACATTTTCATGGCCTCAAACTGTAAGCTAGTAAATTCCTGTTGTTCAAGTCAAACCATTTCATGGTATTTGCTTTGAGCAGTCTAGGAAACTAAAACAGATTTTGGTATGAGAAGAGTGAGGTGCTATTATTGTAAATACCAAAAATGTGGAAACAGCTTTGGAATTGGGTCATGGGTAGAGGTTAGAAGAATTGTGAGGTGATTGATAGAAAAGGCCTAGACTGCTTTGAAGAGACTTGGTAGAAATGTGGATGCTAAAGGTACTTCCACTGAGGACTTAGCAGGAGATGAAAAATTTGTTATTGGAAACTGGAGGAAAGGTGATCCTTGTTTAAAGTGGCGGAGAACTTGGCGAAACAAAATTCTGATGTTGGATGGAAGGTATTTTTGTTTCCTAGGCTGCTTAAAGCAAGTAGCATAAAATGGTTCAGCTTCAACAATGGGAATTTATTCATTCATGGTTAAAGTCTGGGAAAATGTGCAAATCATGGCATCAAGGTGATGCTTTCTTTCCGAGGACCAGCTACCGGCAATTCATGGCTTCTCTGCCACATGGTAAGTCACATGGCAGTGTCTTCTCTTTATTGATTTCAACTTTGTGCTTTCCTGGCTTTTCTCTCTGTCTGTCTGAATTTCATTCTCTTTTTATAAAGGACTACAGTAAGAGAATTAAGACTCATTGTAATTGAGGTGGTTCACACCTTAACTGAAGTAGCCTCATCAAAATGTCAACTTACAGTGGGTTCATACCCACTAGAATGAATTAACTTTAAGAACATGTTTTTCTGGGGTAGAGACAGCTCCAAACCACAACAGAAGGCACAACTTCAATGAGATGAGCTTGGAAAAGCTGAGAAGCTTTCCAAGGTAAGTGTGGAAGGGGCATGTAAGGGTTTAACTGAACATGGAACCAGTCAGCAATTTTTATGCAAGTCAGGACTGGAGGTGCAGTTATCCAGGAAGGATCTATGGAAATTCCTACTGTCTGATGGCTTGGATCCCTGTCTACCACCTGCAAAACTGACAAGTTTTTTGCATGATTTGTACAAATGAAATCACTGTCAGCCTGGATGAAAAGGGACAGATTGAAGGAAAAATCACTTCAAGGGCAAAACCATGAAAGCTGAACTCTGGACAAAGACATCTTCTAGGGCCAAGAGAGTGGGAAAGGGTGAGTCTACCCAGTGCTTGGAAAGGGCAGGCCTTCTGCTCCGTTGTTCAGGAAGAGTGCTGCCACCCCAGTGGTTCTCAAAGGGGTTGCAGAAAGCCTGCCACCATCCTGAAGCTTGCAAGGGTGGAGATGTCACTCCACGAGGCCCGGAAGACAAAGTATCATTCTACAGATGATTCGCAGACCTTGAGGACATTATTTTGAGTGAAATAAGACAGTAACGAAAGGACAAATATTGTAAGGCCTCACTAATATAAACTAACTGTAATGAGCAAATGCTGAGAATTGAATTTGAAGGCACAGGTTATCAGGGGATAGAACATGGGCAGACACTGGGCAAATGACGATGCAGAAGTACAGAATGTTCAATAAGGCTTATTGTAAAGGTTCCTAGATTATAAGTTCTTACAGCAGTCACATCTATTCCTGAGTTTTAGCTGTTATTTAAGAGATGTTTATTTGATATTAAATTATATTCTCTGTAGCACACTACCTAATTTAACTGGTATAGTCAGTTTATTTAAACAACATAATTACATGGAACCTAGAATAGGGAATGTGATCTTGTAATTCTGTACAAGTTAATTTAATACTCTGATAAATCCCAGAGTATTTTGGGCAGACAATAAAAGAATATATGCAAAGTCCCCTTGAGGGACTGGGGGAAAATATGGAAATATTAAATTTCCCCACCTGGGGAACTCCTGATATTCTCGCAAGCATTAGGGACTCCCAAGTTAATAAGTCAAGCCCTCGATTTTGAGGCTTGCCCTTATGAAACTTATTTGTGCAAAGGAGAAGATGAGCCTACTTATGATCATGCCACTTATAATTATGTCACCCTCAAAGAACCTCTTTTGTTGCTCAGATGTGGCCTCTTTCTCTCTCAGCCAACTCTGCAAGATTATTTATATGTGTTATACAGATGTTCGTTTTTAGTTTCTAGTGCATTAGAATAGCTAGAGGAAAATACCTGAATCTGTGAAACTGTAATCCAGTAGACTTGATTCTTGATGATGATTCTGTAACTATATAACTTTTATTGTGTGACCATGTGATTGTAAAATCCTTGTGACTAACACTCCCCTTATCCAGTGTATGGGCAGATGAGTAATAAAATAAAGACAAAAAATATATATAAATAATGGGGGGGTATGGGATGTTTTGGCTGTTCTTTTTTTTTTTTTTTTTTTTCCTTTATTTTGGAGTATTGAAAATGCTCTAAAATTGATTGTGGTGACAAATGAACAACTATATGATGACACTGTAAGCCACTGATTGTATACTTCGGATAGATTATTTTATCTCAATAAAATTACATTTAAAAAATAATAAAGCTAAAAATGTAGCTTATGAGGGGTGACAATGGGATTGGGAAAGCCATAAGGACCACACTCCACTTTGTCTAGTTTATGGATGGATGAGTAGAAAAATAGGGGAAGGAAACAAACAGACAAAGGTACCCAGTGTTCTTTTTTACTTCAATTGCTCTTTTTCACTCTAATTATTATTCTTGTTATTTTTGTGTGTGTGCTAATGAAGGTGTCAGGGATTGATTTAGGTGATGAATGTACAACTATGTAATGGTACTGTAAACAATCGAAAGTACGATTTGTTTTGTATGACTGCGTGGTATGTGAATATATCTCAATAAAATGATGATTAAAAAAAATAATAATAAAGCATCCATAGCAGAAAAGGAAAACACTCTTTCAGTATTTCTCTATTTTCACTTAGAAGGACATTTTTCTCAAATGCTTCCCAGCAGACTTTCCCTTACGTTTTATTGACCAGAGGAAGAAAAAGAAAGTGAAATAACCTTGCAGTGGATAATAATGACTGGTTAGACTAATCATAATTCAATCCCCTGAGGCTGAGCAACAAGCCTTTAAATAAAATTTAGGGTTTGGTTAACAGGAAGAAAAGGTCAATGGCTATATGGGTAAGCAGCCAACAGTGTCTGCCACATTCTTTCTTCTAAATTTGGGACATTTTAAATGTTGGATGGGGCCCAATTAAGTTCTAGTGGTAACTACAGTTTAGAACTTCTATTATTTTTCTCAAACCTGGGTTTCTACCACTCATAATTTATGTTTTGTAAAACTACACCTAGATTTGGCAGTCAACACAGTAGTATTTATCAATCTATCTTACTTGTTTTAAAGCTACAAGGAATTAATTTCATTCAATTTGTTCCATTTGTTACATATTTGTGGACAATTAAAGTTGTTTCCAGGACAGTTTTGCCCTTGCCAAAACTACTACAATATACATCTCTGTAGAGCTTATCCTTGTGCACCTGTATAAATATGTGACTAGCACAAATTCCTAGAAACATAAACGCTGAGTGTATACGTATTTTATATTTTAATAAATAATGGCAAATGCTCTCAAAAAAGTCTGCACCAATTTACATTTCATCTAGAGTGTAAGAGGATGTATACTTCCTCAGGACCATACCAACATTCAGTGATATTTTAATTTACATTTAAAAATTATGAATGAGCTGAGTGTTCTTCTGTAAGTACATCAGTTGGTTTTCTTTGAACTATTCATATTATCTGCCATTGTTCTACTGGAGTACTATCCCTTTTTATTGATTTGAAAGAGCCTTTTATGTATAGTATGATACTAAACTTTGTCACTCTGAGGTGCTTCGTCATTTACTATTTGATTTAATTAATTAATATAATTTGATTTTAAAATCTGCATAATCAAATTTAATCTTTCTTTATGATTTCTGGTTTTTGCTTCATGTGTGGAAAGATCTCCCAATCTGAGATTTTTAAAAAATTAGACTTATAATTTTATTTCTTTGCTATAAAGAAGTCAAGTAGGGACCTAGTTTTTTTTCCTCCGCAATTCTTAAGCCATGTCAACGTCATTTATTGTATTATCCATTTTCCCTCTGACTGGAAATATACCAAATTCCCAAATGTATTTGGGGGATATTTTTATACTACCTATCTCAGTCCATTCCACTGAACTATAGTTTTATAAATACTGGATAGTGTTAATACTACTTCATTACCTTTCATTTTCAAAACTTTCCTTAGTGTTCTTGCATGTTTGTTTTTACAGGTGAACTTTAATTCACATTTACTACCAAATGATATAAGTTACTTTTTTAAAAAAATGAAATACTTTTTAAGCTTGTAATGAGCAAAAATACTCCTGGAAGGGTAAGGGTGGGGGATTATGGATAGTTATTAATATCAATAATGGGGAATGGAGAATAGTAAATAATCTATTTCTTCAGAGTAATGGCACATCAAAATAAAAGATGCTAAATAGAAAGCAATGAAGCTTAATTACACTGAAAATAATCATGACCATCTCCTAGCTCAGTAACGAATTTATGTTAATGACAGAAAATCATTAGTCTCAGTGTCTTCTGTGTATTACTGAATTGATCTCATTTAGTCAATTGGTAAGAGTCTACAAGAGTCAAAAAACATAAGGACTTATTATTATGCGTATTTGAAAAACAAAAACAATGCCAGTAAGCACATTCCATTCCCAGAGCCTAAATGAAAATCAGTAAGATTTTGATTTTAGGTTTTCCTGAGAATACATTTATAGGTAAATCAGATATTGCAAACATAATTAACACAGCCCTCCTATACACTTTTGCAGCCTGACAACAGCAAGAAGAAATGAAATTTGATCGTCAAAGTTTTATAGCTAGATGAGATCTTAAGATCAACTGGTCTAATCCTTTCATTTTCGGACTTAATCAGTTCCAGAGAAATAATATAATTTTGTCGAAGTAGCAGAGGGATGAGTGGCAGACACAGATGAAGAGACCAAGGCTTCTGATTTTCAATTCATTATTCTTTCAATTATAAATTTCTGCCACTAGAATTAGAACAGAATGAAATAAACAATGGCAGATGTGGGAAAATATAGTTGACAGAATTTAAGGAACAAAAGTAAACACATAACTTCTCCAGAACAGGGATTGGGTTGTAAAGGCTCTGTATCACTAATTCTTGACCTAGCATCTGGCATATCATCAAGACTCAATGTATGTTTGCTAACTTGAATGAATACAGATATGAGAAAGTAATCCTATTATAAATGACTGAGTTTCTATAGCAAACCATAAAGCTCTGGTGGTGTGACAAACGATCTCCTAAACATAATTTTCAATCATTGTTAAATACAGAGCTTACATATGGGGAATCTGCTAAATCCTTGTGTTCACAGACTTATTGCCAGAAGTTATTCTGAAACAAACCCAAATTCTAGATATGCTCAATTCTGATGTAATATGTATGTGTTAGACACAATACTAATAATTGTCTTCTTTCTAAGCAGCTGCCAATCCACCGATTTAAAATATTACTTTCCTTCTGAAGGAAACACAAATTGTTATACCCTAGTTTAAAAATGAAAGCATTCCAAGTTTCTTAATATCTTGAGATGATACTTTAGATAACTATAAAGATCAAGAATGTAAGATTTTATAGTACACTTTTTAATTTTATAATAAAAAAGTACAAGCAGCAATTTTACAATTAGATATACCACCTCTAATTAAAGAACCCAAAAGTTCAAAAAAATTTCTTCTACAGTCTCAAACAATCTAACATGAAACTCAGGATATCCTAAATGCAGTTTTAATCAACCCACATTACTGAATCATAAACACAGTAATTATATGTTAAGTCCACCTCAAATTGCAGTAAGCAACCATAGTAAAAAAAGCTTTGGAAGAACAATTAGCAAATAAAAGAATGATTAAATAAGCTACAGAGCATTCAAATAATGGAATACTAAAAAACCAATAAAATTGGTGTTTTCCAAGAATATTTAATAATGTGGGAGTTCAAATAGTATCCTGCCTTGTCTCTGAAGGAAGTTTTCATGACTTACAAATATCTAATATTCTAGTAAGATAAAGTATATTTTAAATGCACTTTCAAAAACGAGATAAAAGCAGTTCCATGGGAGGACAACATAATATACCACAGTAGTGATGTGAAGTTTTCTGAGTGTTCTAATTTAATCCAGTGAGGGTTTCTTAGGAGACCTAGAGTATTAACAAGATTAAACACTCTTTAAGAAATCCCAAATAAATTCTATGTATTTCAGCTGAGCTTTTCAGAAGTTTTGAGAAACAGAGTCAAGAACATACTGTCAGATGAATACCTAGAATGGAAAATTAAGAGAATTCCCAAAAACAATTAGCTAGATTCTGAAGTTAGGAGGGAAGAATGATTCAGGTAGGGAGAACAGAATGGGTTAAAAACCCAGAGGCAAGAAAAAGAATGCCACCTATAAAAGGTAATATTCAATGGTCATGGAACAAGGAGTTGGGGTAGATATCAAGAATAAGCAGGGCATGAGACATGTCAAAAGGAGTTTGAGTCAGGCTGAGTTTGGACTTTACCATGAGGACACAGAGAAACAATGAAAAGATTTTAAGCAAGGAAGAAAAACCATTAGATTTATATTTTTATAAATCTTTTATTATTTAGCACTAATTAAGAGGTAGGATTGCCTACTTTTTCCGTTACCCATGCACAACTGTAAGTTCCAACAGCTACCACCCTTATTTACAGTTGTATCCCTAGTGCTTTAGCTTATTAACTGGCATATAGTAGGTGGTTAAAAACTATCTGTTGAATGACAGGTTAAAGCACATGGTTCCACTTTTAACTGATAGTACAGAATTGATGTATTCTGCCTACTGTGGGGAGAAAGGATTTGGGGGAACAGTGAGGTATACAGAGGGAGGAAGACTAGAGACAGAGGCCAAATAAGTGACGATAGCCCAAACTAGTGAAGACAATGGGAATATAGAGATGATGGAAGTAAAACTGGCAGGACTTGGTGACTCCTGGATATATCAATAAACCTGAAGGTAGTATTGATACCCTCTTGTGAAAACTGAGGTATCTAAAAATAACACCAATACAAATAGAGGGTCAATCCATCTTCACTCATAGAATAGCCATGAGCAAGGACACTATTTTCCTTAAAATATTATTTTAGTCATTTGTAGATGAGGAAACTAAGCCTCTGAGAACTTGCCTAATGTGACCTAACTATGCACCAAGATGGGCTCTAGAGAATTAGAAGAGTGGTGCTCAACCTTGGCCACAAGTCTCTAGGAGACAGTAAGAAGGGTGGAGAGGGGAGTAGAAAAGAAGGGAAGAAAGGAATGAAAAGAAGGGGAAAAAGAAAAAGAAAAATAGGGGAAAAAAGAAAGTAATTTCAGTTTCATTTTACCATGCCAATAGAGAGTCTGAGGTTCCACAATGCCAAGTATAACTGCAGCAGTTTTAGCTGGGAAAATTTTCCAAGTAGTTCTAACCAGATGCTCAACTGTGCCATAAAAATACTCAGTAATATACCCACTGTATATCTAGACTTTGAACAATGAAACTTTAAAGGCATATTGTCAAAATTAACCCCTAGGAAAACATACACCTAGGCAAAAGAGTGATACTTACAAAATGTAAATCAGATCAAGATCTTAGCATTCAAGTTTTTGATGACCTCCTATTTTATTAAAAAAAAAATCCAAATTTCTTGCATCTGCACAAAGCACTGAATAATAAGACTCTTACATTTCTCTAACCTCATTTCATACCAGTTTTTCCCTACCATCAGTTTGCTCCAGCCCCATCTGTTTCTGGAACACACCAAATTCTTTCCTGCTTTGGGACCTTTCTACTTGCTCTCTACTATCAAGTTCTCGATACAGTTCTTCCTAATTAAGATACTTCTTATCTTAAATCTTAAAGATTACCTCCTAAGAGATGGTTTCGCAAGCAGCTCTATCCAAATGGCACCCCTCCATCTTATTCATTATCATAGCATTCAATTTATTCTCCTCACAGGACTTAAAATGCAACTGCAAGGCTCTTTCCACTGGAATGTAATCTATTAAGGGAAAGGGATCTTATCTCCCAGAACTACAGCTTGACCCTAAGTGCCTAAAACACTATTTGGATAGAAAAGGCACTAAAACGTAAGGAGGGATGGTGAGAAGGAAAGAAAGAGGGAAGAAGAAAGGGAAAGAGATACAAACTTAAATGCTAGTAGATGTCGAACATATACTATTAAACTAATGAATGAAGTCATTTGCATTGTGGGATAATTCCCCACAAACCAATATAAAAAGAATGCAAAACAAAACTGGTGGTTCTGAATTTAGAAAAGTTGATTATAGCGCAATTATAGCAGTGAGCCCACTTGTCTTTTCTATAATACTTCTGGTTCACAGTAATAAAACCATAACAATGAAGAAAAACTACCACAATTTAATGTAAATTTAAAAATAGCTGAACGTAAAACTGTGCCAAATCTTATACAATAAACAACTAAAAAAAGACTAGAAGGAAATACATCAAAATGTTAACAGATAATCTGTGGATAGTATATTTTCTTTTGTTTTCTACATTTTCTAAATTCTCTACAATAAACATACTATTACATTTACAATCACAACAAAATTGAACACAGAGAACAACTATCAGACTATGCTAGTTCTAAAGCTAGTCAAAACCAACACTGAACCACTAAAATAATAAATTTTGCAATTTATAATACCACAACTAATTTTTTTTATGTTTTTTTATTAAGATTTATTCACATACCATACAATCATTGAAAGTATATAATCCATTGATCACATTACCATCATGTAGTTGATCATTCATCACCCCGATCTATTTTTTTTAACATTTTCCTTGTACCAGAAAAATGAAAGTAAAAATAAAAAAATAAGAGTAAAAACAGAACACCCAAATTGTTCCCCCCCGCCCTATTTTTCCTTTAGTATTTTTTGCCCCCGTTTTTCTACTTATCCATCCATACATTGGATAAAGGGGGGTGTGATCCACAAGACTTTCACAATCACATTGTCACCCCTTGTAAGCTACACTGTTGTATAATCGTCTTCAAGATTCAAGGCTACTGGGTTGTAGTTTGATAGTTTCAGGTATTTACTACTAGCTATTCCAATTCATTAAACCTAAAGAGTTATTTATATTGTGCATGAGTGTCCACCTGAGTGACCTCTCGGCTCCTTTTGGAATCTCTCAGCCATTGAAACTTTATTTCATTTCATTTCACATCCCCCTTTTGGTCAAGAAGAGGTTCTCCATCCCACACCTCCCTGGGAGTCATAGTCCACCTTGCCAGGGAGATTTACACCCCTGGATGTCAGATCCCACTTAGGGGGGTGGGCAGTGATTTCACCTGCCAAGTTGGCTTACCTAGAGAGGGAGGGCTACATCTGAGCAACAAACAGGCATTCAGGAGGAGACCCTTAGGCACAATTATAAGCAGGCCTAGCCTCTCTTTTGCAGTTACAGGCTTCCCAAGGGAAAGTCCCGTGATAGAGCGTTCAACACATCAAACCGCCAGCCCTCAATGTGAGCACATCAGGAACCATCCAGGTGGGGAAGCCCAATACCTCTGCAATTACCCCCAGCTCCTCCAGGGGGTCTGCATATTTTTTTCATTGTTTTTTTTTTTTTTTAATTAACTATTAACTATACCAAGAAATTTAAAAATATATACAATCAAAAAACATTTCAAACAAACCAAAACAAGGGAATAAGTCTTTGGATTTGATTTGCAAGTTTCTTGTTGAGAATTTTTGCTTCTATATTCATTAAGGAGATTGGCCTGTAATTTTTCTTTCTTGTAGCATCTTTGTCTGGTTTTGGTATTAGAATGATGTTAGCTTCATAAAATGAGTTAGGTAGTGCTCAAGTTTCTTCAATTTTTTGAAAGAGTTTAAGTAAGATTGATGTCAGTTCTTTTTGGAAAGTTTGGTAGAATTCCCCTGTGAAGCCATCATTCCCTGAGTTTTATTTGTGGGAAGCTTTTTGATGACTGATTGGATTTCTCTGCTTGTGATTGGTTGGTTGAGGTCTTCTATTTCTTCTCTTGTCAGTCTAGGTTGCTCATGTGTTTCCAGAAAACTGCCTGTTTCCTCTACATTATCTAGTTGGTTGGCATACAGTTTTCATAGTATCCTCATAATTTTTTAAATTTCTCCAGGATACATAGTAATATCACCTCCCTCATTCATTATTTTGTTTACTTGGGTTTTCTCTTATTTTGATTTTGTCAGTCTAGCTAGGGGCTTGTCAATATTGTTGATCTTCTCGAAGAACCAACTTTTTGTGTTATTTATTCTATTGTTTTTTTGTTGTTGTTCTCTACGTCATTTATTTCTGCTTTAATCCTTGTTATTTATTTTCTTCTACTTGGTTTAGGATTAGTTTGCTGTTCATTTTCTAGCTTTTTCAGTTGCTCCATCAGTTCTTTGATTTTAACTCTTTCTTCCTTTTTATTGTATGCATTTAGAGCTATAAATTTCCCCCTCAGTACTGCTTTTGGGGCATCCCATAGGTTTTGATATGCTGTGTTTTCCTTTTCATTTGTTTCTATATATTTAGCAGTTTCTCTTGCTATTTCTTCTTTAACCCACTGATTGTTTAGGAGTGTGTTATTTACCCTCCAGGTATTTTTGAATTTTCTAAGTCTCTGATGGTTATTGACTTCTAATTATATTCCATTGTGATCAAAGAATGTGCTTTGAATAATTTCAAATTTTTTAAATTCCCTGAGGCTTGTTTTATGCCCCAGCATATGATCTATTCTGGAGAAAGTTCTGTGAGCACTAGAGAAGAATGTGCATCCTGGTGATTTGGGATGTAATGTTCTATATATTTCTGTCAATTTGAATTCATCTATCAGATTGTTTAGGTTTTTAGTTAACTTATTGGTCTTCTGTCTGGCTGATCTATCTATAGGAGAGAGTGTTGTGGAAACATCAATTGCTTCTTTTAGTTTTGTCAACGTTTGTGTCATGTATTCTGGAGCACCTTGATTAGGTGCATAAACATTTTTTTTTTTTTTTTTTTTTTTTTTTTTTTAAGGAGTGAAGCATTTATTTAAAACATTAGATTACAACAGATTCCGGACAAATTAAAAGGAGAAGTGATGTTGTGTTTGTTATGCTCCAAGAGTGGGAATGATTGAAGACAACTGCTGTTTTTTCCTAGTACAAATAGAAGTAAATCCTCAGGAACACAAAGCTGATCTTGGATCCCTATGATTTAACAGAAACATAGTGAAGGTTTCCAGCAAAACATAATAATTTACCCTCTCTGCAAGAAATCTTCCTTTTACTGGCTTCAAATTTGGGTGGTTACAGAAAGAATAAAAAAGAGTAAACTTCTTTCAAGTAACTTTTATTTGTATAGGTCTTTACTGTTTGGGAAGTATTTTCACATGCTATCTCGCTTCCAATATGAAAGAAAGTGGCACACACTGAAGCTCTTAAGATGAGCTCTTTATTACAAAATGGATTGAGACGTCTAACTCTTCATAAAATTTACTGTGTGAATAAACTTGTACTAGGTCAAAACAAAATTGTAGATTTACAATTATTATTGAAGACATTTTTCCATCATCTTCTGGCTTCTGTGTGCTAATTAAAAGTCCCCTGTCAGGATGTTTTTTGTGACTTGGACAGAAATCTGTCTTTTCTCTGGTGTCTTTTTTTTTTTTTTTTTTTTAATCATCATTTTATTGAGATATATTCACATACCACGCAGTCATACAAAACAAATTGTACTTTCGATTGTTTACAGTACCATTACATAGTTGTACATTCATCACCTAAATCAATCCCTGACACCTTCATTAGCACACACACAAAAATAACAAGAATAATAATTAGAGTGAAAAAGAGCAATTGAAGTAAAAAAGAACACTAGGTACCTTTGTCTGTTTGTTTGCTTCCCCTACTTTTCTACACATCCATCCATAAACTAGACAAAGTGGAGTTTGGTCCTTATGGCATTCCCAATCCCACTGTCACCCCTCATAAGCTACATTTTTATACAACTGTCTTCGAGATTCATGGGTTCTGGGTTGTAGTTTAATAGTTTCAGGTATCCACCACCAGCTACCCCAATTCTTTAGAACCTAAAAAAGGTTGTCTAAAGTGTGCGTAAGAGTGCCCACCAGAGTGATCTCTCGGCTCGTTTTGGAATCTCTCTGCCACTGAAGCTTATTTCATTTCCTTTCACATCCCCCTTTTGGTCAAGAAGATGTTCTCCATCCCACGATGCCGGGTCTACATTCCTCCCCGGGAGTCATATTCCACGTTGCCAGGGAGATTCACTTCCCTGGGTGTCTGATCCCACGTAGGGGGGAGGGCAGTGATTTCACCTTTCAAGTTGGCTTAGCCAGAGAGAGAGGGCCACATCTGAGCAACAAAGAGGCATTCAGGAGGAGACTCTTAGGCACAAATACAGGGAGGCCTAGCCTCTCCTTAGGTGCATAAACATTTATGATTGTTATTTCTTCTTCTTGAATTGTCCCTTTTATTAGTATGTCGTGGCCTTCTTTGTCTCTCATAATATCCTTGCATTTCAAGTCTATTTTATCTGAGATTAATACTGCTACTGCTGCTTTCCTTTGGCTGTAGCTTGCATGAAATATTTTTTTCCATCCTTTCACTTTCAATTTCTTTGTGTCCCTGTGTCTAAGATGAGTCTCTTGTATACAACATATTGATGGTTCGTATTTTTTGATCCATGATGCCAATCTATATCTTTTACTTGGGGAGTTTAATCCATTTACATTCAACATTATTACTGTGAAGGCATTTCTTGAATCAGCCATCCTGTCCTTTGGTTTACGTTTGTCAGATATTTCCCCTCTCTCTCAATGTCCTTTAACGTACCCATACTGAAACTCTTTAGTACTGAACCTTTCTCCATCTCTCTCTCTCTCTCCTTTTTTTGTTTCTCTCTTGGTAGGGCTCCCTTTAGTATCTCAAGTAGGGCAGGTCTCCTGTTAGCAAATTCTCTCAGCATTTGTTTGTCTGAGAAAAATTTAAGCTCTCCCTCAAATTTGAAGGAGAGCTTTGCTGGATAAAGAATTCTTGGATGGCAATTTTTCTCTCTCAGAATTTTAAATATGTCATGCCACTGCCTTCTCAGTTCCATGGTGGCCGCTGAGTAGTCACTACTTAGTCTTATGCTGTTCCTTTGTAAGTGATGAATTGCTTTTCTCTTGCTGCTTTCAGAACTTGCTCCTTCACTTTAGTATTTGATAATCTGATGAGAACATGTATCGGAGTGGGTTTATTTGGATTTATTCTGTTTCGAGTTCGCTGGGCATTTATGATTTGTGTATTTAGTTGTTTAGGAGGTTTGGGAAGTTTTCCCCAACAATTTCTTTGAATACTCTTCCTAGACTTTTAGTCTTCTCTTCCCCTTCTGGCACACCAATGACTCTTACATTTGGACGTTTTATATTGTCCATCATATCCCTGAGGTCCATTTCGATTTTTCCCCCATTCTTTCTTTTGTTCTTTCACTTTCAGTTCTGTCCTCTATGATGCTGTTAATTCGCTGCTCAGCTTCCTCTAATCTAGTACTGTGAGCATCCAGAATCTTTTTAATTTGGTCAACAGTTTCTTTTATTTCCATAAGGTCATGTTTTTTTATTTATTCTTGCAATTTCTTCTGTATGCTCTTCTAGGGTCTTCTTCATGTCCTTTATATCCTGTGCCATGCTCTCGGTGTTTGTCTTTAGTTGTTTGGTTAATTGCTCCAAGTACTGTATGCCCTCTGATCTTTCAATTTGGGGGTTTGGGTTTGGGTTATCCATATCTTCTGGTTTCTTCACATGCTTTAATATTTTCTATTGTTTTTGGCCTCTTGGCATTTGCTTAACTTGATAGGGTTCTTTTAGGATATGTAGGCTTATTAGGACAATTATCTCTAATTTGTCAGATCTACAGCTTGGTGGGGTACACTTTAACTAACCAGCAGGTGGTATCCGTGAGCCACCTATTCCCTTGAAGCCAGTTCTCCCCAGCTTTGTCTTTGTGGTGAGTGGGGGTTTGAATCTTGTGGGGGTCCAATTGGTGCACCAAGTTTCCGTGTGTAGTTGCTGTGCTGTCCAACCTGAATGTGGCGCATGTCTCATCAGTTAGGAAGGGAGGGCGGCTTTAATAATCCAAACTCCCAGGTATTCCTAGAGATTTAAAGCTGTTGCAGGAGTCTAAACCTTCAGTTCATTATTGCCACAGTTTGTGTCTGCCACTGACCCACAAGTCCCTGGTATTGGTGTATGGTCCCTGGGACTTCCCAGTGGGTCCCTCTTCCAAGTCGTGCCCTCCTAGGGCCTCTGCTGAGGGGAGACTGTGCTACATCACAGGTGAGCGCCATCCCCCAAGGGAAGTTCTGGTCTGCGGGGCCGTGTATGGGCATTCCCAGCCTGCTGAATTGGATGGCTGTATGGGGCATGTTAATTTCCCCCTTTTTGCACACCTCTGCCTTCCTAGCCCTGATGCCAGATATTGATGCGTGTGTGCGTGTTGCTGGAAACACTGCCCACCAAGCTGGGTTGTGCAGCACAGCTCTCGCTGTGGTACTAGGCAGGAGCGTTCCCAGCCCGCCGGAAAGATGGTTGCATGGGGCATGGTTAGTTTCCCCTTTTCGCCGACCTCCGCCTTCCTAGCTCTGAGACAGTTAACTGCAGGTGTGAGAAAGGCTATCATCCACGCCACATACTGAGGTGTGCCCACAGGTTGTGAGGAAGCAGGTCCCGCTGCGCTTCACTGTGTGGCTCTAGCTGCTGGATCCACAGCTGCTTTTGGGTTTTTAAAACTAATTTGTCTCGAAACGCCAACCCCCAGTTTCCCCAGACCATGGCGTGGCTGCCAGTTCCCCAGCAGGCTCACTCATTTGTTTCAGAATGCAGACTCCCAGTTTCACCAAGTGCACAGTCCCTGTGGATTTAACAGACCTTGCTGGAACTGGTGTTCTGGATCACTTTCTGTCTTTTATCTAGTATTTTTCAAAGAGATGTTTTTTTGCCTTGTCTCTCCTAATCTACCATCTTCCGGAAGCCTCCACAACTAATTTTTAAAGTCTACTTTATTATAGTGAATTTTTAACCCAGTCTGTTACTATCACTCTTTACCACTTTTCTTCTAAGCTTGGAAAGTAGTTTGGTATAGGGGAAAGAACGCTTTCCCTCCTTTTCATTCAAACTTGGGTTTAAATCCCACCTTTAGGGTTGTATAGTTGTAGAATGTTGAATATATTACTTAACTCCTTTGAGTTCACTTTTTCTCATCTGCTATGAGAGAATAATACCAACAATTAAAAATATTTATAAAGCTCCTAACTTAAGTGTCTGGCAAACCAAAGGGTCTAAATAAAGAAGAGCTGTTATTATGTATTAGCATATTACATTATCTACTAGCTACACTATAAGCAGACTATGATCAGTTTGTTCACCATTGTATTTGTAGTCCAGCACTGAGGTAGCACGTAGTTTTCAGCAAATTATTTGTCAAATCAATTATCTTCATTTCCTTTTTCAGGTAAAGCTACATTAGGATTTTAAAGGAGTCTGTACCTCTTTCCTCCTATTTAGAATAACTCTTAAAGCTAGAGGAAGTCAAAGACTAAATCATACATTTCTACATTATCCTCTAATAGCAGAAAATAAATGAGTAAATAAGACAGACAATTTCAATGATATTAGTAGTCATTTCTTATGGTATTTAGGTCCATATTTCTAAATAATATGCTTAAGAGTCTATTTTAGACATTATGTACTGACATCCTGATCGAGTACATGAAGATTTAGCTCTCATATACTATTTCCCCATTTAGACATCATCTACTGACTTCCTGAAAGAGTACATGAAGATTTAGCTTTCATACACTATTTTCCCATTCCTCTCACCCTATCCTCCCAATAAATTTTATCCCAGTTTTTGGTTAAACTGATTGCAGCGTTTACATTATTATAACCAGGGAAATATACTCATTGCTCACTCTGGAGCCAAGAAATTCACTGCGATGTTTCCTTTTTTAAAAAAATTGTTGCTTTTCCTCTTACGTGCCTATCCTTAGTCTTTCACATCAGATCAATGTGTGAATGGCTTTTGATTCCAAATGCTCAAGCATATCAATTCAATCTACTTTTATCTGGAAAACCTCATTCCTAGTGAGGAAAAGAAGTCTCCTTTCCTACGTTCTCCTGCTCCAATTTAAACTGGATGCTTATTAGGCAGATTTTCACTGTGGTCTTATTTTTTGTAAATTTAAAAAAAAAAAAAGCTTTCCTAACTATGAGCGACTATTTTAATAAAGAGATTTGTTTTTTATAAATAATTGCTAAAAAGAAAAGTAATTGATCTAATTTTTCACCCTTTTGTTCAAATTAGATACTTGCCCACAACTGAAAAAATCATTTTTCTGTATATACTAATCACAGGCAAAGTAACTACTACATAGGGTGACTAAATAAATTATCATCCAAAACAAAACACTTTTGAGTGTGAATGGGGGCACTACTGATAATTATGCATATGCCTGGGTATAAGCATAGACTGTGACTATCTAGGACTATATGTACTGACTGGGACTAAAGGCCAAAACAATCATCCTGTTATTAGGAGAATAACTTCTTGGAGGTTAAGCCTGTACACTAAGAAGTCCTCTCTCAGAAGAAAGACATATCCTACTATGCTAGAGCATAATATATTGTCACTATAAAGAAAAGAGACAGTGGAAAGCATCAGCAAATATAGATTATCATTTTACGATATTAATTCTTGCAAAGCTCCCCCAGCAAGCACACATACAATTCTTTTAGAAATTCACATACTGTCTCTATACTCAAAGAAAATACCAATAATTATTATTATTCACATATTTTTTAAAAAGATAGAACTTGATAATTTATAGCTGGTAGTTTTCTTCCTTTTACTCAGAATTACTGCAATTAAAGAGATGGGAAAGAGATGAAGAACAGTTAGAAAGAAAAGAAACTAGACTATCATTTTCTACCTAAAGTAGTTAAACATGAGAGAAGAATCAATGAATGACTTTACCCATTCCAGAGTCTTTCTTGGTGCCATCTGATATTATGTCTACATGATCAGAGTCCACATCATAACTGAAGAAGTCATTCAAATAGGTCTTCGATCGCTGGCCACCAAATACATATAAACAACGATTTTTCTGAGAAAGAAAAACAAATGGCAAAGAAAGGGGAGAAAGTAATTTTCATAAAGAATTCAGAATGAGTCCTCTAAAATTTAAACTTTCACAAAAGTAATTTTATGATATTCCATGCAATGGAGTACTATGTTTATGTAAGAGGAATAAGGAAGATCTCTCTGTATAGCTAAGAAGTGATCTCCAGAACATTCTGTTAAAGTAAAAAAGAAAGTTGCAGAATAATACTTACAAGGGTACTGCCTTTGTGTAAGAAAGAAGAACCAGGAATGTGTATATATGTGTGTGCATGTGTTTTTTATTTTGAAATAAATTCAAAGTTATAGGAACAGTTGCAAAAACAATACTAACCCATACACAGAACTCCAGCATACCCTGACCCCCCTCCTCCGATAGCTCAATCCACCAACTTTAACATGCAGTCACATCGCTATTTCTTTCCCTCCCTATCTATCATCCATCATCTATTGCTCTGTCTTCTGAACATATGAGAGCTAGCTGCACACATCCTTGAACATACACTATAATTCATGTATACACTTCCCATGAACAAGAACATTCTTTTATGCAATCTCATTAAGCGCAGCTAAGAAGTACAAGAGATTCAACAATGATACAAAGCTTACACTCTATATTTCCTTTTCCTTATGTCTCAACTGTGTCCCTTTGAGCCACCTGTCCTCTATCCTCCAATCCCACCCAAGTTCATCCTTGGCATTCAATCGTCATCTATTTAGACTGCCTTCTTTTTTTTTTCCAGTTGTGGAAACATATATACAGCCTAAATCTTCCCATTCCACCCCCTACCTAGCATTCCATTAGTGGGATTAATCACATTTAGAATGTTGTAATGCTCTTTCCCACCATCCATTACTAGAAATTTCCCTTCACCACAAACAGCAACCCTACACTCATTTCTTAACTCCCCATTGCCCCTTCCCCCATTTCTCTTAACCCAAACTCTACTTTTCATCTCTATGGTCATATTCTCTGATAATTTCTTTGTGTTTACTGTGGGGCTTAAAATTAGCCCCTTAAATCCATATCAATCTTGTTTTCCTTTGATACCACCTTCACTTCAATAGAACACACAAACTATGTCCCTATACTCCTCCATTCCCCCACCTTTATGTAGTTCTTGTCAAAAATTACATATTTTACATTGAGTTCAAAACCACTGATTTGTCATTAGAGTTTGTGTATTTTATATCATGCAGAAAGTAAATAGTGGAATTACAGTTAAAAAATTATTGACTTCTATTTGTATTCCATTGTGGTTGGAGAATGTGCTTTGAGTATATTCAAATTTTTTTTTTTTTTAAATTTCTTGAGGCTTGTTTTATGTCCCAGCTTATGGTCTCTTATGGAGAAAGATCCGTGATCACTAGAGAAAAATGAGTTTCCTGGTGATTTGTGATGTAAGGTTCTATACAGGTCTGTTAAAATTCTCTATATCTCTTTCTCCTTTCTTTGTTTCTCTGTTGGTAGGGCTCCCTTTAGTATCTCAAGTAGGGCAGGTCTTTTATTGGCAAACTCTCTGAGCATTTGTTTGTCTGTGAAAAATTTAAGCTCTCCCTCAAATTTGAAGGAGAGTTTTGCTGGATAAAGTATTCTTGGTTGGAAATTTTTCTCACTCAGAATTTTAAATATGTCATGCCACTGTCTTCTCACCTCCATGGTGGCCGCTGAGTAGTCACAACTTAGTCTTATGTTGTTTCCTTTGTATGTGGTGAATTGCTTTTCTCTGGCTGCTTTCAGAACTTGCTCCTTCTCTTCAGTATTTGAGAGTCTGATCAGAATATGTCTTGGAGTGGGTTTATTTGGATTTATTCTATTTGGAGTTTGCTGGGCATTTATGCTTTGTGTATTTGTATTGTGTATAAGGTTGGGGAAGTCTTCCCCAATAATTTCTTTGAATACTCTTTCTAGACCTTTACCCTTCTCTTCCCCTTCTGGGACACCAACGAGTCTTAAGTTTGGGTGTTTTATTTTATCTATCATCAACCTGAGATCCATTTCGATTTTTTAGATTTTTTTCTCCACTCTTTCTTTTGTTCTTTCATTTTCTGTTCTGTGGACTTCTACGACACTGAGACGACGTTCAGCTTTCTCTAGTCTTGTATTGTGAATATCCAGAGTCTTTTTAATTTGGCCAACAGTTTATTTCCATAAGATCTTCTATTTTTTTATTTACTCTTGCAATATCTTCTTTATGCTCTTCTAGGATCTTCTTTATGTCGCCTATATCCTGGGCCATGGTCTTGATGTCCTTTAAATCCTTTGCCATGTTTTCGTTCCTTGATTGTAGTTCTTTGATTAATTGTGCAAGGTACTGTGTCTCTTCTGACACGTTGATTTGTGTGTTTGGAGTTGGATTCTGCATATCGTCTGGTTTTATCATATACATTAAGAATTTCTGTTGTTTTTGGCCTCTTGGCATTTGCTTTGCTTGACAGGGTTCTTTCAAGTTGTAAAAAAAAAATACCTATCTAATTTTTCAGAAACACAGCTTGGTGGCATACACTTTCTCAAACTAACCAGCAGATGGTGTCTGTGAGTCATCTATACCCCTCAAGTCTGTTCTCCACCTTGTCCCCACGGTGTGTGGGGAAATGATTCTTGTGGGGTTCAGTTGGAGAACTCAGTTTGGGTGTGTTGCTGGAGCCGTCTGCCCTGAATGTGGGGTGTGTGTACGGGTGGCCAGGGAGGAAGGGCAGCTTTAACACTGAAATCCCCCAGGTTCCCGAAGATTCAAGGTCACCACAAGAGCCTAAGCTTTCATTTCATTTCAGCCCCAGACCCTCTCTCTCAGTGTCCCACAAACCACCAGACTTGGCATAGTGTCCCTGGGTTCTTTGAGCGGGTCCTCCCGCCCAGCCGCGATCCTCCAGGACTTCTGCCGAGGGAATGCCATGCTACATCACCAGTGCGCGCCGTCCCTCAAGGGAAGCCCCGGGCTACCGGGCCTTGCCAGGGCGCTTTCAGCCCGATTCAAAGATGGCCGAACGGGGTGTCTCAACACCCCTCTCCTCACACAGTTCCTCCTTCCCAGCTCCGGGACAACTGGCAGGGCTCTGGGCTGTGGGCACAGCCCTGGGCAGGAGTTTATCCAGCCCTCCGGGGAGCCAGCTGCTAGCTGTGGGGTTTCTTTCTGCTTCTGGCTCTCCCCTCCATTCCCCTGACCCTGAGGGTATCTGCAGAGGGCTATCTCCCAGACCAGATACCAAGAGGCCAGCCCAGCCCCTTCTTGCTGTGTTTTACTGCGTGGTTCCCACTATCGCAACTGCAGCTGCTCCTGGGTTTTTCCTTTATTTATTTATTTATTTTTTTAAAAGAGCCAGTCGGTCTCCAAACGCCAAACCCTGGCTTCCCCAGACCACCGCGTGGCTGCGGGTCTTCCAGCCAGCTTACTCACTCGTTTCAGAATGCAGACTCCCAGTTTCACCAAGTATCCGGCCCCTGTGGAACTAGCAGACCTCGTCCAGCTGGCGCATCGTTGTAACTGGTATTCTGGGTCACTTTCTGGTTTTTATCTAGTGTTTTTCACGGAGGTGTTTTTTTGCCCTGTCTCACCTAGCCGCCATCTTAGTTTCCTGTGCATGTGTTTTTGATTCTTTTTTCAAAAAAGAAACAAGGAAAAGATAACCCAAAAACTAATGAGATATTTATAGGGGAAAGAAACAGAGCAGGAAGATCTTTCTGAATGGACTTTGTCTTATGGTTTAACTTTAGAATCATGTATGATTTGTACTTAATTAGAAAACAAACTCAACTTAAAAGAAAAAGAATCCATAAAATTTGAAAAGAAATTAAACAAATAAACCTATCTATATATAAAGTAGCAGTATAACCACACAGAGAAGGAGTATTTCTAGTGATTTTAATTCACATTGTTTTGACTGTCCACCCAAGTAGACTATATCCTAAATAGAAAAATAATCAGAAAGAAACTTCAGGAAGCATTCAGTAGTTTTGTTGTTAGCTTTGTTATTTTGAAAACTATTAGAGATAGAGCAAGCAAGTAATACAATATTCCTTAAGAAGTAGGATTTTCACTTTAAAAGACACACAAATACAAAATCTAAAGGCAGTAAATAAAAACCCTGTAATCTTTAATGTAAACTGGACATAGTATAAACTTGTGATTTTTCTCTTACTAAAAAAAAAAGTATAAATAAACATTTATACAATGACAACCTAGTAACAAAAAATACTCCTAACTTCCAGATTTTGCTTTCTACAGACTATTTTCCACTAAAATAACAGGCTTCTTAAGAGAAATGAGCCATTACAAGGCTGGGTCAGGAAATGTTCAAGATTAGTCTGGGGCATCTTATGTTTGAAAGCAAGGAAAGTTTCTAAGACTACTTACTAGGGTCATGTCAAGAGGACACAGAAGCCAATTTGAAAGGGCTCTTACTGGCCAAGGATAGAGGAATTCTATAGAGTCAATTCATCACACTAGATGGAGAGTAGTACAGGGGGAAATAGAAAAAAAATGCTCTTTCTAATTACAAAGTTAGTAAGCAGAAAGGCATAAGCAAGAGAAATAGCTACAATATCTAAGCAGTAAAGAAGTTCATAATAAGATTGTCTAGATTAGTATTCAAATGACAACTATTTAGGTTGATGGGAAGAGTCTCACAATTAGCAAACAATTCCCTATTAAAGGAAGTTTATATTTTCCTATTCTTGCCACACTAATCATTTATTTCTAATGAAAAGTTTTGATCTCTTACTGAAGAGTTAGATTTCACCAATTCTTTTCTATTGAGATAAACATTAAAAAATAACATAATACAATGGGCAGAATATTCTTACTGAATGGAATAGCATGCAGTGTCCTATCCGAGACTGGATGTCCTCAGGCCCAGCATTACAGGAGTCTTCTCGAAGAAGTTTCCAGGACTGACATTGACAGTTGAAAGCAAATAATCCACTGAATTGTGGTTCACTGGCTCTGCTGTCGTCTACGCTGCCATTACATGTCAAAATTCTACCACCAAAGGTGTAGAATCATGTGTTTTTTCTGAGTCCATACACATCTATCATAGCAAGGTAAGAGATTCAACATTTTAGTTCATTCCTGTTGTATATGCTAAAATGAAACCAAAGAGTGAAGTTTCAGACTCTCAAAGAAAAAAAAAAAAAAAAAAAGAACTTTGTCCTTAATAATATTAAATACCATCTCTGATTATCATATGTGCATACTGCAAAACTGTTCACCATCTGGCTGTGATTTAGGATGGATTTCTAAATATCTTTTCAGGTTTCCAATTTTCCCAGTAAGAATAAAATGTATTGGGTTAAAGAGCTTTATGCTTTTTAAGCTGAAACTGAACAATTTTTATTAGAATCAACCAATGATACATGATATGTTGATTTATACCTAAGAGCAAATAATGATCATACTCTAAGGGTGAATACTTATATTCTCCTGTTCATCCTCATTATAAGAACTCCCTTCCTTCTGTTGTAGGCAAGCATCCTATTATTAGTGCTACCTCTTAACAAGAGAACAGAGGTGAATAAGAGTGATGCAGCTAATTTATTACTTCTCTGAATTTATTTTACAAAACTCTTCAAATTGTGCTGTTACAATCTAGGTAAGACAAAAAAGATATTTGCAGCAATCAATCCTGAGACTGGTTTCTGAGGTTTGGTGAATTTTCCTTAGTTTTAACACAATACTATAAATTCAGCTTTCTTTGAAGTAAGTGATACAATTTGTGTCCAAAGGCTAAAATTGATTCTTCCACTCTTTCAATCCAACAAGATTACAGCTTTTCATTAAAATATCTTTGAGAAAGCTTATCAAGTTTCTTAACAGCCATTTGTCATGAGACACTAAGTAAGAATCAAATTCTATTTCAAAGAATACAAAAGTCCATAAAACCAAAGTTGGGAATTAGACAGTGAACACAGGTGACATTTACATTTAAAAAATAAATTATATATACAAAACATCTTTTTGTTGTTGTTGTTGTTAAAACACAAGTACTAGCCTTATATGTTCAACAGTCCTCTTCCACCAAATTAGTTCTGCTATTTATCTACTTTTGGATTGCTTTTAGCAATAAGCTATTTTAATAATTTTAAAGTTTTCTTAAAAATTATTACTAAAAAGAAAAGATTCTAGCACCTCCTAATCTTTAACCACCACTAAAAAGGTCTATCGCATGAAAATTTACTTGCTGAAGGTGAAATCATGGCAAATATGATTGAAAAGTTGAGACGTCCATGGCCTTGGCACTCCAAAGAAAGTGTTCCCGTTTTTAAATCTTAAATGATGATATCATTAAAAACAATCCACACATAGCTGAAGACAACTCAGTAAGGCTCAACCCAACTATACTACATCTCTGTTTAGGGCTTCAGTGAAACTGGGTCACATTACCCTGTCCTAAGTACATAAGGCTCAAATCCCTCCACACATCTGGGAATTGTGCTAAAAATCCTGAGGGACCCAATCAAATAAGTCTATTTCCACTATCACATATTCATTATAATTTGTTACCAGAGATGAAGTAAAAACTCTTTGTCTTGGTAGCTCTTACTAGCACATCAGTCCAAACCAAATCAAGAAAGGACTAAGGTATCTTATTAGCTTGATAATTATATCACAAATCTTACAAATAGGATATAAAACAGAAACAATTTTATTTCTTCAGCTATTTATCCATAAGCTTGGCTCTTACCTAGATAAAAAATGCAGTTTCAATGAGGATCAATTATCATGCAACAAGAACTTTTAATCACTCTAGGAAACTTTATGCTATTCACCAGTTCATGGTTTACTTTTGATTTTTGATCTCTACTTGAATTTTTACTTGTTTTATAATTCTGAAAAATGTTTCTGAAAAGCTAATGGTTTATTAATTCTGTGTGATATTTCAGTACCTTTCCTCTTAAAAGACTTCAAAAATTCTTTTAGGCCAAAAGTTAGAAGACTACTCATCCACTCATCTACCCTGTCAAGTTAGATATTTAATTTCTAAAATCAAATAAATAGTAGATAACCATTTATTCCTCCCCATCAAAATTTGTTTAAAATAAAATCTGAAATTGTCTTTAGATTGCCCTATTAGTTGAACACAAGTCGACTGATTTTAGGCTGGGTTTAAAATAATTTTCCCTTCACAAAAATTGAATATATAGCACTAAACCTTCTAAGCTTCCAGTGTTGCCCAACCCATCCACCTTCCCTCCAGCCAATCTGAATACCACATGCCAGCCTGATTCTTGCTTACCTATAGCGATAACCAGGTTTCTTGTTGTAGCAGCTTTCAGGATTTTCTCTTAAACCTTGAGTCTGAAATTTCATTAAGGAAGTGTCTAGATAAGGATTTTTTTTTTTTTCATGCATCTGATCTGCTCTTGGTGGTTCCTTTCAATCTGAAAACTTGTCTCCTTCCTCAGCTCTCTGAATTTTCTTCATTTTTCACCTATTTTCTTGCCTCCATTCTCTTTCTAGAACTTCTATTTGATAGATGTTGGAAATTCAGGATCTTTTCTTCATGTGTACTAACTTTTCTCATAATTTTCAGCTCACCAATCTACTAATTTACAGGTGAGTGTCCACTCTGCTTTTTAATCAGTGGTCTGACATTTTTATTTACTATCAAATATTTAATTTATAATCTTTCTAGATAATTTTTTTTTCATGGATGCAATATTTTCCTGAATTGCTCTAAAAATACCACTTAAACTTATCTTAACTAGTTCTCTTTGTATCTGAGAATACCTACTCACCTGCCTATTGTATATAGTGTAGCCTGCCTCAAGGGATTGGCAGAAGAGGTAAGACATGATGCTGTGAGTAGTTGGGCAGCAGTTCTCCAGGGCTCCTGGGAGTTGGGCTCTATCTCTCCAGCCCCAATGCCCATACTCATTACTTGATCCTTTGGACAATTATCACTCAGTCAAACTGGGGAATTTTCTACTCTTCAGTCTCCGATGGATAATCTAATGTATGTCCCAGCTAAATATACTCAAGTTGCTTACCAGTCACTGCAATCTTAAAGGCTTTACCTGGATCAGATTCTATCTTGTAGGAAATATCCCCCAAATTTTAAGGTTCCCTGAAGGCATTCTTTTTGGTTTTCAACACTATTACACACACACACACACACACATATATATATATATATATATATATAGACACACACACATATATTTCACACACATACATATATATATATATCATTTCATTGGACATGGGGAAGGAGGACAGAAAAAGTATGTGATCCAATCTGACTCAGGAAGAATGCAAATGTGCTCAGATCTTCAACTGAAGTTTCTCCTCTTGGCTAGCTCATGTTCATTTTATAGTAATTTCCTAAAAAAAGCTTTGTACTTGAAAGATAGCTTGGCTGGATTAAAATCCTTGGCTCACACTGTCTATTCTTGAGTATCTTCTAGATGTTGCTGTATTGTTTCATGGCACTGAACGTAGCTGTACAGAGAAACTGCTACTTTATCTTTTAAATCCAATGTGACCAATATACTTCTTAGAGTTGAATTTCTAGGTCAATTTTCCCTCAATATAGCGTGACCTTTCAATATGTGGATTAAAGAGTTCTTTTTTCAGGAAAGTTTTCTTGAATTCTATTTGTTTTATTTTCATTGTTTTGATTTTCTTCTTCAAGGATTATAATTATGTGTATTTTGGCTTTCCTTTTTCTGTCTTTTATATTTATAATTTTCTGGTTAAATTATCTCTTCATTCCATTTTATTTGTTTTTCTTATTTCTATCCTATATGACTGTTACCGGTTCTTCTTTGCACTTTTTGTAGCTTAGTCTTCATTTCTGAAAATTGCAATATGTTTTTCCTAATTTATTTCCTAAGTTACTCAATCCAGTTTCACCTGTTCCTATAACCTGGCCATTTCATCTAGATTCCTGAATTTACATTTTTGTAGTCTTTCTTCAGAACCTGAAGCTTCATCAAGTCATTTAATTCATGTTAGAATATTGGGATATAATTTTCATCTGCTGTTGTGTGAAGTAAAGTTTTACTGTTCTTTTTCCTTTTTCTTTTGAGTACTTTTCTAAATATTTGGTGTTTATTGTTTTTGTTTATTTCTCATTTTTAAGTGAGTTGAATACCCCTTGGACTAGCTAACTTACCAGAAGGTTTTTATGGAAGGGGGATGCTTCTTGCTCAAGGACTTCCTCCTTTGTTGCTAGTGAATTAAATGGTTTCTACGAAATACGGTGTTTCTGTGAAGCCATGCCTTCTCTAACTCTATGAACTAAACTCTGGTTTAGTTCATAGACATTCTGGTTTAGGAGGACTTCTCAAACCTAAACTCTGGTTTAGGAAGACTTCTAATTCTAGCCTTGAGCTCCCACAGTTCCTTTACTGGCCACTGCAAAAGGAGTCATTATCCTTATTTGTCACAGTATTTCCCTCACTTTTACAAGACGGTGCTTTCCTGACATCTATCACCTCTCAGTCTTTCTGAGCACTTTCCACGTGTTACTTCACTGACTCCCACAATGATTGCTCTGGGTTCAGTCTCTGTCCTGCTCATGACATTTTCCATTGTCATATACCACTGCTGGGCTACATCTTATTCCCAGTTTTCCTCCATTACACTGTTGTGTGATACAACTCAGAAACTGGGCATTTCAGTTGTTTTTGGCTAAGCTTATAAGGAATTGGGAATTGAGGGTTTTCTCCAGCTCCAGGTTTTCTTAACTATATGGATTATGGTTTTTTTTTTTCCTTTTTGTTTAGTTCTCACTGTCCCTGAAAGCTATACAGAGCAAAACAGAAAGCTTCAAAATCAAGCTACCCATTATGTTAAAGAGATCCAGAATTCTTTGTATTTTAATTTTTTAGAATATGCTAAAATTCAAAATAGTTAATTCATTTAAAAATATGTCTTCATGCCTCCAGCTTTCTCATATTCTCAAATTTGAACATTGTTAAATCCTAAAGTGTCAGGAACACTCAAGTAATTTTGGAGTAACTTCCAGCTTACACTTTAATCTGCATGAAACTGAATAGAAAATGAGACCTACCTAGATCATGTTATTTGCTCAAGGTCACAGAGCTAGTTGTTGAGTGAATTAGGACTGAAAACTTAGTTTTTTGATCCCTACCTAGACAAGTATTCTGCTACACCATCTAATGACCTAGCTTCCAAAAACATCCTATTTTATCAAAGTCAAGAGAGACAGAGGCTACACACAAGGACTCTTTATATGTGCTACAGTCAGAATACCCCTAAACTAGTTTTTTCAATCTGCGAAAATAAAGACATCAATACTTTTTTGTAAAAGAAATCTGTAGTTACTTGAGAGCAAGAAAATAAACTTGTTTTCCTAATAATGTTCTTTTCCATTTGTTAGCTCCTGATGCTCTGTTTTTAAAGATCAGAAACCAGCCTAATTTTTGTTTTAGGTCTTATTTTCTACATAAACAACACTGATGATGTCAGTAAGGATGTGCATCATTTTACGGAGGTCAGTTTCGTAGAGCCAGCACAAGTTCCAAATTCAATTTGGGGAGTACTTTGAAGATTAATGCTTTTGACTTCCCACCTACCACTTACTTAAAAGGTACATAACCCACGCCTCCTTCCCTTACCATTCTCCTACAATTACTTGTTAATATATAGTAGTATGACAGGTTTAAAGCAAAGAATTAACAAAATTCTGTAAAGACATTAAATAAAGCCTTGGGTTTTAACTGCTAGATAAAATTTTAGATCTAAACCAGATTATTTCAAAATTCTAGCACCACCTCCCATTTCCCAAGTACTAGATAACACAATGTTCATCAATACAGTGTTGCAGATTTTTAACTTTTTTTCTCCTCACAACAAAAAAAATTTTGACATGGGTTGAATTAGCCAAGCAAAACTAGAGTGGCTGCTGTTTGGTTCAGTTACTGACCTAAACTGAATTAATCTGGAATAAATAAATATTGAAAGACAGATGAAGATGATAATGACAATGATGGGGATGATGATCTCTATATGGATATTAATATTAAAATGGTTTACAGTATTGCATACACCACTATTATATGACTTCTATTTGTGCTGAGTTTAAACTCAATCTAGTATATATCAAATATGTACCTATATTTATATTAAGTTTGTGATTATAAGCAAAAGTAAATATATTTCACTTTAACTGGAAGAAAAGCTCTAGATTTCAAATTCTAAAATTCATTATAAAGTGCTTTTTAAATTTCTTCCAGGAATGTAAAATTTTAAAAAAGATAATAAAAGAGCAAGTTGTTATTGCTATAATTTATAGACATTTACCACAAATCCAAATTTAATTATTTTTCCTAATGGCTATCCACTCTCCACACTAAAATTTTTATAAATTAACGACTGTGTTCTGAAATCTTAAAATTTCATTTTGTACCAAACAAGAGAAAAAGATTTTAAAGGATAACGTCGAAACCTAATGAAATAAGTTATTTTTATTATCTGACATAGGTATTTCTAGTGGGAATCACTAATAACTCAGCATAATGTCCGAAATAAACCCTAAGAGCAAGAGTTACTGAGCACTAATTAATTCCAGCAATATTTATCTGTGCACCAAACCTGATGATCAAACACCAATTTCGGTCCTCCGTCCGCTGCAGTATCCTCACTTAGTAACAGCCATGTGTTTGTGTCAATGTCATAACGATAGAAGTCACTTTTCAGGGATTTGCTGTTCCTCACAGAGGAATCCAAATACCGCCCCAAAGTGTAGATCTGTCTTCGTTGAATGTCAATGCACATTTTATGACATGATCTGGCACTAGGACCATTCTACAGAAAGCAAGAAGAAATAAAAAAGGAAAAAAATTCAAAGAACAAATAACAAAAAGTAAAGACTAAATGTCCTTTCTTGTTGACTTTCAAAAAAGTTCGCTCAGAAACTCATATCAAGTCTACTAGAGTGAGTCCAACACTAGGCTTGAATCTCTAAAGGAAAGCAAAAGAAGTAAAGACACTAATTTTACCTTAGAAATGCTTAATATATATTAGGAATGACAAGATGAACAATTCTGGACCATTTAGTACTCTGTTTATAATACTTACATGGTTTCTTTATATATTGCATTGCATTTTAGTCATGTGCTCACACAGGTTAATTCCCTAGTATGTGTTACACTGCTTAAAGACAAGTTTGATCTCTTAAAACATTTTTATAACTCTCACTAGAACCCAGCATAAACAGATACTCCAAGAATATTTAGAATCACTGAATTACATAACTGGAAGAAACCTTAATAAAATCTCCAGTTTAATTCTCTCCTTTTAAAGATGTGGAGATTTAAGCCTGGAGCAGAATGATACAATCGTTAAAGCTGAAGTGAGTCAGTGGCAGAAGAATGACAATCCAAATTTTTTTTAACTTCATCTTCATCCTTTATATTATATAAAATTGACTTCTGATTGAATAAATAAATAATACATCTACATTAACCAACTAGGGAACAATACAAGGAATAGTATATTATTATAAAAAAATATTTAATTGAGAACACTTGTATCCTGGAACTGAATAAGAGGTAAAAATATATTTTGGTAGAGCCCAAAAAGAGCTCTTTTTTAAAAAAAGGAGGGAGAAAAAAAGAATAAATTCAGTTGGGCAAAGTTGAAATAGTTGGAAGTTCGGGAAAGGGTAAACTAATACCTGTTAAACATTTCTTAAGTTCCATCCGTATTATTAATGTGTGTATATATTTCATTTAATTCTTACAGCAATCCTGTAAGAGAATATTATCAGTATTTCACAGAGTCTAGGTAATTTGCTTATAGTCACAAAACTAGGAATTAAGAGTAGAGGATTTAAGCCCCAGTGTGACCAGAGCCCTATACAGTGCCCTTTCCACTATTCGAAATGTTTTTCCAGAAGATAAGAGAGGCAAGAGCAAATACGCACTTCTTGTAGGTAGTTACGACTGAGATGAAGAGTTCCACCCGCAGAAATAATAGAGTTGAGCTATAAGGTACAAATAGGAAGCTAGGTGAATGACTGATAGAGTAGACTGGATATAAGAACTATTATGGGTTCCTCAAAAAGTAGTGTTATAGGAAAAGTAATCTAGCAATATTACTTAGAATAAATGGAGGAATGAAGAGTTTAGGCAGGAAGAAGAGCTTGACAGTTAGTGTTATTAAACCAAATATTAAGTTGATTCGAATCTGGACTTGAGTATTCACACTAATTAAAATTTTTTAAAAATTCAGTTTTATTGAGATATATTCACACACCATACAATCATCCATGGTGTACAACTAACTAATTACAATTTTAAAATTTGTTCTTAATTTTTGTCAAAGAAAATCCTCGGCAGATAAAGTAAAAATTTTATGTAAGAAAGGATTTCTTCCATAATTAAACAATCTCAAAAACAAAGAGAAGGTACAGTATAATAAATATGTGCAACTCCTTGAATGTGAAATTTGAAATGTTAATAGGAGAGTAACAGATTTTCAGGCTAATCTTTCATGAACATAGGCACAAATTAATCTTGAACAAAATATTATCAAACAAAATGCAGCAATATATAAAAAGGATAACATTTCAATATTTCAATAGTATTAGAAAAAAGGATATAAAGAATAGAAACCAATGGATTACAAAACAAAGTATAGCAAATTAAGAAAGTTTGTTCTTTAAAAGATTAATAAAATTATAAACCACTAACAAGAATAATTTTTTAAAAAGGGAGAGAAAACATAAAGTGGCAATATCATAAATGAAAGCAGAAATATCACAACAGACTCCAGAAATAAAGAAAATAAGGACCATTTATGAAATATCTGGATAAAATTTGGCAACATGGATTAAACGGATATATTCCTCGGAAAAAAGTAACTTACCAAAATTGGAAAGAGACAAAAGAAAAAATCTGAAGTCATTAGATCTACTGAAAAACTGAATTCATAAATCAAATACTTCCCACAAAGAAAATTCTACTTTCTGACACTTAACACCAGAAAATATTAACAATCATTTAAGGAAGAGATAATATCGATTTTATATAAAATCTTTCAGAAAATAGAGAAGGAAGAAAATTTCCTAAATTATTTTATGAGGTAATGTAACACCAAAATCAAATAGTATTAAAAAGAAGGAGGAAGAAGAGGAGGGAGGGAGGAGAAGGAAGAAAAGGAGGAGAAATAATTTACAGGCTAATATCTTTCATGAACATAGAAAATTAATCTTTAACAAAATATTATCAAAGAGAATGTAGCTATATATAAAAAGGATAATATTTCATGACCCAAAGGAGTTTAATCTCAGGTATGCAAAGCTGATTTTACATTTGAAAATCAAGGTAATTTGCCATATTAAAAGAAAAAAAGAGAAAAAAATATATAATCATGTCAATATATGTAGAAAAAGCATTTGATAAAATTCAACACATATTCATGATAGGAACTCATAGCAAACTAGGAATAGAAAGGACCTTCTTCAATCTGACAAAGGATGTATGAAAATCCTAAATCTAATTTTTCATTGTTAACAATATATATTATATACTAATATTATTAAATACTAATATTTAATAATTGAAATATTAAATGCTTTTTCTGTTAAGACCTGTAATAAGACAAGTATGTCTATTCTCACCACTTCTAATTAACACTGTACTAGAAGTCCTAGCCAGTGCAGTAAGTCAATAAAAAAATAAAAGAACAAAAAACGATAAAGGAAAAGCATAGAAAGGAAGAAGTAATAAAACTGTGTCTATTCATAGATGACAGGACTGTTTAAAAGTTCAAGAAATCAACAAAGAAACAATTTGAAATAATAAGTGGATTTACTAGAAAAGTCACATGATACAAAGACAAGGTTCAAAAACCAATTGTACTTCTCTATATTAGCAGCAAACTGGAAAATAATATGGTAGAATTAATTTATAAAAATTATCCAAGATCTAACCTGAAAATTCCAAGTGCTGGGATATAATGAAGACCAAAATAAATGGAAATTAAACCACATTCATGGATTAAAAAATTCAGTATCATGAAGACATCAATTCTCTTCAAACTGATTTATAGATTCATCACATTCCTAATCATAATCCCAGCAGTTTTAAAAACTGAAACATGATTGCAAAATTTTATCACAATGCAATGGACCAAGAAGAACCAAAATAATTTTGAAAAGATGTTTTATATTACCTGACCTCATGATTTATTATAAGTCTACAATAATCAAAGGAACGTGATATTGGTATAAGAATAGACCAAAATATAAAATGGAACAGAACAGAGACCAAAAAGAGATATATACTTAAATGATCAACTGATATTTGACAAAGGTGCCAAAGCAAATTCAACAGGGAAAAAAGTCTTCAATAAATGTTGGAACAATTAGATGTCCATATGAAAAGACATGAACCTCAACTCCTACATTATACCATACACAAAAATTATCATAGATTTAAACATGAAATTTAAAACTATAAAGCTTCTAGGATGAAAAATAGGAAAACATCTTTGAAAAACAGGCAAGGTCAACGCTATTTTCATAGCAATTTTACAATTAAAATTTGTCTTTTTTACTCTCATTCTCTCCTGAGTATACAGTGGACTTTTCCAGAGACCACATGACTTATGCTGTAGCAACAGACTGAATGCAGAAGCAGATATGAATCCAGCTTTCTTGCATTAAGCCAAACAAAGAGATTTAGAAAGCTATAAAACAAAGCCACCTGAAGTATGATGGTGATTTCAGGGAAAATCAACTATGTGATTGCTGTAGTTGAGAAACAACCTACCTTCTGTTTTCATGGAACACCTTATCTACTTGAAAGAAACACTGATGTCAAATCATGGTTATTCAGATTTGGACACTGGCAGAAATTTTCTCAAAAATGAATGAAGACAAAACAACTGGCACAATTTGTTGACAAAGATAACGCAAATTTTTAAGCAAAAATTAGAATTTAGAAAACCTGTATCTGCCACTGTGATCTTGACAGCTTCCTAATGTTTAAAAGACTTTTCTGGTGAGATTGATAGTGATATTAACAAATGTGTTTTTCAAGATATTGTATAATAAAATATGTCAACATTAGAAAAAGTGCATAACCCAGGGAACCAGTATTTTCCAATTGACCAACACGTTACAAAATCATGCATGTATAAAAGACCCTTCAAAGAGCAAGACAGACCAATGGATTGTAACGTAGCAGAATACAAAAAAGTTCACTGGTATGATTTCAGAATCTATAACTCACTACCTATTTGTCAATTTTGGAGTGGGGTCAAATATATCAATTATATATTTGTACTATAGATTACATACTATAGATTAATACTATTATCCTTTCAAAAAACGTATTTATGTGAGGTTGAATTTTCTTCATATATTTCACACAAAATAGTATTTTGCAAAGTATTAAATGTAGAAGTGGATATGAGAATCCAGCTGTCTTCTAGTAAGTTAAGACATTAAAGAGATTTGCAAAAATGCAGAACAATGCCATTCTTCTCACTAAATTTTTTCTTGCTTTGGAAAATATTAATTTTTCATGAAAATGTTATTTATAGTAATATGTACTAGGTTTATTGTTTTTTAAAGGTCACAGTTTTAATTTCTAATACTGTAATTTTCAATAGATACAACCCATATAAATTGAGGCCCCCCAAAGGACTTTTGTTTAAAAGTGTAAAGAGATCTTGAGACCTTAAAGTCTGAGAAACACCAGTATAAATAAAATCCAACAAAAAGAACCATATCTAATTCTTTTCTACTCTATACTTCTATGAATACAGTCAGAAACACCTGAGAAAACAAGAGAAAATACATTAAAATAATAAAACTAAAGGACATTTCCCTACACTCCCTTAATAAAAAGCTATAAATCAGCCTTTTCCAAGACATCCCTCACTTTAAGTTTCAGTTTCATTAACAATCATAGCTTGTAGCCACATCAGAATATAAGACCATACAAAATATTGAATTTATATGGTTAGCCTTAAAAAACAATAATGAAGGAACTGTATTGGAATTAATTAAAATGGCATTCTTCATAACTACTTTAAAGAAAAATATATTTGCTTTGAACCTATAAAAACTTACTTGCCTTACCAACATGAATATTTGCAATTATCCCTTTAAGAGCTAAGCCATTCTATTATCTTTCACATCTCCTAAATGTATTATTAGATATATTCTTAATTTAAGTAAATTAAAGTGAATTAATTGATTTTGTTTTTTAATTGTATATCATGCTTTAAAAATACACACCCTGGAGTATCACCAAACAATAAATTGTACTCACTGGTAAAGAAAATATATTTAGATATATAAAATATTAACTGTTCAATTTTGGAAAGGATGAGCATTTATGCTAAAGCCATATTTTACCATTCAATTCATAGGTAGATTAACAAAAGGTTTTTAGTTGGCCATGTGAGGAAAGAAATAATAAACAATAATAAATCTGAACTTCGGTACTCGGTAGTATCGCCACTTGACTTCTCTAGTGATTTCAAAATGTAACAGAAACAAAGTGTTCTCATCAAAATAATATCTATATTTTTCAGCAATAGTTTAAAAATAATTATGAAATAACATTCTAAATATTACTTATATGTGTATGGTAAAAAAAGAATGAACAGTTATCTACCCACACCCAACTTCAAAAATAGAACATTATTACCTTTGAATTCTACTTATCATTTCCTGGTTTTTCTCTAGCATTAATTTTTTATTTAACTTATGTATTTACTCATTAAAGAATAAGAATGTGTCACATTCTTAAAATATATAAACTTTACAGCATATGATTCATGCCTGTAAGGAATTTAGGATCTATGTAGGGAAATAGGAATATAAACATACCATTATAGTAATCCATTCAAGGCATACATGGCTTAAATGGGCACAACAAGGATGCTTCTAATTCTGCTTGGGAAGGTCAAGCAGGGCTTCACAGAGGACATGAAGTTTAAACTTCAGTGTCAAGAATAAGTAGGTAAAAGGTGGGGGTGGGGGAGGGGTGCATGGAGGGAGAGCAGTGTTAATTCAAAACAGGGGAAACAACAAGGCCAAAGCACAGGAGTGAGAAAGTTAAGTAAGTCTACCAACTACAAGGATGAATGGCACATAAAGTTAGGAGATGAGGCTGAAAAGGAGATAGGCACCAAACCACGTTGAGAAGGAAATTTACTCTAACTGAAAGGAACTGAGGTATAGAAATCAATCTATTATTATTATTTTGTCATTGTTATTATGATTATTACTTACACTTCCCTGCCCTTTGAGTATGCTCCCATCATACACTGACTCTGGACTTGGTTACAGAACTTCCTTTAGCCAGTAAGGCAGTAACAAATTTGATAGTTTGCTCATGTCTACTTTGTCTCCCTTGCAGCCTACCTCTGCCAAGAGAATAAGCCCCAGATAGTCTACAGAAAGGTAAGTGAGTACATAGAACAGAGTGAACTAATCCTAGCTGAAGCCATTCTAGACCAGCTGACAGCCAGCTCACTCCCAGACACGACTGAGCCTAACCAAAACCTAAAGAACGACCCAACCAACCTGTAGATTTGTGAGCAATGTAAGGGCTTATTACTGTATGCCACTGACCTTTTGTGGGTATCTATAATATAATAATACATAGCTGAACAGAGATTGTAGTGTTTTAAGCAGAGGTCCCTATCATAAGAAGTCTGAGAACTTGCCTCTTTCTCAGTGTCTCTAGAGATACACGTCCATTGGTTCTCCTTCACACTGTACGCCCAGAAGTCGGCAAGATCTTGTGTTCCATCCCAGCCACCAAACAGATAAACGGTCTCTATAAAAATTAGAAAAATATGCATAAAAATAAACTTAAGTACACAAAAGACACAGGCACCCAGACCTACCTAGTGGTTTCTAAGAACATTTAAGAAGGTATATCAAAATTAAAGATGAGATTTCTAAACTGGTAACTTTCCAAAATATATCCACTAGTACTTCTAAAACATGAGTACATGGAAAGGCTGCAGAACCACTATCTTGAGAGATCTATAAAAATACAGAGAATTAGAAGGAATTCTCCAAGATTCTGATTCCATAGCTCTTCAGTGAGTAAAAAGAATCTATGTTTAAAAGTATCCCAGATGAATCTGATATGCAGCTAGTTAGCTAGTTTCTGTATGGGACAATGAATATATTTACATTTAATAATTTCTTAATAATAAAGTTTCAGATTGTTATAAATAAAAGCCCCAGAAGAATATACAGTGTACAGTTTAACATAACGACATCTAGTTGTTTCTGAAAAAAGCTTGACCTTAAAACTGATTTCTCTTTATTACATAAAACAGTGTTTGCTAAAGCCAGCTGTAAGTTAAATCTTACCACTACAGTAATGCATAGCCCTGGTGTTCCCATGGAAATTGGGGAAATTTTTTCTAAATATATTGTGGTAGCTTTTATTCCTCAGAAATCAACCTTTAAGTCATTCAAGAATCTTGAGAATGTGGTCTCTGCTGACCCTGAAATGTCTATTAATGGATTTTAACACTGTGACAAAACTGATTTCTTGCTCAGTGAATCTTGATACATTATGGATCATCATCAATCCTTCTTTATATAGTAATAGCACCTTTCCTTTCTTCAAATATGTTCCCCCTTTGTAAATTGCTTATGTCTACAAGTTACAAAAGACCACGAACAATTTTTTAAAATTAAGTAAAACACTTCAGGAAAATGGTAAAGCCCATCTACACTCTAATCAACATGCCTAAACATGTATATGTGGAGTGAGATTGCCATCTGAGTTATTTTCGACCACAAAGAGTTAGAATTCCAAGTGCACTTGGAAATACTATAATACCATTTAAGAAATCTCTCTCTATTCATAGAGTTGGGATCTCTTCTAAGAGATTTTTGCCACATTTTCATATAAATCTCAAACATTAACTTAATTTTCTAAACGAAAGTTCAATTCTATTCCCCAATAATCTGAGGAAATCAAAATACTTCATTGTTCTATGGATAAGGAAAGACCACTGGAGCAGGATTAAGTCCTAGAACCAGCAGGTTAATCAAGTACAGGTCATTTAACTACCCTGGGTCTTAACTTTTTCAATTACAAAACACTCAGTGCTGTGGTGAAGTTCTTCAGATGTAAGTTATATGAAAACATTCTAAAGTCTATCAAGATGAATGGCATTTCTACCCTTTACAACATGTACACAAAAAAATACTTTGTTAGTACCAAACATGCAATAAAAACAGCATTATGTCTGATTTCATGTCTAACACAGTAACTAGAAGAATTTTGATACAACATAAATGTAAAATAATGACAATCAGGTTAAAGTATTAAAAAACTATCATATCTCCGAACTACAAAGCAGTATTATCATTAATTAACATTATGTTTCCCAAATGGCACAAAGAAATGCCCAGATACTTAAAATTTTACAGGGAAAAAAACTAAAGAATTTTCATCTGGCTTGAAAATTATTTGCCAAGGCATCATTATAAATGCAATTAACCCTGCTAATGTCTGAACCCTGGAGGAGGAGAACTAAAATAGCAATAGTAGTTGACCTCTTGTTTTGTAGTGTTTCTGAGTACCCTTTGGATAAGGTTACCCTGGTTCATTAACTTTAATAACCCTTCCTCTTGGGCTCTGGGTTCTCAATGTTCTTTCTGAAAAGCAGGTCTCTTTGTAAGCATTAATTCTCACAGCAAAGGAAATCCACATTTCCACAACAGCCTCATTGATAGCAGAACAAAATAAAATCTGGCACAGAGCAAGCATCCCAATGAAATTAAGCCAGAATGTCATTCTTGCCCATGAAGTGTTGTAGTCCCAGTTGAAGTTCAATAGTAAAATTGAATAAATCAGATGAAAATAGTACCTTTTGACATACCTGGAAAAATGCATAATAAAATTTTTAAAATTAAATCATCTAATCATTTAAGTTGAATGGTTCAGAAATGAATTATTATCTACAACACCAGCAAAAGTATTACTTAACTTACAAAGGATATCAAAGAGCTTTAAAAATTATGTAAATAACTGGAAAGACCTACAGAGAAAAGAAAGGAAGTAGAAAAGAAAAAGAAGAAAACATTAATATTTCCAAGAGGGAGTACACTGGTTTACTGGATGTCCATTCCCACGCTTACAGTTATGAAACAATTCATTTACATCTCTGGGGCAGTACCACCTTTCTCAAGAAGGAGCCCTTTCTCTGTACCTTTTCTTAAAGAAGCACAGGCTATAGTGGCTATCCATGTCTCCTAGCACTCAGAGGAAGGTTCTTTCAACATTTTGTGAGTATTGATCTGAATTGGCAAGGTATATAGACTAAAAAGAAAGAAGACATGGTCCTATCCTCAAGGAGTTTACAAGCTATTCAAGAATATGAAACAAGTACATAAGTTACCATAATGCAAGGTCAACTAAATGCCATGAGAAGTAAAACACACCAGGAGGGTTCAAAAGAGAGAAGAAAATATATCTAGTTGAGGGGACTCAGGAAAGGGTTTGTTCTAACAGTGGTATTTGACCTATGCATCAGAGGACAGTTTTATATCCTTGTAGGAAGAATAGGGAACAGAGAAGAGGATTTTTCAAGCAGAGTAAAAAGTATGAACAAAGGTATAAAGACAAAAAAAAAAAAAAGTCTTAAAAGACATGGTATGGTCAGGCAATTCTCAGCTAGACTTCTGGCCTTACCACCACAGCTAAGTGACTCAATGCGTTCCTTAACCACTGGTTTCCTAATCTCTAAAATGGAATACATTACCTATCTCATACAGCTCTGTGAGAATTAAATTAAATAATATCTGTAAAGTGCTTAAAACTGTGTGAATGAATAAATACACTTTTTATATATTAAAAGAATACATAAGGCAGTAAGTGAAGACAGGTTAAAAAAAGAGGTTGAGGCCAGAACATGGAAGGGATTAAATGACAAGATAAGGACTTTGATTTGACTCCATAAACAGTAGAGTAGCTACAGAATATTTTAAACAGAGCTATGACAAGGTTAAGATCTAAACTTGCAGGATATAGCAGGATATAGGACTAGTACTGGATAGGAGAAGCCAGGGAATGAGAGGGATTAGAAGTAAATAACTAGTAACCTATGTTCAGAATGTTAAATCAATTTCATTCTGAGACAAAAAAAATTTCATTATTTAGACTAGAAAAACTAAAATTCAACCATATTCTTTGGCACAGTTTTTTTGGGTACCAAATAAACTCTAGATCTATTCACTACCAGTAGCACCAATCTACATATCCTATATGCACTAAATACAAGGTGGAAATATTAATATTTTGGTATCTTCCTACCACTTTGCACAAAGAAATGGGCTTTTAATTTTATGAACCCAACTGCAATATCTATCGTTGTACTCTGATTCTTACGGGTAAATAAATCAGGCTATGCTGACTGCATAACCCTCCACAAGATGGCACACTGCCTGTTTTCATAATTAAATCAATTTTTCCACTTTGAAACAGCATAAAATACAAATACTATGTATTCACATGCCTAGGCCCAAAAATTAAACAAAATTCACATGTCCAAAAAAAAAAAAAAAAAAAAAGTAGTAGAAAGCTTAACAAGCTAGTGATAGAAGTTACCTTAATCGTCACTTTAACATACATACCAAATGAAAAAAAACACATGAATTGAAACAGTTTTAAACACAAATTTATCTTCAAGATAGAAACAAAAACACAGGAGGACATTTAGTTTGGGTTGAAATAATTCTGAAAGTGTAGCTTAGTTAAGACCTTAACTTGACATGAGAATTCTTTAAGAGAGGAATAAATTAGAAGGGGAAAGATATTTTATATGCTCTTTTCCACTGCCTTCTTTAGCTACTCCCTTGACTGTCATGACAAGAAGGGAAAGAACAATATCTGAAGCCCAATTAGACCCAGCAAATTATCAACTGGATTCATTTTTAAACAGACCTGTAATCTTACATAAAACTAAGATTACAAAACTATAAAGAGACTGATCTTTTGGGTGAATTCAACATATCGTTACATGCTTGGCTAAAAGGTTGTATTTTAGGCCCATGACAATACATATTTTGTTTTTTATTCTTAATTAGGTATGCATTTCACAATTCTTTTTTGATGCACACTATACATAGCTACAGAAATATAGTATATGAATACATGTGTAAATAACAAACAAAATCCAAGTTTACTTACTCCGTTCAAAAGCTTCTTTTAAGAAATATCAATTAAAACCATATATAATACCACATACAAGAAAATGAAAGCACTTTCTAGTCACTACACAATAACCAGAGGTTCAGATTCCTACAGAAAGGCTCTTCCAAGTGGCAAGCCAATTTCTCTTCAACTTCTTTTGTATATACCAAATAGCGTGTCTTTGCTTGAGTCTTAGTACCTATTCTAATGCAAAAGGGGAGGAGGCTTAAACTGTAGCTTCTCAAAAGTCAATGAGAGTCACACAAAGAACTTCCTGGTACAATGAACATTTAAATTTTCAACTGAACAGACTTGTGCACTGAAACAAAATGGACAGTCCTTTTCTCTATTTACCTTATTTTACCAATAGTTGAAACTCAACTGAGAATTGAAGAACCTAGGTGGAGAGGTACCAGGTACAGAGAATATAATCAATAAAACCGACATGCATATTCTGTATGACAAAATACATTCCTTTTTTATCATGCTATGAGTGATTCCCTTAGGGTAGAAGAAAGCTTTGAAAATTAATTAGTGAAATGTGTCATCCCGTAATTTTTTTAAATGATCACTATATCTTTAAAGCTGTAGAAATGTGAAAAAGCTATACATTGAAAAAAAATAAAATTTAGGTACTATCATATTTTTGTTAATATTTAAGGAACAAGGTATATAAAACACTAGGAAGCAATATTTTTTTTAAAATATAAGGCACTTTAATAAGCTGAAATGAACTTTATGACGTTTTATTGTAGAGAAGGTGTTCTTAACTTTTTTTCAGTCAAATATATCTGAAAATCTGAGGCCCTTTGATCACTGCAGGCCATAGCTTCTTTTCCCATAACATGTACCTACACACAAAATTTTGGAAATAATGTCAACAGATTAAAAGCTCCTGCTTTACCACCTTCAAAATGCACACTTAAAATAATGACTGGGCTTCTTTAAACTATATTTCACTCCTGCTTTACCACCTTCAAAATGCACACTTAAAATAATGACTGGGCTTCTTTAAACTATATTTCACTACTTACGCACCAACCTTGTAAAATATAGAATCTCCAGCTTCTTCAAACTCTCCTTTGGAAAGTCATTCTTTTCTACTAAAATCACCTGATCTTCATCATCAGGAAATTCTTAAATATGTTTTAATCATTTTTCTTAAAAAAATGATTTCCCTTCTTTCTAAAAAATCAACCAGGACAGTTTATATAAACATGAAACAAATACACTAAAATGATAAATATTGGTTTGACAGAATGTGGGATTACGGGTGAGTCTCTATCCCCTCAACACTGCTTTTCAAATTGTTTGAGTTTTTTCAAAATGTTTAAAACTGTTTGAAAATGTTCCCGTAGTGAAATTGTATGAAATTTTGTCAAAAACACAACAAAAAAACAAAAAAGTTATCTAAACATACATAAAATTCTCTAAGCATAATTAATCAGTATATATTGTATGGTATATGATGCATATAAAAGTTGTTAATCTATAAACAATACATGCTTTATATATAAAATATATTATTTCACTAACTCTCACAACTCAGCTTAATATTCCCATTTTTATTGACATAACTTATTCAAGATCACACAAAAAGTCAGTGGAGCCAGGGTTCAAACCCAGGTATGTCTGATACACATCCAATCCTCCCCCCAAACTCAAGTCCCTAACTACTGTATTTGGATCCTATATCAGTAAGACTGGGCTAGAAAAGGATCTTTCAAAGATTTATGATAAACACAGCCTCTTTGAAGATGACTAAGATTAACCTGATGACAACTGTGCAGCAGGTCTCAGGAATATGAGCATATGATCAAGTAAATTCTTAAAGTATATGAAAGCACATTGGTAAATCACGCTATTACTAGTTCTTTGTGTGTGTGTGTGTTTAAATGCCCTTTCTTCCAATGGCCATTCTCTGCTGGGCCTCTGTTTGAAACCAACAGCTATAACATAACCGCTGGCCTTCAGTCAGGGCCTGTTAATGGTTTTATGATAGAAATAGGACTTTTGGAGAAAAAATTCCAAGGATATCCCAAATCCTGCTCTTGTGACCAAATTAAGTTCCAAAAGTATCAAATGTTACCCTAAAAGAATGCAAAGCTCCATATAACATTTAAGTGTTCCTACTTAGATCCCAAGATAAACCGTCAGTCAGAAAGACAGACATCTATTACCACCACCAGGGATGGAGTCTCACCACAGGAAGGATGGAAGGAGAGTAACAATGCCTGCGAACAGGAAATTCAGTCTTAGGATAAACAACCCACTCCACAGTTTGTAGGTGTGGGGGTTGCCAACAGAAGCTCAAACTCACACAGCACTGGGTGGAAAGCAGATGTCTCTTCAAAGAGCTGGAGGGAAGTCAGCTTCACTAGTGGGTGTCAGTTCTCCATAGCCAGCAGGCTGTGTGTGTGTGTGTGTGTGTGTGTGCATATGTGTGTATATGTGTGCACCAGTGAAAGATATAACAACAGGGTATGAGCTGGATGCCATACAACACACCCATCCTAGACTGTCTCCAGTGAATATATACATGTCTTGGACAGCAGGGGAAGGGCTGTACCAGCAGTCTCCTTATCTACTAGGGAATTTTTATCGCACCATGCTGACAGATCTGGTCTTGAGCAAAGGATATATCTGTGGGTCCCAGGGAAAGGCAGGAGGCCACTAGAGTTGTCCCCTACCACAGTAATGGTAACTACAGCTTTAAGAAGAATAGTTTATATGAACTAAAGAACAAATAGAATCATCAGAAAATGTAAATGTTAGGATATAACCAACAAAATACATACACCACAGAAAAAAATTAACATCTCACAGTAAATGACATCATGATATGAACCACTTATCAAGATTTATAGAAATGAGTGCAGTTTCCAAGTAAATATTTTTTTAATCTTCTCAAATTATTTTTATTTGAAACTACACATTTTAGTCATTGTGCCAGTTTGGATGTATTATGTCCCCCAAAATGCCATGTTCTTTAACGCACTCTTGTGGGGGCAGACGTATTAGTATTGATTAGGTTGGAACCTTTTGATAGTTTCAATGGAGATGTCACTAGTAACACCTTTGATTAGGGTGTGACCTGTTGATGGGACTGTTTCCATGGAGGTGTGGCCCTGCCCATTCATCTTGGATCTCGATTTAATTACTGGAGCCCTATAAAAGCTCAGAAACAGAAGGACTTCAGAGAAACTACAGCTGAGAGACACAGTTTGAAGATAGCCGTTGAAAGCTGATGCTGATTTTGGAGAATGCCATTTTGAAATGCAACCTGGAAGTAAGCAGATGCCAGTCACGTGCCTTCCCAGCTAACAGAGGTTTTCCAGGTACCCTATGTTCATGGCTTACCTGGATACTTTATGGCCTTAAGACTGTAACTTTGTAACCAAATAAACCCCCTTTTTAGAAGCCAATCCATTTCTGGTGTTTTGCAAAACAGCAGCATTAGGAAACTGCAACATTCATCTTTTAATAACATTATAAAACACACTTTTTTTTACTTCCCAACTTAGTTACCCATGAAAATTAGGATAAAATGGACCCATATAGGAAGAATTAATGGACTACTAATTTTGCAATTTGGCAACTTGATTTGTAACAAATACATACATGTATAAATTATAGACTTTTTTAAAAACATTTTTTATTGTGAAATATAACATACAGAAAAGTGAAAACAGTCAAAGTACAATTTAACAAGCAGTTATATAACAAATTCCAGAGATTGTTATGGGTTACAGTTTGGATTTCATTCCTTCTTACTGCTGAATAATATCCCATTGTGTGTATACCATATTTTGTTTATCCATACATCAGTTCATGTATGACACTTGGGTTGTTTCCATCTTTGGGCAGTTGTGAAAATGCCACTATGAACATTGGTGTGCAAATGTCTGCTCATGTCCCTGCTTTCAGTTCTTCTGAATATGTACCCAGTAGGATTACTGAATCACATGGCAGTTCTATACTTAGCTCCCTGAGGAAGTGCCAAACTGTCTTCCACAGATGCTGCACCATTCTGCATTCCCATCAGCAGTGAATAAATGTTCCTGTTTCTTCACATCCTCTTCAACACCTGTAGTTTTCTGTTTTTTAAATACTGGCCATTCTAGTAGGTGTGACATGATATCTCATTGAGGTTTTGATTTCCATTTCCCTAACAGCTAGTGATTTTGAGCATCTTTGCATGTGCTTTTTAGCCATTTGTATTTCCTCTTTGGAAAAATGTGTATTCAAGTCTTTGCCCATTTTTAAACTGGGTTGTCTGTCTTTTTATTGTTGAGTTGTAGAATTTCTTTATATATTCTGGATATTAAGTCCTTGTCAGATACGTTTCCAACACAATCTGACCTCCCACTATTTCTCTGACTTCATCTCCTACTTCTCTCTTCTTCACATACCTTTGATCTAGCAACAAATAATCTGGGTAAAAAAGCAAAGAGTAGGGCTATGGAGAGCAGTAATTTATTTTGAAATAATATCATTTCAATAATGAACACCATTTTTACAGAGTAAGGAACTATTTGAAGAAATTTGGTTCCAATACCTGGTTCAGCAGAATTTACCACAGAATGTCAAAAATTAATGTAGGTATTTACAAAAATATACTAGTAATGAATCTTCCTTGAAAACTACACAAAGGTAGACAGACAGAAATTTTGCACCCAATTTCAGCAATTTCATGGATCTCCTTAACTCCCATAACATGGAAATACCAAAAAGGGTGAAAGGGTTGAAAAAGGGATGGTATTTGGGAAAAAACATAATCAAAGCAAACTGGAGTCTATGGTCAACAGTAACATTGTAATATACCTCCACTAAATGTAACAAAGGCAATATGCCAATGCTAAGTGTATATGAGAGTGCGATACAGGGGAGGAATATGGGATTCATGGTAGTGGTGTTATTTTCTGTCCTTACTATTATATTGTATTTATGACATGTTATTTTTCTTTTTATCATCTTTTTTATTGTTGCTAAAAAAAAAAAAAACAATTTTTCTTGTAGTAATCAATATGTTCAAGTGCTGATTCTGGTGATAAATGTACAACTTTATGATGATATCATGAACAACGTATTGTACACTGTGGATAAATGTATGGCATGTGAATATAACTCCATAAAATTGTAGGAAAAAATATATATAGGAGTAAAAGTGTTGGAGAAAACATGGTGAGAGGAATGTACCTATCTACTGTTGCTGAGCAGGTAGAATGGTGTAGCCTTTCTGAAGGTCAGTGTGGTGGGTCCACAAAAAGTTAAGTATGTGGGGACCATAAGGTCCTGCAACCTCATTATGGGGTATGTCATTTGAAGATCTGAGAGCAGAGACAAGAATAGACATTTGCAAACTGTTGTTCATGGAGACAGTAATCATGATTTGCAATGGGTGGAGGTGACCCAAGGGTACAAAGACTGAGGAACAGACTGGTGAACTGTGGCGTATACATACAATGGAGTATTGAGCAACTACGAGGAGTGAAGCTGTGAGACACACAACGAGGTGAATGGAACCTGTACACAGTATCTGAGTGAAGTACGCCAGAAATAAAGGCAAACACTATAATGCCTCACCCATATGGACTGACTACAATGTGTAAACTCAGAACTGAATCTTAGAACATAGCCTAACGTGGACATGATTATTGTAATAGTCCCTAGATTGTAAGCTCTTACAGCAGTCAACTCCATTCCTGAATTGTAATGCCTATCTCTAAACTTTAAGATGCTGATCCCTTAGTGTATAACCTGATTGGTCTCTGGAACAATGAGTATCTCTGAGACACCTGAAACTCAGAGCTAGAGCTCGACAGATACGAATGTCAGTATTAGTGCATACAGCAACTGTTAAAAAAAAAGCTGAAAAAGAGCCCAGACTTCAATTAGTGATGTGAATGAAGCAGATATAGTTAAGACTAGGGCAAACTGGGCCAAAAGGCAAAGGCCAAAACTGACTGTGTTTTAAAACTTCAACTTCCATGTGAGACCAAGGGAAGAGATGTCTATTTGGTGCAGGATCTATATTTTCTAAACAGTATAACTCTACAGTCGGTTTGTTCAAACACCACAGTTACATGGAACTTTGAATAGGAAGTGAGATACGGTACATTAGTATAGGTTAGAGTGAAATAGTGACACATCCCACAGTAATTTGGGCAGAGAATAAAAAATATATTTACAGCCCCCTCCACCCCACCCCACCCCAAGGAGCTGGGGGAAGGTGCAAAAGTGTTGGACTTCCTCACCTGGACTAGTGTTGATGTTGTCACAAACACTGGCGGTTTGATGTGCCAAGCCCTCGATCCTGGGACTTGCCCTTATGAAGCTCCTTACTGCAAAGGAGAGGCTAAACTTGCATATAATTGTGCCTAAGAGTCTCCCCAAGTACCTCTTTGTTGCTCAGATGTGGCCCCCCTCTATCTCTAACTGAGCCACCTCGGCAGTTGAACTCACTGCCCTCCCTGCTACATGGGACCCGACACCCAGGGGTGTAAATCTCCCTGGCAACGCAGGGTATGACTCCCGGGGATGAATCTGGACCCAGCATTGTGGGATTGAGAATATCTTCTTGACCAAAAGGGGGATGCAAAATGAGACGAAATAGTTTCAGTGGCTGAGAGATTCCAAATGGAGTTGAGAGGTCACTCTGGTGGACATTTTTATGCACTATATAGATAACATCTCTTAGGTTTTAATGTATTGGAATAGCTAGAAGTAAATACCTGAAACTACCAAGTAGTCTGGACTCCTGAAGACGATTATATAATAATGTGGATTATAAGGGGTGACAGTGTGATTGTGAAAACCTTGTGGATCACACTCCCTTTATCTAGTGTATGGATGGATGAGTAGAAAAATGGGGATAAAAACTAAATGACAAAAAGGGTGGGATGGGGGGGATGGTTTGGGTGTTCTTTTTTACTTTTATTTTTTATTCTTATTCTGATTCTTTCTGATGTAAGGAAAATGTTCAGAAATAGATTGTGGTGATGAATGCATAACTATATGATCGTAATCTGAACAGTTGATTGTATACCATGGATGATTGTATGGTATGTGAATATATTTCAATAAAACTGAATTTAAAGGAAAAAAAAAAGGGGTGACAGGGAGGAATACGGACAACAATGGTTTGTTGAAACAAAAAATGAGAAATGCTATGGATGTGAGCTACAGAAAGTTATTAGAATTATAAATAGTATACTTTGGTTTCTTTTGTTTTCCAAATCATAGGAGATTCCTAGATGACCCATCCCCACAACTAGACACTTGCTTAAATTTAACCTGAGCCACAATTCGAGTCTTGTGAAAGTCTGTCTGAACCTCTTTCTATGACTTGTTTGAGTCATAGGACATTTTTCCGTATTTTTTTCTCCCCTTCTAGATACCTGAATTCTCAGATGACGCCTCACTTCTACTGTACCTCAATATAACCTAAACCTAGCTGCATTATCAGTCCAGTACAAAAAATAAGTCAATAACCAATTAAACTCAGTAAAATAAGTTTGCTAAAGATTTTGGTAAGAGAAGAGAGTCATGTCACAAATTATAGTATTTTGCCAGCTGCTGGCTCAACTCCCATTTATCTCTTTGTTCTACTTCTTTTTCTCTTCTGATGCTAAGAAGCAAGTTCTTCTTAGGATTGCAAAGAACAGTTTCTTCTACAATCAAGTCTCCTAGGTATTTTACTACATATCCCAAGTAGCTTCCCAAATAAATATAGTTTCCTTTCTAAAAGGAATGCTGGTGAATAAAATTTTCTCCAACTTATAATACATATTACCATGGAAAGTTTTACACAATACATTTTAAAGAAGAAAATCTAAAACCACTGGTAATTCTACCACCCAGAGATAACTAATGTCATTATTTAGATTTGTCACCTAGTTTTCCCCTCTATGATCAAGAATGAATTCCAAAAAGAATCATCATTTATATCCCAATTTCTATTTCAAGATATCAAAATGGAGATGAGCGGTCTCAGGTAGCATCTTCTTTGAAACATAGTTTTAAAACTTTTCTTAATAAAGCAAAAGGAAAAATTCCACATCATAATGTTTTATATGTTATCCCTTTAACTCATTAAATCAAGTTAAATCTTTTCAACTTCAATGTTCATGAATAGTTAATACTGTTTCCTCACTAAGAGGTAATGGGAACATATTGAAAATCAAGCCCGTGTGACTTACGGATAACTTTCTATTAATCGACCTTTTCAATATAACTTCAGTTATACTGTAAGTTTTTGGTTCCTTTTAACAGCTGAAAATCTAGTCTGACCATCATCCATGGGTCCAAAATAAAGCATAACCTAACATTCACAAGGCTTTTTTATCCCCCTGGGGGGTTGGGAACGATGTCATTGAAACAGTTACAAAATGTTTCTTCAAAAAGTAGTTCTCGACAAGGGAACCTAAGATAGCGGGTAGGTGAGACAGGGCAAAAAAACACCTCTGTGAAAAATACTAGATAAAAACCAGAAGGTGACCCAGAATACCAGTTTCAGCGATGCACCAGCTGGACAAGGTCTGCTAGAACCACAGGGGCCGTACACTAGGTGAAACCAGGAGTCTGCATTCTGAAACGACTGAGTAAGCCAGCTGAAAGACCCGCGGCCACACTATGGTGTGGGAAAGCCAAGGGTTGGCATTTGGAGACAGACTGGTTCTTTAAAAAAACAAAAAAAAGGGAAAAACCCAGGAGTGGCTGCAGTTGTGACACTGGGAACCATGCAGTGGAGCGTGGCAGGAGTGGGCTGAGCTGGCTTCTCGGTGTCTGGTGTGGAGGATAGCCCGCTGCAGATTCCCTCAGGACCATGGGAGTGGAGGGGAGAGCCAGAAGGAGAAAGAAACCCCACTGCTTGCAGCTGGCTCCCCGGCATGCTGGAGACAATCCTGCCTGGGGCCGTGCCCACAGCCCAGAGCCATGTCAGTTGTCCCAGAGCTGGGAAGAAGGAACTGTGCAGGGGTGAGGGGTTGAGACGCCCCATTCAGCCATCTTTGCATCAGTCTGAGAGCGCCGCTGCACAGCCGGGTGGCCCTGGGCTTCCCCTGAGGGACAGCGTGCACTTGTGACGCAGCACAGCCTTCCCTCAGCAGAGGTCCTGGAAGATCACAGCTGAGAAGAGGGGCCCGCTCAGAAAACCCAGGGACGCTATGTCAATGCCAGTGGTTTGTGGGTCAGCAACAGAGAGGGTCTGGGGCAGAAGTGAAACAAAGGCTTAGACTCTTGGCAGCAGCCTTGAATCTCTGGGAACACCTGGGGGGTTTGAATATTAAAGCTGCCCTGCCTCCCTAGCCACCCGGACACACGCCCCACATTCAGGGTGGACGGCTCCAGAAACACACCCAAACTGAGTTCACCAACTGAACCCCACAAGAATCATTTCCCCACACACCACAGAGACAGAGTTGAGGAGAACTGACTTGAGGGGTATAGGTGACTAACAGATGCCATCTGCTGGTTAGCTAGAGAAAGTGTACGCCACCAACATGTACTTCTGAAAAATTAGATTGGTTTTTTTTTTTCACAACTTGAAAGAACCCTATCAAGCAAAGCAAATGCCAAGAGGCCAAAAACAACAGAAAATCTTAACGCATATGATAAACCAGACGATATGGAGAACCCAATCCCAAACACCTAAAACAAAATATCAGAAGAGAAACAGTACTTGCACAATTAATCAAAGAACTACAACCGAGGCAAGAAAACATGGCAAAGGATATAAAGGACATGAAGAAGACCATGGCACAGGATATAAGGGACATAAAGAAGACCCTAGAAGAGCATAAAGAAGACATAGCAAGAGTAAATAAAAAAATAGAAGATCTTATGGAAATAAAAGAAACTGTTGGCCAAATTAAAAAGACTCTGGATACTCATAATACAAGATTAGAGGAAGCTGAATGACGACTCAGTGTCCTAGAGGTCCACAGAACAGAAAATGAAAGAACAAAAGAAAGAATGGAGATAAAAATCAAAAAAATTGAAATGCATCTCAGGGATACGATAGATAAAATAAAATGTCCAAACTTAAGACTCATTGGTGTCCCAGAAGAGGAAGAGAAGGATAAAGGTCTAGAAAGAGTATTCAAAGAAATTGTTGGGGAAAACTTCCCCAACACCTTCTATACAATATAAATACACAAAGCATAAATGCCCAGCGAACTCCAAATAGAACAAATCCAAATAAACCCACTCCGAGACACATTCTGATCAGACTCTCAAATACTGAAGAGAAGGAGCAAGTTCTGAAAGCAGCAAGAATATTAAAGCTGCCCTGCCTCCCTAGCCACCCAGACACGCCCAACATTCAGGGCGGACGGCTCCAGCAACACACCCAAACTGAGTTCACCAATCTTCATCCAAGAATGTTATGGATTTAAGAGGTTAATTTTAAGCCCCACAGTAAACACAAAGAAATTATCAGAGAATATGACCATAGAGACAAAAAGTAGCAATTCACCACATACAAAGGAAACAACATAAGACTAAGTTGTGACTACTCAGTGGCCACCATGGAGGCAAGAGGGCAGTGGCATGACACATTTAAAATTCTGAGAGAGAAAAATTTCCAACCAAGAATACTTTATCCAGCAAAACTCTCCTTCAAATTTGAAGGAGAGCTTAAATTTTTCACAGACAAACAGATGCTGACAGAGTTTGCCAATAAAAGACCTGCTCTACTTCGGATACTAAAGAGAGCCATACCGACAGAGAAACAAAGAAAGGAGAAAGAGATATAGATATAGAGAATTTTAACAGATATATATAGAACCTTACATCCCAAATCACCAGGACACTCATCTTTCTCTAGTGATCATGGATCTTTCTCCAGAATGGACCATATGCTGGGACATAAAACAAGCCTCAATTAAAAAAAAAATAAAAAAAAAAAAATTGAATATATTCAAAGCACATTCTCCGACCACAATGGAATACAAATAGAAGTCAATAATTTTTGAATTGTAACTCCACTATTTATTTCCTACATGATATAAAATACACAAACTCTAATGACAAATCAGTGGTTTTGAACCCAATGTAAAATATGTAATTTTTGACAAGAACTATATAAAGGTGGGGGAATGGAGGAGTATAGGAACATAGTTTATATGTCCTATTGAAGTTAAGTTGGTATCAAAGAAAAACAAGATTGTTATGGATTTCAGAGGTTCATTTTAAGCCCCACAATAAACACAAAGAAATTATCAGAGAATATGACCATAGAGATGAAAAGTAGAGTAGGGTTAAGAGAAATGGGGGAAGGGGCAATGGGGAGTTAAGAAATGAGTGTAGGATTGCTGTTTGAGGTGAAGGGAAATTTCTAGTAATGGAGGGTGGGAAAGAGATACCATTACAACATTCTAAATGTGATTAATCCCACTAATGGAATGCTACGGAGGGGGTGGAATGGGAAGATTTAGGTTGTATATATGTTTCCAAAATTGAGCAAAAAAAAAAAAAAAAAAGACAGTCTAAATAGATGACAATTGAATGCCAAGGATGACCCTGAATGGGATCTGAGAATGGAGGAGAGGAGGCTCAAAGGGACACAGTTGAGACATAAGGAAAAAAAAAAAAAGGAAATATAAAATGTAAGCTTTGTATCAATGCTGAATCTCTTGTACTTCTTAGCTGCGTTCAATGGGATTGCATAAAAGAATGTCCTTGTTCAGGGGAATTGTATATGTGAATTACAGTGTTTGTTCAAGGATGTGTGCGGCTAGTTCTCACATGTTCAGAAGACAGAGCAATAGATGATGGATGATAGACAGGGAGGGAGGGAGGGAGGGAGGGAGAGAAAGAAATAGCGGTGTGACAGCATGTTAAAGTTGGTGGATTGGGGTATCAGGGGAGGGGGGTCAGGGTATGCTGGAGTTCTGTGTATGGGGTTTGTATTGTTTTTGCAACTGTTCCTATAACTATGAATCTATTTTAAAATTAAATTAAATTAAATTAAATTAAAATTAAAATAAATAAAATAAAATAAAATAAAAAAGTAAAGTAAAGTAAAATAAAATAAAATAAAATAGTTCTCTCCTAATAGAATAAGTCCCTAAATTTTGTAGAGTAGAAATATTTCCTTAAAAATATATTTCCTAAGTACTTCTATTAGTTTCTATAAAATAGTGTCAATACTAGAAGTGCTAATAAAAGCCAATTTTTCTTTATAGACACAGTATTAACCTATAACAAACCCTCACAAACTATCAGAAAAAGATCACTTCTTTAAAGATACTATCTGGAGTAATACCCCTTGACTACAATAGTCATTCTTACTATGCCTTTTTATAATTATTGTTTCTAAAGTAAAACAAATACTTTCCTCAAACACCCTTTTCTTCTTGAAATATTTTTTAAAAGGGAATGGGAGTAAAGGCATTGACACCCAAAGGTCTGCTGAAATCCTACCCAAACGGATAAAACAAACAATTTGGCCCTTTACCACTTTACTGTAAGTATTTCACTTGAAAGCTCTCTGACTTGAAAAGTTAGCTTTTAATCCTCAATGATGTTGCTCACACTAAATCCCATGGGAACTGTGACAGTCTGAAACTATTATGGACCCCAGAAAAGCCATGATCTTTTAACCCCATCTTAAGGCGGAACCTTTTGATTGTTTCCATGGAGATGTGACTCACCCAACTGTGGGTGAGAATTCTGACTGAATTATTTTCATGGTGGTGAGGACCCTGCCCATTCGGGATGGGTCTTGTTTAGTTCACTGGACTACTTAAGAGAGCTCAACAGCTGACACAGACGCTGACACTTAGAGATGCTTGGAGATGAAGACAGAAGGACGTTTGGAGATACTAAGCTAAGAGATGAAGCTTAGAGTTTGCCCTGAAGAAGCTAAGAGAGGACCCCCAGTTGCTTGGAGAGAAATGCCTTGGGAGAAAGAAGCAAGGACACACAGGAGCTGAAAGAAAGGAACCCAGATACTTTGGAAAAAGCCATTTTGAAGCACAACCTGGGAGAAAAGAACCAGCAGACACCAGCCACCTGCCTTCCTAGCTGACAGAGGTATTCCGAACGCCACTGGTCTTCCTTCAGGGAAGGTATTCTCTTGTTGATGCCTTAATTTGGATACTTTCATGGCCTTAGAACTGTAAATTTGTAAACCAATAAACCCTTCTATAAAAGCCAAAAAAAAAAAAAAAAGGAGAAAAAACTATTGTTTTTTCTCTTTTCTCACACATGTACTTTACATATTATATATGGCTGGTCCTTCTCCCACAACATCTGGTAAGCCCTATGAAAAGTTCTTCTGCCCCCAGATAAGGTGAGTTTTAAATTTTAAATGTTAAAGTAAACCACCGTATATAGAGAATTCACAATTAAGAAAAGTAATATTTTGCTTAGAAAATTAAGGAGCCCTTCAAATAAACATTCCTCTTTAGTATATTATTAGCAAATTTTTAAAAAAGAGTTTAATTGTGCTTTTATTATGGATCCAAAAGAGAAAAAGACATTATAATAGCCACTGTATGTTGAAAAGACAGAAAAAGCTTCTGTAGATAATCCAAACACAAATTTCCATCTCATTTTCATTAAGCACATTAACTTTTCTGGATTTCCAAAAATTTTTTTTATATATTTTTATATAAAAATCTGGTTCTTTAAGAAATAAGCACACCTATATTTATTGGACTCCTATGCAGGAAGAAAAGATGCCTAAGAACATGTTGAATAGATGACTTCTATTTCTGTGCAGGAAGGTGAGAGGCTGAGATTAGGAAAACAAATTCCTATGCCTCGAAATGAACCTTTTTCCAAAGAGAACATAATAATACTTCCATACAAGCTCAGAAGTTAAAAATTCAGCAGTTAATTTTAAATGAAACACTGAATTTCTCATTACAAAAAAAAATATGAAAATACATTAATGCCAGAAGTATTTACTGTCAACAATGCAATAATTTTTATTCTTAATTATTTTATAATATGAGTCTAGAAAACCAAATTTTTTATTCCCTTAGCACTACGAGTCAGCATAACACAATAATAGAACATGAGCATTTATTACACTTGAACAAAATAAAACATTACTTGGGTGGTCATGCTGTCTCTCTATGCAGGAAACTTTTTAAAAATCAAGTAATCAAGTTATCCTAAATTATTGGTATTATTTGCTTTTCAAAATGGTAATTTGAAAGCTATAATTTTGGCATTGACCTCTAAATATAATGGTATTTTGGCTGCCCTAAATAAAATAGGCTGTAGAAACCCAAAAAGTTTAAAACCAAGCTTCACAACAAAATATAAAAGGTAGCAAAGAAGAATAAGTTAAATGAAGTATTTATAGGATTGCGAACAGTGTTTAGCAATTAATGGACCTACTAACATTTAGCTACCTAATTTGACATTCTTTCCTCTAAAAATATATCCTAACCCTCTTTTATTGCAATAATTCCCATATCACTACACTAAAAATCCAGAAATAAACCATAGAATTCCATGAAAATCCAACATACATAAACTCAACCCACATATGCACAAAGCTATCAAGGGCTGCACACTGCATTTCTCTTATGCCATCTAATTTCATTTGTGTAGCAATCTCCCCTCTCTTACCTAACACTGCATGTTTCAGGTTATGACTGTAACCAATGCTTATTTTCTTTGCTACCTGGTGATAGCCAATAACACTGAACCATAATAATGCATGGAAAGAAGTGTATTCAGCTTACCCGATATTAAAAATTGTTTAATTTTTTAAAGATTTAGCTTTCCATTGCAAGCATTACTCACCTGTTTGAACATCAATAACCATCTGATGGCCCCCTCTCATTCCTGGTCGGTTATCTTCTCCATCACCTAAAGCAGAAGCAGTATTTTTTTTTAAAGGAATAACAAAGAATAACTACAAATCCAGTTATAATGATAAACAAAAATAACCCACACTTATTCTTGCAAAATACTAAGAACAATTAAAGTGATTCATAATAGAAACAATATGACTTAAAGCTATGTTTATAATATTTATCTTCTCTTTTTTCCAATTGTTTTCAGGCTGTAAAACTGGAGGCTATTTTCAACTTATTTATGGTCAATGCCATAAATAAAAAATATAGAATGTTCTGTAAAAACATAAAACAAAGTCTCTAAATTGTCTCTAAACTAGTGGAGTGTCAAAGTGAAGATGGAAAAGAATTACAAAACTGGATCTTAGGTCTATATTCTAGGCATGGTTTATTAATGAGAAGTTTAAAGTTCACAAAACTAGCTACCGAAAACTAAGATGTTATCAGGTATCATTAATGATAATTTTCTTACTGTCTTAATTTTGTGCTAATATTTCAGAAATCAGTTCCTAACATAATTAATCATCTATTTTATCTAAGTAGTGAGTGAGAACATGTAAGATTTGTTTCACTTTGATTTTTATTACCATCATAGAATTTAATAGGTATGTTTAAATATAATCACTGAAACAAACTTCAAAAGTAGAAAACTATTGTTCAACTTATCTAATCTTACTTTATACCAGATATAAGTTCATTTCAATGATTCAAAGGTTACAGAATTCTAATGTATTACTTGATGTAGGTTTCATTTCTAACTCCCCCACCATCAAAAGAAATATATTACTTTGACTTGTCTCCCCTTATCAGCATTCTCCTATGTAAAATAGAAAACATCCAACTCTTCCTAGTTTCACAGTTACCATGAACAAAAATGAAATGTCAGTTCTTATATACAGATAAAATAAGATGCAAAACTAACGCTCTACTACTTTACTGCTTTATTCAAAGGCTAATCATTCAGAGTTCCTTGCAAATTCGTCCTCCTTTCTAATAATTAGGTAGCCTTTCAGATTTCACAGTTCCTTTGCCCTTTTCTTCCTCAGCCCCTCCAGTCTATTTCCACTTTCAGGAATAGATACGAATTTAAACACTTTTTTTTTTTTTTTTTTTTACATTAAATGACATTGACTTGACTGAAACCAGCAAGTGTTTCATGACCAGTGAGGTATACATGGGTAGCTGTTTCTAGAATTAGTATCTTAGGAAAACACTCAGGCATAAAATGTAAAACATATTTTTAGTATGTCTGTATTTTATACATTAATCCATTTATTTGTTGATATAGAATTAGTCTGTTCTACTATAATATGTGTTTATTTGGAGAAATTATCTCATATACGATTGATAAACAGGTGAATGAAGTTGATAAAACAGATTATAGAGGTACTTAGCAATTTTTCCCAATATATTAATGTTTTAAAGCTAGCAGGAAAAAGCATTCTCACAATTAAAGGGAAGGTCTTAGCAATATATGAAGACTATGAGAAAAAAAGCTGAACCATTTACAGAACTGCCCTTTTTTTTTTAATTTTTTTATTAAAGAATATGTGGGTTTACAGAACAATCATGCATAAAATACAGGATTCCTATATATCACTCCACCACCATGACTTGTACTGGTATGGATGTTAACTTTTTTTTGTAATTCTACTATTTTTTAACAGTAGTTATATTTGTTCCAATTGATGAAAGATTATTAAAGTAGTACTATAACTATTGTCTACAGTTTATGTAGGGGTATTTTTCCCCCCAGATTTCCGATCTACTTTTTTTTTTCACGCTTGTCATTACTCATCTACCTATGCACTGGATAAAGGGGGTGTCAGTCACAAGGTTTTTATAACCACATGGTCACAAAATGAAAGCTATATAGTTATACGATCATTATCAAAGACAAATGCTACTGAATTACAAGAACTACGTTCCTTTAATGTCAATAATTGCATTACAAAATTGCTACAATTTCCACTATCTTAACCAAATGGCAAAGCAGTGAGTTCAAGTGGAGAGTGACAAAAACTTCCCCTATATGAAAACAATAGATTAATGAAGAAAACTACATTCTGGATCAGACTTTAAGTTTTGATGGAAATAATCTTTATTAGTAGCAAATACTCTCTAGGATCTACATCTCAGAAGGAAATATGGACCTTAAACAGGGTTTAAGGCTCCAAACTCACTGTGATGCTCACCACAAATGCCTGCAAAGATGTAACTGTGCTAGTATTTATTTTTATTAGGATTATTACCCTAGCTTTTATCAGTATCTAATTATAAAGTTCTATAGTTCAGAATGGACTGCCCCACTTCTATTATAAGGCCTGTTAGGTTTACTGAGCAATTTAGCAGAATATACAGTTTTTCAGGAACACAAGTATGGCATTACAATACAATTGCTTATAATTTTACATAGCATTATAAAACGTATTCTGTGTACTCCCCCTACATGGGACATGACTACCAGGGTGTAAGTCTCCCTGATAACATAGGACATCCAGAGATGAGCCTGGCCCTGGCATCATGAGACTGAGAATACCTCATTGTACAAAAGGGGGAAAAGAAATAAAACAAAATAAAGTTTCAGTGGCTAAGAGATTTCAAATAGAGTCAAGAGGTCATTCTGGAGGTTATTCCAGATTGTTCCTATGCCAGATAAGCCCTGAAACCCAGAGGTACCAGTCTCTCTAAGGACATCAATCAGTTCCATTACTCGACCCCATAAGGTCAACACCCCTTTCCTGCAGGAAGAACCTAAAATGGTCATTGCTCAGATAATCCCTGAAGGTTGAGAGAATGATCAAAAGAGCGGGAAGAGGTGTAACTGAGAAACTAGGATTTGACAAATGATTATGACTACTTATTAATTATATAGATACTTCTTTTTAGTTTCTAGTGTATTAGAATAGCCAGAAGAAAATATCTGAAATGGTTGAACTGTAATCAGTAGAATTGATCTTTAATAACGATTATATAACTATATAGCTTTTATCATGTGACAATGTGATTATGAAAACCTTGTGACTGACACTCCCTTTATCCAGTGTATGAGCAGATGAGTAATAAGATAAAGACACGCAGGAAAAAAAGAATAGTTCAGGAATATGGGGAAAACACAACCCTATGTAAACTATGGACAACACTAATAGTACTACTTTAGTAATCTTACATCAATTGTAACAAACGTAACTACTGTTTAAAAAATAGAACAAAAAAAGTGTTACTAATTGTAACAAATTTTCCACACCAATGCAAATACTGGTGGTGCAGTGGTGTATGGGAATCTGGTATTTTTTGCATGATTGTTCTGTAAACCCACAACTTCTGTGATGATTAAAAAAAAAAAAAGGAAAAAAATGTATTCTGTGTAAAAATTGCCTGACATTTTGTTGTAACAGGAAAACAAAGAAAATTTTTATGCAGTAAACTAACTCTGCCACCTAGCCAAGCAACCTACGTCTTACGTTAAACATCTGCTTTTCATTAAAAAAGGTATTCTGCGGGAGAACCTAAGATGGCGGCTAGGTGAGACAGGGCAAAAAAACACCTCCGTTAAAAATACTAGATAAAAACCAGAAGGTGACCCAGAATATTGGTTTCAGCGATGCACCAGCTGGAAAAAGTCTGCTAGAACCACAGGGGCTGTACACTTGGTGAAACCAGGAGTCTGCATTCTGAAAGGACTGAGTAAGCCGGCTGAAAGACCCGCAGACATGCTGTGCTGTGGGGAAGCCGGGGGTTGGCGTTTGGAGGCGGACTGGTTCTTTTAAAAAAAAAAAAAAAGAAAAAAAAAAAAAACAGAAAAACCCAGGAGTGGTTGCAGTTGCATCGGTGGGAAGGCTGAGCCGGCCTCTCGCTATCTGGTGTAGAGGATAGCCTGCTACAGATTCCCTCAGGGCAGGGGAGCAGAGGGGAGAGCAGGAAGGAGAAAGAAACCCCGCGGCTTGCAGCTGGCTCCCTGGTGGTCTGGAGACACTCGTGCCCGGGGCCGTGCCCACAGCCCAGCACCAGCTGTCCTGGAGCTAGGAAGAAGGAACTGTGCGAGGAGAGGGGGGCAGGTTGAGACGCCCCGTTCACCCATTTTTGCATCAGGCGGGGAGCGCCCCTGCACAGCCCAGAGGCCTGGGGCTTCCCTTGAGGGACAGCGCGCACTTGTGACGTGGCACAGCCTTCCCTTAGCAGAGGTACTGGAAGATCACAGCTGAGAAGGGGGACCTGCTCGGAAAACCCAGGGACGTTATGTCAATGCCAGTGGTTTGTGGGTCAGCAACAGAGAGGGTCTGGGGCAGAAGTGAAACGAAGGCTTAGACTCTTGGCAGCAGCCTTGAATCTCCGGGAACACCTGGGGGGTTTGAATATTAAAGCTGCCCTGCCACCCTAGCCACCCGGACACACACCCCACATTCAGGGCGGACAGCTCCAGCAAGACACCCAAACTGAGTTCACCAACTGAACCCCACAAGAATCATTTCCCCACACACCACAAGGACAAAGTTGAGGAGAACTGACTTGAGGGGTATAGGTGACTAGCAGATGCCATCTGCTGGTTAGTTAGAGAAAGTGTATGCCACCAATGTGTATTTCTGAAAAATGAGATTGCTTTTTTTTTTTTTTTACAACTTGAAAGAACCCTATCAAGCAAAGCAAATGCCAAGAGGCCAAAAACAACAGAAAATCTTAATGCATATGATAAAACCAGACGATATGGAGAACCAAATCCCAAACACCTAAATCAAAATATCAGAAGAGACACAGTACTTCACACAATTAACCAAAGAACTACAACCAAGGCACGAAAACATGGCACAGGATATAAAGGACATGAAGAAGACCATGGCACAGGATATAAGGGACATAAAGAAGACCCTAGAAGAGCATAAAGAAGACATAGCAAGAGTAAATAAAAAAACAGAAGATCTTATGGAAATAAAAGAAACTGCTAGCCAAATTAAAAAGACTCTGGATACTCATAATACAAGATTAGAGGAAGTTGAACAACGACTCAGTGTCCTAGAGGATCATAGAACAGAAAATGAAAGAACAAAAGAAGGAATGGAGAAAAAAATCAAAAAAATTGAAATGCATCTCAGGGATACGATAGATAAAATAAAACGTCCAAACTTAAGACTCACTGGTATCCCAGAAAGGGAAGAGAAGGGTAAAGGTCTAGAAAGAGTATTCAAAGAAATTGTTGGGGAAAACTTCCCCAACCTTATACACAATATAAATATACAAAGCATAAATGCCCAGCAAACTCCAAATAGAATAAATCCAAATAAACCCACTCCGAGACATATAGTGATCAAACTCTCAAATACTGAAGAGAAGGAGCAAGTTCTGAAAGCGGCAAGAGAAAAGCAGTTCACCACATACAAAGGAAACAACATAAGACTAAGTTGTGACTACTCAGTGGCCACCATGGAGGCAAGAGGGCAGTGGCATGACACATTTAAAATTCTGAGTGAGAAAAATTTCCAACCAAGAATACTTTATCCAGCAAAACTCTCCTTCAAATTTGAAGGAGAGCTTAAATTTTTCACAGACAAACAGATGCTGAGAGAGTTTGCCAATAAAAGACCTGCTCTACTTCGGATACTAAAGGGAGCCATACCAACAGAGAAACAAAGAAAGGAGAAAGACATATAGAGAATTTTAACAGACCTATATAGAACCTTACATCCCAGATCACCAGGACACTCATCTTTCTCCAGCGATCATGGATCTTTCTCCAGAATGGACCATATGCTGGGACATAAAACAAGCCTCAATAAAAAAAAAAAAAAAAAAAAAAAAAAGAATATATTCAAAGCACATTCTCTGACCACAATGGAATACAAATAGAAGTCAATAATTTTTGAATTGTAACTCCACTATTTATTTCCTACATGATATAAAATACACAAACTCTAATGACAAATCAGTGGTTTTGAACCCAATGTAAAATACGTAATTTTTGACAAGAAATACATAAAGGTGGGGGAATGGAGAAGTATAGGAACATAGTTTATGTGTCCTATTGAAGTTAAGTTGGTATCAAAGAAAAACAAGATTGTTATGGATTTCAGAGGTTCATTTTAAGCCCCACAGTAAACACAAAGAAATTATCAGAGAATATGACCATAGAGATAAAAAGTAGAGTATGGGTTAAGAGAAATGGGGGAAGGGGCAATGGGGAGTTAAGAAATGAATGTAGGGTTGCTGTTTGAGGTGAAGAGAAATTTCTAGTAATGGATGGTGGGAAAGAGATAGCATTACAACATTCTAAATGTGATTAATCCCACTAATGGAATGCTAGGGAGGGGATGGAATGGGAAGATTTAGGCTGTATATGTTTCCACAATTGGGGCGGGGGGCAGTCTAAATAGATTACAATTGAATGCCAAGGATGACCCTGCCTGGATGGGATCTGAGGATGGAGGACAGGAGCCTCAAAGGGACACAGGTAAGACATAAGGGGAAAAGAAAAAGGAAATATAGAATGTAAGCTTTATAGCAATGTTGAATCTCTTGTACTTCTTAGCTGCATTCAATGGGATTGCATAAAAGAATGTTCTTGTTCATGGGAATTGTATATGTGAATTACAGTGTTTGTTCAAGGATGTGTGCAGCTAGCTCTCATATGTTCAGAAGACAGAGCAACAGATGATGGATGATAGATAGGAGGGAGGGAGGGAGGGAAAGAAATAGTGGTGTGACAGCATGTTAAAGTTGTGGATTGGGGTATCAGGGGAGGGGGGTCAGGGTATGCTGGAGTTCTGTGTATGGGATTTGTATTGTTTTTGCAACTATTTCTATAACTTTGAATTTATTTCAAAATTTTAAAAAAAGGTATTATGCAACTTGTGCTATTTTGGGAAAACTGAAGACTGAATAGATTAAAGCAAAAGCACAAAAAAGCTCAAAACCTGGGAAGTCTGGCTCACCTTTGGTGCTTTTGGGAATGATTTGACTCCATCGTGGCTTATATTCCTGCTGACTGATATACTGATTGAATAAGCCATCTGCAAATATCAAAGCATGAGAGAAAATTACACCTTAATCAATTTACACATTTTATTATAACAAAAATGATAAAATTTAGAAGCCTGTATTAAGGGAAATTATTAATATTCCAGCTAATACAATAGCACATTTTCACAAAATATGCTTCGCTTCAGTTTTTATGCTACCCCAAATATAAATAGTAAAAGTATTAGTTGATACAACTATGTAAAACAAAATATACCAATTTGTTTTAGTGGCAGCTCATATTTGTGGCTATTAGATACAAACATGTTTCACTCATTGGACAAGTATGTAACGTTAACAAAGGATTTCAACAGAGACCTCAAAAGGAGTAAAGGGAGGAAAAAAAGTCAGAGGCCAGTTTAACGTGGTAAAACAACAGCAGTAAAAAACAAAATAAAACTGTAAGTAATCTAAATAAATATTCTATTTCACTGAAACAATAACTTGCGTATATTTTAAAAATCACCTCTGGCATTAATGTAGACACAAATGGAAAGAAAGGATAATTAAAATTGGGTGAATCATATTTAGGTCCTTTCTGTGATTTTCCATTATTCCTCTTTATTTAATCTTTACACCTTTCAATGAAATGCATTCATTGCACCCCAATCCCTTCCCTTTTGTCATTAGAACACAGGAGAACTAGAGAAGGAAATGGGAGCAGTTAAACAACACTGGTATAGTGATTATAAAAAATACTAACCTTTAAAATGAAAAATTTCATTATTACAAAGCATATGTAGTTTTCAGTACAAAACTATATAGAGATAAGAGAACCAGTAGTAGTAACAGTACTGGTACTAATTATCATTTATTGAAGATTCACTAAATGTTAGACTCTCTCCTAAGTGTCTTATTTAATCTAAAACAACTCTGTTAAAACAAGGAAATGTAAATTCAGAGAAATTAAGGAATTTAACCAATGTCACATAGCTCTGAAGTGGTGGGCTAATACAATAGCACATTTTCACAAAATATGCTTCACTTTCCTCTACACCTTACTTTCCTTTCTTTTATGCTTTACTTTCTCCTGAATCTGTTTGACCAATAAATTCTTAATCTTTCAACAAATTCTTAATCTTCTTATTCAGAGGAGGTATTATTCTAGTTAGTATAATGGTCATGGAGATTGAATCACCATATATATACACTTTACCGCAAATGATTATCAATCCCCAATCCCATGTACCTTAAGAAAGATTAGTTTAAGAATAGATATGGTACACAACTCTGACTAATGAAACATGAAGAGCCTTCTAGGAAATGTTTCCTTACTCTTAAACAAACATACAGAAAAGAAAAACCTAATTTTATTCTTCTGCCATTTTCATATCCATATGCAATGTACATAATTGCTATAGTCAATCTGTAAAGGAATGAGAATGAAGTCAATTCTATAATGATGACAAAACAAAGAGATAAACTTAAGCTAGGGTTTTCTTTTAAATACACCCAAACAGATCATAATTTTCAAAATTACCTTTACTATAAGTTCTGTCATTTGACTGATGACAGATCTGAAATCATCCTGAATAAAAGTATTCTCTTTTGCTTCTTTTAGTCACTGAAGAAGCAAATTCTTTTCCAAAGAATTTATATGTAAAACTGTTCAGTTCTCTGTGACTTATATACTCACCAGAGAAGAGAATATGTAACTTAGAGAAATGTCCCCAGTCTTGTTCTTTACTGGGCAGTTATAAATTTCAGCTGTAATCACCTTTCTTCAGCTTTCAAGTTTTCCAGCTGGCATAACCAGAAGCTTTCATACTATAAACTCACCTAATCTCTCTAAAACAACTTCTTTGTCATCAAGACTTTTCAAAATTATTCCCCAAAAAAGTTCAAATATCCTTTTCTCCTCTTTAAATTACCACTCATAAACTGGCTTTTATATTTTAGTTGTTACAGACAGTGGAACAAAGAGATTCACAACCATGAGGACTGTTTCCATCATATATAATCTGCCCCCTATGGCTTTTCTGACAATTATTGCCCTGCCTATCCTACTCCAGCCAATATTCTTCACTTCTTAATAAGGTTAGAAATTCTTTCAGATAAAACATTGGGGAGGGGAGGTATGGCTCCTATTAATATTAATGATATGATGACAGCAAAAACATTAATAGCAAATTAAAATTTGCCTAGAAAAAAATCATGGTAATAAATTTTATTCAGCTTTGAGAAAGGCACATAAAAGTTAAATACGGCTTTTAAAAACTTCTAAACAGAAAACATATAAAATTATCAATGAAGACAATGACTTTTTAAATTAAATTAATATACATTAATTCCAACATAACAGCTAACTGAAGGGGAGAGAGAAAGAAGAAAGGAATATAGAAAATGAGTAGGAAACTGAGGGAGAAAGAACTGCAGTCATGAAAAATAGAAATAAAAAGGAGAGAGAATTATAAAAGTAATAAATTTCACATTTTTAAGCAGTAACCAATTACTATATTACCTAAGACTCCCATACTTATTAGGTGTGTAACTTCTGAGAAGTCAAGTTCCTTATCTATAAAATTGGAGCTTATGAACTGCATGGGGTCTGAGGTACTTTCAAAATGCTGGGAATTATTAGTACCAGTATATTTATTTGAAATATGTGTATTTGTGGCTGATTTCATCTTCTGTTCATCTTAGAAGTCTCCATCTCCTCTTTTCCCTTAAGCTTTCTGTGACTCTATTCTGCAAGAAAAATCAAAAACCACTGGGGAAAATTTTCTAAGAGCTCCTAAAGCAGTGATCACAGCACAGTTCCAATCAGATGAAGTATCTATATCCCTGATTGTTAAGCCATTCTGAACACAATTGCTTCTTCAACCAACTCTTCTATCCCCACTTATAATAACCTAAAAAACTCTCAAATATCCTACACATCAAGATCTTTATGTGGTTTTTCTTCCATTAAATACAACTGTCCTATAAAAAAAACTATTAGCCTAAGAAAATGGTATCACTAATTTTTCGAGTGAAAAAAGCAAACTCTCAAACATAATATATATAATCTTGTAAAAGTAACCCAGTAAATCTTGTGGTGAATGATGACTGTGATTAACAGTACAAATACAAACAATTGGAAGAGATATGGTAAGACAACAAAAAGAAATAAAACATGAAGCAGATTTAGGAACAAAAGAGTAAGAAAAAAAATTAAAACATCACAGAAACAAAGGCCAAACAGTAAAAGGAGAAAAAGAAAGAAGACACTACCAAAATATAGCAATGGAAATGAGATAAAGAATTTAGAGATGCTTGAAAAAGTAAAAAATAAAAAAAATTTAAAAAAACAGGAAAAAAAAAGGATAAACAAAAGGGAAGAAATGAAAGGCAGACAAAAAGAGCAGGAATCTAACTGAAATCTCTAAAGAAAACCAAAATAATGGAGAAAAAAATAGATAAAGATATAATTCAAGACAACTTTCCCAAAGTAAAATAATAGTTGAATCTATAGAACAGAGTGTCTCATAATGAAGAGGAAAATTAGCACAGAGTGAACAATACCAAGAAATAGCCTAATTGGGTTGGATAAGATAAAGATTAAAAATAATAAGAAAATTTTGGGTATTCAAACAAAAATATGAAGTCATGTTGACCTCAGATTTCTTAGCAATACACAACATGAGGAATTACTAGAGTAATGTACATAAAATCTTAAGAGCAGAATGACCAAAGAATTAAAACATGGTAAAAAAGTCATACATTTTTTGAAAAGAATATATTCCCGAGTCTCTTTTAAAATACTACTACAAGATGAACTTCAATCAAGTAAGAGATAAATGGAGAAAATGTGGCACAAAAGACAGTGATGAGAACAGAATCATTTAACCTAGGAGCTGTGACAATAGCAAATACGGAAATTATAGTTAAAGATGTCAGAAAGTATTATGAACCCTGACAACACATAAATGATATAATAAAGGTAAGAGGGAAAGGGGAAGAAAATGTGGAATAGTACAAGAATGCTGATTTCTTCAAACTTTATACCTTGAGGCAGGTGGGATACAAGTGATATAAGATACACTATTAAGTGCTAAAGAAAACAATATTTAATAAGTTTTGGTGGTAAAGGGTGTGGTTGTATGTATCCCCAAAAAATATGTTGTGTGGCAGAGGAGCCAAGGAACACCAGCAGCTGATGTTTGGAAAGAAAGCACTGTCTTGATGGTACCTTGATATGGACATTTTCCTGGACTCTAACCATAATTCCCAATGTTCAAGTGGAACCATTTCATGGTATTTGCTTTGAGCAGCCTAGGAAACTAAAACAAGGGGTAAGGAGTAAAATGAAAGGAAGTAGAAATAAATATATTTTAATACTGTTAATGGTAAAAAAAAATAACGCAGTCTATCAAAAGTAAAAAGAATGTTATGTAAGGTGATAATTATATAAAGCAGCACTTCAACAACAACAAAATTCCAAATTGTCAGTAGAAACTAACACAGTAAAATGTACCCACAAAAAATCAATAACCAGCAAATCCATAAAATAAAATAAAGAATTAAAGTAAAAAGTTGATTCTTTGAAAAGAAGTTTAGCTAGACTGACAAAGAAAAAAAGAGAGGACACCCAAATATAAAATAAAAATGGAGAGGAGATACATTACTCCTGACCTCATAGAAACAAAATGGATAATAAGAGGATACTATGAACACCTGTAGGCCAAATATTAGATAACCTAGATGAAATGGACAAATACCTGGAAACACACAACCTACCTACACTGATTCTAGAAGAAACAGAAAATCTCAACAAACCAATTACTAGTAAAGAGATTGAATCAGTATTCAAAAACCTGTCAACAAAGAAAAGCTCAAGACCAGATGGCTTCACAAGCGAATTCTAACAAAATATTCTAAGAATTAACACCAATCATGCTCAAACTCTTCCAAAAATTTGAAGGGGTAGGAACACTCCCTAATTCATTCTATGAGGCCAACATCACCCTAATACAAAAACCACATAAAGATACCAGAAGAAAGGAAAATTACAGACCAATATCAGTTATAAATATGTGCAAAAATCTTCAACAAAATACTAGCAAACCAAATCCAATAGCAAATTAAAAAAAATTATACACCATGATCAAGGTGTATATCCCAGGTATGCAAGGGTGGTTCAACATAAGAAAATCAATTACTATAATACACATTATCAGAACAAAGGGAAAAAAAAATATGATCACCTCAACTGACACAGAAAAGTCATTTGACAAAACCCGGCATCCTTTCCTGACAAAAACATTTAGAAAAACAGGAATACAAGAAAGCTTCCTCAACATGATAAAGGACACTGATGAAAAACTGCTATCATCATACTCAATGGTAGAAGGCTGAAAGCTTTCCCTCTAAGATCAGGAACAAGACAAGGATGCCCACTGTCACCACTGTTATTCAACACTGTACTGGAAGTTCCATCCAGAGTAATTAGGCAAGAAAAAGAAATAAAAGGCATCCAAACTGGAAAGGAAGAAGTAAAACTTTCACTGTCTGCAGATGACATGATCCTGTATAAAGTTCTGAAAAATCTGCAAAAAAAAAAAAAAAAAAAAAAAGCTACTAGAGCTAAGATGCAAAACCAGCAAACTGGCAGGATACAAGATCAACACACAAAAATGAGTAGTGTTTCTATGCACAGTAATGAACAATGTGAGGAGGAAATCAAGAAAAAAAATGCCATTTACAATTGCAACTAAAAGAATCACACAACTAGGAATAAATTTAATCAAGAATTTAAAGGACTTATACATGGAAAACTACAAAACTTTGCTAAAAAAATAAAAGATCTAAATAAATGAAAGGACATTATATGCTCATGGAAGGGAAGACTGAATATCGACAATTAATATATGTGAACTATTTTTGCATAATTTCTCTGTAAGCCTACAACTTTTCTAATAAAAAAATTATAAAAATAAATAAAGCCTGATACTTTCTCAAAATATACATCATATATGAGATCTTACTAATATCCTACTTTAATACTAAAAGAAGTTTTGTGTCCTCTATTGTAAGAAGCTTGATAGAAGTTGCTTTTGATTCTCTAAACTTCCCAGTTTAGTTGGCAGGACCTTCATGCCCTTCTCTGCTGTATTTTTAGTGGAGCAGAAACTGAAAAACTCCACACTATTTCCTTCCTTATTTGTCCAACACATCATCGTCAGTGATGTCAGCAGTACCCTGAAAAATCCTAGAAGGAGTGTTTATTTACTAAACAGTGTTGCAAGCTAGTTGAGGAGAGCCCAGAGCAGTATAAAAAACATGTCTTGGCTCTAAATCTCAAGAATAGAATTATTACTAATTATGTCTTAACCTGGTTCCTTTCTAGAGCCAGAAGGGTAAGTCTGTTCCCTGTACTAATCAGAGGTGTACATGATTTTAAGAGTGTCTACTAACCAACTGCAGGTACTATAAAACAGACAGCTTTAATACATAACTGTTTTTAGCCTAATAATTACATAGTTTTCAGTTTTGCTATTTTTTAATTTTCCCTCAGCAAAATAATAAAACCCTTAAAGGAACAGATTTGAAATATAATAAATAATTATTTGAAATAAAATAAAAACAAAACAAACTGAACTTACGCCTTCCTTATCCTATGAGTTTAAAAAATCCAGAATTCACCTTTAGAAATAGCATGCATACTTTCACTGATAAATTTTAATTGTTTGGTAAAAGATTAATTATCACATTTGTACTATTTGCTTATACTCCAAAGTATATTCTATTTCAAACACACCAATCATTTATTCATGAGCATCATCAATTAAATAAGCAGTAACAATGTACAACCTGAACGGTAGATTAAGCATCATATTTAACATAACAGAGCTGGAAGTAATTTATTTTAAGTTAACTTTAAATTTATAAACTCAAGGAAGGCCAAGTCTATTATTATTTCTTTTTATTAAAAATTTCAGCAAATTTAATTATAAAAGTTTTATACCAAGCAACTATTCTGTTACTTAATATGAAAGTTTCTGTGGGACACTAAAATGGGGTGGGGAATGGGAAACGTGATTCTGTAAGAAAGTGTTCTTTAAAATACCAAAACATACCAGATCTTGAATATCCAAATGGGTGTCATCCTCCTGAGACCTTGGGAGATTATATACATGTTCTAATACTGACATTTCTTTCAAAACCAGATACAGGCCAGCCAAGAAAATCAGTCATTGTGTATGATGCACACCACACAGAAGCTGTTTCTAATCACCAATCTCTTCATTCATTACAATTGCTTGGGATTAACATTATTTGGCTATCCATCAACCCCAATGAATATTATACCATTAAAAAATGAAAATTTGCTATCAATAAAAATACTTAAAGGAATATGCCAGTGATAATGAAGATAACAACAAAACACTGTTTATACCACTGTATAGCATTTTAAATGGCAGCATTGGTAAGTGCATGGCCTTCCAAGATGACAACTTTAGACAGGTGAGTTGAAGTATTTTTTTTTAAATCCCATAACTTACAGATTTATCATACATGAAAGAAATCGTCCCTTATCCAAAGAGTTAACAATCTTTAGAGTAAAAAGACAGAAACAAAACAAATGAAAACAGTAATAACTGGAATAAGTCTATATTATTTTAAAAAAAAATTTCCTGTTTATATTTGAAGTTGTCCTAACAACCAATCCATGTTTACATGCTGATAACATACCATTTACAGCTTTTTCAATCAATTCTTCGCAAGCATCAAAATCACCCTTCAATACCAGTTTGTCATGAAGATCTGTTAACATGGGATGTTCCAGGGCAATCTTGGTTTTCTTTTGCAGTGATTCAAAGGCTTCTGTATAGTTGTGTTGTCGGAAGTGTTTTAGGCAAAGGCGAATGGCTTCCTGTTCACGGTACTACTAGAACATAGGAGAAAGTATGAAAAGAAGAGATCTGCTTAATTGTTGCTACAGGAAATAATTACAACAGTAATAAAAAACTAGCCTAAACTGAGCATTTACTATGTGCCAAACACTGTACCAGCACTAACAGTTAGGTAACATTATTTCTATCTTACAAATGGCAAAACTGAAACTTAACTAATTGTAACTACTTGCTCAAGATCACAAAGTTTGTAGCAAAAAGAGATGAAACCAGGCCTAATTTCAAAGCCCAAACTTTGAAGAAAAGAAGCAGGGTATGTATTTATTAAAGGCTACTTGAAATTGTAAAAATTATAACCCCCATGGCATCCACTAATCTGATTACAATTTGGTACCAAAAGGATAGAAACCTTAAAATAACATATTCATGAATTAGATTATGCTTTTCGTTCGTGGTTCTTAGTGATGAGCTAACTTGAATGCCAAATAATATATTTATTACAAATTCACCAACAGGTTTTATGACCCAAAAATCATCTAGAAAAGACTGTTTAAATTTTATAATTTTTTCAAAGCCAGGGCTATTTCATTTATTAAACAGCTATAAAGCAAACATATAAATTAACTAGAATTTTTAAAATGGGCTGCTCAATGAACTAAATTCCTCCCCTGTGCCGGTTTGAATGTATTGTGTCCCCCAAATGCCATTATCTTTGTGGTCTTGTGGGACAGACGTTTTGGTGCTGGTTACATTTGCTTGGAATGTGCCCCACCCAGCTGTGGGTGGTGACTTTGGTGGGATACTCCCATGGAGGTGTGACCCCACCCATTCAGGGTGGGCCTTGATCAGTGGAGCCATATAAAACATGCTGACTCAAAGAGACTGAACGGAGTGCAGCTGTGAGTGACGTTTTGAAGAGGAGCAAGCTTGCTAGAGAGGAACATCCTGGGAGAAAGCCATTTTGAAACCAGAACTTTGGAGCAGAAGCCAGCCACGTGCCTTCCCAGCTAACAGAGGTTTTCCGGACGCCATTGGCCATCCTCCAGTGATGGTACCTGATTACTGATGTGTTACCTTAGACACTTTATGGCCTTAAGACTGTAACTGTATAGCCAAATAAACCCCCTTTTTATAAAAGCCAATCCATCTCTGGTGTTTTGCATTCTGCAGCATTAGCAAACTAGAACATCCCCTAACAGGATAAATGCACCAAATCAAGTTCACATAGAATTTTTAAAGAAACATTAATTCCAAGTATATGTCCTGGAATCACCTTAAATTTCCTAAGTATACAACTGTACAGTCCCTTAAAAAAAAAAAGACACTAGAAATTAGAGGATTTTAAGTCTATAATAAGTAACTATTAGGTATCCTATTAAGGTGATTTTTAAATTTAAACATATCACTTCTAAACTGAAAGAATTTGCAATATTACAGGAAAGACAAGAAATAAAACAAAACAAAATACTAAATGTCAGTATTTAATTATTTTAAAATGAATACAATAAATACTAAAAAATAAATATCAAACAAAAAGTTCCTCAATTAAGCTAACTAGAAGAGAGCTAAAATTGATTGGAAAAAAACCTATATTGCCTCCCAGTCTTCCATGAATGGATCAGTTCACCCCTACTTGCATGCAACTAAAAATCAGGATGCAACAATTAGACTAAAGCTTTATTTATTCCTTGACAAGGTAGAAAGCCAAATAAATAAATAGAGCCCAAAGCAAACACAAAATAAATATACGTCAGAAATAAATTTGAGGCAAAGCAAAAAAGTGTTAAAAAAGTAAAACAAAAAAACTATTTCTCAACAATTTTAACTCACATTTTCCAGGCTGCACCTACTGTATGAAACTGTCATTTCAAAGTACAGATCTTTAAAGGGAAAAATAAATATTCCTATTTTGTTAAATACATACACAATGGAGGACTGTATTTTAAAAGCAACTTAAAATAAAAAGTATCCCTTTAAAAACTATGTTTTAAGTATTTACATCAATATATGTCAAAAACAAAATCCAGGGTGAGATGGGTATAGTAATACTCTGGCCTCTGGAACTAGACTGCCTTAATTCATATACTGGCCCGAGCACTTTACTCATGTGTAACCTTGGGAAAAATACCTAACTTCTCTGCGCTTCCATTTCCTCTTCTGTAAATTACATTATACTTATGCCTACTTCATAGAGTGGCAACAGTTAAATGAGTTATAAAGATTGACCAGAAGTTGGCAGACTGTAAATGCTTAATAAATATTAGCTATTTTACCATTATAATCATGATTACTATTCTCAGTATTTTAAATTACTTATAACAAAGACAAAAAATTGACAGAAACATAAAATCAGGATTTTAAAACACAGTCCTACCTTGCTATACCAGTTGAGACAGGGTTGTACTACATCAGGATCATCAATGCCACTCAGCTCAACATACCAGATGCTAAAATTAAAGCTGGGTCCCCAGGATAATAGTGGAACTTCGAAGAGGAAAAAAAATGAAATTAACATTCATGTTCCAAACAAAACTTTAGAAAGCTAAAAACATTCTTCAAGCCTATTAGGATCATCTCAACAAATTTTCTGAGCATTCTCTATATGCCTAGCACTGTGCTAGGGGCTTAGGCTACATTAGCAAAAGGAAACATAAGACCCATGCAATCATGATGTTTCCTTAGTTATAAAAACACTGTAAGAAAAATTCAAAGTGGTCATAATCTACCTGCAAAAAATTATGACCAAATCTAGATGATTTAACGGCAAATTTTAGCAAACTTACAAGAAACAAGTAATTACTATATAATTTAAACTCTATCAGATTACAAAAAAAGACTGAAGTTCAATTACTTATCAAAGTGGCAAAACCTGGAAAACAATACCTGAAGAAAAAGGATTTAAGGAAAATCTCAGATACGACTATATATTCAAAATTCCTAAGAAAATGTTGGAAAAAAATTTCTACCAGATTTTCATTGTGACCAAATAGAGTCCATCCCAGGAATGGAAGGATGGTTCAATAATATGAAATAGATTAATGTAATTTACCACCTTAACAAAGTAAAACAGAAAATCCACTTTACCTCAACAGATGCTAAAAAATAAGTTAATAAAATTTATCTTCTACTCATTTTTGAAAAAACATTCAAAATATACAAGGAATAGAAACCAACAGGACACTCCCTTACCTAGTTTTTTTTACATTATCAGAAATCTAAAAAAATAAATCTAATGTAGAAACCTTAAGGAACGAGATAAAGAGGTATAATTCAACACTATATGGGAAGGCTTAGTCAATAAAATAAGATTTCAAAACTGCAAACTAAGAGAAAATATTATCACTTGAAGATGATATAGCTGTCTATCAAAAAATCCAACTGTAAACCTTTTTAAAAATCTGTAAGGTAAACATACAAAAATCAAATTGTCTGATACCTACAATAAGAAATTAGAAACTATAAAGAAGAAAGTTCCCTTAATAACAAAGAAAAAAAAAAGCCTAAAATACCCGAGAATAAACTTAAAAATGTAAGATCTATTAAAGGAAACAAAATTTTACTGAAGAATGGAATACATGAAAAGATATACTATTTTCCTAGGTGGGAAAATTCAGTTGTAAACATGTCAATTCTCCCAAAATTATTTTAAGTTTTATGTAATCTCAGTCAGAATATCAATATAAATATCTATTTTTTTCTTGCGATATAAGTGAACAAGTAAATCTGAAAAAATCAGTAATACAAGAATATCCAAGACAATAGGATAGGGAGGTGGGGCAAGATGGCAGCATAGGTATGTGTGGAATTTAGTTAGTCCTCTGGAATGGCTAGCAGACAGCCAGGAACAACCAGTAAATAGTCTGGAACAACTGTATGATGGAAATCCGTGATCAGACACACACTGTACAACAGTCTGGAATGGGTGAAAGGGCCAAGAGATCACAGAGTAGAACTGTAAGTACAGCATGTACCATAAACAGATCTGAATAGAGCTACTCCAAGACACTTACAAATCAGATTGTCAAATGTCAAAAACAGAGAATTCTGAAAGCAGCAAGAGAAAAGCCATCCATCAAGGGAAACTCAATGAGACTATGTGTGGATTTCTCAGTAGAAACCATGGAGGCAAGAAGGGAGTGGCATGGTATATCTAAGATACTGAAACAGAAAAATCTCCAACCAAGAATTCTATATCGGGTAAAACTGTCCTTCAAAAATAAGAGAAAATTTTAAATCTTTTCAGATAAACAAACACTTGAGAGTTTGTGCACAAGAGACCAGCTCTACAAGAATTACTTAAAGGGAGTGCTACAGGCAGATTGGAAAAGATAGGAGAGAGAGGTTTGGAGAAGAGTGTAGAAATGAAGACTATTGGTAAAGGTTAAAAGAGAGAGAGAAAAAAAATTAAAAAACTGCTAAGACATATAAAATCCACAAGACAAAATGGTAGACAGTAGCACAATATTGTAACTACACTGAACAAAGCTGAGTGTGTGTAGGGTTAGAAGAGGAAGGCTAGGGGCAGGTAGGACACCAGAAGGAAAGACAGAAGATAAGGACTGGGACGGTACAACTTAGGGAAACCTAGAATGGACAATGATGGTGACTAAATGTACAAATATAGGAATGTTTTTACATGACGAAGAACAAATGAATGTCAACATTGCAAAGTGTTAAAAACGGAATGGTATATGGAAAAATACAATCAATGCAATGTTCTTTCATAAACAGTAACAAATGCACTATACCAACACTACTAGTCAACAATTGAGGGGGGTTGGTTAGGGATAGTGGAGGATTAGAGTTTCCTTTTCTTTTTTTTTTTTCATCTTTCACTTTATTTCTTGTCTGGAGTAATGAAAAGTTTCTAAAAATTGAACAAAAATTAAGTGTGATGGATGCACAGCTGTATGAGGGTACCCGGGGCAAGTGATTGTACACTTTGGATCTTTGGATAATTGTATGGTATCTGAACAATCTCAATAAAAATGAAAAAATAAAATAAAATAAAATAAAATAAAATAAAATTTAAAAAAGCTGGAAAAGAACTCAGACTTCAATTAGAGATATGAATGAAGTTGACCTGGTCAGGACTAAGGCAAATAAGACCACAGGGTAAAGGACGATATTGACAGTGTTTTAAAATTTCAACTTCTGTGTGAGGCCAAAGGAAGAGATGTTTATTTGGTGCAAAATTTATACTTTCTGTGGCACACTAATTAACTTGTGTGGTCAGTTTATTTGAACACCATAATTACATGGAACCTTAAACAGGGAGTGAGATACTTTTTTTTTTTTTTTTACTTTATTGAAAAATTAAAACAAACAAATATACATTTCAAACAAACCAAAGGATTATGAAAAACAACCTAAAATAACTGCTTTGCTTCCAACATGCTTCCAACATGCTCCCCAAGAAAATTAATAAACCATAGCCAGACAAAAGAATAACAAGAACAAATAATCTAAAATAACTACATTGCTTCCAACATGTTCCTACCATACCTCAAGAAAATTAACAAACCATAATCAAAGGTATAAGAAAAACCAAGTAACATAAAATAACTACATTGAAGCTAATTTTTAATGCAATAGCTTTTTTTTTTCTTATCAAAATATTTTTAAAAACAAAAACAATTCAAACAAAACAAAAGGGAGTGAGACCTTATTGGTATCTACAGGTTAGTGTGATGCCCTAAGACATCCCAGAGAAATGTGGGCAGAGAATACAAAAAATATTTGCACCGCCCCCATAAAGGACTGGGGGAAAATGTGGAAATATTAAACCTCCCCACTTGGAAAATTCTGATATTCTCACAAGCACTGGGGAGTACCAATTTCATAGGCCAAGCCCTCAATCTTGGGGCTTGCCCTTATGAAACCTATTCCTGCAAAGGAGAAGCTAAGCCTACTTATAATTTTACCTAAGTCACCTTCAGAGAACCTCTTTTGTTGCTCAGATGTGGCTTCTCCCTCTAAGCCAACTCAGCAGGTAGACTTGCTGCCTTCCCTTCTACATGATTCATGACTCCCAGGGATGTAAGTCTCCCTGGGAACATGGGATATGACTCCTGGGGATGAGCCTGGCCCTGGCTTCATGGGATTCAGAAAGCCTTCTTGGACCAAAAGGAGGAGAGAAATGAAACAAAATAGTTTCAGTGGCTGAGAGATTTCAAATAGAGTCAAGACGTCATTCTGGAGGTTATTCTTATGTGTTATATAGATATCCTTTTTTAGTTTTTAGTGTATTGGAACAGCTAGAAGAAAATACCTCATACTGTTAAACTGAATCCAGCAGCCTTGATTTTTGAAGATGACTGTATATATATAACTATATAGCCCTTCAAATGTCACTTGATTTTTGAAGATGACTATATATATATATATATAACTATATAGCCCTTCGAGTGTCACTGTGTAGTTGCAAACACCTTGCAACTGACACTCCCTTTATCCAATGTATGGACAGATGAGTAAGAAAACAAAGACAAAAAATAAATAATTGGAGGGGATAAGAGGGATAGGATGTTTTGGGTGTTCTTTTTTATTTTTATTTATTTTTTTGGAGTAATCAACATGTCCCAAAATTGAGTGTGGTAATGAAAGCACAACTATAAGATGATTCTGTGAACCACTGATTGCACACTTTGGATGATTATTTTGTATGTGAGTATATCTAAATAAATTTGAATTTAAAAAAAATAGGATAATAATAAGAATATAAATATATTAAAAAGATACAGTAATTATAAACCAGACATTAGTGCAGGAAAAGCAAAGTGAATCAATGGAACAGAAGAGAGTGTACAAGAATCTCTTTAAATATTCAGAGGAATAACAGATGATAAGGATAGAATTTCACATCAGTAATGACAGGTTACAGAAGAGATTCTTTGAGGCATGATCGACAGACAGACTCTTGGGGATCACCAGGACTCACCAGGAGGCTCCACATAGTCAAAACTATTTTCATAGAATTTTATCTGCTTTTTTCACTGTACCCACATTTTCACTCAAGATGCATAAGCAATAGTGAGTAATACTGCAGGCACCTTGGTACCAATCGAGGTACTGACACCAAAGTGTGCTAGTATTCCTCAATACAGTATCAATTGCACCATGTTCCTCAATATCACATACTTGCAGTTTAAAAAAAGAGAGAGAGATTTTTAAATGTCCCTTATGATGTGCAAAAAATTGCTAATTTTATTAAATCCCTATCATTAACTACACATCTTTTTAATTTTCTATGTGATAAAAGGAAAAGTACACATAAAGCACTTCACTGTATTTCAAAACATTATGGCTGTCTCAAGGAAAAGGACCTGTATAATTGCTTAAGTTGTGAGCTGACAGAGCGACTTTCTTTTCACAGCATACCATTTTTTTCCCTAAACAATGACAGACCACCTTTACTGACAGACAATGATTAGAGTTTGGTATTTCCCACTTTTTTTTTAAATGAACAAAGTGAGTCTGTCATTTCAAGGAAACCGAATGACAGTATGTGTTGCCAATAATAAAATTCAAGTTTCAAGAGAAAATTAGAATTTCTGAAAATTAATATCCACCACTGTGAGCTTGAGTGCTTTCTAACATTTAAGATTTTTTTGAGGATATTGATGATGATATTAATGAATGCAATTTTTTTAATGTATAACGAAATGTTTCCATATTTGGAAGATCTGCATATCTCAGTAAACCACATTTTCCAAATTACCAATGAATGATGTTACCCAATGATGGGTAAAGGATTCATTCAAAGTGCAAGACAGACCAATTTTTTTTGTTTTTATTTTTTAATTTTTACTGAGATTGTTCAGATACCATACAATTATCCAAAGATCCAAAGTGTGCAATCAGTTGCTGCTAGTACCCTCATACAGCTGTGCATCCACCAGCACACTTAATTTCTGTTCAATTTTTAGAACCTTTTCATTACTCCAGACAAGAAATAAAGCGAAAGATGAAAAAAGAAAAAAAAAAGAAAAGAAAAGGAAACTCGAATCCTCCTATATCCCTAACCAACCCCCCTCAATTGTTGACTAGTAGTGTTGGTATAGTGCATTTGTTACTGTTTATGAAAGAACATTGAAATATTACTAACTGTAGTATATAGTTTGCAATAGGTATATATTTCTTCCCTATATGCCCCTCTATTATTAACTTCTAGTTGTATTGTCATACATTTATTCTGGTTAATGGAAGAATTTTCGAATATTTGTACAGTTAATCATGGACACTGCCCACCATAGGATTCAGTTTTATACATTCCCATCTTTTGACCTCCAATTTTCCTTCTGGTGACATATATGACTCTGAGCTTCCCCTTTCCATTTCATTCACGCACCCAGGATGCTCATCCTAGTTGAACATTCTGCTCATACTAAGCAACTGCTCCCATTCTTAAGCCTCGTCCTATATCTTGGTATTTTATATTTCATGTTTATGAGTTTACATATTATAATTAGTTCCTATCAGTGAGACCCTGCAATATTTGTCCTTCTGTGTCTGGCTTATTGCACCCAGTATACTGCCCTCGATGTTTTGTCATCAACCCATTTTTTTTTTTCTAAGATGGTTTTGTTCACACACCATACATTCCATCTTAAGTACACAATCGATGGTTCTCTGTATGGTCACATATTTGTGTGTTCACCATCCTCACTACTATCTATATAAGGGTGTCTACATTTCTTCCACAAGGCAGGAGGGAGAGTCAAAGAAGGTAGAGAGGCAAAAGAAAGAGGAAAAAAAATGACAGCTAGGAAGCAGCAAAAAGAAAAATAACCTTAAATCAAAGTAAAGAGTCAGACAATACCACCAATGTCAAGTGTCTAACATGCCTCCCCTACCCACCCCTCTCATCTGCATTTACCTTCGTATATCACCTTTGTTACATTAAAGGAAGCATAATACAATGATTCTGTTAGTTACCATCTCTAGTTTACACTGACTGCATCCCTCCCCCAATGCCTCCCCATTTTTAACACCTTGCAAGGTTGACATTTCCTTGTCCTCCCTCGTAAAAGAACATTTGCATATTTCATCACAATTGCTGAACACTCTAGATTTCACCAAGTTACACAGTACCAGTCTTTATCTTTCCTCCTTTCTTCTGGTGTCTCACATGCTCCCAACCTTCCTCTCTCAACTGTATTCATAGTTATCTTTGTTCAGTGTACTTACATTGCTGTGCTACCATCTCCCAAAACTGTGTTCCAAACCATGCACTCCTGTCTTCTCCTATCACTCTGTAGTGCTCCCTTTAGTATTTCCTGTAGGGCGGGTGTCTTGTTCACAAAGTCTCTCATTGTCTGCTTGTCAGAAAATATTTTGAGCTCTCCCTCAGATTTGAAGGACAGCTTTGCTGGATATAGGATTTTTGGTTGGCAGTTTTTCTCTTTCATTATCTTAAATAAATCACACCACTTCCTTCTTGCCTCCATGGTTTTTGCTGAGAGATCTGCATATAGTCTTATTAAGCTTCCTTTGTATGTGATGGATTGCTTTTCTCTTGCTGCTTTCAGGATTCTTTGTCTTTGGTATCTGATAATATGATTATTAAGTGTCTTGGCATAGGCCTATTCAGATCTATTCTGTTTGGAGTATGCTGCGCTTCTTGAATCTGTATTTTTATGTCTTTCATAAGAGATGGGAAATTTTCATTGATTATTTCCTCTATTATTGCTTCTGCCCGTTTTCCCTTCTCTTCTCCTTCTGGGACACCAATGATAAGTACATTCTTGTACTTCATTTCATCCTTAAGTTCCCAGAGACGTTGCTCATATTTTTTCATACTTTTCTCCAACTGCTCCTTTTCATGTAGGCTTTCATGTGTTTTGTCCTCCAGTTCCTGAGTGTTTTCTTCTGCCTCTTGAGATCTGCTATTGTATGTTTCCATTGTGTCTTTCATCTCTTTGTTGTGCCTTTCATTTCCAAAGATTCTGCTAATTGTTTTTTAGAACTTTCGATTTCTGCCTTATGTATGCCTAGTGTTTTCTTTACAGCCTCTATCTTTTTTGCCAAATCTTCTCTAAACTTTTTGAATTGATTTAGCATTAGTTGTTTAAATTCCTGTATCTCAGTTGAAGTGTACGTTTGTTCCTTTGACTGGGCTATAACTTTGTTTTTCTTAGTGTAGGTTGTAGTTTTCTGTTGTCTAGGCATCTGACCTCCTAGGCCACCCCAGTCAGGTTTTCCCAGACGAGAAGAGGCTCAGGACACAGCAGGAGAAAATATTCAGTATCTGGTTTCCCTGATGGATTTTCTTAGACGATTGACACACCTGTGCTTTTCTGCCCAGCAGGTGCACCTGTCAGCCTGTCACTGGCTGGTGTAAGAGGGTGTGGCCTGTGGCTCTCCTCTCCCAGGCTTTGGGGTCTGGTTGAAAAAGGTAGGCAGTAGAGCGGGGCCTCTCCCTTTCCTCTTGGGAAGCTATGCCCCCTCCAGAGAGGACATCTGCATATCAATAAGTTCTTTGTTTCTCTGACTCTGCTGGTCAAAGTGCTTTGATTTTAAAATGGCTGAGGCTTTCTTTACTGCAAAGTGCTGCGGGCTGAAAATGGCTGAGGCTTTCTTCACAGAGAGAGAAAGAGACAGAAAGCTCCCAGATTCAGTCGTCAGCCAGAGATAGCACCTGATTCTCTGGGCTCCCCATCCTGAGACAGATTATGTCCCCCGACTCTCCCCAAGGTCAGCTGTCACCAAAAGCCTCTGTCTGCTGGTTGGGGATTCACTGTCTGTATTGAGCAGTTAACATTAAAAACCCAGTTGGAGCTGGGCTGAGGTACACTAGCTTGTTTGGAGAGTGCTGCTCTTTAGCACCGTGAAGCTTCCATGAGGGAGGGGCTCTGGGCTCTCAGCACGGGTCCACAGCTTTTACTTAACAGATTTTATGCTGCAATCTCAGGCATTCCTCCCAATTCAGGTTGGTGGATGATGAGTGGACAGTCACATTTGTCTCCCGCAGTTATTCCAGGTTATTTACTAGTTTTTTGGTCATTTATGAATTGTTCCAGGAGGGACTAACAGTCTTTCATTCCTCTCTATGCCACCATCTTCCAGACCAACGGGTTTTAATGTAACAAAGAGAAAATTCATTGACATGGTTTCAGAGCCTATAATGCAACTATTTTTAAGAAACTAACACTTATCAAGTTTTGATAAATCAAAACAGAATATCCACAATTATCTGACAGCAGGCCTAATGATTTCCAAGGCTATTGCTGTTTTCAGCATTATCCAACTGAATGAGAAGGTAAGATGTGCTGGGTGAGATACTTTCCTGTTCTGGTCATCATCTAAAGGAAGCTAATTGAGTGAAGTTGTGAGTGTGAAAACAAAGGAAGAAGCAACTAGCCATTAGGGTGTATGAAGGATTCCTGGGATATTTAACATGGTTTTCATTTCACAAGTACAAACAACAAAAACTTTTAAAAGCTTTATACCAATAAACAAATACTAAATTACCTTCATTGTTTTTGTGCTTATTTCTTTATGGAGCAAAGTTATTTAAAAAGTTTAACTCACATAGCAACTGTCATCACCAAAGAGTATAAGATGAGAATAAAACAGGACTCTGAACCAAAGCTTCAAGAACATAGTCTATAAATGTTTAACTAGACATATTACATTAGTTAGAGAAATTAAATCCATCTTCAAGTTCCAGGTCCAATTTCAATAAAACAAAAGGAAATAATCTTCCTATTGTATGTATTAAAGTTCCAATTAAAGGTTTGTTTATAAAAAACCTTTTAAACATTTGTCTTCCATACTGTAGTTTTCCCTACATAAACTTCTACTGCCATGCTCACAGGAATCTGGTCCCCCAATTCATAACTTCACTTCTTTACTAAATTTTCTTTTTACTTCTAGGTCTTATCTGAAATCCCGCTTTTTTCTAAGGCCAACCCTCCACTTGCACACTAAGTCTCATCAAAGATATCACTCCAGCACAAGTTCTTTGCCTTTACTGTGCCATGAAGCCCTTTTGGCTGTTTGCTGAACCTATGACTCATCCCCACCCAATTTTAATTACATAAGAAAATACATAGGATTGCAGAGGAAACCAATTACATTGAAAGAATTGTCAAAATAATGAAGGAACAGAATTATGATACAGAAATACACAAGCTTCTTTATTAACACATTAAGTAACAAGATCTGATGGGTCTAATAACTAACATAATTTCAAAGTTGTAATATTTCCCACACAGCATTGTGATAGGAAAATACCTGTAACTTCTATTTGTGACAAGTCACAATAATTACTCATACCCTAATGGCTTATTGCCTATATTCATAATTATAGGAGAAACTAAATATATTCATTAGACAGTTAAGAAAATAAAGATGTAACTGTTTTTTTCCCATCCAAATACATGGGGCCACTGAATTATTCCCAGGAATACCCATACAATAAATTTTAAAAATATATTTACAGTATCTCTAATAAGGAAACAAGTTTGCCCAGAGTTTCTGAAAGGAGAAGAAATAGAAATAGTGTCTGGGTCCTCAAAGATTTCACAATTTAGCCGAGGAAAAAATAGTTATATACAAGTATACCTAAGAGATGTTGTGGGTTCAATTCCAGACCACTGTAATAAAGTGAATATTACAATAAAGCTAGACATACAAATTTTATTTTCCAATGCAGATAAAACTTATGTTTACACTATTCTGTAGCCTAGTAAGCATGCAGTAACATTAAGTCTAAAACACAAATGCACATACCTTCCTTAAAAATACTTTATTGCTAAAAAATGCTAACCATCATCATCTGAGCCTTCAGCAAGTCATAATTTGTTTCATGATCGAGGGCCTTGCCTTGATGTTGATGGCTGCTGACTGACCTGGGTGGTGGTTGCTGAAGGCTTGGGTGGCTATGGCAACTTCTTAAAACAAGACAATAGTGAAGTATGCCACATCGATTAACTCTTCCTTTCATGAAAGTTTCTCTATAAGTAAGGAAATGGTGTCTGATAGCATTTTATCCACAGAACTTCTTTCAAAATTGGAGTAAATTCTCTCAATCCCTGCCACTGTTTTATCAACTAGGTTTAAGTAATATTCTAAATCCTTTGTTGTCATTTCAACAATGTTCACAGAATCCTCACCGGGAGTAGATTCCATCTCAAGAAACAACTTTCTTTGCTCATTCATAAGAAACAACTCCTCATCCATTCAAGTTTGATCGTGAGATTCCAGCAATTTAGTCACATCTTCAGGCTCCATTTCTAATTCTAGTTCTATTGCTATCTCCACCACTGAAGTCTTGATCCACTCAAAGTCATCCACGAAGGATGGTATCAACGTCTTCCAAATTCCTATTAATGTTGATATTTTGAATCACAAATGTTCTTAATGGCTTCTAGAATGGTGAATCCCTTCCAGAAGATTTTCAATTGACTCTACCCAGATCCATCAGAAGAATCACTATCTTTCACAGCTATAGCTATATGATATGTATTTCTTAAATAATAAGACCTGAAAGTCAAAATGACTTTTCGATCCATGGACTGTAGATGGGTGTTGTGTTAGCAGGCATAAAAACAACACTAATCTTGTTGTACATCTCCATCTGATCTCTTAGGTGACCATGTGCACTGTCAATGAGCAGTAATATTTTGAAAGGAATCTTTTTTTCAGAGCAGTGGATCTTAACAGTGGACTTAAAATATTCAGTAAACCATGTTGTAAACAGAGGTGCTGTCAACCAGGATTTGCTGTTCCATTTACAGAGCACAGATGGAGTAGATTTAGCATAATTCTTAAGTGCCCTAGGATTTTCAGAATGGCAAATGAGCATAGGCTTCAACTTCAAGTCCCCAGTTGCACTAGCCCCTAACAAGGCAGTCAGCCTGTCCTTTGAAGCTCTGAAGCCAAGCACTGACTTCTCCTCTCTAGCAATGAAGTCCTAGATGAAATCTTCTTCCAGTACAGTATAGAGCTGTTTTGTGTTCACTGAAAATCTACTGTTATCAATAATCTTTGCTAGACCTTTTGAATAACTTGCTGCAGCTTTTAAAGTAGCACTTGCTGCTTCACCTTGCACTTTCATGTTATACAGATGGCTTCTTTCTTTACACCGCATGAACCAACCTCTTCTAGCTTCAAAGTTTTCTTCTGCAGCTTCTTCCCCTCTCTCACTTTTCACAGACCTCAAGGGTTAGGGCCTTGCTCTGGACTAGGCTTTGGCTTGAGAGAACGCTATGTCTGGTGTGGTCTTCTATCCAGATCACTAAAACTTTCTCCATATCAGCAATAAGGCTGTTTCACTTTCTTATCATCCATTTAATCCCCGGAGTAGACTTTTAATTTTCTTCAAGAACTTTTGCTCTGTATTCACAACTCAACTAATTGGTGCAAAAAGCCTAGTTTAGGGCCTATCTTGGCTTTACACACGCCTTCTTCACTAAGCTTAATCTTTCCTAGTTTTTGATTCCAAATGAGAGACGTCTGACTCTTCCCTTCACTTGAACACTTAGAGGCCACTTTGGGGTTATTAACTGACCTAATTTCAATATTGTTACATCTCAGAATATAGGGAGACCCAAGGTGAGGGAGGCCCAAGGTGAGGGAGAGAGATGGGAAACAGCCAGTTGGTGGAGCAGTCAGAACACACACACTTACTAAGTTTGCATCTTATGGGCATGGTTTGTGGTGAACCAAAACAATTACAATAGTAATATCAAAGATCACTGATGCAAGATCAACCTAATAGGTATAATGTAAAAGTCTAAAATATTGTGAGAATTACCAAATGTGACACAGAGACATAAAATGAGCACATGAGGTTGGAAAAATAGTACTGATAAACTTGCTTAATGCAGGAATGACACAAACATTCAATTTATAAATAAATGCAGTATCGGCAAAGCACAATAAAGTGAAGCACAATAAAACAAAGTATGCCTGTATTATCATATTGTACAAACCAACCTTTGGAAGAAGACAGACTTAAAGTCTGCATTTCATCTCTACTTTTTTTCTACCTGAATGGTATGGGACAAGTCTTTTAACTTCCAATCTTTAGTTCCCTCATCTGTAAAGTGAGTATAACAATGCCTATTTAACATAGTGTTATGAGAACTTAACAAAAAAACATAATTTTAAATGCATAGGTTAATGTCACAAATAGTGGTTGTTTCATAAATGGTACCTATTATTATTATTACTTTGAAATAATATAAGTACATATTGATATGTTTTGCATATACCAAATGGTATGTCCCTGTTCCATCACTTAATCGGTAAGTAGCCTGAGACAAATCATTTAACTTCTACTCCTAGATTCCGCAACTAAAAAGGATAAGATTTTATTGCCATTATAATATAATAATGAGATCCCACAAGTGTAAGCACTTTTGAAACTATCAAAAATCATAAAACGATAACGAGACTACTATGTTTTCTCTGACATAAGTTCTAAATAAAGATTGCTATAATTACGCAATGGTTTAAATTATATTTGTGCATATTCTTTTCCTATTGCACCTAAAAACACTGTGTAAAAAAGCATATAAATAAGAATTTTATGGATAATAAACTAAACGCAAAAATGCATGAAGAGAAGATCCAAGATGGCTGACAAGGGAGAGGCTAGGCTGAGTTATCTACTGGAAAACTAGGAGACATGCAGAAACTGTCTGGAAAAATATTTCTGGGGCTCTGGAGATCAGAGGGAGTGCCATGCAACACCCAGAAAAGTGCAGGATGAAGAAAGTGAGGTGAGAGATCATGATAACCCCCCTGACTCCCAGCTCCTGGCACCCATCCCCTACTCTCAGGGCAGAAGTCTTCAGGATATTCAGTCCCAGGCAGGCAAGCAACTGCAGACTGAAAGGCCACTGAAAGAGCCCCCTCTCTGAAGAACAGGGTGGGACATGTTTTCGCACTGTTACACCATTCAGCTGATGAACTTGTACTGATGGGACCTGAGGTTTCAACCCACCCGGACTGGTGACGCTACACCATTGTTTGCAGCCAACAGTTAAGAATAGCCTACCTCCTGCTGGGAATAGATTGTGGAAGACTGCCATCTACTGGCAGGGGAGGAATGCGCACCCAAGGAAAGCAAATTAAAGGCTTTTTGGTATCTTTACCTGACCCTTTCCCGGGGGCCCTGTACAACTGGTGTGTGCCCGTTTTGTGGGTCCCTGGACCAGCCCTCGTTGTGTAATACTGACCAACCAAGTATCAAAGAAGAGCATAACATAAACCCAATCTACAACAAAATCTGTGAAAAGAGAATCCGACCTTCAGAGTAAACTCACCAAGATAATCCAATACCCAGACATCAGTAAAAAATAAGAAAGCATACCAAGAAACAGGTAGATATGGCCCTGTCAAAGGAACAAATCATAAAGATGGACGAGATACAGAATCTGGAATAACTCATCAAAGATGTTCAAACAATTCTACTAAACAAATTCAACAAGATGGCTAAAGAGATAAAAGATATTAAGAAGACACTGGGTGAGTATAAAGAAGAAGTTGAAGGCACACACAAAAAAACAATAACAGCTCTTATGAGAATGAAAGGCAAAACAGATGAAATTAAAAATACACTAGGGGCACACAACAACAGATTTGAAGAGGCAGAAGACATGATCAGTGAGCTACAAGACAGAGCATCTTAACTTGAACACTCAAAAGAATAGAGAAAAGAATGGGAAAATTAAAAAGATCTCAAGGAACAGATTGACAACACAAAGTGCACAATCATTCAGGTCATGGATGTCCCAGAAGGAGAAAAGAAGGGATCAGGGACAGAAGAAATACTTGAGGAAATAATGACCAAGAATAACCCAACTTTTATGAAAGACATTGATATCCAGATCCAGGAAGCACAACGCAGTCCAAATCGAATAAATCCAAATAAACCTACTCCAAGACACATACTAATCAGAATGTCAAGTGCCAAACATAAAGAGAGAATTCTGAAAGCAGCAAGAGAAAAGCGATTCATTACATACAAGGAATGCCCAATAAACCAAGTTCCATCAGAAACCATGCATGGAGGCGAGAAGACAGTGGTGTGATGTATTCAAGACACTGAAAAAGAAAAACTCTGAGCCAAGAATTCTCTATCCAGCAAACATATCCTTCAAAAGTAAGAAGGAATTTAAGATATTCACAGATAAACAAAAGCTGAGGGAGCTCATCAAGAAGAGACCTGCCCTACAAGAAATACTAAAGGGAATTCTGCAGGCTACAAGGCAAAGACAGGAGAGAGTGGCTTGGAGAGAAATGTAGGTATGAAGAGCTATCAGTGAAGGTAACTAAAAGAGTAAAAGGAGAGAAAAAAAATAAAATATCACACATAATAACCAAAGGATAAAATGAAGTAAGTACTGCCATTATAGCAGTAACACTGAATATTACTGGATTAAACTCTCCAATAAAAAGATGGACTATCAGAATGAATAAAAATATATAAGCCAACTATATGCTGTCCACAGGAGAATCATCTTAGACCCACGGATATAAATAAGTTGAAAGTGAAAGGCTGGAAAAAAAGATTCCATGCAAACAGTACCCTGAAAAAAGCTGAGACAGCTATACCAATATCAAACAAAACAGACCTTAAATGCAAAGTTGCAACAAGAGACAAAAATGGACATTATATATTAATATAAGGGGCAATTCAGCAAGAAAACATAACAATTATGAATATCTATGCACCTAACCAGGGATCCCCAAAATTCATAAGGGAAAAACTGAAGGGAGAAATAGACATATCTACAGTAATAGTTGGAGACTTCAATACACCACTCACATCAATAGATAGAACATCTAGACAGAGAATTAATAAAGTAAACAAATCTAGAATAATATGATAAGTGAACTAGACCTATCAGACATATATAGAACAATGTACCCCAAAAAAGCAGGATATACATTCTTCTCAAGTGTTCATGGATCATTCTCCAGGATAGACCACATGTTGGGCACAAAACAGGTCTTAAAAACTTTGAAAAGATGGAAATTATACAAAGCACTTTTTCTGATTATAATGGAATGAAGCTGGAAATAAACAACAGGAGGAGGACTGGAAAACCCACAAATTTATGAAGGTTAAACACTACAGTCTTAAATAATCAGTGGGTCAAAGAAGAAACTGCAAGAGAAATCAGTAAATATCTTGGAATGAATGAAAATGAGAATTCAACATATCAAAATTTATGGGATGCAATGAAGGTAGTGCTGACAGGGAAAATTACAGCCCTAAGCTCCTACATTAAAAGTGAAGAAAGATCTAAAATCAAAGATCTACCCAGACACAAGAAGGAACTAGATAAAGAACAGCAAACTAATCACAAAGCAAGGAAAAAGAAAGACACAAGAAGGATTAGAGCAGAAATAAATGAAATTAAGAACAAAAAAACAGAATCATCGTAACCCAAAGTTGGTTCTCTGAGATCAGTGAAACGGACAACCCTTGCTAGTCTGAGTAAGAAAAAAAAGAGAGAAGATGCAAATAAATAAAATCAGAAATGGAGGGTGGGGCAGTGGTGGTTACTACTACTGCCCTGCAGAAATAAAAAAGCTTGTAAGAGGGTATCATAAACAGCTGTACGCCAACAAACTAGACAACTTAGAAGAAATAGACAATTTTCTAGAAATAAACAACCCACACTAACTCCAGAAGAAATAAAAGATCTGGAAACACCAATCACAAGGAAAGAGATTGAAACAGTGATCAAAAACATCCCAATGAAGTCCAGGATCATATGGCTTAACAGGTGAACTGTATCAATCATTCCAAGAAGAATTAATATTAATCCTGCTCAAACTCTTATGAAAATAGAAGAGGGAATGCTACCTAACTCATTCTATGAAGCCAACATCACCCTAATACCAAAACCAGATAAAGATACTAAATGAAAGGAAAATTACAGACCTGTCCATCTAATTAATACAGGTGCAAAAATCCTCAACAAAATATTTGCAAATCAAATCCAACTGCACATTAAAGGAATTATACACACCATGATCAAGTAGTTTTTATGCCAGGTATGCAAGAGTAGTTCAACACAAGAAAACTAATTAATGTAACATATCACATAACTGAATCAAAGGAGAACCACACGATCATCTTGAAGGACTCAGAGAAGGCATTTGACAAAATCTAGCAACCTTTATGGTAAAAACACTTCAAAAAATAGGAATAGAAGGAAACTTGCTCAACATGATAAAGAGAATATATGAAAATCTCACAGCTAACAGAAGGATGCTGATGGCACCACTGTTATTCAACATTGTGCTAGAAGTTCCCACTAGAGAAGTCAGGCAAGAAAAAGAGATAAAAAGGGATCTAAATTGGAAAGGAGGGAGTAAAACTTTCATTATTTGCATATGATACGATCTTATATAAACAAAGTCCTGAAAAACCTACAACAAAGCTGCTAGATCTAATGAACAAGTTCAGCAAGTAGTAGAATACAAGATTAATATGCAATGCTTCTAGGCACAAGTAATGAGCTATTCGAGGAGGAAATCAGGGAAAAAATTCCATTTACAAGAGCAACTAAAAGAATCAAGAATCCAGGAATAGGACTCGGGCAAGATGGCGGCATAGAGAGCAGTGGAAGCTAAGTAGTCCCCCTGGAACAACTACAAAAAACCAGAAACAACTAGCAAATAATCCAGAATAACTGCGGGGGGACAAACGAGACCATCCACTCATCATACACCAACCTGAATTGGGAGGAATGCCTGAGAACACAGCATAAAACCTGTAAGTAAAACCTGCGGAACCGGGTCGGGAGACCCCCTCCCCCATAGCCCGAGCTGCAGAGCCGTGTGGTGCCACAGAGAAGCTCTCTCCCAGCAAGCGAATACAGCTCAGCTGAGCTCCAACTGGGGTTTTAAGGAGCGAGTGTGAACTACTCACTACAGGTACGCAGCCCCAAAAAACAGACAGAGGCTTTGGGTGACGACTGACCTGGGAGAGCCGGAGGGTCACCTTGGACTGGGTCTGAAGGGGACTATCTGTTTCTTTTTTGGCTCAGTGCAGAAAGCCCCAGTCATTTTCAGTTTCCAGGGCTGTGACTCTGAGAAGGGTGGAGACACCACAAGCAGAGAGCGAGACCACTGAAATGCTAATGACCTCCACCTGAGGGGTCTGTCTTCTCTAGGAGGAAAGGGGTGGGGCCCTTTCCATTCAGAACCAGACCCCAGAGCCTGGGGGAACACGGCCATACCTCCTCACACCAGTCAAGAATTATAAGCTAACAGGCGTCACCTGCTGGGCAGAAAAGCACAGTGACCCCAGGCATCAAAGGGTGGAGCAATTTTCTAAGACACACCCTCAGGGAAACCAGATACTGAATATTTCTTCCCTCTGGGACCTGAGCCTGATCTGGTCTGGGAAAACCTGATTTGGATAACCAAGGAAACCATGCCTAGACAACAGAAAATTACAACCTACACTAAGAAAAACAAAGTTATGGCCCAGTCAAAGGAACAAACGTACACTTCAACTGAGATACAGGAATTTAAACAACTAATGCTAAATCAATTCAAAAAGTTTAGACAAGATATTGCAAAAGAGATAGAGGCTGTAAAGGAAGCACTGGGCATGTATACAGCAGAAATCAAAAGTTCAAAAAAACAACTACTAGAATCTATGGAAATGAAAGGCACAACACAAGAGATGAAAGACACAATGGAAACATACAACAGCAAATCTCAAGAGGCAGAAGAAAACACTCAGCAACTGGAGAACAAAACACTTGAAAGCCTACACGCAAAGGAGCAGATGGAGAAAAGAATGAAAAAATATGAGCAACGTCTCCGGGAACTCAAGGATGAAACAAAGTACAATAATGTACGTATCATTGGTGTCCCAGAAGGAGAAGAGAAGGGAAAGGGGACAGAAGCAATAATAGAGGAAATAATTAATGAAAATTTCCCATCTCTTATGAAAGACATAAAATTACAGATCCAAGAAGCGCAGCGTACTCTAAACAGAAGAGATATGTATAGGCCTACGCCAAGACACTCAATAACCAGATTATCAAATGTCAAAGACAAAGAGAGAATCCTGAAAGCAGCAAGAGAAAAGCAATCCATTACATACAAAGGAAGCTTAATAAGACTATGTGCGGATCTCTCAGCAGAAACCATGGAGGCAAGAAGGAAGTGGTGTGATATATTTAAGATACTGAAAGAGAAAAAACCACAAACCAAGAATCCTGTATGCAGCAAAGCTGTCCTTCAAATATGAGGGAGAGCTCAAAATATTTTCTGACAAGCAGACAATGAGAGACTTTGTGAACAAGACACCCGCCCTACAGGAAATACTAAAGGGAGCACTACAGGGTGATAGAAGACAGGAGTGTGTGGTTTGGAACACAATTCTGGGAGATGGTAGCACAACAATGTAAGTACACTGAACAAAGGTAACTATGAATACAGTTGAGAGAGGAAGATGGGGAGCATGTGAGACACCACAAGAAAGGAGGAAAGATAACGACTGGGACTGTGTAACCTGGTGAAATCTAGAGTATTCAACAATTGTGATAAAATGTACAAATACATTCTTTTATGAGGGAGAACAAGCAAATGTCAACCTTGCAAGGTGTTAAAAATGGGGAGGCATTGGGGGAGGGATGCAATCAGCATAAACTAGAGACTGTAACTAATAGAATCATTGTATTATGCTTCCTTTAATGTAACAAAGGTGATATACCAAGGTGAATGCAGATAAGAGGGGGGAATAGGGGAGGCATGTTAGACACCTGACATTGGTGGTATTGTCTGATTCTTTATTCTACTTTGATTTAAGGTTATTTTTCCTTTTGCTGCTTCCTAGCTGTCATTTTTTTTTCCTCTTTCTTTTGCCTCTCTACCTTCTTTGACTCTCCCTCCTGCCTTGTGGAAGAAATGTAGATGCTCTTATATAGACAGTGGTGAAGGTGGTGAACACATAAATGTATGACCATGCAGAAAACCATCGATTATTTACTTGGGATGGAATGTATGGTGAGTGAACAAAACCATATTAAAAAAAATGGGTTGATGACAAAACCTCGAGGGCAATATACTGAGTGAAATAAGCCAGACACATTAGGACAATTATTGCAGGGTCTCACTGATAGGAACTAATTACAATATGTAAACTCATAGACATGAAATATAAGGTACCAAGATATAGGACGAGGCTTAAGAATGGGGAGTGGTTGCTTAGTATGAGCAGAATGTTCAATTAGGATGAACTTAAATGTTTGGAAACGAACAGGGGTGTTGGTAGCAAGATGTGAGAATAACTAACAGCGCCGAATGGTGTGTGAATGAGGTGGAAAGGGGAAGCTCAGAGTCATATATGTCACCGGAAGGAAAGTTAGAGGTCAAAAGATGGAAATGTATAAAACTGAATCCTATGGTGGGCAATGTCCATGATCAACTGTACAAATACTAGAAATCACTTCATGAACCAGAACAAATGTATGACAATACAATTAGAAGTTAATAATTAGAGGGGCATATAGGGAAGAACTATATACCTATTACAAACTATATACTACAGTTAGTAGTATTTCAACATTTTTTCATAAACAGTAACAAATGTACTATATCAATACTAGGAGTCAACAATTGAGGGGGGTTGGTTAGGGATAGGGGAGGATTAGAGTTTCCTTTTCTTTTTTTCTTTTTTCATCTTTCACTTTATTTCTTGTCTGGAGTAATGAAAAGTTTCTAAAAATTGAAAAAAAATCAAGTGTGATAGATGCACACCTGTATGAGGGTACCCAGGGGCAAGTGATTGTACACTTTGGATCTCTGGATAATTGTATGGTATCTGAACAATCTCAATAAAAATTAAAAAAAAAAAAAAAAAAAAAAGAATCCAGGAATAAATTTAAGCAAGGATGTAAAGGACCTGTATTCAGAAAACTAAAAAGCACTGCTAATAGCAATCAAAGACCTAAATAAATGGAAGGATATTCCATGTTCATGGATTGTAAGAATAAATATTGTTAAGATGTCAGTTCTACCCAAATTGATTTACAGATCCAATGCAATACCAAACAAAATTCCAATAGCCTACTTTGCAGAATTGGAGAAGCCAATCATTAAATTTATTTGGAAGGGTAAGGTGCCCCTGAGAGCCAAAAACATGTTGAAAAAGGAAAATGAAGTTGGAGGACTCTCACTTCCTGACATTATAACATATTACAAAGCTACAGTGGTTAAAACAGCATGGTATTGGCATAAAGATAGACACATTGACCAATGGAATTCAATTGAGAGTTCAGAAATAGACCCTCAAATTTATGGTCAATTGATTTTTGACAAGGCTGCCAAGTCTACCCAACAACTGGGACAGAGCAATCTCTTCAAAAAAGAGTGCTGGGAGAGCTGGATATCCATATGCAAAAGAATGAAAGAGGAGCCCTATCTCACACCTTATATAAAAATTAACTCAAAGTGGACCAAAGACCTAAATATAAAAGCCAGATCCATCAAACTCCAACAAGAAAATGTAAGGAAACATCTTCAAGAACTTGTGGTTCTTGAAGGTGGTTTCTTAGACGTTACACCCAAAGAATAAGCAATGAAAGAAAAAAACAGATAAATGGGACCTCCTCAAAACTGAATACTTTTCTATTACTTTTTTGCATATATGTTAGATTTCACAATAAGAAAATAACTGAAACTGTGGAACTGTAACGCATAACATTCTTTGAAATTTGCTACGTGCTTGTTAAATTGCACTTGGAAAGTTATCACTTCTATGTATATGTGTTATATTCCACAATAAAAAATATTGTTAAAAAAAAGAAGAAAAAGACCAAAAAAACCCAAATACTTTTGTCTTTCAAAGGATTTTGTCAATAGGGTGAAAAGGCAGCCTACTCAATGGGAGAAAATATTTGGAAACCACATATCCGATAAGAATTTAATATCCAGGATATATAAAGAAATTCTACCAGTCAACAATAAAAAGACAACCCAATTAAAAAATGGGCAAAGACTTGAATAGACATTTTTCCAAAGAGGATATAAAAATGGCTAAAAAGCACATGAAAAGATGTTCAACATGCCTAGCTATTAGAGAAATGCCCATCAAAACCATGAGATATCATTTCACAGCTATTAGAATGACCACTATTAAAAAACCAGAGAAGTACAAATGCTGCAGAAGATGTGGAAAAATAGGAGCACCTATTCACTGTTGGTGGAAATGTACAATGGTACAGCCACTGTGGAAGACAGTTTGGCACTTCCTCAGAAAGCTAAGTAGAGGACTGCCATATGATCTAGCAATCCCATTTCCAGGTATACACTCGGAAGAACTGAAAGCAGGGACGCAAAAAGACAGTTGAACAGTGATCTTCACAGCAGCATTATTCAGTTGCCTAACGATGGAAACAACCCAGATGTCCATCAACCCATCAATGGATAAAGAAAATGTGGTTTACACATACAATGGAATATTATTCAACAGTACAGAGAAATGAAGTCATGACACATGTGACAACATGGATGAACCTTGGGGACATTATGTTGAGTGAAATGAGTCAGACATGGAAAGACAAATATTGTTATGACCTAACTAATATGAACTAAACATAACTAGCATACTTACGGTGTTAATATCTAGAACAGAGGTCACCAGAAGATAGAATGAACGTAGAGGATGGAGAGCTGATTAATTTATGCAGTACATGTAATGAGATTGATTGTAAATGTTTGGGAATGAATGAAGGTGATGGGAGTACATGACAGTGAGTGTAATTAACAATTATGATATGTGGGATCAACTATGGTTGAAAGGGAAAGTTTAGGATCGTGTATGTCAGTAGAAGAAAAGCAAGAAGATGAAACACAGAACTGTAAAAGATAGTGAACTCTCTTGTGGGTGAACATGTTCTATAATTGATTGTGGTGATGAATGCACAACTCTGAATATATTAGAAGACTGTACATTTTAGATTGATTGTATGGTATGTAAATTTATCTCAGTTAAACTGCTTCAAAAATGCAAGAAGAAATGTTGAAAATGAAATTATTTATTTAATAAATAAAATATTTAAATAATTTCAAAATAAGACTATCACATATCCACAAACTGGAAAAGAACTAAAGCAACTGTCCAAAATAGGTAGCTACTCTACCATTAGGCATTGTACCTATTTTGCAGAAAAGGTAACTTAAGATAAGAAACTAAAATATACCTGAAAGAAAGCAACTAATGACATCGATTAAGTTATGCTGGCACTCCAGATTATCAAACCATGTTTTAAAATCTAACCCCTACTACACAGTAAAACTGGGCTTATTTTACTGTTACCAAATTTAATTTACTTTGGCTTAAGCAAAAGTCAATGAATGAGTAAAGTTGAAAGAGGAAGGCTAGGGCATGTACGACACCAGAAGGAAAGACAGACAATAAAGAATGGGATTGTATAATTTATTGAAACCTAGAGTGGTCAATGATGGTGGCTAAATGTACAAATATAAAAATGTTTTTACAGGTGGGAAAATAAATGAATTTCAACCTTGCAAGGTGTTGAAAAAGGGATGGTATTGGGGAAAAATATAATCAATGCAAATTGGAGTCTATGGTTAACAGAGACATTGTAATATGCTTCCATTAAATGTAACATACTAAATATACTAAAGCTAAGGTAATATACTAAAGGTATATACTAAAAGGTATATATACTAAAGCTAAGTGTCTATGAGAGGGGATACAAGGGAGAGGTATGGGATTCTTGGTGGTGGTGTTGTCTGACCCTATTTTGGTATAGTATTATATCATGTTTTCATTTTTTCTCTTTTTTACTTTTAATTTTTTAATTTTTAATTTTTTAATTTATATATATATTTTTTGTATAATGAGTATGTTCAAGTGCTGATTGTGGTGATGAATGCACAACTATATTATGATACAGTGAACAATTAAATGTACACCACAGATGACAGTATGGTATGTGAATATATCTCTATAAAACTGCAGGGGAAAAATATAAACAGAGGGATACAAGTGTTGGAGAAAATGTGAAGAGAGGGATGAATCTATTCACTGTTTGGTAGGGAAGTAGAAGGGTGTAGCCTATCTGAAGGACAGTGGGGTGGTTCCACAAGAAGCTAAGTATGTGGGTGCCATAAGGTCCTTCAACTTCATTATTGGGTATAAACTTGGAATATCTGAGAGCAGGGACACAAATGGACATCTGCATACTAGTGTTTATGGTGACAGTATTCATGATTTGCAATGGACTGAGGTAGCCTAAGGGTATATAATCTGATAAACAGAATAGTGAACTGTAGTGTGTGCACACAAGAGAATACTGAGCAGCTGCAAGAAGGAATGATGTTGTGAGACATGCAACTAGGTGAATAGATCTTGAGGGCAGCATTTTTGAGTGAAGTATGCCAAAATGAAAAGACAGACATTGTACTGCCTCACTAATACAGACTAACTATAATGTTTAAACTCTGAGAATTGAATCTTAGAGCACAGATTTTCAGGGGAAGGTTTATTGTAAAGGTCCCTGTATTGTAAACTCTTACAGCAGTCACATCTATTCCTGGGTTGTAATGGTTATCTCTAAATTCAGAGATGCTGAGTTCTTCGTGTATAAACTGGTCGCTTCCTGAAACTTCAGGTATCGGGGTGACACCTGAGACTCAGAGCAAGAGTTTGGCAGCTCTGAATGTCAGTGTTACCTCATATAGCAACCGTTAAAAAAAGCTGAAAAAGAGATCAGACTTCAGTAAGAACCAAAAGTTGATTATTTGAAAAGATGAATAAAATTGACAAAATTGTACCTAGACCAAAAAAAGAAAAAAAAGGGAGGGGAGAGAAGAAGAAAAATCAGAAATAAGGGGATGGGGGGCGGAATTCTTACCAATCTTCTAGAAATAAAAATTATTATACAAGGATATTATGAACAATTATGCATCAACAAATAAAACTACAGAGACCAATAACAACTAAAGAGACTGAATCAGTAATCAAATATCTCTGAACAAAAGAAAAGTCCAGGACTAGATGGCTTCACTGGTGAATTTTATCACACATTCAAAGAATAATTAACATCAACTCTGATCAAACTCTTTCAAAAAAACAGAAGAGGAGGAAGACTTCCTAATTCATTCTTTAAGGCCAGCATCACCCTAAAGCCAAATCTAGATACAGAAAACACAAGCAAAGAAAATCACAGATGAATATTCCTTATGAATGCAGATGCAAAAATTCTCAATAAAACACTAGTAAACTGAATTCAACTGCATATCAAAAGTATTATATACCATGACAAGTGGGATTTATTCTAAGAAAAACAATCGCTGTAACATACAACGTTAATGAACTAGGAATAGAAAGAACTTCTCAACATGAAAAAGGGATTATATAAAAAACCCACAGCTAATATCATACTCAACGGTGAAGAAATGAAAGCTTTCTCCATAAGATCAGGAAAAAGACAAGGATGTCTGCTATTACCAATGCTATTCAAAATTGTACTGGAAGTGCTAGTCAGAATTACACAAGAAAAAGAAATCAAAAGCATACAAATTGGAAAGGAAGAAGTAAAGCTATCCCTATTCACAGATGACATGATCCTATATATAGAAAAGTCAGGAAAGTCTAAAAGAAAGCTACTTGAGCTAATGAACGAATTCAGTCAACATGCTTGGTCTGAGAGTAATAGGAAAATATCAGTGCTGTTTTCATATACCAGCAACAAAAAATCTGAGAAGGAAACCAAGGAAACAATACCATTTACAAGAGCAACTAAAAGAATAAAATATCTAGGAATAAATTTAAGCCAGGGTTAAGGATTTAGATGCAGAAAACAACAAATCATCACCAAAAGAAATTAAAGAACACATAAGTAAATGGAAAGCTAATCCATGCTCATGGACTGAAAGACTTAATATTGTTAAGATGTCAGTATTACTCAAAGTGATTTACAGTTTTAACATAATCGCTATCAACATTCCACCAGACTCCTCATGAAGCTCATTACTGCAAAGAAGAGGCTAAACCTGCTTATAATTTTGCCTGAGAGTCTCCCCCTCAGTGGCTCTTTGTTGCTCAGATGTGGCCCTCTCTCTCTAGCTGAGCCAACTTGGCAGGTGAACTCACTGCCCTCCCTCCTACATGGGACCAGACTCCCAGGGGTATAAACATCCCTGGCAACTCAAGATATGACCCCTGGGGACGAATCTGGACCCGGCATCATGGGACTGAGAATATCTTCTCGACCAAAAGGGGGATGCGAAACAAAACGAAATAAAGCTTCAGTGGCTGAGAGATTTCAAATGGAGTCGAGAGGTCACTCTGGTGGACATTCCTATACACTATATAGATACCACTTTTTAGGTTTTAATGTATTGGAATAGCTAGAAGGAAATACCTGAAAGTATCAAACTCCAACCCAGTAACCTTGACTCTTGAAGATGATTGTGTAACAATGTAGCTTACAGGGGGTGACAGTGTGATTGTGAAAACCTTGTGAATTGCAGTCCCTTTATCCAGTGTCTGGATGGATGAGTAGAAAAATGGGGAAAAAACTAAATAAAAAATAGAGTGGGATGCAGGGATGACTTTGGTGTTCTTTTTTATTTTTATTTTTCATCCTTATTCTGATTCTTTCTGGTATAAGTAAAATGTTCAAAAAATAGATTGGGGGGAGAACCTAAGATGGCGGCTAGGAAAGACAGGGCAAAAAAACACCTCTGTGAAAAATACTAGAAAAAAAAGCCAGAGAGTGACCCAGAACACCAATTCAAGTGATGCACCAGCTGGACAAGGTCTGCTAAAACCACAGGGACCATGAACTTGATGAAACCGGGAGTCTGCGTTCTGAAACGAGTAAGTCACTGAATATCCAGCAGCCACGCTGCAGTGTGGGGAAACCATGGGTTGGAGTTTGGAGGCGGACTAGTTCTTTTTTAAGAAAACACAAAAGTGGTTGCAGATACGGCAGTGAGAACCACACAGTGAAGCGTGGCAGGAACGCGCTGTGAGAACTCTGCAGTATCTGGCGTGGAAGATAGCCTTTCACGCACCCGCTGCTAATTGTCTCAGAGCGAGGAAGGCAAAGGTTAGCCAAAAGGGGATAAAAACCATGCCCCTTGCAGCCATCATCGCGGCAGGCTGGGAACCCTACTGCTCGGAACCGGACCCACAGCCCAGAGCTGTGCCAAAAACCCAGTGTGACAGGAAGTGTTTCCAACAACACACGGACACGCCACAGTATCGGGTGTGGACAATAGCCTTTTGTGCACCCACAGCTAATTGTCCCAGAGCTGGGAAGGCAGAGCTGAACAAAAAGGGGGAAATTAACACGCCCCATTCAGCCATCCTTACAGCAGGCTGGGAACACCCCTACACGGCCCGGTGGCCCAGAACTTCCCTTGAGGGACGGCGCACACTTGTGACGTAGCACAACCTTCCCTCAGCAGACGTAGCACAACCTTCCCTCAGTCATTCCCTAGAAGGGCACAGCTCGGAAAAGGGACCTGCTCGGAAATCCCAGGGACCATATGCCAATACCAAAGACTTGTGGGTCAGTGGCAGAGACATCTGTGGTGAGACTGAAATGAAGGTTTAGACTCTTGCAACAGCCTTAAATCTCCAGGAACACCTGCGAGGTTTGATTGTTAAAGCTGCCCTCCCTCCCTAACCACTCAGACACACACCCCACATTCAGGGCGAACAGCACCAACAACACACCCAAACATGGTGCACCAACAGGACCCCACAAGAATCAGACCCCCATACACCACAAAGACAAAGTTGGGGAGAACTGACTTGAGGGGAATAGGTGACTCGCAGACGCCATCTGCTGGTTAGTTAGAGAAAGTGTACACCACCAAGCTGTAGATCTGACAAATTAGAGATTCATCTTTGAATATCCTACATATCCTGAAAGAACACTATTAAGTAAAGCAAATGCCTAGAGGCCAAAAACAACAGAAAATTTAAAAGCATATGAAAAAACCAGACGATATGGATAACCCAAACTCAAACACCCACATCAAAAGATCAGAGAAGACACAGTACTTGGAGCAATTCATCAAAGAACTAAAGACAAACAACGAAACCATGGCACAGGATATAAAGGACATGAAGAAGAGCATGACCCAGGATATAAAGGACATGAAGAAGACTCTAGAAAAGCATAAAGAAGAAACTGCAAGAGTAAATAAAAAAATAGATGATCTTATGGAAATAAAAGAAACTGTTGACCAAATTAAAATGATTCTGGATATTCATAATACAAGACTAGTGGAAGGTGAACAACGAATCAGCGACCTTGAGGACCACAGAATGGAAAATGAAAGAACAAAACAAAGAATGGGGAAAAAAATTGAAAAAATTGAAATGGACCTCAGGGATATGATAGATAAAATAAAACGTCCAAATATAAGACTCATTGGTGCTCCTGAAGGGGAAGAGAAGGGTAAAGGTCTAGAAAGTGTATTCAAAGAAATTGTTGGGGAAAACTTCCCAAACCTTCTACACAATATAAAGACACAAAGCATATAATGCCCAGCAAAGTCCAAATAGAATAAATCCAAATAAACCCACTCCAAGACATATTCTGATCAGACTGTCAAATACTGAAGAGAAGGAGCCAGTTCTGAAAGCAGCAAGAGAAAAGCAATTCACCACAAACAAAGGAAACAACATAAGACTAAGTAGTGACTACTCAGTGGCCACCATGGAGGCGATAAGGCAGTGGCATGACATATTTAAAATTCTGAGAGAGAAAAATGTCCAACAAGCATACTTTATCCAGCAAAGCTCTCCTTCAAATTTGAGGGAGAGCTTAAAATTTTTCACAGACAAACAAATTCTCAGAGACTTTGCTAATAAAAGACCTGCCCTACTTCAGATACTAAAGGAAGCCTTAACGAACAGAGAAACAAAGAAAGGAGAAAGAGATATAGAGAAAGGTTCAGTACTAAAGAGATTCAATACTGGTTCATTAAAGGACATTAAGAGAGAGAGGGGAAAAAATATATCTGACAAACATAAACCAAAGGATAGTATGACTGATTCAAGAAATGCCTTCACAGTAATAACAATGAATGTAAATCGATTAAATTCCCCAATTAAAAGATATAGATTGGCAGAATGGATCAAAAAATATGAACCATCAATAAGTTGCATATAAGAGACATCTCAGACACAGTGACACAAAGAAATTGAAAGTGAGAGGATGGAAAAAATACTTCATGCAAGCTACAGCCAAAAGAAAGCAGGAGTAGCAATATTAATCTCAGATAAAACAGACTTGAAATACAAGGATGTTAGGAGAGACAAGGCCACTATATACTAATAAAAGGGGCAGTTCAACAAGAAGAAATAACAATCATAAATGTTTATGCACCCAATCAAGGTGCCACAAAATACATGAGACAAACACTGGCAAAACTAAAGGATACAATGGATGTTTCCACAATAATTGTGGGAGACTTCAACACATCACTCTCTCCTATAGATAGATCAACCAGACAGAAGACCAGTAAGGAAACTGAAAACCTAAACAATCTGATAAATGAATTTGATTTAACAGACACATAGAGAACATCACATCCCAAATCACTAGGATACACATTCTTCTCTAGTGATCACAGAACTTTCTCCAGAATAGACCATATGCTGGGACATAACAAGCCTCAATAAATTTAAACAAATTGAAATTAGTCGAAGCACATTCTCTGACCACAATGGAATATAATTAGAAGTCAACAACCATCAGAGACTTAGAAAATTCATAAACACCTGGATGTTAAACAACACAGTCCTAAAATAAATTGTTTAAATAAAAAAAAATAGATTGCGGTGATGGTTGCATAACTATATGATGGTACTGTGAACAGATGACTGCACACCATGAATGATTGTATGTATGTGAATATATCTCAACAAAACTGAATTTAATTTTAAAAAATTCCATCAGCCTTATTTGAAGAAATGGAAAAGCTGTTCATCAAATTCATGTAAAGGCAAGCAACACTAATGGCCAAAACCATACTGAAAAAAAAAGAACAAAGTTGGAAGAATCACAATTCCTGACTTCAAAACTTACTATGATGCTACAGTAATCAAGACAGGATGGTACTGAAACAAGAACAGAAATGCAGGCCAGTGAAATACAACTGAGAGCACAGAAATAAACCCACACATCTACGGACAACTGATTTCTTTAAATTCAGTTTTACTGAGATATATTCACATATCATACAATCATCCATGGTGTACAATCAATTGTTCATAGTACCATCATATAATTGTGCATTCATCACCCCAAACTAATTTTTGAACATTTTCCTTCTACCAGAAAAAGTAAAAATAAGAATAAAAAATAAAACTAAAAAAGAACACCCAAATCTGCCCCCCATATTTTTCATTTAGTTTTTGTCACCATTTTTCTACTCATCCATCCATACACTGGATAAAGGGAGTGTGATCCACAAGGCTTTCACAATCACACTGTCACCCCTTATAAGCTACATCGTTATACAATGGCCTTCAAGAGTCAAGGCTACTGGGTTGCAGTTTGATAGTATTTACTTCTACCTATTCAAATACATTAAAACCTAAAAAGGGTTACCTATATAGTGCATAAGAGTACCCACCAGAATGACCTCTAGACTCCATCTGGAATCTCTAGCCACTGAAACTTTATTTTCTTTCATTTCACGTCCCCCTTTTAGTCAAGAATATGTTCTCAAACCCACAGTGTTGAGTCCAGATTCATCCTAGGGAGTCCCATACTGCTTTGCCAGGGAGATTTACACCCCTGGGAGACAGATTCCACGGAGGGGGGAGGGCAGTGAGTTCACCTGCCAAATTGGGTTAGCTAGAGAGAGAGGGCCACATCTAAGCAACAAAGAGGTACTCAGGGGGGAGACTCTTAAACGTAATTATAAGCAGCTTTAGGCTCTCCTTAGTAATAACGAGCTTCAAAAGTGCAAGCCCCAAGATAGAGGGCTCAGCATATCAAACTGCCAGTCCTCAATGTTTGTGAGAACATCAGCAACAATTCAGTTGAGGAAGCCCAACATTTCTGCATTTTCCCCCAGCTCCTCAGGGGGGCCCTGCATATATATTTTTATTTTCTGTATGGCCAATTGATTTTTGACAAGGGGGCCAAGTCCACTCAATGTGAAAGAAGTCTTGAATAAATGGTGCTGGGAAAACTGGGTATCTACATGCAAAAGACTGAAAGTGGGCTCCTACTTCGCACCATATATAAGAATTAACTCAAAATGGATGAACAGTCTAAATACAGGAGCTAAACCATAAAACTGCTAGGAGAAAACATAGGAGAAAATCCGAAGAACTTTGTATTAGACAATGGTGTCTTAGACTTTATAACAGGCATTATCAACAAAAGAAAAAACAGATATATTGGACTACAAAATTTAAAACTTTTGTACATCTAGGGACATTATCAAGAAATTGAAAAGACAACACAGTGGCAGAAATATTTGGAAACCATATATAAAATAAGGGTTTAATACCCAGAATATATAAACTCCAATTAAAAAATGGGCAAAGGACTTGAAAAGACATTTCTCCAAAGAAGGTACCAAATAACCAATAAGCACATAAAAAGATGCTCAATATCATTAGGCATTAAGGAAATGCAAATCAAAATCACAACAAGATACCACTTCACACCTTCTAGGATAGCTATTATTAAAAAAAAAAACAGAAAATAACATGTGCTGGTAAGGATGTGGAGAAAGAACACTCATACACTGCTGGTGTGAATGTAAAATGGTGCAGACACTGTGTGAAACAGTTTGGTGGTTCCTCAAAATGTTAAACGTACACCTACCATATGACCTGGCAATCCTGGTTCTGGGTATATATCCAAAAAAATTTAAAGCAGGGACTCGAAAAACTATTTGCACAGCTATGTTCTTAGCAACATTATTCACAATAGCCAAAAGGTGGGAACAACTCAAGTGTCCATCAAGGGATAAATGGGTAAACCAATGTGGCATACACGTACAATGGAACTGTATTCAGCTATAGAAAGGAAACATAGACGAACCTTGAAGACATCATGTTCAGTGAAATAAGTCAGATACAGATATTGTATTATTTCACTTTTATGAAATAACTATAATATGTAAATTTATGGATACAGAAAAGTAGAATAGAACCAGGGGACGGAGACGGGGAATATGGAGTTAATGCAGTACACATGGGATTTCTGTTCATGTTAACGGGAAAGTTCTGGTTATGGATCATGGTGAGGGTAGTACAACATTGTGAATGTCATTAATCCTACTGAATGGTATGCTTGGGAGAGACTAATATGGAGAAGTTCATGTTGTATATCTTACCACAATAAAAAAAAAAGAAAGCGCAAAAGAGACAATGACAATAACATGGGATACACGATCCTGGACTAGATCTTCTAGACAGAAGAGAGAGGGCTCAACTGGATATATGAAAAATCTGAAATGTATTCTGTAAGCTTCACATCCATGTTAAAATTCTTGAACTTGTTAACCGTACTTAAGATGGTTAACCATACTTAAGATGTCATTAATCCTACTGAATGGTATGCTTGGGAGAGACTAATATGTCTCATGTTGTATATCTTACCACAATAAGAGAGAGGGCTCAACTGGATATATGAAAAATCTGAAATGTATTCTGTAAGCTTCACATCCATGTTAAAATTCTTGAACTTGTTAACCGTACTTAAGATTGTTAACCGTACTTAAGATGGTTACGTACTTAAGATGGTTACGTAAGTGAATATCCTTGTTCTTAGGAAATGTGCATGGAAGTATTACGTCAAGGAGTGTGATGTATACAACCTACTCTCAAATGTTAAGAAAATAGATGATTGATAGAAAAATAGAGAGACAGACAAATAAAATGATGGATAGATACAATGATATGCAAATGTGGCAAAATATTAAAATTGGGTATCTGGGGGAGGGTAAGTTGAAGTTCTCTTATATGGGATTTGTATTATTTTTGCAACTGCCCTATAAATTTGAAATTAGTTCATAATAAAAAACAAAACGTTGACCTGTATGATTTGACCTATAGGCTGTTGTTTGTTTACTGTTAGCATAGAGAATTTGTTCCTATTCCCAGAATGCTAAAAAACTTACCTATTTTAATGAATCGACAAGGAAACATCTGTTCATCAATTTTATGCTTCAAAGTAAATGTTTCTTTATTATAATCATTCTTTAAGCCACTGTGAGGGAAAAAAAAAGTTCACCAAATCTGACCCGTAATTTAGTACACATAATACAACAAAGAAGTTTAAAAGAACGCTCAAAAGGCACTAAATTATTTTAATAATTTAATTAAAAAGGCATTACATAATTTCTGTATAGTATATAGCAGGTCCTCTCATTTTTTGAGAGTAGCAAACCTAGCTTCTTTGTACAGACTTAGAGCTTATCGAAAGATCTCATCTTTTTACCCCATATTTCTTATAAATTTAATGGGTATATGTTGTCTGTTTTTCTCCGTCATTTAGCTCAAGCTACATATATGCCAATATTGACTTTTTTTTTCTTAGATCTAGTACCAAAAAGCATTTATTTGAAGAAATAAAGGGGTTAAACATTTTCTTTTCCTAAGGCTTTCTTAAAGGTCAGGGATTTTATCTATGAAAAAGCAGTAAATACTTTTCATAAAGTATTTTCACCTATGTGAAGCAGCAGTCACTCTTCAAGTAGTCTTTTATGACTAAGAGTTAAAACAATGAATACCACAATACTTATTTGGGCTGCTTTTATTTTCTCTTAATAAAGTATTACTAGATGATAGAATTTAAGAACTTGTTACATGTTATTGCTTAATATACAGGTAATCACTTAAAAGACTCAGTCATGCAAAAAAAAAGAAAAAACCATAACAAAGATGATATAACTTGAGTAGCTGAAACACGGGAATACAGAGTAAGACTTATACATTCAAGCAACCGCATTATAACATAATCTCTTAATTACATGAGGGCTAATAACAAATACTCAGTGTAAACTACAGAATGTAGCTAAAATGCATAGAAATGTGTGACAAACCTAGAGTCCTTAAGAGTATAATTCTGAATGACATACATTTTTCAAGCAGTAAGAAGGAAATTAAACAATTCATACTCATATATAACATTTATGACAACTTAGACAATTAGAATTTTTCAAATAATTTAATTTTGACTGAAATTTTCATAGACAACCTAATTTTGCTATATCAGCATACCCTTTATTCTAAATAAAAATAAATCTAAATCACCTCTCTACCTACTATGATTGAAAGAAATATTCACGGAAAATCACTTACCTTCAGGTTGCCCTATGTCCTGAAATGCTTTCATGATTTAAATCAAATGAGTACACAAGTAATATTTACTTACACAAAGTACTCTGTTGGTAGGACACACCATGTCACAAATGTATTCAAAATCTCCAGTTTTATTTTTCCGTTCCCTGGGCTATTTGACTTTTTATTGTCTACAGGTCAAATTAACCCAGTGGCAGGTATTGTAAGACAGAGTATCACATAATTTTTTGCATTTACAGAACCTTCTTTGATTTACCCCCAAACTTAAACTCCAATATTTCTTCTGAATTAGGGTAATCAGTATTAATTTTTTTGACAAAGCCTATTTTCTAATAACAAAGACTGATTAAAACTAGGAATACTTCTGTCATTAATTACTAATTCAGAACTAAGACTGAAAAAGAAGTAGAGAACAACCAAAAATTTGATTCTTATTCTTTAGTAACAATATTAACTTGTAGCTGGTAGTTTAAAAAACAACAACAACAACAGCAAAAGCTAATGCAAGTAACACTATTAAATTAAGACACTAGGAATAGAACAGTAAAAATATTCCCTTCTCTCTTGAGGAGAAAATTAAACCACGCAGACTTACCTATGAAGAAACTACACTAAAATTGCACTTTGTTTAGGTGACAACTCTTTCCTTCCCTGATCAAACTCACCTGGACAATAGCTCTGTCATATTTTCTTCATTCATTCCACCAAAGACTTTAAATTTCTTCAAATTGCAGACATGAGTTTTCTCATATTTCCCAAATGTGATATTCTGGACTATAGCAGGCCTTTCAAGCTTCAGAATCAAGTACTAAAAAAAGAAACAACTAAATTATATCCTCCTTTGTTTCAAAACAATTACTTACACAACTTTAAAAGTTAAAACTCACAGATTACAATGTAGTCCATCCTGCATTGGCAGGGTGGTTTTTTGTTGTTGTGTTTGTGGGGTTTTTTAATGCTGAATTATAATAAGCACTCTTATAAAAGCTATCACACCACAAATGTTTTCTACACCAGTAGATTCCTGGCAAATACATCATCCAGAATACTACATGGAAGAAACAAATAAAAAAGCTTAGTGGAATAATTTCCAATCAGGCTGTGAATCACCAAATAAAACAAAATTAAAAAGCAAAAATGACAACTACATGTTCCCATGAACTACATGTCAATAGTGAAATAAATGTTTGAAATCAGTGATACTATTTTAGAGCTAGAAACAAACAAGAGATTTACTATTCAACACTGCCTATTTTATAAATCAGAAAGTGTAGACCTACTATTGGTATTTCTAACGTGGCTAAAGTTTTCCTATTACACTGGATAAACAGGTTCAGTTAATTAATGAACACATTTTACATTATGCAAATTGTTTTCTCTCAGAAAAATTAAGATGGATCATACTCAATGGTGAAAGACTGAAAATTATGCCCCTAATATCAGGAACAATCCAAGGATGCCTGCATTCACCACTACTATTCAACATTGTACAGGATGTTCTAGCCAGAGCAACTAAGAAAGAAAAAGAAATGAAAGGCATCCAAATTGAAAAACAAGAAGTAAAACCACCTCTCCTTGCAGATGACATGATCCCATTTATATACTGTATATATAATTTATATACATATTTATATATATATGGCAAAGTTTTGGTCATTGAACATAAGCACAAGTTTGCTGTGGGCTAAGTGTTGCTCTCTGGAATAGATGCTACCTCTTTTCCTGCCCTTTTTCTATGTAAACAATTACAGCCACAACAACCATTATGCAACAAAGAAAAGGCCAAGAGAATCTCAGAGATATCAGCCATCAGTGAGTCAATGCTCTTTCACCAGCAGCTACCTACACCTCTATTTTTCTAATGTAGTTTAAAAAAAACACAAACACTACTGTTTGTATTGTTTCTTGAAGTCACTGTAGCATGATTTTCTGTTTTCTGTGGTAAAGGGATTTGTAGTAATTCAGAGTTTCTTAAGAATACAACTGGATATCAGAAGAGAACAGAACATACAAGCAGGTAAGGAAGTACTGAAATCTCTTTGTCTTTCTCATTAAGGCACATCTGCTCCAATTCCTTCTCCTCCCTCCTCTTACTCTTCCTACTCTTCAGTTACCATTTAAAGTCTCAGTTTATAGTCCGCATTCCCCAACAATTGTTAGTTAGGTACAGCATTGCAAGCAAAAACAAATGGGACTTTATTTACCCCATACAGTACACTACTAAATTCAATGAAAAGCATTCATTTGTATATACATAATTTTATTAATCACCAAACAGAATTTTTCTTATTAAAAAGTTAAAAAAATAAAATGAAGAGCCTCTAATCCAAAGCAAAACATATCTGACCTGATGGAAATACATTTTTAAGTAAAAATCTTAATATTTTAATAACAATGGCTTTATTGATAAATTTTTTATCTCTCATTTTCCCGACTCTTAACATCAATGCTGAGTTGTGTTAATATTAAATAGTATTGTCCCATAGAAAATAGGTTTCCATGGCTTTTTTAAAATTTAATTTGAGATTGTTCACATACCATACAATTATCCAAAGACCTCAAGTGCACAATCAATTGCCCACACTACCATCATACAGCTATGCATCCATCACCACAGTTTTTTTGGGGTTTTTTTTTTTCAGTTTTTAGAACATATTCATTACTCCAGAAAAGAAATAAAGACGAAAAAAGAAAACTCAAATCCTCCCATACCTCTAACCAACCCCTTCCATTATGGACTCACAGTATTGGTATAGTACATTTGTTAATATTGATGAAAGAATATCAAAATCCTACTAACTGTAGTACAGTTTGCAATAGGTATATTTTTCCCTATATACCCCTCTATTATTAGCTTCTAGTTAGAGTGTCATACATTAGTTCTAGTCCATCAGAGATTTCTAATATTTGTGCATTTAATCAAGGAGATTGTCCACCACAAGATTCACTGTTTTATACATTCCCATCTTTTAACCTCCAACTTTCCTTCTGGTGACATACTTGACTCTAAGCTTCCCCTGTCCACCACATTCATATACTATTCAGCACTGTTAGTTATTCTCAAAATAACATGCTACTATCACCTCTGTCCATTTCCAAACACTTAAGTTCAACCTAGCTGAACATTCTGCTCCTAAGAAGCAACTGTTTCCCATTCTTTAACCTTGTTCTATATGCTGGTAACTTATACTTCATGTCTATGAGTTTACATATTATAATTAGTTCATATCAGTGAGACCATGCAATCTTTGTCCTTATGTGTCTGACTTATTTCACTCAATGTAGTGCCTCAAGGTTTCTTCATTGGTCCATTTTTTTTTTAAGGCAGTTTTGTTCACCCACCATACTTTCCATGCTAAGTAAACAATTGATGGTTCCCTGTATAGTCATACAATTATGTATTCACCACCATCACCACTATCTATATAAGGACATCTCTATATCTTCCACAAAGAAGGAGGAAGAGACAAAGAAGGTAGAGAAACAAAAGAAAAAAAAGAAAAAACATGGCAGCTAAAAAGCAACAAAAGGAAAGACAGAGGTAACCTAAAGAAGAATAAAAGAGTCAGACAACATCACCACTGCCAGGAGTCCCATAATCCTTCCTTATGTCCCCCTCTTAAAGGCATTTAGCTTTGGTATATTACCTTTGCTACATTAAAGGAAGCATAATACAATGCTTCTGTTAATTATAGTCTCTAGTTTGCATTGATTACATTTTTTCTCCAATAACACCCTATTTTTAACACCTTGCAAGGTTGACATTCATTTGTTCTCCCTCATGTAAAAACAGATTTGTACATTTTTCACAACTGTTGAGCACTCTAGGTTTCACTGAATTATACAGTCCCAATCTTTATCTTTCTACTTTCCTTCTGGTGTCCCACATGCTCCTAACGTTCCTCTTTCAATCATACTTACGGTCATCTTTGTTTAGCGTACTTACATTGCTGTGCGACCACCATCCAAAACTGTGTTCCAATCCTCTCACTCCTGTCTTTTCCTATCTGTCTGTAGTGCTCCCTTTAATATTTCCTGTAGCACAGACATCTTGTTCACAAAGTCTCTGTCCGTTTGTCAGAGAGTATTTTAAACTCTCCCTCATATTGAAGGACAGTTTTGCCAGATATGATTCTTGGTTGGTGGTTTTCCTCTTTCAGTATCTTAAATATATCACACCACTTCCTCTTGCCTCTAAAGCTTCTACTGAGAAATCTGCACATAGTCTTATCAAGCTTCCTTAGTATGCAATGGATCACTTTTCTCTTGCTGCTTTCAGGATTCTGTCTGTCTTTGACTTTTGATAATCTGATTATTAAGTGTCTTGGCGTAGGCCTATTCAGATCTATTCTGTTTGCGGTACGCTGTGCTTCTTGGTTCTGTAATTATATGTCTTTCATAAGAGATGGGAAATCTGCATTGATGATTTCCTCTATTATTGCTTCTGCCCCCTTTTCCTTCTCTTCTCCTTCTGAGACAACCATGACATGTGCATTCATGAGCTTCATGTTGTCATTCAGTTCCATGAGACGTTGCTCATATTTTTCCATTCTTTCCCTATATGTTCTTTTGTGTGTAGGATTTCAGGTGTCTTGTTCTCCAGTTCCCAAGGGTTTTCTTCTGCCTCTTGAGATCTGCTGTTGTATGTCTCCATTGTTTTTTTTCATCTCTTGTGTTGTGCCTTTCATTTCCATAGAGTCTGCCAATTGTTTTTTCAAACTTTCAATTTCTACCTTATGTTCACCCAGTGTTTTCTTTACAGCCTCCATCTCTTTTGTTATATCTTCCCTGAACTCGTCGATTTGGTTTTTTATTTGATTTAGCATATTTCTTTGAAAATCTTTAATAGTTTGTTTCATTAAAGTGAAACAATATCTCAACTGTATCTTTTTTGAGGTGTAAGTTTGTTCCTTTGGACCGTATCTTCATTTTTCCTAGTATAGATTGTAGTTATCTGTTGTCTTGGCATCTGGTTTCCTTGGTTACCCCAGTCAGATTTTCCCAGACCAGAAGGTTCAGGTCTCAGAATGAGGTTATAGTCAGGGTGTATCTTAGAAGAATGATAGACTTCTCTGTGAGATCTCCAGTCGCTGTGCTTTTCCTAATCTGCCCAGCAGGTGGCGCCCATCAGCCTGCCGCTCCTGACTGGTGTAAGGTGGTGTGGCCCCTTCAGTTTCTGTTTTGGCTGTTTCTCCCAGGGCTGGGCTCTGGTTCTGAAGGGAAAGCCGGGCCCCACCTCCTTACTCTTAGGGAAGATATTCTAGGGAGTTTTCATTTGCATGTAAATTGCTGTCTCTCTGACTGTTATCTCCACCCCTGTCTGGGTCAGCACACTGGGAACTGAAAATGGCTGTGGCTCTCTCCTCTGAGCTCCTCAGGTTTAGAGAGAGAAAAAGGGACAGAAAGCCCCCTTTTAGAGCCAGTACATGGCCCCCCAGTTCACTCATCAGTCAGAGGTAACACCTGGTCTTCTGGGGTCCCTCTCCCAGGACAGATGAGTCTTCTGGTTCTTTAAGATCAGTCATCACTAAAAGCCTCTGTCTGCTTGTTGGGGTCTTTGTAGTTTGTATTCAGCAGTTCACATCTGTTAATTAAAACCCCAGTTGGAGCTCAGTTGAGCTATATTTGCTTGCTGGGAGGGTGCTGCTTTCTAATACAGCGAGGTTTGCAGCTAAGCCTGCTGTAGGGGAGGGGGTTCTCAGCACAGTTCCGCAGTTTTTAGTTACAGATTTTATGCTGCGATCTCAGGCATTCCTCCCAATCCAGGCTGGTGTACGATGTGTGGACAGTCACAGTTGTCCCCCAGAAGTTATTCCAAATTATTTAGTTGTTGTCCCTAGTTATTCATTAGTTGTTCCAGAGGACTAACTAAATTCCACTCCTCTCTGTGCCGCCATCTTGCCCCCTCCTTCCAGTTTCTATGGCTTTTAATTTGGAGAAATGATTGCTGCAGATTCAGTAATAGAAACGTGGAGCAGAATAATAGACACAAGCCAGAATCTATTTATTGACATTTAAATCTTATTATTTGTATACTAATATATCAACTATAAAATAAAACATAACCAACCAGACTCTCTTTAACAAGAAGGAAGTGGCACAGAAGAGCCATGAGCAACAGAATTAATCAAGCAATGAACAAAAATTTAATATTAGACTTGATCAAAATTTCAGCCTATAGGGATTTTTCAATTTGGGAATTATGATTTAAAAAATCAATTTTAATCATATACATAAAAAATTTAGTTTATGATATTGAACAAGGCTAATATAGTTGAGGAAGACTTGATGGGGGAGCTTAGTGGTAGTAGGACTCACTTTAAAGCTTGAGATAGGTAAATGTCTCTGAGGAGCTATGGCTTGAAGGATGAAACAAAGAATGCATCCTAGGGCTGCTATAAAAATTAACATAAATGTGCCGGTTTGAACGTACTATGTCCCCCAGAAAAGGCCACATTCTTTGATGTAATCTTGTGTGGGCAGACGTATCAGTGTTGATTAGATTGTAATTCTTTGAGTGTTTCCATGGAGATGGGCCCCACCCAACTGTATATGATGACCCTGACTGGATAATTTCCATGGAGGTGTTACCCACCCATTCAGGGTGGGTCTAAATTAAATCACTGGAGTCATATAAATAAGCTGACAAACAGAAGGAACTCAGTGCAGTTGAGAGTGACATTTTGAAGAGGAGCTACAGCCAAGAGACACTTTGAAGAATGCACAGAAGCTGAGAGAGTAGCTGCACATGAGAGACAGTTTAAAGATGGCCACTGAAAGCAGATTCTTGCTCCAGAGAAGCTAAGAGATGACAAACATCCCAAGAGCAACTAAGAGTGACATTTTTGAGGAACTGCACCCCAGAGAGGAACGTCCTGGGAGAAATCCATTTTGAACCCAGAACTTTGGAGCAGACACCAGCCATGTGCCTTCCCAGCTAACAGAGGTTTTCCAGACACCACTGGCCATTCTCCAGTGAAGGTACCCAGTTGATGATGACTTAACTTGGACACTTTATGGCCTTAAGACTGTAACTTTGTAACCAAATAAACCCCCTTTATAAAAGCCGATCCATTTCTGGTGTTTTGCATTCTGGCAGCATTAGCAAACCAGAACGAATGTGATAATTTAAAACAACAGAAATTTATTCTCACACAATTCTGGAGATAGAAGTCTGAAATCAAGGACATGGCAGAGGCACACTCTCTCTGAAGGCTCTAGAGGAGAATCCTTCCTTGCCTCTTCCACCTTCTGGTGGCTCCTGGCATTCCTGGGCTTGTGGCAACATAACTCCCATCTCTGCCTCCATCTTCATATGGCATTCTCTTCCATGTGTCTCTCTGTGTCTTCTCTTTTTCTGTCTTCATAAAAAGCACTCATCTTTGGGTACAGGGCCTACCTAATCCATGATAATCTCAGTTTCAGATTCTTAATTTAATTACATCTGCAAAGGCCCAAATTCCAAATAAGATCACATTCTGAGGTTCTGGGTGGACACATCTTTTTTGGAGAGGTCACTAAACAGAGCCAGTCAAACAAAAATCTATGAAGGTTAGAAAAGAGTTCTAGGAAATGTTAAAATGCCAGTGGATGGAGTCTAGTTAGCAAGGTGAAGAGTGGTATGTTTTGAGATAAAATACAAAGATTCAGAATCAATAAGCCAACAAAGGAGATAAAACTAAATCATTAAAAAATACTCAATGTGACAAAAATAAGGCAGAAAAAGAAGAAAAAGGAGCAAAGAACAGAGGAGACAAAAAGAGAGGAAAATGCTACATTTAATTCTAATCATATAAATAAACACATTAAATGTAAATTGTTTAGTTCTCAACTAATAGTCTGTCATGTTGCATAAAAAACAGGCCTATCTACATATTTAAAGAAAGACACTTTAAATATAAAAACACAAATAGATTAAATGTAAAAAGAAAAAATATAATAAGCTAACAAGTCAAAAGAAAAGTGACTATATTAATATCAGACAATGCAGATTTCAGAGCACAGAATGTTATCAAGGCTAAAGAATCTAATTCATAATGATAAAGGAGCCAAACATTCAAGAACACCTAACAATCATAAACATTTATGCCACTAATGACAAAGCTTCAAAATACACGAAGCAAATACTGATAAAACTGCAAGGAAAAAAAGCCAAATCCACTAGTACAGCCCAAGATTTCAACACCCTTCTCTCGGTAATTGCTAGAATAAGTATGCAGCAAATCAGTAGGAATATAGTAGACTTCAATCACATTATCAACCAACTTGACCTGACTGACATTTATAGAATGCTCAAACCAACAACCGCAGAATACACATTCATTTCATGTAGCCATGGAAGATGCAGCAAGATAAACAACCTCCTGGACCACAAAACAAATCTCAATATATTTCAAATCCTAAAAAGTATATTCTCTGACTAAAGTGGAATTAAGTAAGAAATAAATTACCATAAGAACTCCAAGAAATGACTAAATATTTGGAAACTAAAAAAGTACTGGTAAATAACCTATCAGTCAAACAACATTTTTAAAAAGAAATTAGAAAATATTTGAATAGAATGAAGACTAAAACCCAATATATCAAAATGTGTCTGATTCTATAAAGCAGAACTTAAAGGGAACTTTAGATCACTAACATATAAAAGACAAAAGAAGAAAGGTCTCAAATAAAAAAACCTCAGTTTCTAACCTAAGAAGAAAGAAAACAAATGAAACAAAAAGCTGGTTCTTTGAGAAGATAAATGAAAAGTCATTAATCTCTCGTCAGAATGATCAGGAAAAGAGACAGAAGGTAAAAAAGATCAATATTAGAAATGAGAGAGCTGACATCACTGAAACATCTACAAATATTAAAAAGATAGTCAGAAATACAATCTACATTATGCCAATAAATGTGTCAACTAATGAAATGGACAAATTCTTCAGAAGACACAAACTACCAAAAGTCACTCAAAAAGAGAAAGAGAGAGATAATCTGAAAAGCCCTGTATGCATAAAGAAATTGAATTGACAGTTAAAAACCTCACCATAAAGTAAAACTGAAGCCTAGATGGCTTCACTGGTGAGTTGTACCAATTATTTATAAAAAAAAATTATACCAATTCCACACAAACTCTTCCAGAAAATCAAAGAGGAGAAAATACCTCCAACACCTTTTATGAGGCCAGCATTACTGTGATACCAAAACTAGACAGAAATTACAAGAAAATTACAGAACAATATCCCTCAAGAACATACATGTAAAAATACTTTAAATTATAGTAAATCAAAATCAACAATATCTAAAAAGAATAAGAGCTCAAGACCAATTGGGGCTTCTCCCAAGAATGAAAGGTTGGTTTAAACAGAAATTCCATCTATGTAATATACCATATTAATAAACTGAAAAAAGAAAAGCCATGTGATGAAATAGAAGGAGAAGAGGCATTTGGCAAATTCAATATCCATTCCTGAAAAAAAACTCTCTGCAAAATAGAAATAGGAAGGAAATTGCTTAATATTATAAAGAATACATATGAAAAACCTTCTGCTAATATCAAACTGGTGAAAAGACTGAATGCTTTTGCCCTAAGATCCAAAAATAAGGCAGGAATGTCCACTCTCATTACTTCTATTCAACACTACACTGGAGGTTCTAAGCAGTACAGTAAGACAAGAGCAAGAAATTAAGAGAGTCAAGATTGAAGAGTAAGATGTAATTTGTCTTTATTTCAAAGACAACATGATTGTCTTATGTACAAAATGAAATAGTCTCCTCAAAAGAGCTATTACGAGAAAGCAAGTTCACAAGATGAGCATACAATCAACTATACTTCTATATAAAAGGAGAAAGCCTTTGTAACCCTGGGTTCAAAGCTTTCTTAGACAGGACACCAAAAGGAAGATCCATAAGAAAACAAATTGATAAACTGGACTTCATCACAATTTAAAACACCTGCTCTTGGAAGAACACTATTAAGAGAATGAAAAAAGGAGCTACACAGCATAAGATGATTCCTCTTGAGGGCATCACTCAGAATTTGCATACATCATATCCACTCACATTCCATTGGCCACAAGTTAGTTACATGGCCACTTCTATATGCAAGGAAGGCTAAGGGGCAGGGTAGGGAGAGAGCCACAGATGGAAAGAAAATATTTGCAAATCATATATCTAGTAAAGGACTTATATCCAGAATATGTACAAAGAACTCTCAAAACTAAACAAGAAAACAGACAACCAAATTTAAAAAGGGACAAATCTTTTGAACAGACACTTCACCAAAGAACACATAGGAAGGCAAAAAAGATTATGAAAAAAATGGTCATCATTACTAATCATAAAGAAATATGTTAAAACCACGAAATAACCACTATACACCTAATAGAATGGGTAAAATTTAAAAGCATGGCCAACATAAAGAAATTTAAAAGAAATAAAAATCACCTTAATTCTCTCATCCTGAGACAACTAACATTATTAATATTTTGATAATTCTATTTACCTCTCCATTGACACACTCACACAAACACATACTTTATATAAGTAGTGTTCTGGTTTGCTAAAGCTGCCATTATGCAAAATACCAGAAATGGATTGGATTTTATAAAGAGGAATTATTAGGTTACAAATTTACAGTTCTAAGGTCATAAAGGTGTCCAAACTAAGGCATCAATAAGAGGGTACCTTCACTGAAAAAAAGCTGATGGTGTCCAGAACACCTCTGTCAGCTGGGAAGGCACACAGCTGGCGTCTGCTGGTCCTTTGCTCCTGAGTTGCATTTCAAAAGGGCTTTCTCCACGATGTCTCTGGGCTTCTGTCTCTCTTAGCTTCTCTCAGCTCTCTGCTTGGTTCTCCTGGGGTGTTTCTCTCTAAGTATCTGGGAGTCCTCTCTTAACTTTTCCGAAGCAAACTCCGAGCTTCATCTCTTAGCTTGGCATCTTCAAACATCTTTCTGTCTGCATCTCCAAGCGTCCCCAAGCGTCAACCTGTGTGCGTTCTCAGCTCTCTTAAGGACTCTAGTGATCTAATTAAGACCCACCCTGAATGGGTGGAGTCACATCTCCATGGAAACAATCTAATCAAAAGGTCCCACCCACAATGTATTTACCCCTCCAAGACTGGATTAAAAGAACATGCCCTTCACTGGAGCGTGTACATAACAGAACAGTTTCAAACCAGCACATTCTATCACCTGGACCCCAGAAAGACATGTTTTTTCCAAATGCAAATACACATTTATTCTATCACCATATCACAAAAGCCTTAAATCTTTTCAGTAACAATAGATTCAATCCTTGCTTGTACTGAAATGGCTGGCTGGTTCCAGATTTCATGAAATCTTCACATGGGACAATATCCTCTGGGTTGTCACTTTCTGGAAGCTCAGGATTTTCCAGAACATCAATTTCTGGTTTCTTTGTATCCAAGAATTCAGTTCTCAGGTTATCTCTCTTTCTTTCTCCAAAATGTCTCCGGGCTTCTGTCTCTCTTAGTTTTTCTCTCAGCTTCTGTGCATCCTTGCTTGTTGCTTTCAAACTCTACCTTCCATCCAACAGAGGACTCAATTTTGCCAAATTCTCTGCCACTTTAAAACAAGGATCGCCTTTCTTCCAGTTGGCAATGACACATTCATCATTTCTGTTTAAGTCCTCATCAGAAAAATCTTTAAAGTCCATATTTCTACCAACAGTGTCTTCAAAGCACTCTAGGCCTTTTCTATCAAGCTCCTTTCATTTCTTCCACAATCTTCCCCTTATCCATTTAAAAAGCCATTCCAATATGTTTGGTATTTGCAAACTCAGCAGCAGCCCACTTCTCTGGTACAAAAATCTGTTCCAGTTTGCTAAAGCTGCCATTATGCAAAATACCAGAAATGGATTGGCTTTTATAAGAGATTTATTAGGTTACAAATTTACAGTTCTAAGGCCATAAAGGTGTCCAAACTAAGGAATCAATAAGAGGATACCTTCACTGAAAAAAGGCTGATGGTGTCTGCAACACCTCTGTCAGTTGGGAAGGCACATGGCTGGTGTCTGCCGGTCCTTTGCTCCTGGGTTGTGTTTCAAAATGGCTTTGTCCACAATATCTCTGGGCTTCTGTGTCTCTTAGCTTACCTCAGCTTTTTCTTGGTTCTCTTGGGGTGTTTCTCTCTAAGCATCTGGAAGTCCTCTCTTAACTTTTCTGGGGCAAACTCTGGGCTTCATCTCTTTAGTTTGGCATCTCCAAACGTCTTTCTGTCTGCATCCCCAAACCTCCCCAAGCGTCTGGTTTATGTGTGCCCTCAGCTTTCTTAAGGAATCCAGTGTTCTAACTAAGACCCATCCTGAATGGGCAGGGTCACATCTCCATGAAAACAATCTAATCAAAAGGTCCCACCCACAAAGTCTGCCCCCAAAAGACTGGATTAAAAGAACATGGCCTTTATTGGGGTACATAGTTTCAAAACAGCACAAGTGGTATAATATGCATGTTTTTTTTTAATAGTAATAACCTTTTAAAAGGAAATAATTGTATTGTTTTCTCTTTCTATTCCCCTCATTTCCTCCTCAAATAACCAAATTGTATCTCCTTTCATATCTTTATCTAGACTCATTGTATCTGTGAAAATGGAATGGTTAATAGCTTCACCAATCTACTTGATATGCTTGAACTTCCTTTTTATCCAGGGAACTACAAGGAAGAAACAGAGAACAAGTGAGTCAGGCTGACATACCAATAATCCTTCACAGCACTAAGATCTCTGCTCCTGCATAAAAAAAACAAGTCATGCTAACACCAACAAGTTTGCTTATCTTCATTAGATAGCCCTGCAGAAACATCCTGCCTGTCCAAGCTGCAAAATTAGAGAAACACAGCCCAAGGACAACCCCCAACCTCAAGTAACTCATGTAGTTCACTCTCCTTTACTTCCCCTCCCCATTCCCATACCCTCCCTTTGTTCCTAGCAGCTATACATACTGCCTGCCCAAAGCTTCCCTTTGTCAACAGTAACTTTTTGTTGCTGTCCTGCATTAATGCTACAATAGTTCAATAAACTTCTATACTTTGGTTTTCAGAATCTGTTTCCAGCGAAACACATCAAATACAAATATACATACATACATACATACATACATACTGGTGATGGAGTAGAGTCTTTATTCAGTTATTAACAGTAGGATCTTGTTCTATATGCTTCTCTGCATCCTGTTTTTCTCATTTTACAGTGAAAATCCCTCCAAGTCAACTGGTATGAAGCCAGTTCACATTATTTAAATGTCTGTACAATACTGCATGAAAAATGTATTCAAGCATTCCCCCATAGATGGACATTTTTTTTTTTAAGATTTGTGTCACCCAAACATGCTGTATTAAGTATTTGTGTACATCTAACACCCTTACATACTGATGCTTTTATTTCTAAGAGATGGATCCGGAAAAGGATTACTGGGTAGAAGAATAGATGTACTTTCCATTTTAATACCTCTTGCCAGATTACATTTCAAAAACTTGTAAAAGTCAAATTCTCACCAGAATGTATGGATACCCTTTTTTTTCCAAATCCCTGCAGCAATGGATGTTACAAATCTTTTAAATGTCTCCCAATCTACAAGCTGACAAGGAAAACAAATATAAAATCTACACATAATACAAAAAGCAAATACCTGAAGGTACTGTTGCGTGAACAGGAGCAGACTCTCAAGGGAAGTGCACACTCCCTTGAAGAAGAGTTAGCCAAAAAGCAAGTACCTGTCTCCAACTGTTTTAATATAGGTATAGGTGCACCCACCTAGCAGACATAGCCACAGCAGGAGCAAACATGGAAAACCTCACAACTTTCCTGGCCTGGGAACCAGAAAAGTGAAGTTGGGAAACATGAAAGTTGAAGAAGGTGGGGAATCCCTGAAAGGAAAGAGCCAATGGGGGGATCACCAAACTTTGGCTACTCACATCTCTGACCCTTGAACCATACAGGGAAAGAATAGACTGGTGTCCTTATAAGCAGCAAGACAGAGACAGAAAGAGATGGCCATAGGACAGAGGAAGAGCCTGAGTTATGCTATCATAAAGAAAGGAATGCCGTGGATTGCTGATCCCTCACCAGAAGCCAGGCAAGAGGCATGGAACAGATTCTCACCTTCAAGAGGAAGCACAGCTCTGCCAACACCTTGTTTCAAACATCTAGCCTCCATTACTGTGAGAGAGTAAGTTCCTGTTGTTTAAGTCAACTACTCTGTGGTACTTGTTACAGCAACCCCAGTAAACTAAGGCAGAAGGCCAAGCATCTTTCATGTTTATTTGACATATGAATTTGTTTTTCCATGAACTGTTAATATATATTCTTTTCCCAGTTTTTCAATAAGTTGTTTATCTTTTCTTTATCAATTAAGTGCTTTCATGTCTGAGAGATAATTAATATTTTATCTATCAACGCATTACAAACTTTTCCTTATCTGTTGACTTTATGGTATCTTTTGTCAAACATACATACATACACATGTGTGTGTGTGTTATACATACACAAATGTGCATACTTTTTTTAACATAATCAAATATGTCTAGTTTTTCTTTTATCTCTTCTAGGCTCCCTGCCTGCCTATTGAAAAAGATTTTATCAACTGCTAGGTCAGAAGTTCTCGCACATTCACAGAACCCTTAGCATTTTTTCAGAGCTCCTGTGTAGCCAACGATCCCTGCCTCTTGTGTATTTTCACGTTGTATGGTCCCCTTGCACACACTGTATCAGGGTTGGTCTGTGTGACCAAAAGAATACAGAAGAAGTAATAGTATATCACTTTCAAGGCCCGGTTATAAAAGATATTCAGGCCTATGCCTCTTTCTCTCTTGGATCACTTGCTCTGTGAAGGCCAGCTGCTATATCATCAGGATACTCAAAGGACCTACAGAAAGGCCCATGTGTTAGGGTGCGGGATACTGATTACGTGCTTCAACTTGGCGGGCCTGGGCCGGGGGACCTGATCAGCCCCTGGGGAGGGTGGTGGGCACGGGCGGTAGCGCCCTCCACAGCCCCCCGGGCCTGAGAAAGTGGAGCCGGATGCAGGCCCCATTTCCTCACCCAAAATATCTTGCCCCACGTTGGGCGCCAGGAAGTTTGCCGGAGAAAACCGCCCTCCCCCTATCTTGCCCCACACTCCCCGTTGAGCAACTCCCGCCACCGGCAGTGCGCATGCACCGTTGCCAGAGCAACTCCCGCCCGCTGCAAACAGCTTCCGCGTCCTCTCTGAACCAATCCTAGCCTTTAGCCCCTCGACATTACCATGTAAGGCCCTTACACCCCTACACCAACCCCGCCCTCTTGCCGCCTTATATAACTTGTGCTCACCCCTAAATAAAGGCTCTTGGTTTTACCCTCCTGAAAAAAGCGTCCCGCCTGTTTCCTCTCGCCGCCCTCCACACCTTGCACGCCACCGCCGGGGACCTGGCCAAGTCCCCCGCCTCGCCCTCGCCTCCGGGAAAGAGCCCCCGCCGCCGGTACCCTCCGAGCAACGCCGAGAGCCGAGGGTTCAGCAACCGGCCGCCCCCCGACGCAGTAGACGCGACCGCAGTAGGGAACTGAGTTCTCCTACCAAAGGTATGGAAGTGGATCCCTCAACCCTAGTCAAGCCTTCAGATGTCTACAGTCCTGGCTGACAACCTGACTAAGAAAGATCCTAAGTCAAAACCACCCAGCTAAGCCACTCTTGGATTCCCAACCCTCAGAAACTGTGTGAAATAATAAATGTTTGCTGTTTTTAATTGCTAAATTTGGAGGTACTTTGTTATACAGCAATAGATAATACAGCATCCAAGGCCAAAAGAAATAATAACAGTTTTATTTATTAAGTAGTTAGGTCCAAACAACTTAAGTATTTATGTCCTAACAACTTAGCAGCCATCTGAAAAAACAATAGATATAAACTAAAATAAAAATATTTTATTTCAATCCTAAATCAATATAATTGCTTTCTAATGGGATCTGTGCTTCTGTTGGACACTGCACAACTTCTCAAACATTTTAATTAGACTGAAACCCACCACTTACATTTCCTGAACCACACAGATTTTCACATGATACCTTTATCACAGCAACCACAAAAATTTCAGCTTTGCAAAGATATGACACTATTTTTAAGGATTATAGTGCAGTCTAATGTTGAAATTGTGAACTACCTGAAGTTAATAGTCCCCAAGGTATCTGTTCCGGTTTGCTAATGCTGCCATTATGCAAAATACCAGAAATGGACTGGCTTTTACAAAGGGAGTTTATCTGGTTACAAAGTTACAGTTCTGCAGCCATAAAAGTGTCTAAACCAAGGCATAAACATGAGTATACCTTAACTGGAGAAAAGCCATTGGCATCTGGAAAACCTCTGTTAGCTGGGAAGTCACATGGCTGGTGTCTGCTTGCTCCCAGATTGCATTTCAAAACGGCATTCTCCAAAAAGTCTCTAGGATTAGCTTCTTGGAGCAAACTCGGCTAGTATCTCCAAAGCATCAGCAAAAGTCTGCTTTCAAAGGCCATCTCCAAAATGTGTCTCTCAGATGCAGCACTGAGCTCCTTCTGTCTGAGCTCTTATAGGGTCAGGTAAACTAATCAAGACCCACACTGAATGTGCAGGGCCACAACTCCATGGAAATAATCTAATTAAAAGGCATTACCCACAATTGGGTGGGTCACATCTTCATGGAAACAACCTACTCCAAAGATTCCAACCTATTCAACACTAATACCTCTGCCCCCAAAAGATTTCATTAGAGAACATGGTGCTTTGGGGGACATAACACATCCAATCTGGCACAGTATCTAACATTTAAAACATCCCACAGCGCCCCTGTAAGTTAGCTGTGGTGCCCCAGAGATACCGCAGCAGTTTGGCAAGTGTGGCTGTAAGTTATATATAAAGTTAAATTATACAATTTTGTAAGAGTTAAATTATATTCTAAAATTATATATATATTATAAATTATATATATATATATATATATATATACACACATGTACTTTTTAATTCCTTTAGACTACATTTTTGTATATGATCAGAAGAATAGCTAGGTATTCTATTATCATTTATTAAATTAACCATTGTTTCCCCACTGAACTTATACAAATCCTCGTTATTGGGGTTTAATTTCTGGGCATATATTCTGTTGCAATGATCTATTTGTCTATTTGCTATGTCAGTATCATACTGTTTGAATTCTAGGGGATGATCTGTTTGATAGTATTTCCAAAAAGGAACAATGCATAAGATAAATCCTCAATTGCAGAAAGATGTCTTCATAATTAACAATGCAGAAACCTCTCTGGGGTTGGAGGGGATGGCCAGAATAATCAAAAAGGGTTTTCTACCCATGTAATGAGTCAAACAGTGAATAAACTAAAAGACAAATTTACAAAAAAATCATAAAGTTTTAGCAACCAATCTCCCTCTCCCCAACCACAGGGGGGAAATAAGAACTTTTATTTCCCACAATGGTCACTCCAAATTTTGTTAGAGGGTTTTCTTTAAAGTTTAGTAATACCAAACTAGGTGCTACAAGGAGAGGTGAGAAAAACAAAAAATTAATAAGATAGGATAACAGTTTTTAAAGATCTTAAAATTTAATAAGTAAGATATACACTAACAACTTACTGTTACACTACAAGACAGAACAACATGAGTTCTATGATCCCACAATACTAAACAAGTGTTTCTGCTATCAAAAATAAAATAAATTTAATGTTAACTAGTAATATGGTAATACTTCCATCTATTCAACCCCATGAGAGAACAAGGCTTTTCCAGGTAATACAAAAATCAAAATTTAGAACTCTAGAAATAAAATATTTTGGAATATATTATAGCCCTAATGCCTTATTTTACAGACGAAGAAACACAGTCCTTCACAGGTTATCTGGCTGACCCTACCTAGATCACATAAAGTCAGTGGCAGATTCAAAACAGGAATCAGTGATAAAGACAGAGGAGGCACAAAGGACTGTGAAGAGAATAGAAAAAAAGAATTTTCCATACTCATCCTTCATCATAAGATAATATCCTAAAAGTCAGAAAAGAGAGAAAAAAGTCATCTTACTTGGTTACTTACTAGCAAAAACATTACAAAAAAATTATGCATATGACTATACTTTTCAAAGTGCTTTCAGAGTTAATTTTCACCACCTGTACCACTACCACCTAGTCACAAGAACCAAAACCTTTTGTCTGGATTACTGAAAGAACATTTCTCAACTTATATAATGTATAAATATTATTTCAACACAATTTTGATTTTTCAGAGGCCTTTGTTCCTTTCTTTCTGATTCTCAGGCCTGTTCTAGACACGGTGTCTTAGTTTCCTTGGGCTGCCACAACAAAGTGCCACAAACTGAATGGCAATAACAAAAATTTATTGTCTCTCAGTTCTGGAGGTTAGAAGTCTGAAATCTGTAGGGGAGAATCCTTCTTTGTCTCTTCCTAGTTTCTGGTGGGGCGCCCAGAACACTTGGGCTTCAATCTCTACTTCAGTTACCACATGGTGTTCTTTCTTTAAGTCTGCCTGTGTCCAATTCTCCCCTTCCTGAAGGACGTATTGGATTAGGGCCTACCCTAATCCAGTTTAGTCGCATCTTAACTAATAACATGTTCAAAGACCTATTTCCAAATAAAGTTACATTCACAGTACCAGGAGCACAGGACTTAAACAAGGACTTAAACGAGTCTTTTGTTTGTTTTTTTTTTAATGGAGGAGATAATACAACCTATAACACATGGTAAACTAACTGTTAGTTAAGGTATACGAAATCAAAAAAATATTTTAAATACTTGCCATGGGTTTAGGGCAGCAAGGTACCTACTACATGCACCTTAACCCTTACAATTACCATGCAGTCATGGAAAGAATTCAGAAGAACTAAGAAATATATATGGGAATACAGACAATTCCCAGACTGATAAATGGCAACACTCCATGAAATAAGATTTCTCCTTATTCAAAATTAAACTAATAGAACTAAGTTATATATACAGAGTACACTAATGCAGTATGAAAGAAAGAAGCAGGTCTAGTAGCTAATCAGTGGAATACATTATAAAGATAACTAAATTTTGTATCTGCCATATGAATATAAAAGGCAATAACGACTTTCAGCATTTTACGCCAATAATAATAATGCCACTCTACATAAAACATATCAGATTTTAAGAAGTATTTTTGCACACATTCTTACTCTAGTCTCATAACTGCAAAGCTGAAATTGCTGTTCCTATTTACTGATAAGGATTTATGGCTCAGAGAAGTACATGTTTTTCTTAAAGTCACAAGACAATCAGAACTAGTATGAAACTACTCTCCACACTATTGCAGCTTTCCTTGAACTAACTCTGACCAAAAAATACAAATTCATAAAATCTCTAATGTTAAAATGTAGCCTAAGGAAAGTATAAAGTTAATCACCCTTTCAATTTATTCTTACCCTGCCTGAGATTCATAGGGGAGCCTCTTGAATCTGTGGCTTCATGGCCTGTCAGTTTTTCTAAAAATTTCAGCTATTATCTCTCTCTCTCCTTTTTTCTGGTAACCAATTACATACATATTACACCTTTTCACTTCTCACTTCCCTTACCTTCTGCCCTCTCTTCTTTATTTTCCATCCTTTTGACTGTTTCTGCTTCATTCTGAATATTTTCTTCTCACCTAAATTTGAGTTAATTAATCCTCTCTTCAAATGTGCCTAATCTTCTGTTAAACTCACCCAACAAGTTAGGAATTTTGGTTATTGTATTTTTTAATTTCAATTTTGGTTCTTTTTATAATTTCCAGTTCTCTGCCAAATTTTTCAATACGCATTTTCACATCCTTTTTCCCTTTAACATAGTAAGGGCACTAATTTTAAAAACCATCTAAAATGCCATTATCTTGAAGCCCTGTTATTTTTGGTGATACTAAATATGAAAAACTAAAACTAGTTAGATGCCTAGGATGTTAGTTTCCTTCCAAGAAGCATATCTGCTTCAGGCAGACTACTAGGGACACTAACAATTCTGGATCACTTTAATCCAATTTCAAAGACTAAGTTAATATGAAACTGGGCTTCAGTCTCTGTGAGGACCAGACTATTTCTAGTTCAGTGTCCTAACCCAAAATGTAAGGAATCTATCAATCCACCATGACCAGGCTTTGCTTCTGATCTTTAGCATCCTTCCTCCAATAGTAAGAAATGCTGTTCATCTTCTTAATCTCTTAGCCACTTCTTTATGTATCCCATGGAAAAGTGGTCCCAACAGCTCCCCTCTCTGGGTTTCCATAGTCTCACAAATTTTGGCCCCATCACTGTTTACTACCTTACTGTTATTACTCCACTACCTTCAAAAATGCCTTCTGTTTTTTTCTTTTTCCATTTCATCCAGGTTTCCTATCTGTCCTTAGCAGGGGAGTTGGTCAAAATTAATTGGCTTTCTCTATTTTTCATTTATTAAAGTTTTATTTGGTTCCTTTCAAAATTACAAGGGCAGTTTTTATACATTTTCCTATTCCTTACTGATATCTCTTATTTCTTCACATATTGTCAGTAGTTGATTTAATTCTAGTATCTTTTAGTTCTTTTAATTCCAATATCTAAGTTTTTACAGGTTTCTGCTGTCACTGTTTCTGCCATTTCTTACTTACGGTGCCTTGTTTCCTAGTGCGCCTGATTATCTTTGGGTACTGCCCACTTTCATTGCATGATTAACTGAGGCTAACTGATGAAGGCAGCTATCTCCAGAAAGGCTCTTCATTTACTTACACTGGGCACCTTAAGGGCGCTATTCACCCAAAACCACTCTAAATTAAAACCATACCTATAGGTTTCCTGTACAGCTAGGTATCGGGAATTTAAGTAGCAAATCAGAACAAAGATGAATACGTGGTTATAACCTTTCAGAGACAGGGTTTCTTCTATATTTTTCTTTTCCCCAGTTCCACTCAGTGCCAACTGCAATTCCTACCACAGTTTCCCGGAAGTAGGAATTTGCTTCTTTATCATCCTCACCCCGAGGACAAACTGCTTTAGCGTCTCATCTTTCAAGAACTTTGTATTTGTGTACTTTTTAAAATTCAGCACATTTAGTCATTTTCAGAGCAAGGGTTAAAAATAAATGTTATAAACCTAGATAACAACTAGATGGAATTAACATTTCTGACTATTCATCTATACATTAAAACTATACCCACTCCAACACAAAAGGTAGTTTCTCACAAATTTAAGTAAAAATTGGAATACCTTTTAATTATATTTCTTTTAGCAAGACTGTTTTTTAAGACTGGCCATATGTAACCTCGGTATATTTGTGTTGTAATTACAATGAACAAAAATTGATTCCTTGTTAGTCACATCCATGATAAACTGGTCCTTCTTAATCACAAAACTTTAGATTACTTCTACTATGGGACTTGTCACACTCAATAGTAATTGATTCAGGGTATTTGCTTGCTCATCAAAAAGAAAATGTCATTTCTGTATTCTCAAAACCTAAATTGTGGCACTCTATAGATGCTTACTAAATAATTTTTGAGTGAATAAATGAGCAAACAAATAAGTAAGACATTCAATTCTACTGCCTTCAAAATATGGTCCAGTAACAAAACAATGGAATTTCACAATAAGGAAGAGATCACAGTTTCAGTTACAACAACAACAACAAAAAAAAAAAAAAAAAAAAAAAAAAGGAAAATTGATTAGTAAGAAATTAAACTGATGATATAAAAGAGACAAACATGCCAACACTCCAGGGCTCAAATTAAATAAAATTAAGAAAAATAAAAAGTAAATCAAGAATATAAAATCATGAACATATGCAAAGGGGCTTGTATGTAAACAGGAAAAAGCTAATTAACACCACTGTAAGTTACAAGAAAGATACATATGAATAACAAAATATAAAAGTCAGCCACAGACTTCACAACCAGAAAAGTGTGATATGACAGCAACTTTCATTTATTGCCAGTGAAAGTATAAATTATACAGCCACATTGTAAAATAGTTTTGCATCAACTGATAACATGGACCATATATGTGTCCTATGATCAGCAATTCTAATATCACATATGCCCATGAAAGAACACACAAGGAGAAAACATACAAGAAACATACAAGGAGAAAACTTACAAGAACATTCACAGCAGTCTTCTTCATAATAGCAAAAGACTGCCCCTCCCATCCCCCTCCCGAAAAAAAACCCAAATGACTATCAAAAGCAAAATGTATTTTGGCATACTAATTCACTGGAATATTATTCAGCAATGAAAAAGAACAAACTATAGCTATACATAATATTAATAAATATTATAATAATAATAATACCAAAAATAAACCAAGTCAGAAGAATTATAATGACTGACTCATTTTATATTTTATTTATAAACAATCAAAGTTAGGCAATACTAAATCATAACATATACATATATATACACACACACACACATACACATACAAGTAAACATACATATGTAATATTGTTAGAAAATGCTCGACAAAACAAGAAATAGTATTTACTGCTGTGGAGTTAAGGGATATATATATAAGAGGTGGTCACAGGAGGTTGAAAAGGTTGTTCATTTTCCATTTCTGAAGTTGGTTGATGAGTAAACAGGAAGATGTTCTAAGAATCTTTTACTATATATAAAAGTTATGTATATTTTTAGGTCTTCTTCATATTTTACTTCTATTTTTGTTACAGAAATTGTAGGTTTACAGAAAAATCATGCATAAAATAGAGTTCCCTTCTACCACATTATTAACACCTTCATTAACATGTTACATTTGTTGCACCTGATAAAAGAATATTTTTAAAATTGTAATATTAACAATACTCCATGGTGTACTTCAGGGCTCACTTTTACTGTGGTACAGTCCTATGGATTTTTTAAATTGTAATCCTAGTAACATATATACAACCTAAAATTTTCCCTTTTAACTACAATCAAATATATATATTTCAGTGTTGTTAATTACATTCACAATGTCGTGCTATCATCACCACCATCCATTACCAAAACTCTCCCATCATCCTAAATAGAAACTATGTACAATTATTAAGCATTAACTCCCCATTCCCCACCCCACCCTGGCCACTGATAATGTGTATTATAGTTTCTGACTATGTGAATTTGCTTATTCTAATTATTTCATATCAGTGAGATCATACAATATTTGTCTTTTTACATCTGGCATATTTCACTCAACATGGTATCATCAAGGTTCATCCATGTCATCACACATATCAGAACTTCATTAGTTTTTTTAATAGCTGAATACTATTCCATTGTGTGAAATATCACACTCTGTTTATCCATTCATTGGTTGATGGACACTTAGGTTAATGGACACTTGGGTTGCTTCTATTCTACACAATTTTGAATAATGCCGCTATGAACACTGGTGTGCAAATATCTGTCCAAGTCCTTCCTTTCATTACTTTTTGGGTATATTCCTAGAAGTGGGATTACTGGATCAAATGGTAATTCTATATTTAACTTGCTGAGGAACTGCTAAACTGTCTTCCACAGCAGCTGTACCATTTTACATTCCCATGAACAACAAATAAATATCCCTATTTCTCCACATCTTCTTCAACACTTTTAACTTTCCATTTTTTAAAAATAATAGCCATTCTAGTCAGTGCGAAATGATATCTCATCATGGTTTTGAGTTGCATTTCCCTGATGACCAATGATGTTGAACATCTTTCATGTGCTTTCTGGCTATTAGTTTATCTTTTTTTTTTTTTTTTTTTTTTGAGAAATGTCAAATCAAGTTTTCTTCCCATGTTTTAACTGGGTTGTTCGTATTTTTGTTGTTGATGTGTAGGATTTCGCAATATATACAAGACATTAAGCCCTTATACGTTACGTACTTTCTAAATATTTTCTCACATTACGTAAGCCATTGTTTTATTTTCACAATAAAATCCTTCAATGTGCAAAAGTTTTTAATTTTGATGAGGTACCATTTATCTATTTTTTCTTTTGTTGCTCATGCAACAAAAAGTCAAAGAAATCACTGCCTAATACAAAGTCCTGAAGATGCCTCTGTATATTTTTTTTCTAGGAGTTTTATAGTTCTAGCTCTCATTTTCAGGACTTTATTTTAAATTGATTTTGGTATATGGTGTCAAGGAGGAGTCCACTTTCCTTTTGCACGTGGACATCCAGTTTTCCCGCACCATTTGTTGAAGAGACTATTCTTTCCCAGTTGAGTGGGCTTCGCACACTTGTCAAGTCAGTTGGCCATAAACAAGAGGGCTGATTTCTGAACTCTCAATTCCATTAAATTGTCCTTCTGCCAGCACCATGCTCTTTTCACCACTGAAGCACTGTAGGAAGTAATAATTTGGGACATGTGAGTCCTCCAACTTCCTTCTTTTCAAGGTGGTTTTGGCTATCAGAGCACCTTGCCCTTCAAAATAAATTTGATGGCTGGCTTTTCCATTTTTGTAAAGAAGGCTGTTGGAATTCTGATTGGGATTGCATTGAATCTGTAGACTGCTTTGGGTTGCATTGATATCTTAATATTTAGTCTTCCAGTCCATGAACACAGAATATTCTTCCATTGATTTAAGTCTTCTTTGATTTATTTTAGCAATGTTTTGTAGTGTTTTGTACACAAGTCTTTTACAACCATCATTTGATTTATAGATATTTGATTCTTTTAGTTTCTACTGTAAATGAAATTTTTTCTTGTTCATTCTAGTGTATAGAAACACTACTGGTTTTTACGTGTTGATCTTGTATCCCGCCACTTTGCTGAATTCATTTATTAGCTCTAGTAGCTTTGTTGTAGACTGTTCGGGATTTTACGTACATAGGATCATGTCATCTGCAAATAGGGAAAGTCTTACTTCTTTCTTTCAAATTGCTCTGGCTAAAATTTCCAGTACAATGCTGAACAACAGTGATAACAGTGAGTTTCCTTGTCTTTTTCCTCATTTTAGAAGGAAAGCTTTCACTCTTTTACTGTTAAGTACGATGTTTGCTGTGGTTTTTCACAGATGCCCTTTATCATGTTAAGGATGCTTCCTTCTGTTCCTAGGTTTCTAAATGTTTTTATCAAGAAGGGGTGCTAGATTTTGTCAAATGCCTTTTCTGCATCAATTGAGATGATCATGTGGTTTGTATTCCTTCCTTCTGTTAATGTGGTATATTACATTAACTGATTTTCTTATGTTGAATCACCTGTGCATACCTAGGATAAATCCCACTTAATCATAGTGTATCTTTCTTTTAGTGTGCTGTTGGATTTGAACTGCTAGATTGTTGAGCATTTTTGCATATGTTCACAAAAGACAGTGGTCTTTAATATTTTGCATATATGTTCACAAGAGACAGTGGTCTTTAATATTATTTTCTTCTGGTAACTTTATCCTGGCTTTGGTATGAAGGTGATGCCCTCATAAGTTAGGAAGTATTCCCTCGCCTTCAGTTTTCTGGAGGATTTTGAACAACAGTGGTGTTAATTCTTGGATGGTGTTCCGGATTGCTAAAGCTGCTGGGATGCAAAATACCAGAAATGGATTGGCTTTTAAAAAGGTTACAAAGTTACAGTCTTAAGGCCATTTAAAGTGTCCAAGGTAGGGCATCAAACAATTGGGTACCTTCGCTGAAGGATAGCCACTGGCATCCAGAAAACCTCTGTTAACTCAGAAGGCATGTGGCTGGCATATGCCTGCTCCCAGGTTGTGTTTCGAAATGGAGTTCTCCAAAATGTTGCTCTTGGGGCGTTTTGTCCTCTCTTAGCTGCAGCTCCTCTTCAAAATGTCACTTTCAGTTGCTCTCCAAAATATCACTCACAGCTGCTCTGCATCTGGGCCTGTGTGGCTCTTTTTAAAGTACTCCAGTGATCCAATAAAGACCCACACTGAATGGGTGGGGCAACACCTCCATAGAAATATCCAATGAAAGGTCTCGCCCACAGTTGACTGAATCACATCTCCATGGAAACACTGAACCAATAGGTTCCAACCTAATCAACACTAATACGTCTGCCCCCACAAGACTGCACCAAAGAACATGGAGTTTTGGGGGACATAATACAGCCAAACTGGCACAGATGATTTGATAAAATTCACCTGTGAACCCATCTCGCCCTGGGTTTTCTTTGTTGGGAAGTTTTTGATGATTGATTCAATATCTTTACTAGTTATTGGTTTTTTTAAATCTTCAATTTTGTCCTGAGTCAGGGTAGGTACTTTTGTGTGTTTCTAGGAACTTGCCCATTTAATCTAAGTTATCTAATTTGATGTCATACAGTTGTTCATCGCATCCTCTTACAGTCCTTTACATCTGTGAAGTTGGTAGTAATGTTCCCCTTTTCATTTCCGATTTTAGTTATTTGTGTTCTCTCACTGTTTTTTTTGGTCAGCCCAGCAACAAGTTTGTCAATTTACTGATCTTTTAAAACCGAAGAACTAACTTTTGGTTTTATTCATTCTACTGCTTTTAAAAATTCTTTCACTATAATGGCTTAGAGAGAAAAGCCCCAGAGATGATAAGAGAGAACCCATAGAAGCTCAGAGATGAGACCACTGGAACCAGGAGCTGAAAGCAATGAAAGCCAAGAGCAAAGGACCAACAGACACCAGCCATGTGTCTTGCTATCTGACGGAGGAATGCTGGATGCCAGCAGCCTTTCTTCAGAGAAGTTATCTTCCTCTTGATGCCTTAATTAGGACATTTTCATGGCCTGGAACTATAAATCTGTAAACCAATAAATTCCCATTGTAAAAGCCAACCCATTTCTAGTATGTTGCATTTCAGCATCTTTAGCAAACAGTTAGTTAAAAGTACACTGTTTTATTTCTATATATTAGTGAATTTTTCATTTCTCTCTGTTATTGACATCTAGATTCATTACACTGAGGTAGTGGAATAAACATTGTATAATTTCAATATTTCTTAGATTTACTGAGACTTGTTTTGTGACCTATCATATGATCTATCCTGGAGAATTATCCATGGACACTAGAGAAGAATGTGTATACCCTGCAGCTGTTTGGTGAAGTAGTCTATTCTGTTATGTCTAGTTGGTTTAGGACATGTTCAAATCTTCTATTTCCTTATTGATCTTCTGTCTAAATGTTCTATCCACTATTGAAAGTGGTGTATTGAAGTCTCCTACTGTTAATGTAGAACTGTCTATTTCTCCCTTCAATTCTGTCAATATTTGCTTCATATACTTTGGGCCTCTGCTGTCAGTGCAGATGTATTTGTAATTGTTATATCTTCTTGTAGAATTGACCCCTTTATCAATACATAATGACCTTCTTTGTCCCCTGTAACAGTTTTTGACTTAAAGTCTATTTTTACAGATAATATAGCTACCCCAGCTATTTTGGTTACTAGTGTTCTAGTTTGCTAATGCTGCCAGAATGCAAAACACCAGAAATGGATAGGCTTTTATAAAAGGGGGTTTATTTGATTATACAGTTACAGTCTTAAGGTCATAGAGTGTCCACGGTAACACATCAACAATCAGGTACTGTGCCGGTTTGAGTGTATTGTGTCCCCCAAATGCCATTATCTTTGTGGTTTTGTGTGGGGCAGAAGTTTTGGTGTTGGTTAGATTTGCTTGGAGTGTGCCCCACCCAGCTGTGGGAAATAATTTTGATGAGATGTTCCCATGGAGGCTTGGCCCCACCCATTCGGGGTGGGCCTTGATCGGTGGAGCTATATAAATGAGCTGACTCAAAGAGGAAAGAGAGTGCAGCTGGGAGTGATGTTTTGAAGAGGAGCAAGCTTGCTAGAGAGGAACGTCCTGGGAGAAAGCCGTTTTGAGGCCGGAGCTTTGGAGCAGATGCCAGCTGCCTTCCTAGCTAACAGAGGTTTTCCGGAGGCCATTGGCCATCCTCCGGTGAGGGTACCCGATTGCTGATGTGTTGCCTTGGACGCTTTGTGGCCTTAAGACTGTAACTGTGTAGCGAAATAAATCCCCGTTTTATAAAAGCCAATCCATCTCTGGTGTTTTGCATTCTGCAGCATTAGCAAACTAGGACAGGTACCTTCACTGGAGGATGGCCAATGGTGTCCGGAAAACCTCTGTTAGCTGGGAAGGCATGTGGCTGGTGTCTGCTCCAAAGTTCTGGGTTCAAAATGGCTCTCTTCCAGGACATTCCTCTCTAGGCTGCAGTTCCTCAAAAATGTCACTCTTAGTTGCACTTAGGGTATTTGTCCTCTCTTAGCTTTTCCAGAGCAAGAGTCTGCTTTCAACGGCCGTCTTCAAACTGTCTCTCATCTGCAGCTACTTTCTCAGCTTCTGTGCATTATTCAAAGTTTTCATCTTGGCTGTAGCTCCTCTTCAAAATGTCACTCACAGCTGCACTGAGTTCCTTCTGTTTGTCAGCTCATTTATATAGCTCCAGTAATTTAATTTAGAGCCACCCTGAATGGGCGGGCCAAAACCTCCATGGAAATTATCCAATGAGTCATCACCCACAGTTGGGTGGGGCGCATCTCCGTGGAAACACTCAAGAATTACAATCTAATTAACACTGATAGGTCTGCCCACACAAGATTACATCAAAGATAATGGTGTTTGGGGGGACATAATACATTCAAACTGTCACAACTTGCATGGTATATATTTTTTCCATCCTTTCACTTTCACCCTGCTAATGTCTTTGAATTTAAGGTAAGTCTCTTGTAAATAGCATATAACTGAGTCATGGTTTTTTCTTCCATTCTGCCAATTTCTGCCTTTTGACTGGCAAGTTTAAACCATTTACATTTAAAGCAACCAAAGAAAATACAGGACTTTCTTCTGCCATTTTATTATTTAGTAAGTATAGTATGTACCCCAGAAAAACATGTTCTTAAATCTAATCCTCTCCTGTGGGTGTAAACCTATTGTAATTTGGAACTTCTGATGAGGTTACTTCAGTTAAGGAGTGTCCGACCTCAATTAGAAGAGTTCTTAATCCTATTACTGGAGTCCTTTACAAGATAATGAAAATCAGAAAGAGAATAAAAGCAAAGGAATCAAGATGCTAAAATCAACGAAACGCAGAAGAGAAAGGAGATGCTGCTATGTGCCTTGCCATATGGCAGAGGAGACAAAGATCATCAGAAGCCAGTCTTCAGGAAGAAAGCATCACCTTGATTTGGACATTTCCCCATCCTCAAAACTGTAAGCTAATAAATTCCCAACATTTAAGCCCAACCATTTCATGGTATTTGCTTTGAGTAGCCTATGAAACTAAAATAGTCATTGTAAGTCTTATGCTTTTCTGTCCCTCATTTCTTGTTAATGCCTACTTCCATATTTATTTGATTTTTTTGTACTGTACCATATTGAGTCCCTTCTCATTTCTTTCTAGATATATTTTTCATTTATTTTCTTTGTGGTTACCATGGGGTTAAAAATTTAACATACTATATATATAAAACAACCAATTTTTATTGACACTGACCTAACTTCAATAGTATACACATACACTATTCCTACACTCCTCCATTTCCCCTTTTTTTGCTACTTGTTAAATATTACATCTTTACACACTACATGTCCCCAAAAGCATAGATTTATCATTATTTTTTATGCATATGCATTTTCACACCTGTAAAAAGAAGTGGAGTTACATACCAAAACATACGATACGATATTCCTGGCATTTATAATTACCCATAGGATTACCTTTACCAGAGGTCTTTATTTCTTTATGCCACTTTGATCCACTGTCTAAAGTCCTTTCCTTTCATTCTGAAGAATTCCCTTTAGCACTGCTTTTAAGGGAAGGTCTAGTAGAAATGAATTCCCTCAGCTTTTGTTTATCTGGGAATGTCTTAATCTTTCCCTCAAATTTGAAAAACAGTTTTCCAGCTATAAAATTTTTGGTTGGCAATTGTTTTCTACCAGCACTTCAATATTTCTTTTTTTTTTTTTTTTTTTTTTTTTAAATCATCATTTTATTGAGATATATTCACATACCACGCAGTCATACAAAACAAATTGTACTTTCGATTCTTTACAGTACCATTACATAGTTGTACATTCATCACCTAAATCAATCCCTGACACCTTCATTAGCACACACACAAAAATAACAAGAATAATAATTAGAGTGAAAAAGAGCAATTGAAGTAAAAAAGAACACTGGGTACCTTTGTCTGTCTGTTTCCCTCCCTTACTTTTCTACACATCCATCCATAAACTAGACAAAGTGGTGTTTGGTCCTTATGGCTTTCCCAATCCCATTGTCACCCCTCATAAGCTACATTTTTATACAACTGTCTTCGAGATTCATGGGTTCTGGGTTGTAGTTTGATAGTTTCAGGTATCCACCACCAGCTACCCCAATTCTTTAGAACCTAAAAAGGGTTGTCTAAAGTGTGCATAAGAGTGCCCACCAGAGTGACCTCTCGGCTCCTTTTGGAATCTCTCTGCCACTGAAGCTTATTTCATTTCCTTTCACATCCCCCTTTTGGTCAAGAAGATGTTCTCCGTCCCACGGTGCCAGGTCTACATTCCTCCCTGGGAGTCATATTCCACGTTGCCAGGGAGATTCACTTCCCTGGGTGTCTGATCCCACGTAGGGGGGAGGGCAGTGATTTCACCTTTCAAGTTGGCTTAGCCAGAGAGAGAGGGCCACATCTGAGCAACAAAGAGGCATTCAGGAGGAGACTCTTAGGCACAAATACAGGGAGGCCTAGCCTCTCCTTTGCAGCAACCGTCTTCCCAAGGGTAAAACTTATGGTAGAGGGCTCAACCCATCAAACCACCAGTCCCCTATGTCTGTGGTCATGTTAGCAACCATGGAGGTGGGGTAGGCGAATACCCCTGCATTCTCCACAGGCTCCTCAAGGGGGCACTACATCTTTTTTTTTTTTTTTTTTCCCCTTGTTTGTCTTTTTTATTTTTTTTTTTTTTTTTTTTTTTTTTAACTTTCCCTTCTTTTTTCAAATCACCTGTATGAAAAAAAAAGTTAAAAAGAAAACAAACATACAATAAAAGAGCATTTCAAAGAGACCATAGCAAGGGAGTAAGAAAAAGACAACTAACCTAAGATAACTGCTTAACTTCCAACATGTTCCTACTTTACCCCAAGAAAGTTACATAATATAGCAACATTTCAGTGAACTTGTTCCTACTACAACCATCAGAAATTAACAGACCATAGTCATTTCTGGGCATCCCCAGAACGTTAAATAGCTTATCTGTTCTTCCTGGATTATTGTTCCCCCTTCCTTAATTGCTCTCTACTGCTAGTTCCCCTACATTCTACATTATAAACCATTTGTTTTACATTTTTCAAAGTTCACATTAGTGGTAGCATATAATATTTCTCTTTTTGTGCCTGGCTTATTTCGCTCAGCATTATGTCTTCAAGGTTCATCCATGTTGTCATATGTTTCACCAGATCGTTCCTTCTTACTGCCGCGTAGTATTCCATCGTGTGTATATACCACATTTTATTTATCCACTCATCTGTTGAAGGACATTTGGGTTGTTTCCATCTCTTGGCAATTGTGAATAATGCTGCTATGAACATTGGCGTGCAGATATCTGTTCGTGTCACTGCTTTCCGATCTTCCGGGTATATACCGAGGAGTGCAATCGCTGGATCGAATGGTAGCTCTATATCTAGTTTTCTAAGGAACTGCCAGACTGACTTCCAGAGTGGCTGAACCATTATACAGTCCCACCAACAATGAATAAGAGTTCCAATTTCTCCACATCCCCTCCAGCATTTGTAGTTTCCTGTTTGTTTAATGGCAGCCATTCTAACCGGTGTTAGATGGTATCTCATTGTGGTCTTAATTTGCATCTCTCTAATAGCTAGTGAAGCTGAACATTTTTTCATGTGTTTCTTGGCCATTTGTATTTCCTCTTCAGAGAACTGTCTTTTCATATCTTTTGCCCATTTTATAATTGGGCTGTCTGTACTATTGTCATTGAGTTGTAGGATTTCTTTGTATATGCAAGATATCAGTCTTTTGTCAGATACATGGTTTCCAAAAATTTTTTCCCATTGAGTTGGCTGCCTCTTTACCTTTTTGAGAAATTCCTTTGAGGTGCAGAAACTTCTAAGCTTGAGGAGTTCCCATTTATCTATTTTCTCTTTTGTTGCTTGTGCTTTGGGTGTAAAGTCTAGGAAGTGGCCTCCTAATACAAGGTCTTGAAGATGTTTTCCTACATTATCTTCTAGGAGTTTTATGGTACTTTCTTTTATATTGAGATCTTTGGTCCATTTTGAGTTAATTTTTGTGTAGGGGGTGAGGTAGGGGTCCTCTTTCATTCTTTTGGATATGGATATCCAACTCTCCCAGCCCCATTTGTTGAAAAGACCATTATGGCTCAGTTCGGTGACTTTGGGGGCCTTATCAAAGATCAGTCGGCCATAGATCTGAGGGTCTATCTCTGAATTCTCAATTCGATTCCATTGATCTATATGTCTATCTTTGTGCCAGTACCATGCTGTCTTGGCAACTGTGGCTTTATAATAAGCTTCAAAGTCAGGGAGTGTAAATCCTCCCACTTCGTTTTTCTTTTTTAGAGTGTCTTTAGCAATTCGAGGCATCTTCCCTTTCCAAATAAATTTGATAACTAGCTTTTCCAAGTCTGCAAAGTAGGTTGTTGGAATTTTGATTGGGATTGCATTGAATCTGTAGATGAGTTTGGGTAGAATTGACATCTTAATGACATTTAGCCTTCCTATCCATGAACATGGAATATTTTTCCATCTTTTAAGGTCCCCTTCTATTTCTTTTAGTAGAGTTATGTAGTTTTCTTTGTATAGGTCTTTTACATCTTTGGTTAAGTTGATTCCTAGGTACTTGATTTTTTTAGTTGCTATTGAAAATGGTATCTTTTTCTTGAGTGTCTCTTCAGTTTGTTCATTTCTAGCATATAGAAACATTACTGACTTATGTGCATTAATCTTGTATCCCGCTACTTTGCTAAATTTGTTTATTAGCTCTAGTAGGTGTATCGTTGATTTCTCAGGGTTTTCTAGATATAAGATCATATCATCTGCAAACAATGACAGTTTTACTTCTTCTTTTCCAATTTGGATGCCTTTTATTTCTTTGTCTTGCCGGATTGCCCTGGCTAGCACTTCCAGCACAATGTTGAATAACAGTGGTGACAGCGGGCATCCTTGTCTTGTTCCTGATCTTAGAGGGAAGGCTTTCAGTCTCTCACCATTGAGTACTATGCTGGCTGTGGGTTTTTCATATATGCTCTTTATCATGTTGAGGAAGTTTCCTTCAATTCCTACCTTTTGAAGTGTTTTTATCAAAAAGGGATGTTGGATTTTGTCAAATGCTTTTTCAGCATCTATTGAGATGATCAATTGATTTTTCCCTTTCGAGTTTTTAATGTGTTGTAATACATTGATTGTTTTTCTGATGTTGAACCATCCTTGCATGCCTGGAATGAACCCCACTTGGTCATGGTGTATGATTTTTTTAATGTGTCTTTGGATTCGATTTGCAAGTATTTTGTTGAGGATTTTTGCATCTATATTCATTAGGGAGATTGGCCGGTAGTTTTCCTTTTTTGTAGCATCTTTGCCTGGTTTTGGTATTAGATTGATGTTAGCTTCATAAAATGAGTTAGGTAGTGTTCCATTTTTTTCAATGTTTTGAAAGAGTTTGAGTAAGATTGGTGTCAGTTCTTTCTGGAAAGTTTGGTAGAATTCCCCTGTGAAGCCATCTGGCCCTGGGCATTTATTTGTGGGAAGATTTTTGATGACTGATTGGATCTCTTTGCTTGTGATGGGTTGGTTGAGGTCTTCTATTTCTTCTCTGGTCAGTCTAGGTTGTTCATATGTTTCCAGGAAATTGTCCATTTCTTCTACATTATCCAGTTTGTTGCCATACAGTTGTTCATAATATCCTCTTATAATTTTTTTAATTTCTTCAGGATCTGCAGTTATGTCACCTTTTTCATTCATTATTTTGTTTATATGGGTCTTCTCTCTTTTTGATTTTGTCAGTCTAGCTAGGGGCTTGTCAATCTTGTTGATCTTCTCAAAGAACCAACTTTTGGTGATATTTATCCTTTCTATTGTTTTTTTGTTCTCTATGTCATTTATTTCTGCTTTAATCCTTGTTATTTCTTTTCTTCTACTTGGTTTAGGATTGGTTTGCTGTTCATTTTCTAGCTTCTTCAGTTGATCCATTAGTTCTTTGATTTTGGCTCTTTCTTCCTTTTTAATATATGCGTTTAGTGCTATAAATTTCCCCCTTAGCACTGCTTTTGCTGCATCCCATAGGTTTTGGTATGTTGTGTTCTCATTTTCATTCGTCTCTATATATTTAGCAATTTCTCTTGCTATTTCTTCTTTAACCCACTGATTGTTTAGGAGTGTGTTGTTTAACCTCCAGGTATTTGTGAATTTTCTAAGTCTCTGATGGTTATTGACTTCTAATTGTATTCCATTGTGGTCAGAGAATGTGCTTTGAATGATTTCAATCTTTTTAAATTTATTGAGGCTTGTTTTATGTCCCAGCATATGATCTATTCTGGAGAAAGTTCCGTGAGCACTAGAAAAGTATGTGTATCCTGGTGATTTGGGATGTAATGTCCTGTAGATGTCTGTTAAATCTAATTCATTTATCAGATTGTTTAGGTTTTCAATTTCCTTATTGGTCTTCTGTCTGGTTGATCTATCTATAGGAGAGAGTGATGTGTTGAAGTCTCCCACAATTATTGTGGAAACATCAATTGCTTCCTTTAGTTTTGCCAATGTTTCTCTCATGTATTTTGTGGCACCTTGATTGGGTGCATAGACATTTACGATTGTTATTTCTTCTTGCTGAATTGCCCCTTTTATTAGTATGTAGTGGCCTTCTTTGTCTCTCAAAACATCCCTGCATTTGAAGTCTATTTTATCTGAGATTAATATTGCTACACCTGCTTTCTTTTGGCTGTAGCTTGCATGAAATATTTTTTTCCATCCTTTCACTTTCAATTCTTTGTGTCCCTGTGTCTAAGATGAGTCTCTTGTATGCAACATATTGATGGTTCATTTTTTTGATCCATTCTGCGAATCTATATCTTTTAATTGGGGAGTTTAATCCATTTACATTCAACGTTAAAACCGTGAAGGCATTTCTTGAATCGGCCATCTTATCCTTTGGATTATGTTTGCCATATTTTTCCCTCTCTCTATTAATATCCTTTATTGTACCCATACCGAATCTCTTTAGTACTGAACCTTTCTCCAAGTCTCTCTGTCCTGTCTTTGTTTCTCTGTCTGTAGGGCTCCCTTTAGTATCTCCAGTAGGGCAGGTCTCTTGTTAGCAAATTCTCTCAGCATTTCTTTGTCTGTGAAAAATTTAAGCTCTCCCTCAAATTTGAAGGAGAGCTTTGCTGGATAAAGTATTCTTGGCTGGAAATTCCTCTCTCTCAGAATTTTAAATATATCGTGCCATTGCCTTCTCGCCTCCATGGTGGCTGCTGAGTAGTCACTACTTAGTCTTATGCTGTTTCCTTTGTATGTGGTGAATTGCTTTTCTCTTGCTGCTTTCAGAACTTGCTCCTTCTCTTCTATGTTTGACAGTGTGATCAGTATATGTCTCGGAGTGGGTTTTTTTGGATTTATTCTATTTGGAGTTCGCTGAGCATTTATGATTTGTGTATTTATGTTGTTTAGAAGATTTGGGAAGTTTTCCCCAACAATTTCTTTGAATACTCTTCCTAGACCTTTACCCTTTTCTTCCCCTTCTGGGACACCAATGAGTCTTATATTCGGACGCTTCATATTATCTATCATATCCCTGAGGTCCATTTCGAGTTTTTCAATTTTTTTCCCCATTCTTTCTTTTATGCTTTCATTTTCCATTCTGTCATCTTCCAGGTCACTGATTCGTTGTTCAACTTCCTCTAGTCTTGTACTATGAGTGTCCAGAATCTTTTTAATTTGGTCAACAGTTTCTTTAATTTCCATAAGATCATCCATTTTTTTATTTAGTCTTGCAATGTCTTCTTTATGCTCTTCTAGGGTCTTCTTGATTTCCTTCATATCCCGTACTAGGGTCTCATTGTTCATCTTTAGTTCTTTGAGTAGCTGCTCTAGGTGTGTCTCTTCTGGTCTTTTGATTTGGGTGCTTGGGCTTGGGTTATCCATATCGTCTGGTTTTTTCATATGCTTTATAATTTTCTGTTGTTTTTGGCCTCGTGGCATTTGCTGTCCTTGATAGGGTTCTTTTAGGGTTTGTAGACCAGTTGAAGTCCTTATCTCTAATTTATCAGATCTACAGCTTCGTGGAGTACACTTTCTCTAACTAACCAGCAGGTGGCGTCCACGAGCCACCTGTTCTCCACAAGCCAGATCTCCCCTGCTTAGCCTTTTTGGTGAGTGGGGGAGTGAGTCTTGTGGGGCCCAATGGGTGTCCCAAGCTTGCGTGTGTAGTTGGTGTTGCCTGCCCTGTATGTGGGGCGTGTTTCTGGGCAGTCGGGGAGGGGGGGTGGCCCTAACAATCAAATCTCCCTGATGATCCTAGAGTTTTAAAGCTACTGCAATAGTCTAATCCTTCAGTTCAGTCCTGCCACAGTTTGTCTCTGCCACTGACCCACAAGTCTTTGGTATTGGCGTATGGCTCCTGGGACTTGCAAGTGGGCCCCTCTTCCAGGCTGTGCACCCCGGGTCCTCTGTTGAGGGATGACTGTGCTATGTCACAGGTGAGTGCCGTCCCCCCAGGGCAGTTCTGGGCTGCTGGGCTGTGTTGGGAGGCTCCCAGTCTGCTCAAATGATGGCTGAATGGGGCTCTGTTAATTCACACTGCTCCCCCTTCCCAGCTCTGGGACATTCAGCTGAGGTTGCAGGGAAGGCTAATGTCCACGCCCAGTTTTGTGGTGTGTGCCTGTTATTTGAAGCACTTCCGTCACACTGGGTTGTCTGGGGCAGCTCTGGGCTATGGGGCTGGCGATGGGCAGGAGTGTTTCCTTTCCACCAGGATGGTGGCTGTGAGCGGACACCCCCCTTTTCTTGGGAAGTTGTGTTGTTTAGTGAATTTTCTCAGCCACTGGATTATTGCCTTTTGTCTCAGAGCTCTCTTATTTCTGCTCTTGACTTGACGTGCCCAAATTTCAATTCTTTGAAGCTTTCTGTATTGAGCTTCTTAGAGTAATTGTTTTAGAAAAAGCAAAAAGGATTTAAAAAAAAAAAAAAAAAAAAAAAAAAAAAAAAAAAAAAAAACGGCCCTCCTCAGAGATCTAATGGGTTATTGAAATGCTAATAGACAAAGCAACCAGGGCCATTAAGGAAAGGTGCCCTGGGCAGAGAGATCAGCCTTGCTTCGGGATTTGCATATGCGCCTCAAGGCCTGATCTCCGCCCTTCCCCTTTCTGTGTTCACCAGAACTCCAAAAATCCTCTGCTTTTACTTTGGAGCTTCTCGTGTTGTTTTCCTTCTATGCCCGTCTCCTCTCTGCTGGGCTGGCTGCTCTCAGAGTCTCTGGTGTCTGGCCTCAGTCTATCTATGGTTGGAGTTTGAATCAGTAGAATGAGTTTCCGATGAGAGCAGCCACTGCAATTCTCCCTTCTCCTTCCTGGAGCTGACAGCCCCTCCTCCCCCGGGACTGAGCCTGGCAGGGAGGGGCGCGGGTCCCCTGGCCGCAAAAACTTACAGATTTCGGTGATCTCAGCAGTTCCACGTTTTCATGAGTGTTGTATGAAGTATGCCCAAAGACAGATTGCTCTGTGGTGTCCAGTCCACGCAGTTCCTGGCTTTTTACCTACTTTCCTGGAGGAGTAACTAAAACATACAGCTCACCAGTCTGCCATCTTGCCCCGCCAGCACTTCAATATTTCAAGCCATTGCCAGCCTGTCTTCATGGTTTCTGATGAGAAATTGGCATGTAATCTAATTTGGACTCCCTTAACATAACACGCTGTTTTTCTCTTGCAGCTTTCAGAACTTTCTCCTTGTCCTTTGCATTCAACAGTTTGATCACCAACTGTCTGGGCATATTTCTTTTCAAGTTTATCCTGTTTGGTGTTTGTTGCGTTTCTTGGTTGTGCACATTCAGGTCTTTTGCCAACTTTGGGAAGTTTTCTGTAATTATTTCTTTGAACACTCCTTCTGTACTTTTCTCCCCTTCCTCTCACTCTAGGACTTCCATAATGCCTACACTGGTATGCATGATGGTGCCCCACAGGTCTATAAGCCTATTTTCATTTTTTAAGATTCTTTTTTCTTTCAGCTCCCCAGCAAGACCCATTTCAATTGCCTTGTCTTCAAGTTCACTCTTTTTTCTGCCAGCTCCAATCTGCTGCTGAAACCTTCCTGGGAATTTTTCATTTCAGTGATTGTAGACTTCAACTTCAGTCACTTTGTTTGGTTCCTTTAAAATTTTTTTCTATTTTATAGAGATTCTCATATTTTTCATCTTTTGTTTTCATGAAGCCCTTTATTTCTTTCTCTGTATTTTCCTTTATCCCCTTGAGCATACTGAAGATCATCTTTTAAAGTTTTTGTTCAGTATATCCACAGCCTGGTCTTCTTTGCTGATTTCCTGGATTTTATCCTCTTCCTTTGGATGGGCCATCATTTCCCGTTTCTTTGGTCTTGTAACCTCTTGTGGTGTACATTTCATTATTTATGTACACCACATTGTGTATTTTATTATTTTAAAATGTTAACTCTGGTATTTAGTACCTATGTTGTCTGTTTCTTGAATTTACATCCAGCTTCTGATATGACAGAGAATTTTTTTAGTATTAGGAGATAAAAAAATCAAACAAACCTTTGCAAAAACCACCTTCAACAGTCTCTGTAAATTGGCTTTGCATTGGCTGGTGCTCTCCTTCATTGTTCAGCCCTCCTATCAAGAAGGTCATCTCAAAGCAAATGCAAAGTCAGAGTCTTCCCCATCTTTTCTGAGCTTGTACCTTGTCCCAGGCTCGTGCTTACCACTGACCTTAGGAGTTCCCCTGCAGCAGGAATTTTGATGTCCCCTGTAATCTCTAGGAAAAAAAGCTTCCGTCTTTCCTAGGTACTCTACCGTATGACTAAAAGCAGGTCATCCTTTGCCCCAGGCCACCCAACTTATTTGTTATACTGCTTTTGCTGCCCCAAACTGCTTGTGCCTGGTGGGCAAAGTCTGAGAGGGGGCAATTCCAAGACTGGTTTCTTAGGTCAACTTTTCCCTGATCTTGGGGAACTAGGTCTTTATATCCCACCCTGGCACCAGCAAGCTACAACAGAGGCCAGGGTTGAGGACCCCACTGCTGACTGCTGAGCAATGTTAACCGATGTGCAGAAAGCAAAATTCACTGGGAATTACTGCAATTTATCACCCTCTTCTTTCCACTCTTCCCTGGATGCTGTGCAGTGTTCTACTAGGGTCCAGAGTTTTAAAATAGTTGATTTAGACCGTTCCTATTTGTTTAATAGCTGTTCTGCTAGAGGAAGTGATTTTTGGAGATTCCTACTCTGCCATCTTCCCACAATCCCTAACCAGTTCTTAGTTAATATTTTCCTTGAAAGGTAACAAGAGAGTTAGTTTTGCATCATTATTAATTCAGAAGTAAAAAGTGTATGATTTATCAAATTCCACATTACATTTGCCTATGAAATAAAAATTCTTACAAAATTTAGGCCAATAAACAAAAAAGAGAAAAATAAATTTACCTAACAATGTTAAAGACTGAATAAACTAATAATGGATCCCAGATAAATGATATCAAGAAATGACAGGCACACATTCATATTGATTAACTGCATATTTGAATCTTACCTGAGGAGGATAGTTGCTCTCTGAAGACCACCTTGAAGATTGGTCATTTGGTTTATCCACTAAAATGTTCCTAAAATAAAAAGGAAATGGTAGCAATTAATTTCAATAATGAAAATGAGTAAAAATAGACCAAAAAAAAACTATCAGATATTGAAATTATCATTAAGTTATATGTTTTGTACTTGAACAAGAAAATGATATAGAATAAGAAGCACAGAAAGCATTTGGTATATAAAAGATTTTAAAATATGATAAAGGTGGCATTTCAAATAATGGAAAAAAGCAAGAGTTTTCATGATGCAATATTCTGTTAGAAAGAGAACAGCATTCTACTTTACACTAAGTGACAAAATGAATGTAGATGTACTCCAGAATTTTATAGCAAAGTGATAAAATACCTAAAATAAAATACAATATATATGACATACAATGTGCAATTGTATTATATATAACTACATTACTGTTACATATATTATATATATGTATAGTATATTATATATAACATATGTATATGATCAATCTTCAGATCAGAAAGCATCAAAAGCATCAGTATAGCATCAAAAGCAGAACTATGTGAGGAGGTAGAGGAGCTGATATGAGAAATCTGGAAGATGGGGTTTTCACTGGATACTATAAGACTAAAAAGAAGCAGAACTGCACATAAACACTGCTTTATTTGGTAAAGTTGTTTCTCACAGGGATATGGGTTAATTCTGAAACACTGGGGTTGAACAAATGAGTAAATGGGTACTACATGCTGGGAGCCAGGATTCTCACTTTTGGAATGAGGAGTTACAGGTAAGCAAAGGGGGAAGGTTATAATAAACCCTGTGCTACTAAATTAGTCAAAGACATCAGCATGAGTTCATGATTAGTTTAATATAGACACAGATGAATAGATACAGAAATACTTTCATATATATTATATATATAAATATATATACATAAATGTATGTTAGTGTGTGTATATATACGTATACATATATACACATATACGGTTTAGTATAGACACAATTCCTCGCTCTGTCCGTGGGAGGGGACAGAAATTAAACCCCAGTAGCAACAAGTACACCTAGCACCAGATCTTTGTTTCTAAATACTATTCTCCAAAAAATGGAACCAGGTCCCCTTGGAGAAATGGCTGATTCTAGCACTGGGGAAGGAAATATACAAGTCAAATCTAAAGCAGCTTACAGTGCCAGAAAGTAGGGAAGTACTCAAAACAACAGCAAAAAACACTGAAGGAAGAATGCAAAGGGGACGCAGAAGCCATCTGAAAGAGTTCTTGATGATCAAAGCTGGAATAATTTGAGCAAATAAATTATATAGGTATTCCACTCTGAAGGAGGGGGAGCATAACTCCCACTCCTTAAGTGTGGGCTGTGACTTCCTTGGAAAGAGTACAGTATGTAAAGGGGAAAAAAGAGTAACTTTACAGAGGAGAACCCTGACAAACACTACCTCAGCCAGGTGATAAAGATGAATATTAAAAAAAAGAAAAAAAAAATGCTAAATCATGCTGGTAGTAGGTACCTTGATATGAGGTGTTAAAAATAGCATTTTAACTATGTGACCTTGACAAATTCCAAAAGAAGGGCATCCTACAATATACCTGGCTCAGTATTCCTCAAAACTGTTAAGGTCATCAAAAACAAGTAAAGTCTGAAAAACTTTCACAGCAAGCCTGAAGAGACATGACAACTAAATGTAATACGGTTTCCGGGATGGGATCCTGGAACAGAAAGAGGACATTAGGTTAAAACTAAGAAAAATTGAGTAAAATTGGACTATATTTAATAATAATGGGTCAATATCAGCACATTAATTGCAACAAAGGTATCAAACTAATGTAATTTATTATTAACAGCGGAAACTGAGAAAGGAGCATATGGGAACGCTGTACTAGCTGCTCAGTATTTCTGTAAATCTAAAACTATTCTAAAAAATAAAGTCTATTAATAAAAAGAGAGAGAAAAGCAATTCCTGCATACAAATTAGAAAGGAAAATGAAAAAGTACCTCTGCAGATGATAAGATTATATATCTAGAAAAACCTCAAAGAATCAATGGAAAATACAACAAACAGGAGAATTTAGTCTGAAAAAAAGATAGCAAGTTAAAATACAAAAATTAAAGCCTTCAAACATAAAAATAAGCAGTTAGAAGATACAATGGAAGAGAAGACACCATGTGCAGCAGCAACAAAATAAAATAAAACATTACACATAAACTTAAAAAAGAAACTTGCAAAACCTGTGAGGAAAAACTTTTAGATAATTCTGAAAGACATACAAGCAAACCTGAAAAAATGCAAAGACATACCCTGCGTAGAAAGATTCATCACAAAGATGTCAATTCTCCCCACATTAATTTATAAATATAATAACACACACACACCCCTCAAAAAAACAGTTTTTTTTCTGAAACTAGACAAGTTGATAACAAAGTTTATAAAGAAAATTAAACAATGAAAAACAGTCATAGAAACCATGAAAAAGAGCAGAAGAACAACAAGGGAGGGCTGGCCTCTATGAGATAATAAAGCATATTATAAAGTCTCTATAATTAAAGCAGCAGGATACCTGTACATGAACAGTCAATGAAGAACAGAACAGAAAGCAAAGAAATAGATCAAAGGGAATAACAATTAATAAATGATCAAGGAAACATTTCATATCAATGGGGAAAATTATGGAATTTATAATAAATGTTAAATTCCAAATGGATCAGAAAACTAAATATAAAATATAAAAACATACACATCCTGCAAAGGAGAGGCTAGGCCTCCCTATAATTGTGCCTGAGAGCCTCCTCCTGAATGCCTCTTTGTTGCTCAGATGTGGCCCTCTCTCTCTAGCTAAGCCAGGTTGGTGGGTGAAGTCGCTGCCCTCCCCCCTACATGGGATCAGACACCCATGGGAGTGAATCTCCCTGACAACGTGGAATGACTCCCGCGAAGGAACCTAGACCCAGCATCGTGGGATGGAGAACATCTTCCTGACCAAAAGGGGGAAATGAAAGGAAATGAAATAAGCTTCAGTGGCAGAGAGATTCCAAAAAGAGCCAAGAGGTCACTCTGGTGGGCACTCTTACACACAATATAGACAACCCTTTTCAGGTTCTAATGAATTGGGGTAGCTGACGGTAGATACCTGAAACTATCAAACTACAACCCAGAACCCATGAATCTTGAAGACAATTGTATAAAAATGTAGCTTATGAGGGGTGATAATGGGATTGGGAAAGCCATAAGGACACACTCCCCTTTGTCTAGTTTATGGATGGATGAGTAGAAAAATGGGGGAAGGAAACAAACAGACAAACAAACAAAGGTACCCAGTGTTCTTTTTTACTTGAATTGCTCTTTTTCACTTTAATTATTATTCTTGTTATTTTTGTGTGTGTGGTAATGAAGGTGTCAGGGATTGATTTTGGTGATGAATGCACAACTATGTAATGGTACTGTGAACAATCAAATGTATGATTATTTTGTATGACTGCATGGTATGTGAATACATCTCAATAAAATGAATATTTAAAAAAGCATATTGGTAAGACTTACAGGTACATACATGTCAACATAAAATATTTTATGTTTCATCTACTCAACAAAATTGTTCCACTGAAGCTAGTCATCAAATTACTAAAAACAAACAAACAAACAAAAAAAACACATATGAGAAGAAAACACAGGTAAATCCTTTACAACCTGATACCGGGAAAATACCTCCTAAATGTAAAGTGAAGTCCAGAAATAATAAAAGTAAAACTTGACACATTCAACTACATAAAAATATAAACTTTCGGAAAGGAAGAAACAGTCTCTACCTGAGCATGATCATCTACTTAAAAAATACCAAGGAATATACAAGGAAAAAAAAAAAACAAAAAACCTCCTATTGTGATTTCAGCAGTATCACAGGATGTAAGATCAGCACACAGAAACAACTGCATTTCTAAATACTAACAATGAAGAGGTGGCATTCAAAATTAAAAACACAAATACATTTACAATTGCTCCAAGGGAAATGAAACAGGCATGAATCTAGCAAAACATGTACAAGAACTCTAGCCTGAAAATCAGAAAATGCTGATGAAAGAAACCAAAAAACACTTAAATGGAAAGATTTATCATGTTCATGGAGTGGAAGACTCAACATAGTAAAAATGCCAATTTTCCCAAACTGATCTACAGATTTAACGTAATTCCTATTGAAATCGCAGCAAGATTTCTTGTAGACATAGACAAGTATACTCTGAAATTCAAATGGAAAAGTATGAAATTCATATGGAAAAGTATAGGACCTAGAATAGCCAAAACAATTTTGAAAAAAAAAAAGAATAAGAAAGAATCACTCTACCCAATATTAAGGCTTTTTTAAAAAATAATAAGTTATTATAATGTTTTATATAGCTATATAAATAAAGTGTGGTATGGCAGAATGACAGAGACATAGATCAACAGAACAGAATAAAAAGCCCAGAAATCGACCCACACAAATATGCCCAATTGATGGTTTTTTATATAGGTGCAAAAGCAGTTCAACAGAGCTCTTTTCAACTAACATTACTGAAGCAACTGGACACCTATAAACAAAAGAATGAACCTCGACCAAAAGCTCACACTTTGTGGAAAAATGGAACTCAGAACAGACCATGGATGAAAATGTAAAACATAAAACTAAGAAACTTTCAGGGAAAAAAAAAAAAAAAAAAGAGCAGGAGAAAATCTTCCAGGTCTAAGGCTAGGCAAGGAGTTCTTGGACTTGACATCAAAAGCACAATCCATAAAAGGAAAAACTGATACACTGAACCTCAGTAAAATTAAAAACTTTTGCTCTGAGAAAAACTTTGTTAAGAGGATGAAAAGGGAAGCTACATACCAGGAGAAAATATGTGCAACTACATATCCAAAAAAACATGTTTATCTCGACTATATAAAGAACTTTCAACACTCAACATTAAAAACAAATTCAGAAAATTGGCAAAAGACATGAATAAGAATTTCGTTAGGATATACAGATTGCAAACAAGCACAAGAAAAGATGTGTAACATCTTTAGCCGTAAGGAAAATGCAAACTAAAACCACAATTAGATATCACTACATACCTATCAGAATAGCTAAAATAAAAAACAGTGATAGCATCAAATGTTGGCAAGGATATGAAAAACTGGATCACTCATATATTAATGAAAGAAATGTAAAATGAAATGGTACAGCACTCTGGAAAAAAGTAGGGCAGTTTCTTACAAAATTAAACATGGACTTACCATACAACCCAGCAATTTCATTCTTGAGCATTTACCCCAGAGAAATGAAGTTACATTCAAAGACCTATACACAAATGTTTATAGCAGCTTTATTGGTAATAGTCCAAAACTGGAAACAACTCAGATGTCCTTCAATGGATGAATAGTTAAATAAACTGTGGTACATCCATTTGAATAGATACCCATATAGTTGCTTGTATTTGCAAAAAGAAATAAAGGATGAACCAAAAACTAATAAAATTGATTACCTATAGTGGAGGGGATGAAAAATGTTAAAAGGACATGGACAGAAACTTGACAGTTTTAAACATGCAACCACATAGATGTTTTATATAAATAAATAACAAATAAGACAAAGAAATAAAGGAATCCCTAAAAACTGAAAACAAACTGAAACAAATGAATTTGTCTATCAAGTTGGTGACATAATCCACAGGAAATCAAAAAAGAACTATTCCAAATGACCTTAGAACACAGTATTTTGACTATACTCAGTGGAATACACTCTAAGGAAAAAAAAAGCAACAGGCTAAGAAATCCTAAACCACATCTAGTAATAACACTGATGTTATTATTTTGAAACCATGCTTCAAATCATATATATCTATATATATTGCAAAGAAATATTTATGTTAATGTTGATGCTATTAGGAAACATTTTCAGCATAAGAAAAAAATAAGAACAATATAAAATCAAAGTTATGAAATGGAAATAGCAGTGGAAATAGTAGTGTGAATAGCAGTGTGAAATCATTTGACTTGCTATTGGAAATAGCAAATCAAATGAAATGGAAATAGCAGTGTGAAGAATCTTTTTTTCTTCAAAAAAATTTTTTTTATTTCCTAGCTATGCCCCCTAGACAATCCAATAGCAATAAGCATTCTTCATTTCCAATTGTGAACTTTAAACATCATTACTCACTGGAGCATGATAAATAATAAACATCTTTTTGTGCCAAGAAGAAAGAAAATAAAGACTAATGGGGTCATGTCAAAGGAACACAGGAGACAGCCTGAAGGGGCTCCAACTGGCCAAATACGAAACAATCTGGCATCAAAAAGAATAACCACTGAAATTATCTAAAACATGATGAATACATAAAAAGCATGAAGTTCATAATGCTTTTCTTTTCTAAAAAAAGAAAATCAGATACCAACTCATTACTCTGAAAAGTGATCATTAAAAGTAAAGAATTAAGAATTTATCCTTTTTTTCAGGTAGAACAGAATTTCAGAATAACCAAAAAGCTTTAATGGATGAGAGAAAATTCTCTTCAAAAAAATTCCAGCTAATAAATACAAAAGGGGTGACAGAATTAGAAAAACACAATTTTGATGCCTCTTAATCAAATAGCTTATATTAGCAGTAGTTATTTTTGGATATTAAAGCCATTAGGTAAAAGTTTGATGGGAAACTTTACAAGGATCAGATTGTCACCACTGTGCCTACTGATAAGACACGATACAAAATATATGGTGCCACCTATGTGGCAGTCTGAAGAAAAAGAAATTGATCCAAAATCTAAACAAGTCTTTCCAACTCCCGGTTTATACAAAGCATGACAAATAGAGGAATTAAATGCCACTAGAAAGAAGCAATTAGACATACTCAATATGGGAAGCCTCTTCAGAACAAATGACCTGGTTCTCCAACAAATCAGTGGCAAAAAAGAAAAGTAGCAGAAGATGGGAAGACTGTGTTTGATGAATTTCAAAACGATGTAACAACAACTACAATGAATGTTTTGATCCTAATTCAAACAAACCAAATATTTAAAAAAAAAATGGTTAAAGAATGAAAACTGAATATGGACTGAATATTACATGTTATGAAAGAATTACTAATTTTGTTACGTAAAATAATAGCATTGTGGTTAGAAGAGAACATGTCTGTGTCAGGGAAGCTCTAGGATAGTCCCCAAAGATCCCCAACTCCTGGGATTCACACCCATATGTAATCCCATCCCCTTGAGTTTGGGCTGGTCTAGTGGCTTCTTTCTAACCAAAGGAACGACAGGATCCACTTCTGAGGCTAGGCTACATAAGACTGTGATTTCCATCTTGCTAATAGACTCTTGCTGGCTTTGATGAAGCATAACACCATGATGAAGAGGCCCACAGGGCAAGGAACTCAGGCCAACAGAAAGCAAGAAATTGAATCCTGTCAACAACCACATGAACTTGGAATCTTTTCCCACTTCGGCTTTCGGCTGAGATCCTAGCCCTGTCCAACACCTTGAACGCAGCCTGAAAAAGACCTAGCTAAGCTATGCTTGAGCTCCTGACGCTCAGAAACTGTGAGATTAAAAATGTGTGTTGTTTTAAACCATTAAGTTTGTGGTAATTTGTTGTAGAACAACAGAAAACTGTGTTCTCTTTTTGGCACATACTGAAGTATTTAGGAATGAAATGACAACTATTTGCTTTAAGGTGGATGAGAAGAGAGAAAAAGAGGGTGCAAACAGATGAAAAGGTAAAATGTAGAAAATTGTTGACTCTGGGAACATCAACATTAGTATTCTCTTTTCTCTACAGCTAAGTATGCTTTAAAAATGTTCATTAAAAGGTTTTTTTGAGAGGCAGGGCAAGATGGTGGCATCGGGAGGTACGGCATTTAGTTAGTCTCTACAGCCACCAGTAAATAGCCAGGAACAACTAGAAAATAGTCTGGAACAACTGTTAGGGGTCATCCATGATTGGACAACATCGTACACCAGGTAAGGAATGGGTGAACTGCTGAGATAGCAGCACAGAACTGTAAGTAAGTGTGCCAGTTTGAATGTATTGCGTCCCCCAAACGCCATTATCTTTGATGTAATCTTGTGTGGGCAGACGTTATCACCTTTGATTAGATTTCTATCAAATCTAATAGAGTGTTTCTTTGGAGATGCGCCCCATCCAGCTGTGGGTGATGATTCTGATTGGATAGTTCCATGGAGGCGTGGCCCCACCCATTTAGGGTGGGCCTTGATCAGTGGAGCCATATAAATGAGCTGACAGGCAGAGGGAACTCAGTGCAGCTATGAGTGATGTTTTGAAGAGCTGCTACAGCCAAGAGGGAGCTGCAGATGACAGACAGTTTGAAGATGGCTGTTGAAAGCAGACTTTTGCTCTGGAGATAAGCTCAGACAGAAGGAGCAAGCTGGCCACAGCCACTTTGAAGAAAGCACAGGAGCTGCAGATGAGAGAGATTTTGAAGATGCCCATTGAAAGCAGACTCTTGCTCCAGAGAAGCTGCAGCATCAGCAAACTAGAACAGTAAGGCCACCCAAACTGAGGAGTTGGTGCCCCTCCCCCACAAGACACCAGACTGAGTTGTAAAACTTCACTGTGGGACAAAGTAGTAGTCTCTACCAGGAGCAAGGGACTGTAGCTCAACCAAGCACCAACTGCAGTTTTAATTAATGCTGAGCGAAACAAGCCAGGCACAAAAAGAGAAATATTATACGCTACCACTAATGCGAACACTGAAAAATGTAAAATAAATGGTTTATAATGTAGAATGTAGGGGAACTAACGATAGAGAGCAATTAATGAAGGGGGAATGATAACCCAATAAGAACAGATAAGCTATCGTGGGTAAATTTAACGTTCTGGGAATGCCCAGGAATGACTATGGTTTGTTAAATTCTGGTGGGTATGGTAGGAACAAGTCCACAGAAATGTTACTATATTCAGTTATTTTTTGGGGGTAGAGTAGGAACATGTTGGAAGTAAAGTAGTTATTTCAGGTTAGCTGTCTTTTTCTTACTCCCTTGTTATGGTTTGTTTGAAATGTTTTTTTATTGTAAGTTTTCTTTAAATTTTTTTGATATAGTTAATAGCCAATTTAAGAAAAAAGTCAATTTGAAAAAAAAATGAAAAAAATATGCAGACCCCCCTGAGGAGCTGGTGAAGAATGCAGAGGTGTTGGGCTTCCCCACCTCGATGGTTGCTGATGTGCTCACAGACATAGGGGACTAGTGGTTTGATGGGCTGAGCCCTCTACCACGGGATTTGCCCTTGGGAAGACTGTTGCTGCAAAGGAGAGGCTAGGCCTACCTATAATTGTGCCTAAGTGTCTCCTCCTGAATGCCTCTTTGTTGCTCAGATGTGGCTCTCGCTCGCTAGCTAAGCCAACTTGGCAGGTGAAATCACTGCCCTCCCTCCTACATGGGATCTGACATCCAGAGGAGTAAATCTCCCTGGCAACATGGAATATGACTCCTGGGGAGGAATCTAGGCCCAGCATTGTGGGATAGAGAACATCTTCTTGACCAAAAGGGGGCTGTGAAAGCAAATGAAATAAGCTTCAGTGGCAGAGAGATTCCAAAAGGAGCCGAGAGGTCACTCTGGTGGGCACTCTTACGCACAATACAGATAACCCTTTTTAGATTCTAATGAATTGGAATACCTAGCAGTAAATTACCTCAAACTATCAAACTATAACCCAGAACCCTTGAATCCTGAAGACGATTAGATAACAATGTAGCTTATAAGGAATGACAATGTGATTGGGAAAGCCATATGGATCACACTCCCCTTTGTCCAGTGTATGGATGGATGAGTAGAAAAATGGGGGGAAAAAAAGGCACCCAGTGCTCTTTTTTACTTTAGTTGTTCTTTTTCACTTTAATTTTTATTCTTATTATTTTTGTGTGTATGGTAACGAAAATGTTCAGAAATTAATTTGGGGGATGAACGCACAACTACATAATGGTACTGTGAACAACTGAATGTATGCTTTGTATGACTGCATGGTATGTGAATATATCTCAATAAAACTGAATTAAAACAAAAAAATTCAGACTACTGAATACATGCTACGAGCACAGATAAACCTGGAGCAAGCAGGAAAGGAACCCAGAGGTTTACCCTGGCATAGAGGAGGAAGGGCTGACAGAAAAAAAATACATAAAGAAATAAAAACAGAGCCTTCTGGAGTTTGCTGAGCTCAGAATACTGGAAGAGAGCTGTGCCCCAAGAAAAGGGGCACACAGAACTGGTATTAACTGTGGTTCTTGCCTAGTGAACTGGAGGGATGGGGGACTGGCTCTGAAAAGGGGACTTCTTGCTTTTCCTTTTTTTTTCCTCTCTCATTCTAAATAGCTCATTAGAGAAAGCCTCAGGCATTTTCAATTGTCAGCACTGACCCAGGCAAGTATGGAGTTAAGATAGTCGGAGAGATAAAGGAAAAATTCAAGTATAGGGACAATTCCCTAAAGGGATTATCTTCCCTAAGAAAGTGGGGGTGGCAGAGCAGATCCCAGCTCAAATGGCAGCCCTCCTTCAAATAACTCAGACCCCAGGGCCAGGAAGAAAAACTAAAAACAAAAATAAAAAAAGATATAACATATAAAATCCAAAAGACAAAATGGTAGACAGTAGACATTACAGTGAGTGAAAGCAGCCAGAAACAAAAAGATGGATACTGTGTGGTCTCACTAATATGGACTAACACTGATGAGAAACTTGAGACTTGAGAACACAGGTTATCAGGAGATAGAATGACGTTAGTGATCAGGCATTTGATGCTGAAGGAGAACAGAAGGTTCAACAAGACTGACTGTATATATCCAGAAATGCCTTTTCTTGGGGCACAGCCCTTTTCCAGTATTCTGAGCTCAGCAAACTCCAGAAGCCTCTGTTTTTATTTCTTTATGTATTGTGATGGTAACACAATATTATGTACCTGTAAGTACTCTGAATGAATATGAGTGTGAACACAGTTGAAAGAGGAAGGCTAAAGGCAGAAGGAAAGACAGAAGATAAAGACTTGGATTCTGTAACTTAGAGAAACCTAGAGTGGTCAATGATGGTTGATTACATGTGCAAATATAAGCATGTTTTTAAATGAGAGAGAACAAATGATTGTCAACATCGCAAAGGGTTGAAAATTGGATGGTATAGGGGAACAAACACAATCAATGCAAACTAGAGTCTACAGTTAATGGTAACATTTTAAGATGTTTCCATTAATTGTAACAAAAGCAATATACCAAAGCTAAATGTCTGTAAGAGGGGGACTGTACCGGTTTGTATAGATTATGTCCCCCAGAAAAAGCCATGTTCTTTGATGCAATCTTGTGAGGGCAGACATATTAGTGGGGATTAAGTTCAAACATTTGGATTAGGGTGTTTCTGTGATGACGCACCCCACCCAACTGTGGGTGACGACTCACATGGGGAATTCCTGATACTCTCGCAAGCATTGGGGACTACCACTATATAGGCCAAGTCCTCGACCTTGGGGCTTGCCCCTTATGAAGCTTGTTACTGCAAAGGAGAGGTTAAGCCTACTTATAATTGTGCCTAAGAGGCACCTCCAGAGAACCTCATTTGTTGCTCAGATGTGGCCCATCTCTCTCTCAGCCCACCTGGCAGGTAAATTCACTGCCCTCCCATTTATGTGGGACATGACTCCCAGGGGTGTAAATTTCCACGGCAAAGTGGGATATGATTCCCAGGGATGAGCCTGGACCTGGCACTGTGGAATTGTGAAAGCCTTCCTGACCAAAAGCAGGAAGCGAAATGAAACAAAATAAAGTTTCAGTGGCTGAGAGATCTCAAATGGAGACAAGAGGTCATTCTGGAGGTTACTCTTATGCATTATATAGAAATCCCTTTTTAGTTTTTAGTGTACTTGAATAATTAGAAGGAAATACCTGAAACTGTTGAACTGCAATCCAATATTCTTGATTCTTGAAGATGATCATATAACTTATAGCTTATATGGTATGACTGTGTGATTGTGAAAACTTTGTGGCTCATACTCCCTTTATCAGTATCTGGACAAATGAGTAGAAAAAAGGGGGACAAAAGTAAATGAATAATAGGGGAGAGAAAGGAGTATGAAATATTTTGGGCATTCTTTTTTACTTTTATGTTTATTTTTATTCTTATTCTTATTTTTTGGAGTAATGAAAATGTTCAAAAAATTGATTGTGGTGATGAATGCACAACTGTGATGAAACTGTGAACAACTGTACACTTTAGATGATTGTATGGTATGTGAATATATCTCAATAAAATTGCTTGTTTTTTTTTAAAAAAAAAGGTTTTTGTTAAAGAATGAATGGGTGAAGTAGTAGTAATAGCAAGTACACACAACTCTTGAGTGTTTAGCTGTGCAGACAAGCAGCTAAATAGGGATGTGAGGTTAAGGGTTTTTTTTAAAGACTAGTGAAAGTCAGCCTGATAGGCAATGATTGGGGCAGTGGGGAGGGGGATATTGGAACCTAGAGTTGATAACAGAAGAGATAACTGAAGGAACAAAATCAGAATAGGATCCAAAGTATAAGTGGAATAAGTAACTGATCTAAAATGATCTCTTCTATTTTAACAGACAAAAAGATGGAGAAAACAAAATGTAAAAAAATTTCATAATGCTTAAGTGAACACGGCCATATAATAATGGTATCACTTTCACTGATAAAAAAATTTATATTAAGTATAAAGGGAATCTAAAATTGTTTCATGCTATTGATATACTCTAATCATGAAAAGAAATGATTGGAAAGATGTGGATTCTAAACTCTCAACTACAATGCTTACTTTAAAAATGATTCAACTATTATACCCTTACGGGTCTCAACTTCTACATCTGTAAATTAATACCCACACCTTGAAGATTTGTTTTTGAGAATTATATTAAAAGATGTAATATCAATGGCCCAATGCAGAGTCTAACACATAGTAGGCCAGTATAGACGAATCTGCTTACACAACCCAGAGTAAAACTCAAGTTTGCTTATTATTACCAAACACTTGAAAATATTTGAGCCTTGAACAAATATCTCTAAGGACTCAAAAAGCACTTTGGGAACACATATTTACGTATACACTCCACACAAATGAAATGCAGCAACCACTGGGAAAAAGAGAAGGGCAGAAAATAAACAAACATTCCTATGTAGAACAATGATAAGATATGAAACTGGCTAGCCAAACATCAGACTAGAAAGCTAACTTGTGTTTGTTATCTTCAAAGTTCACAAATCCAGAAACATCAGTTGGGACACTCATTTGAAAATAATCCTCATTTGCTGAATATTTCAGAGAGCTTGAATCATCAGTCTTTTCAGAAATACAACAACTAGCCCTTCAGAATATATTTCAAAACAAATATTTTTACCCCTTTCTCCCTAAAACAAAGATTATTAATTTTGGACATGATGTGGGAAAGGTTTGCTGCTGCTTAATATGCACATCTTCAAACTGCAGACAAAATAACTGTATCTGTGACAGCCCCTGGCCTGAACAAAACAGGCCTGTGGACCCTGGCGCACAGCAGTCTGTGTGACCTAGGCAGCTAATGTTTAACCTATCATCTTTGTAAGCCAGTAAAGAGAAAAAGTGTAAATTGTAACTTTAAACAGAAAGTAAGCGGAAGGTGAGGAACTCTTGGTCTCACTAAAGAGCAAGAATGTAAATCTAGTCTACCTGTTTCCTGCCCCCCAAGTGTTATCACTCTTGTGGTTCTTTACAAAGCCCCATCCTATAATTCTTTCCTTCCTGCACCACCCATGTCACAGGATGCTCTCCCACCCTTAGGAATATCTTTGTCTTAAACCCTTATAACCGGCTTGCTACACTGTTTCAACAGTGCAGCCAACTCCCCTGCAAAAGTGGTACACGCCTGGCGAGAAAAAAGCCATTTGATTTCTGCTAATTTCTGCCTCCCTGTGAGTAAGCCCCAAATAAAGTTCATGTTTCAGAAGATGCTCAGTGGTCTTTGGTCTCTTGACTGGTAAAGCCCCCGCGGGCTGTGACAACATCTACAGAGGGATCAGAAAGATTTAAGAAACCATAATGTTTTCAAGCAACCTCAAAGACTTTATTTACATGTAAATAACTTTACTGAAATAATCATTATCATTTTCTTATTAAATCAAGTTCTCAAAATATTTTCCTGGGCAAAAATTTGAGTTACTATATGTTAAATTTTGAAATCCTATATGAAATGGAGTTACTATATGGATAAATGGTGTCTTTCTTTAAAATCACAAACTTCAGATCACTTCTACTTGGGGACTTGTCACACTGAATATTCATTGATTCAGGGTACTTCCTTGCTCATCAAGAAGAAAGATGATATTTAATTCATTTCTGTATCCCCAATACCAAAATTGTGACACTCCTAAAGTACTTACTAAATAATTTTTGAATGAATGAGCAAATAATTAAAAAGACATTCAATTCTCCTGTCTTCAAAATATAATCCAATAACAAATAAAGGGAATTTCACAATAAGGAAGATATCAGTTTCAATTATAGCAGGAAAAAAGGAAAGATAATCCATTAGTAAGAAATAAAAACAACTAGATAAAAAAGACAAACACACCAATATTTGACTCAAATTAAAAAAGAAAAAGTAAATCCAGAAAAACATGGTTTTCAAAAACACAATATAAACTCATCAACATATGCAAAGAGGCTTGTATGTAGACAATTATTATTATACTGTGGCAAAACACCTCAGGCATCTAAAGCCCTCATGCTGTATGAGTAAGTAAAAGGCCAGAGAAACAAAACAACTGCTCTGAAATCACTAATTGATGCCACAACTGTGATTAAAGCCAGTCCTGTCCTTTTGCAGTGTTCTCTCTGCACTACACCATCGCAATTCTTTCCTGCTTTCCTTTGCATGGGATATAACTTTCCTATTCAACTAAATCCAGTAACTTAAATTATACTAATGGGAATAGGTCAAACCAGTATTAATTCATCCAATACCTACTTATTTTGTAAGAATTCTACTTAAAACAGGTTATCTTTAACCTTGAGTCCTAAAGAACAGCATGTATCAAACTTTGTTCCTCAAGGACATTTCAGAGGATTTACAAACATTTAAAATATATATTTAACTATTCTTAAAGCCATTTAAAAATTCAAAAGTATTCAAGCCAAAATTACCACAATGGATAACACCTCCATTAAAAGTTATTTAACTTGTTTTGTGCAAGTTTGAGAATGAAATGTCCCCTGCCATCTCTGTATCTATAGGAACTGATTAATATGCTTGTAGATGTATGCTGATCTTTTAAAAATTCATTTCTACATGTCTTTTCATGTAAAATTTACAAATAAATTCATAACTAGAATATATTCAATTAATAGTTGGGTAAAGCTCAGAGTTTGATTTTTAACGCTCTCTTCACAGATTAATAAGAAATTTATCATGACAAGCCACAATACAGAAATAAACATTTGGAATGCTTTTCTTACTTAAAATTCTATGGAATGGGGAGGAGGAAGAAGATGGCAGCATAGAGAGGAGTGGAAGTTAGTTACCTCCATGGAACAACTAATAAACAACCAGGAACAACTAGTAAATAGTCTGGAATAACTGCTGGGGGACAACCATGACTATTCACACATCATATACCACCCTGGATTGGGAGGAATGCCTGAGATCGCAGCATAAAATCTGTAATTAAAAACTGCAGATCCGAGCCATGAGCCCCCTCCCCCATGGCAGCCTGAACTGCAAAATCTCTCTGTAGTAGAAAGCAGCACTCTCTGAACAAGCGAATATACCTCAGTCCAGCTTCAACTGGGGTTCTAATTAACAAATGTGGACTGCTGGATACAACCTACAAATCCCCATCAATTGGACACAGGCTTTTAGTGATGACGGACCTTAAAAATACAGAAAACTTCTCTGTCCTGAAAGGGGGAGCCCAGAGGACCAGGTGCTATCTCTGGCCAATGGATGAAACGGTGGGGGTGGGCCCACGGTGGGGAGTGGACTGGCCCTGAAAGCAGGCTTTCTGACTCTTTTTCTCTCTTTCAACCCAAGCAGCTCAGTGGAGAAATCCTCAGCCATTTTCAATTTGCAGTGCTCTGACCCAGACAAGGGTGGAGATAGCAGAGTCAGAGAGACAAAGAACTTATTTAAATGCAGATGATAACTCCCTAGGGGGTGTACCTTCCTAAGAGGAAGGAGGTGGTGCCCAGCTCTACTACTGGCCTTCCATTCAGAACCAGACCCCAGAGCCTGGGGGAAAATGGACAAAACAGAAATTAAGGACTAAGGCAGTCAAACATCCTTACACCAGTCAGGAGGAACAGGCTGACAGGTACCACCTGCTGGGCAGGTTAGGAAAAGGACAGCAGCTTGAGGCATCACAGAGTGTGCCAATCTTCTAAGATACATCTTCAGGGAAACCTGATACTGAATTTTGCCTCCTTCTGAGACCTGAAACCTGAGACAATAATGGTCTGGGAAAACCTGATTGGGGTAACCAAGGAAAACAGATGCCTAGACAACAGAAAACTACAACCAACACTAAAACACAAAGTTATGGCCCAGTCAAAGGAACAAACTTACACTTCAACTGAGATACAGGAACTGAAACAACTAACACTAAAACAATTCAAAAAGTTTAGGGAATATACAGCAAAAGAGATTAAGCATACAATGAAAACACTGGGCAAACATAAGGTAGAAATCTTAAGTTTGAAAAAACAACTGGCAGAATCTATGGAAATGAAAGGCACAACACAAGAGATGAAAAAAACAATGGAGACATACAACAGCAGATCTCAAGAGGCAGAAGAAAACACTCAGGAACTGGAGAACAAGACACCTGAAATCCTACACACAAAAGAACAGATAGGGAAAAGAATGGAAAAATATGAGCAACATCTCATGGAGTTGAATGACAGCATGAAGCTCATGAATGCACATGTCATCAGTGTCCCAGAAGGAGAACAGAAGGGAAAGGGGGCAGAATAATAGAGGAAATAATCAATGCAAATTTCCCATTTCTTATGAAAGACATAAAATTACAGAACCAAGAGGCACAGCATACCCCAAACAGAATAGATCTGAATAGGCCTACACCAAGATAGTTAATAATCAGATTATCAAAAGTCAAAGACAAAGAGAGAATCCTGAAAGCAGCAAAAGAAAAGCGATCCATCACATACAAAGGAAGTTTGATAAGTGTGGAAAGCCGCCTCCCGAATCGGGCCTAGCGTATGCGCTGCAGCCTGCTCTAGAGTTACCCCCGCCCATCGAGTGAGCCAAGATGGCGCCTGCATCCTGTTTCCGCATAGTGACGCATGTATCCGCCACCCGCTCCTACCAATCGAAATCCTGTATACGCGATACTAGCCTAGAAGCTTATTGGTTGTTAATTGTGTATAAAAGGTCTTACCCGGACGGGGTAGGGTGAGACAGCCCACAAGGAGCCGTGCCTGACGGCCACATCGAGGCTGCTCTCCCACGAGGCGCCGTGCCCCGTGTGGGAACCAGTAACACAGAATGTTCATCTAGCTGTAGTAAAGGGCTTGCTTTCACAACTGCCGTGTGGTTCGAGTCGTGATTCATGACCAGGTTAGTTCGCGCAGTCTGCATCTCTCTCTCTCCTTCCCTGTTTCCCCTCGCCGGCCGGGAACCGGGGACCGAGCGGGGCAGCGCCGGACAGATAAGACTATGTGAAGATTTCTCAGTAGAAACTATGGAGGCAAGAGGAAGTGGTGTGATATATTTAAGATACTGAAAGAGAAAAACCACCAACCAAGAATCCTATATCCAGCAAAACTGTCCTTCAAATATGAGGGAGAGTTTAAAATACTCTCGGACAAACAGACAGTGAGCGAGTTTGTGAACAAGATATCTGTGCTACAGGAAATACTAAAGGGAGCACTACAGACAGACAGGAAAAGACAGGAGTGAGAGGTTTGGAACACAGTTTTGGGTGATGGTAGCACAGCAATGTAAGTACGCTGAACAAAGATGACTGTATGGTTGAAAGAGGAAGGTTAGGAGCATGTGGGACACCAGAAGGAAAGAGAAAAGATAAACATGGGGACTATATAACTCCGTGAAACCTAGACTGCTCAACAATTGTGATAAAATCTACAAATGTTTTTACATGAGGGAGAACAAGTGAATGTCAACCTTGCAAGGTGTTAAAAATAGGATGGTATTGGGGGAAAAATACAATCAATGCAAACTAGAGACTATAATTAACAGAAACATTGTATTATGCTTCATTTAATGTAACAAATGCAATATACCAAAGCTAAATGCATTTGGTGGTGGGGGAGGACAGGGGAAAGATATGGGACTCCTGGCATTGGTATGTTCTCTGACTCTTTATTCTACTATAGGTTAATGCTATCTTTCCTTTTGTTGCTTTCTAGCTGTCATGTTTTTTTTTTTTTGGTTGTTGTTGTTGCTTTTTTTTTCTCTCTTTCTCTTTTCTTTCTCTTTTGTCTCTCTGCATTCTTTGACTCTTCCTCCCTCTTTGTGGAAGAAATGGAGATGTGGTGATGGTGCTGAATACATAAATACGTGACTATATAGGGAACCAATGATTCTTTACTTAGGATGGAATATATGGTGTGTGAACAAAACCGTCTTAAAAGAAAGGGGTGATGAAGAACCCTTGAGGACACTATATTGAGTGACATAAGACAGACACTTTATAAAGGCAAATATTGCAGGTTCTCACTGATATGAACTAATTACAATATGTAAACTCATAGACATGAAATTTAAGTTACCAGGATATAGAATGAGGCTAAAGAATGGGGAATGGTTGCTTATTAAGAGCAGAATGTTCAACTAGGGTGAACTTAAACATTGGGAAAGGGACAGGGATAATGATAGCATGTTGTGAGAATAGCTAACAGGGCTGAAAGGTGTGTGAAGGTGGGGAAAGGGTAAGAGTCACGTATGTCAACAGAAGGAAAGTTGGAGGTTAAAAGGTGGAAGTGTGTAAAACAGTGAATCTTGTGGTGGACAATGTCTGTGATTAACTACACAAATATTAGAAACCTCTCTCACGAACAAGAACAAATGTATGGCACTATAACTAGAAGTTAATAATAGAGGCATATAGGAAAAAACATACACCTATTGCAAACTATATACTATAGTTACTAGCATTTTAACATTCTTTCATCAACAGTAACAAATGTACTATACCAAAACTGTGAATCAATAATGGAGGGGGTGGCAGTGGTTAGGGGTATGGGAGGATTTGCGTTTCCTTTTATTGTCTATTTCTTTTCCGGAGTAGTGAAAATGTTCTAAAAATTGAAAAAAAATTGTGGTGATGGATGCACAGCTGTATGATCACATGCATCATGGGCAACTAATTGTACACTTTGGATCTTTAGATTGTTGTATGGTATGTTAACAATCTCAGCTAAAAAAAAGATATAAAAAATGCCAGACAGGAATAGTTAATGACATTGAAAAAAGTTTACAATATAAACAAAAAAAATTACACACATCACTAAATAATAATAATAATAATAATAATAAGCACTGCCCTAAATGCCCTGAAAAAGCAGAGTATCATAAAAATTTGAAAATATTTTACTTATATAATTTCCTTAAAAGAAGGAAATAACTTCAAAGAGCTACGTTTTCATTATACTTAAATTTTTTCACAGAGTGGCACTTCTCCTACATGCATCAGCCATAAGTGAACAAATGTTTATATTTCTTGATATGCAAAATCATAAGGGAAATTTAAGCAACTAGAGGGGAGTTTGTTAATAAATATGGGGAGAGTAAATGTTTTTGCAGATGGGAAGGTCACAAGTGATTTTTTTAATTCAATTTTATTGAGATATATTCACATACCATACAATCATCCAAAGAGTACAATCAATTGTTCACAGTACCATCATATATAGTTGTGCATTCATCACCCCATCTATTTTTTGAACATTTTCCTTGTATCAGAAAAAGTGAAAGAATAAAAAATAAAAGTAAAAAAGAACACCCAAATCACCCCCCCCATCTTTCATTTACATTTTTCTCCCCATTTTTCTACTCATCCATCCATACATTGGATAAAAGGACTGCAATACACAAGGCTTTCACAATCACACTGTCACCCCTTGTGAGCTGCATTGCTATACAATCGTCTTCAAGAGTCAAGGTTAATGGGTTGTAGTTTGATAGTTTCAAGTATTTATTTCTAGCTATTCCAAGGTATTAAAACCTAAAAAGGGTTGTCTATATATATAGTGCATAAGAATGCCCACCAGAGTAACCTCTCAACTCCATTTGGAATCTCCCAGCTACTGAAACTTTGTTTCTTTTCATTTTGCATCCCCCTTTTGGTCAAGAAGATGTTCTCAATCCCATGGTGTCAGGTCCAGATTCATCCCCAGGAGTCATATCCCACCTTGCCAGGGATATTTACACCCCTCGAAGTCAGATCCCACATAGCGGGGAGGGCAGTGAGTTCACCTGCTAGAGAGAGAGGGCCACATCTGATTAACAAAGAGGTACTCAAGGTGAGACTCTTAGGCACAATTATAAACAGGTTTAGCCTCCCCTTTGCAGTAAGGAGCCTCATAAAGGAAAGATCCATGATAGCGGGCTCAGCACATGGTCACAAGTGATTCTGAATGCTATCAGCAAAGCTGCCTTGAATAAACAGTATCTACCAGAATACTGCAACTATGAGTGAAATCCTAACAAAAAAATTAAAAAGGCTTATTTGAAGCATTTTAAAAGGGGGAACTCGGAGAGAAATATGGGTACGGACACCAGTCCACATATGTAACATCTAAGAAGAAATACTTGACCCAAGGACCCAGCCTGTGTAAGTGGTCCACGTCTAGGCAAAGTCTACCTCTCTCAAAGCATCTTCCTGGTTTTCTATGGTCACACTAACCAAACGAGTTTCCAATGTTAACGTGATTTCCCAAATAGGAGTTACTGAATATACACAAGAGTAAGGAAGAATTCTTACATTCAAGAAATCTGAAGAAAAGTAAAAGAAATTAGATATGTACACAAAGGGAGGCATAGCTCATTTACTTCTCTAAGAAGTCACCCCTGTCCTGGTCCACAAAAATCCATTCTCTGAATTTCACTTCCAATTTCTGTAGCATTAGTTTATATTGCTCATCTAAACTAAGCTTTAGCTATCTTTGATTGAACCATTATATGTACAGATATTATATTACCTGAAGATTCTCTCTTACACCTATAAATAGGCCCATCTATTATCCAGACATCAGGAGGTATCTGATAATTTGTTTTTGGTAAAGATAGCCAGAAATTTGAAAAGCCATAATTATGACTCAAATACCACAAGGTAGCATATATATAAAGACAAAGATTTTCTTTAATCTGTCACCTATACTAGCACTTTAAGTTGTAGAAAACAGGGGTCACTGTAGATGTCAAAAATGCAAACTTTCAACATTAAGTATCATAAATTTTTCAATTATCTGAAATTCTAAGTTATTTTCAGCCCTTTACAAATCTAGGCCTTAGTGTGAATAAGGAAGAAGTTCATAAACAACTTTCTCGTTCAACAGTTTTCATGTAAACAAATAATTTTATTTTTAGGAAAAAACAGTACCAACTTTCAACTCACACTCCACAACAAAGTATGTGACTATGTCTCCATGTAAGTATGTAGACAGTCAGGTATCTTCAAAGATGAAGGCATGGGGTCAACCCACATAAAAGTATTCTGAACAAAACTAAAGGAAGATAAAGGAATAGCTAAACTGTCACACAGACTTCACAGAACAATAAACTTGAAGTCCAGCAATTTGCTTTCTAACCTCATATGGTCCTAACAGGGCTTCAATTGTTATGCATTAAAAAGTTTCTTGTCATTACTTCAATAACAGAGGGGGAAAAAATCAACAAATTAAACAGTATGACAGTTCCTCAAACCATTAAACATAGTTACCATATGATCAGCAATTCCACTCCTAGGTATATTCCCAAAAGAAATGAAAACATAAGTCCACACACAAAAAGAACTTGTATATCACTGTTTATGGCAGCTTTATTCATAATAGTCAAAAAGTAGAAACTCAAACATCCATCAACTGATGAATGGATAACCAAAATACGGTATTGTATATCCATGCAACGGAATATTATTTGGAAATAAAAAAGGAAAAAAGTATTGACAAATGCTGTAACATGGTTAACTCTTGAAAACATTGTGCTAAGTGGAAGAAGCCAAAATTAACACTAAACCCAAGTATCTTCCTTCTAAACACACTACAATGTCTTCACATAAATACGACGGTCTCATGTCTCATAAGAAGAAGACAGACAATACAAAAATCATGTTATAAGAAGGGAGAATAAGAAAGGTTAATGACTAAACTCTCAATTTTTAGACTTCACAAATCAGTCCCAAAAGAGATATGCAAATCAATAAAACCAAAAGTAAAATCTCATTTTAAGTCTTAGTAAAATTTCTAAGTAATGTTACTCAAGGTCTACAATTTTCCCCATCAGACATTAGGAATAAGCAGTGAAGTTACCAAAAAACAAAATGAAGGAAAACACTGAGCAAAGCCAAAAAAAAAAAAAAAATCTAGGGATCAAGTCCTAGATAATAAAAAGTTTAATATAACCATAATTAACTCAGAGGCCTACAGGATACAAATCTATTGCATAAGAACTAAATATTGAAAGATGTATCTTCCAGATATGACAGATGAAACTGCAGCAGACCTCTTACAACAACTAGAAATAGTATATAAAATACACACACACACACATACACACACAAATTGCTTCTGAGGCAGCTAGGACTTGAGATGCCATCCAGAAGATAGGGTGAATCCTGTCTGAAAAAATATATCATAAGAGATAAATAATTTGCAATTATTATTGTAATTTGTAATTGAAACTAAAATTTTGCACATCTGGCATTAAATCAAAAGCTACAAAAATAATAAAAATTACCAGGCATGCCAACATACAGAACCAAAAGGAAAAAAACAATGGAAAGACCTGAGGGTAATCAAAATATTGGAGTTTTCAAACAGACTTTAAAATAACTTGGCTAAAATGTTCAAGAAAACAGGTGACAATAGGGAGATTTTCAACAGGGAATCAGAATCTGTTAAAAAAAGAGAGACGATCAAGGGCTTTCCCCCGTGAGGCTAGTGGCTGCATCGGAGAGGCTAAGCCACTTATAATTGTCCCTAGGACTCCCCCCCAAAGAACCTCTTTGTTGCTCAGATGTGGCCCCCTCTCTCACTAAGGCCACTCGGCAGGTGAACTCACTGCCCTCCTCCCTATGTAGGATCTGACTCCCAGGGGTCAGGATATGACTCCTGAGGATGAATCTGGACCCAACATCGTGAGATTGACCAAAATAAAGTTTTAGTGGCAGAGAGATTCCAAATGGAGTCAAGAAGTCTCTCTGGTGGGCACTCTTATGCACTATATAGATAACTCTTTTTAGGTTTTAATGTATTGGAATAGCTAGAAGTAAATACCTGAAACTATCAAACAGCAACCCAGTAGCCTTGACTCTTGAAGACCATTGTATAACAATGTAGTTTACAAGGGGTGAGACAGTGTGATTTTGAAAGCCTTATGGATCACACTCCCTTTATCCAGTATATGGATGGATGAGTAGAAAAATGGGAACAAAAACTAAATGAAAAACAGGGTGGGAGACGGAGGGATGATTTGGGTGTTCTTTTTTACTTTTCTTTTTTTTTCTTATTTTTACTTTTTCTGATACAAGGAAAATGTTCAAAAAATAGATTGAGCTGATGAATGCACAACTATACGATGGTACTGTGAAGAGGTGAGTGTACACCAGGGATGACTGAATTATATGTGAATATATCACAATAAAACTGAATTTTAAAAACAAAAGCCGAAATAAAGGGAGAAGGAAGAAGGAAAAGAAATTATTGGGAGCAATGACACTTCTGAATTATTATAAGCACTCTCTACACATCTCTAAGGACCTGTCTCTAATCAAGACCCATACTTTTTTTTCTAATATTTTATTGTGAACTTTAACCTATATACATAACAGTGATAACTTTCAAAGTATGATTTCAGAAGCTGTAGAGAGCAAATTTCAAAGAATGTCATGAGTTACAGTTCTACAACTTCAGCCATTTCCATTATTGTAAAATATACATACAGAAAGGTGTCATCTCTCAATGTACACCCCAACAAGCAGTCATACAGGTAGTTTCAAAAATTGTTATGGGTTACATTTCCACCAGTTCAGTTCTTTCCTTATTATGCAAAAAAGATGACCTTCAAAGCACAATTCAACATGCAGCTATAGGGCAAATCTCAAAGGATGCTAAAGGCTACAGTTCCACCATGTCATTTACCTCTTTCCAGCCATTCCAACACCCCAGCATCCAAAACTATATATATAATTACATAAAGTTTCAGTATTCATAGACCTTTGTTCAATCTTATCTTGTTTGTTGCTACCCCTTCCTCTCACTTGAATCTCTTTCTCCATCTTCAGGGGTGTCTAGGCAGTGAGCATCCTAATCTGTTCATACTGAAAGGGGATGTCGACAGTGTGGGGAAGGGGGCTGCATCTCGTTGTTCTTAAAGAAGCTCTTGCTTCTGGGTTTTAGGATTTGTCTGGCATAGGAACACTCTGGTGGATTTAAGTTTCTCAAAGATAAAAACTCAGTGAGTGCATCTTTTGTGGGATCTCAGATAGGGACCTAGGTATTTAAGGACTACTTTTGGTATGGGCATGGCTTACTGTGGCCATTTGGGATGTCTAGCTGAAACTTGCATAAGAGAAATCTCCAAGATAGCCTCTTGACTCTATTTGGAATCTCTCAGCCACTATGACCTCTACTTGTTACCATTCTTTTTTTTTCCCCCTTTGGTCAAGAAGGCATTTTCAATCCCTTGCTGCCAGGGCCAGGCTCATTTCTGAGAATCATATCCCACGTAGCCAGGGAGATTCATTCCCCTGGGAGCCACGTTCCACTCTTAATCACAAATCACTAAGGAAAATGCCAAATAAGCCAGGATACATGGAAAAAGTAGGAAAATAAATCAATACCTTTTATTCAACAATTTGGCATCCAGGAATTCATTATGAATGAGTCCAAAAATTTTTCCACAAGGCAAACTCTTATTACTCATAATGGACACAAAACAGAAACAAAAACAAAAAAACCAGAAAGCCTAAAGTCGAATAATAGACCAATTAAATGCCATACAATTCTTAAATGGAATAAATGTATCTGTTCTAGTTTGCTAATGCTGCTGGAATGCAAAACACCAGAAATGGATTGGCTTTTATAAAAGAGGGTTTATTTGGTTACAAAGTTACAGTCTTAAGACCATAAAGTGTCCAAGGTAAGTCATCAATAATCAGTACCTTCACTGGAGGATGGCCAATGGTGTCCAGAAAACCTCTGTTAACTGGGAAGGCACATGGCTGGCGTCTGCTCCAAAGTTCTGGGTTCAAAATGGCTTTCTCCCAGGACATTCCCCTCTAGGCTGCAGTTCCTCAAAAACGTCACTCTTAGTTGCTCTTGGGGTATTTGTCCTCTCTTAGCTTCTCCGAAGCAAGAGTCTGCTTTCAACAGCCATCTTCAAACTGTCTCTCATCTGCAGCTACTCTCTCAGCTTCTGTGCAATCTTCAAAGTGTCCCTCTTGGCTGTAGCTCCTCTTCAAAATGTCACTCTCAGCTGCACTGAGTTTCTTCTGTTTGTGAGCTCATTTATATGGCTCCAGTGATTTAATTTAGACCCACCCTGAAAGGGTGGGGTAACACCTCCACGGAAATGATCCAGTCAGAGTCATCACCCACAGCTGGGTGGGGCGCATCTCCACAGAAACACTCACAGAATTACAATCTAATCAACACTGATACGTCTGCCGACACAAGACTACATCAAAGATAATGGCATTTTGGGGGACACAATACATTCAAACCGGCACAGTATCCATAACAAATGACAATATAGAAGAATATTTAATAACATAGGGAAGTATTTATTTCATATTAAGGAGGAAAAAGAGAATACAGAACCAGCAAACAGAAGATAATATAACTTGGAAAACACATATAGACACAGAAAAAGATCTAGAATGTTATGTATCAAAGGGGTGATTAGTTCAATTAAGGGCAAATTTTTATTTTCTTTCTGTGGTCTGTATTTTGTGAGTATTCCATAATAAACTTGGGGCATACATTTGTTTGTAATCAGAAGAAAACATATATTCTCTTTAAATGTAAAAATTTTTAATTAGTTTATTTAAATGGTTGAAATAGATTTGCCTACCATCCTCATTGTCAAATCATATCACTCTTACTCTAAACTATGCATCTCACATTGACCCAAGGTAAGACTTTGTTTGATTTTAAGTGATAAAGACTAACTCACAGGAAAAAAGTACACACACTTAAAAATGCATCGAATTTTACTTTCTAAATTAAGTTGTTCAATAATATCTTAACAAGATAACAATTACTCCATATCAATGGAATTACCTAATGTATAAAATGTAGTTCAAAGGTCCTCCCACTTTTCATATTAATACATTAAAATTCTAAACACCAAGATAAAATATATCTTTCTCTCTCTCACTGTTCTAACCTTCTATAGAAATTCTCATTCGTACTCCCAATTAGGCACATATTATAGTCATGTAAAATATTGAAGCAGCTTTTGTAATAGAAGTCAGATGGCCCAAAATTAGAACCCTAACTCCTATACTTTCAACTCTTGGATACAGGGCAAGCTCTCTTACCTGTGAATCTCTAGTTTCCCTAGTTGTGAAACAGAGTGATAATATTTAGCTCATTGAGTTTCTGTGAAAACTAAATCAAAGAACACATGCTAAGTGCCCAGCACAGTACCTAAGAATCAAATGTTCTTAATAAGTAGTGATTCGATCTTGGGGCTTACCCTTATGAAGCGTGCTACTGCAAAGGAGATGCTAAGCCTACTTATAATTGTGCCTGTCACCCCCAGAGAACCTCTTTTGTTGCTCAGATGTGACCTCTCTCCTAAACTAAATCTGCAGGTAAACTCACTGCCCTCCCCTCTACATAAGACATGATTCCTGGGGGTGTAAATCTTCCTGGCAACAAGAGACATGACTCCCAGGGATGAGCCTGGACCCAGAATCGTGGGATTGAGAATGTCTTCTTGACAAAAAAGGGGAAGAGATATGAAACAAAATAGTTTCAGTGTCTGAAAGATTTCAAATTGAGATGAGAGGTCGTTCTGAAGGTTATTCTCACGTGTTACATAGATATCCTTTTTTAGTTTTTAGTGTATTGGAATAGCTAGAAGGAAATACCTGAAATTGTTGAACTGCAACCCAGTAGCCTTGATTCTTGAAGATGACTGTATAACTATGTAGCTTACATAGTGTGACTTCATGATCGTGAAAACCTTGTGGCTCATATTCCCTCTCTCCAGTGTACGGAAAGATGAATAGAAAAATAGGAACAAAAATTAAATGAATAATAGGGGATTTAGGGGATGGGATGCTTTGGGTGTTCTTCTTTACTTGTATTATTATTTTTATATTTTTGGAGTAATGAAAATGTTCAAAAATTGATTTTAGTGATGAATGCACAACTATATGATGGTACTGTGAACAAGCAATTGTACACTGTGGATGACTGTAGGTTATGTGAATATATCTCTATAAAACTGAAATAAAATAAATCCAAAAATAAATAAATAAATAAGTAGTGATTGTTATTAGAGACACAGTACAATAGTTTTGAAGTCAGAGACCCTGCCAAACCTCCTGAAAACTATACGCACTTGGACAAGTTCCTTAACCTGTTATTTAACCTCAGTTTCCTCAGCTACAAAATAGATACAACTTAGGTTTTTTGACCAGGAGGAGAAGAGACCAAAACTCAATCAGATAAAGTTTTATTTATATGCAGAAGGGCTGAAGCCAAAAAATAGTACAGCCCCGAATAAAGGCAGGAGTATAATTTCATAGCTTTTGGGAAGGGGGTTGGGGGAATAATTGTTGCCAGGTAAGAGAGAAGTGAGGAGTTGACATTAGGGGATTGGTTTGCCCAAGGTCTGGAGTTTAAGCAGGGAGGTTATTACATTACGGAAAATTTTTTTTTCCTCAAACCATCACGTCAGCTAAGGGTGGGCTCCATGCAAACAGTCAAGTTTGGTGTGGGTGTGGGGAGCTTCTTGGAATATTCTCTAGAGGTGGGTTGTGTGTGTGTTGGGGGTGGGGAGTTCTTTCTAACAATATAATACCTAACCTGCAGGTTTGGGCTAAGGATTAAATAAAACTATATATAAAAATCATCTTGCACATAGTAAATGCTGAATAAACTATAGCCATCATCTTTATTAACTATAATAATAAACATCTGAGTATAGGAATTTGCTTTTTACAAACTATTTTTACATAAAAGAGTACATGTAATCCTATGAATTAATCATTTAAATACAGGTATTTCCCTTAATTCCCAAACTAAGTGTACATTTCAGAAAAAAGTAAAATACAGGCAGACTTTTTTTAAGCACACTGAAAAATAAAAGGCCACTTCATCAGTTTCAAAGTAACAATGTGCTATCTATAACTAGATCTGTTTTAATATTTTTAAGACAGAAATAAATCTAAAAGTGTTAGGAGAGAAAATGCTTGTTTGTTCTAACTTTAGGAAGAAAACAGAAATCTTTTGTCTCTATTCTCTATAGAGAAATTTTTTCTATGATGTCACGTGTCTTTACACATCTAAAATTTAAGTGACTTGAACACAGGAACTCTTTTCAAATCCCTAAATTCCTGTACTATACTTAGTGCAGAAGCAGTAAGACCATGAACTGCAAAGACAGGCTGCCTGGGTTCAAATCCTATCTCCATCTAGCTGTGTGACCTTAGGCAATCTAACTTAACCTCTCTGTGCCTATTCCTACATCTGGAAAATGGAGTTCATCAAAGGATTGCTGTGTGAGTTGAAATGCTTAGAATAGAGCCTAACACACAGAAGGCACATTATAAATGTTTGCCATTGTTGTTATTGTTTTATTACCACCCCCTCAAATGCCTAAATTTGTACCCTATAATCAAGAAATATTTTCAACTTTGCAGAAAATTTCAAAAACACCTTTACTTAAAACTAGACCTGAGTAGGAAGTATCTTTACGTGACTGCTACTGCTGGTAAAAATGCTCAGCAGAAAAGAGAATTTTAGGACAGTAGTAAGAAAAGTTCCTTTCTTTAATTTTCTGTCAAAGGAAATTACATCCTTACTTGGTAACAGAAGTTCACACCAAAAGAGTTTTGCAAATTTGGCAAAGAACACACAGACCCAGCAGACACAAAACACGCAACTCAAGTTCCATAATATGCAAATATACTCACTCAAAGAAACAAGTTCAGATTAGTCTTCTATTACAATAGTTTAGTGCTTTAAAACAAAAATGATACTACATCCGTCACCAGAATATCATGAGGATTAAATGAGATATTGGAAGTGAAAGTGTTTGAAAGGTTACTTAGGTGTTAAATACTGTTTTATCAAAGTACTTGAGAAAATTACAGCAGTGGAGCTCTGAGAGGTTAAGTGATTTCCCCAATTTCAAAGATTTGCCTTCTAACTACAAAACTAGTGTTTGCTGTCCACTTCAAATCAGAAGCCAGGTAACAAGACACAAGTGAAAGTAAAGTTGCCATCCAACTAAATCATCTCCTGCTTGAAAGGTACTCTTTCTTTCTCACTCAACTCAGATGGGACTTGTGATACCCCAAGTTTAAGGTGTGAAATCCTGGAAATAGCCTAGCTCCAGGCCAGGAAATGTCTGCAGTTATTAGATTAAACAATGCCACTGCAATTCTCAACTGTGATCCTAACCTGGGTACAGAAAAATGCTGAATATCTCCAGATTGAAGAATGTTTTCACCCAGGAAAACACAGGTTAAGTACCTAGGACCATATTCCAATTCCCGCTGAGGGCTAAAATGTTTACCTGGCTTACCCTGAAATTAAAAGTCGGGTTCCAGCATCAATCAGGGACACAGCAATTCAAGCAGCCATCAACAGGCCACACTGGCCAGATGAGACCACAGGCCACTTGGCACCCTTTGCTGAACCAGATCCTACTGAAGAAGGTCTGACTGCCAACCCCTGACCTGGTGAACAGAACAACAAACTGGGAGTCAAAAGAGTCAGATTCTTCTAGTTACAGCTGCATTTTGGGATTTTTGACAGATTTGACTAGCAAAATCAAATTTGGGGAAATGTGAAGGACTTTGGAAATACATACAGGTGGAAAACTTCTTTGAGTTTGCTTCAGAGATTGAATCATTTGTTTGTAACATAAAAACATATTTGGGCTTTTGGGATGGTCCAGGAGGAAAGCTTTCTTCAGGATCTCAACAGATGTTAAGCTTTACTAGGCCAGTCTCTGCATGTAAAATTGGACTTACATCTGCTCCTCAAAGATAAGCTAAAGATAAATAAGATGCACTATGAGAATGTAGTTTCAGCATTTCAGACAGAAGCTGTTACAGAAAAACATATGGTAGTAAAATGCAAAGGAACTCCTTTTAACACCTAAGTCAGGGATCCAGACCAAGCTGGTATTGTCGGTCAAATTCAATAAATCCAACCTTTTTTTATCTACATTTGAGTTTGAGATGAGAAATTGGTCTGTTTCCATATAAATCCATGTTCTAACAAGCCATGATATAAAGGAACTCTTCTGTAATGTTCCTCCTTCCGACTCATAATTTTCAGAACGTCAAGTCAGAAAAGATAGCCTCTGCAAATGCTACAACTTCTCTCCACTTGAAATGTTTCACATGAGTTTCACAACTTTTTATCCTTCCTTGACTTTTACCGCTCCTCCAGAGTTTATCACTTTTAATGATCCCCCTCAGAAACAGTCACTCCTTTTCTCAGCTTTACACTTTGTCCCAGCAGCACTCTAAAGAACCGTCGCCCGTCAGCGGCCACCTCGGACGACCTTAGACTCTTCACTCGTTTGCCCGCCGTTCGGACCCCAAAAGCACCGAATCCCGGCCCCCTCCCTGAACCACCCGCCTCCAAGCTCTCCTCAACCCCCAAATCCCTGGCGCAACAACACCGGGCTCCGGGTTCTCCTACTCGCGCTCCGCAATGGCCATACACTTCGTCCCTTCCCCCCGGCCCGGTTCTCCCGACCCTAACCCCTCCAGAAGGCGTGGGCGGGCAACGCTCTCTGCGGCTGGGCTGAGACTTGGGAAGCTACGCGTCCCCTTCACCAGGCCCCACCTGGGCCTCTCAGCTCAGTGCCTTCCACTGCACCCTTGGTCCAGCCATGTTTACGCCAAAGAGTAGGGCAGCACGAGCCCCGGGCTCGGTACTCACTCGGGAAGGTAAGTGGAGGAGAAGGAGCTCCACTTGTGTAGCGCATAGGGCAGAAGCCGGCACTCGGGCGCCGCAGCAACAGCCCCACCAGCCGCCATCTTGTCAGCACCGTAGCGGCCGCCACCGACCGCCGGCCGCGCCGGGAGGAGGGGTGTAGGCGTGGCCTGCTGTTAAAGGGGCCGCGACCCGCCGCGGCCGTCACTTCTTTATCGCAGCCTTACTCCTGCGGACCAGTGGTAGTGGAACACCCAAGCGCGCGCGAGCCTGCTATTCTACCTTGGGGTTTGCAGCGCTGAACCCTCTGTTCGCTGCGTTGATGACTGGCCGAAAGTAGGACTGAGATGTGAGCACTTGACGGACTTTTCTGTGCGTCTTCGAGGGGAGTGGCGCCAAGAACTTTTCTTAGAAGCAGAGGTAAGGAAAAATCCAAGAATATCCTGAAGAGATATAAATTATAGTTATGGGACGGGAAGGGAAAGTGAGAAAACGAACTCCGACTTTAGGAAACCACTGCCTTATCCAGTTCATAAATCCTTTAAGAAAACAGCACTGAAGGGAATTGGAGCGGAAGAGCTAATGCCCTTTTTCTTCAGAAGTTGTACTTGTTTTAAATGTCTTGTCTGCGTATTCCAGAGTCCCAATTTTTGAACAAAGTTGACAGGAAAAGGAAATGCTCTTGTGTTCTCTCAGAGTTGGGAAGCTGGTGTCATCATTTTTCCAATTAAATCTTCCCATCTTTAATTGACAGAAATGTAGCCCAAAAGTTCACAGAGAAGCCAAGAGAAAGACCATTCCTTCTTCATAAGGAGAATTACTACCCTTGTGCTTGCGTGTCAAGTGGGCACCATACCAGCTTCTCATCTAAAGGAAGACACTTGGACTAAATATCTGGCAGCTTTACATTATGCTTTCACCGAGTACCTGTTCGTCAGGTTTATGCGTATTTATTCCTTGGCTTAACCACTGCAATTCTGAAGTAAAGGTTACTCATTGTCTTAAGAGATTTGACACCTGAAAGATTGGACAGTATCTTCATCTCCACAGGACAGATGGAAAAACTCAGAGAGTTTCTTAGTGATTGACGAAGTGAGTTAAACCATGTTAATAATTGTATTCTTTTCCCATTATAATCATTAACCTGCCCTCACTCTAATCATTTTCCAACTTCCTGTTCATAGAGAGGGAAAACTTGGTAGTGGCCTCCACTAGGATATCAGTTCAGGAATGCCAAATAGAAAGGTCACAAGTATGTTAGTCTTTCAAATTATATGTGCTTTGAGTATCACAGCATGTTGTATGGTCTAAGGGAGTTTCCGTGATGGGAAAGTAGTTATTCCTTGAGGGAGTGCTGTAACTCTAGTAACTTGAATTGGGGAACTGCCAAAGACAAAGCTTACGGGAGAGTGGGGGTGGCAGTGGGAGACGGCCAGAGAGGGTTAATATCAGAGATGATTGTGGTTATCTTTAGGGGGAAAGGAGGTATTTTAAAGATTAAGGTGATGACTTAGTACAATTCTTTTTAAGCCCAAAATTTATTAATTATACCATTTACCTTAATGTAAGTAAAGTCTTTTCCACCATAGAGTTATGGTTCTTGAGTGATCTTTTTAAAAAACACTTATAAATTCATTTTCCCTCAGCTTAAAAACTTTCAGTGACTTTCTCTTGTCCTTCAAGTAGCATCTAAAGTCCTGAACAGAGGTCGTTCATAATCTGGCCTTGATTACATCTCCAGCCTTATCTCCCTCTTGTTACTCCTTAGCACACTTTGCAGTGCCCACACTAAATTAACACACTGACTTAGCTTCTAGTAGGTTCTGCATTCTTCCTGACATCTAGGGCTTTGTCTAAGCCAAACCTGGAAAATCTGCCACCATACTTCACCTGGCCAATTCCTGCTCATCCTTCAGATTATTTCATTATGGAAAATCACTCCTCATCACCTATTTCGGGGTTAGGTACCATTTTCTACATTTCTCTCAGCAGCCTGAATTCCCCTCCTTATCTTAGCAAACATCACAATACATTTTAATTGCTTCTTTATTTCTCTTTGTCTCTCCCTTAACTATAAGTCCCATGAAGACAGTGTCACAGCCTATACTGGTTTGTATATATTGTATCCCCTAGAAAAGGCCATGTTCTTTGATGCAGTCTTGTGTGGGCAGATGTGTTAGTGTTGATTAGATTGTAATTATTTGATTGTTTCCATGGAGATGTGACCCACCCAACTGTAGGTGATAACTCTGATTAGATAATTGCCATGGAAGCGTGGCCCCGCCCATTTAGCATGGGACTTGGTTAGTTCACTGGAGACCTATTAAGCTCAGACAGAAGGAGCAAGCTTGCTACAGCCAAGAGGGTCACTCTGAAGGATGCCCAGGAGCTGAGAGAAGAGCTGCAGATGAGAGACAGTTTGAAGATGGCCTTTGAAAGCAGACTCTTGCTCCGGAGAAGCTAAGAAAGGACAAACACCCCAAGAGCAACTGAGAGTGACATTTTGAAGAAGAGCTGTGGCCTAGAGAGGAACATCCTGGGAGAAAGCCATTTTGAACTCAGAACTTTGGAGCAGACACCAGCCACATGCCTTCCCAGCTAACAGAGGTTTTCTGGACACCATTGGCCATCCTCCAGGGAAGGTACCCGATTGTTGATGCATTACCGTGGACATTTTATGGCCTTAAGATTATAACTGTGTAACCAAATAAACCCTCTTTATAAAAGCCAATCCATTTCTGGTGTTTTGCTTTCCAGCAGCATTAGCAAACCAGAACACAGCCCAAGGTGGTTTTTCTAGCTGAAGGACTAAAGAAGGCACCAGACACATTCTGAGGCATGAGTTTTTATTTGGGGCTTACTTACAGGGAATGGAAGTCAGTGAATCTGTACTTAATGGCAGCTGATTCAGAACTCAGTATGAAGGTACTTCATGCTTTGGAAGTGGGGGTGGCTGATCAAGCTGGTTATCGGGGCTTGAGACAAAGACATTCCAATGGTATGAGAGCATAAGCACATAGCAGGCATCTTGTGACATAGGGAAGGATTGATTGTAATCAACAGGGAAGAGGGGAGGATTATAGGCTATCTTGTAGGTAATGAGCTCAGGGAGTTCAGGAAGGAGGTAAGCTATAGTTTACATTTAGCACAGGAAGCCTTATTTTACAAGGAGAGTAGGTCAAATCTTAACCTACTTTGGTCACGCAAGTTGCTGTGTGCAGTCTTCAAGGCCCTTAGGGAAGGCCTTGGGCCCGGGGCTCCCACAATCCACCCCCACACAGCAATTTGCATTGACCATAGGACAGACATTTCATCCATAATCCACAATAACAATACAGTGAACAACAGAGTATAAGCAAGCCGGTACATATAAACAGTAATCCTATTAAGTGGCGCCATGGCCAAGTTAAAGAATTAAACCATTTGGACAAAGGATCATCAGATAAATGTTCAATATTTTGTATGTGATTTTGCATGTGATTAAGAGCTTGTGGTACATTGTGTGAATTATCAGGTATGTATACACAACATTGAGTATTAACTAAAGCACAGGTACTGCCTTGGGCAGCAGTTAAAATATCAGAGCCATTTTACTTTGTAAGACTACTTTCCTAAGTCGTGTAGTTTTATCATTAAGCAGTGATATAGCTAGTTTTGACTCATTGAGCGCTTGCACAGTGTGGTTAGCTAAATCAGCTACATGTTTTTCAGTTACTATGGTGGCACCACCAGGGGCTAAAATAGCTAAAGGATAAAGCCAGCTTTATTCTATATCTAGTTTGTAACCATTAAAATTAAACTTGTTAGAATAATGCTAAATACTCAAAACACTTCAGTTAATGCATTACTGAAACAGTAATACACAATTTTTAACAAGAATTAATGGCATGTGTAGACATTAAACTATACTGGATGGCTGAGTGGTTTAACAATATATGAGCTAACTTTTTATTAGTGGATAGAAGAGTTTCAGGTGAGAGGGTTTTAAACACTTTATTTTCTCTCCCTGCCACTGCAGGGTCAGATCCACAGTCAGTTTGGGCATAATGAGTGTTTACAAAGTTAGGCATACAGTTCCCCAGGGGATGGGGTCCCAAATTGATAATACAAATAACTTTTGGCATTTTATGTATAAATTGTGGCTTAATGTTTACATTTTTTTAAATTCAGTTTTATTGAGATATATTCACATACCATACAGTCATCCATGGTGTACAATCAACTGTTCACAGCACCATCCTATAGTTGTGCATTCATCACCCCAATCTAATGTTTATATTTTATGTAATTCTAATACCCCATGGGCTTAGGATTCTCAACCAGCATAGCTGTATGGGGCAGAACCAGGGCCAATTGACCTTATTTTCCCCAATTTCTAGTGCTTTTGGCACGGGCAAGAATAGATTGTCATCATTACCTCACTGTGGTTGTAAGGTTGCTGGTCCCTTTATCTGAATTAGCAAAGCTTGCATGGGCCCAGTGGTCACCATCTCAATGGAAGTGGGGGCAGCCACCCTAGGCCTGGAATTGATACTGATTAGTGTTACATACAGTCGAGTCCATTGCTGTAGGGAATTTTTATGATCTTTCAAATGTTCTTTTAAAAGGCTTTTCATTCTCTCAATCAACCATGCCACAGTATGGTTACAGGGCAGGTAGAATGTCCAGAAGACGTCATGTTCAGCAGCCCAGGCTTGGGTTAGCTGCCCAGTAACTGGGGTCCCTCTATCACTGTCCACATGTGTGGGGACCCTGAAGAAGGCACTCAATTTTTCTAGGCTATGTATTATAGTCTGTTGGTTGGCCCTACCCACTGTAGAGGCTAGCAGCAGTCCTGTAGCTGTATCTATGGTGATAAAGGCATATTTTTCCCCTTCGGACAGTGGAAGGGGGCCAATATAGTCTACTTGCCACCAGGTGACAGGGATCTGGTCTCGACCAATGTGCCCAAGTGGGTGAGGAAGCATTCTGGGCCGGAGAAGCAGGAGAAGCAAGCATCCACTACTCTTAATTGGTGTTGGGTGATGGGTAGTTGAAACTGCTGTGCCAGCCTCCACAGGGTCTGATATCCTTGATGCCCTGTTTTTCAATGCAGCCACTCAGTAGCTCTGTGCTATGTTGGTGTTAGGCTGTGAATCTTTGCCAGAGGATCTGCTTCTATGTTACCTGGTAATGAATTGGTATTAGGGCAGAGACATGAAAAACAGTTACCTTGCATTTATGGCAGGCAGTCCAGATGTCTTCCCACATTTCTTTTCCCCACAGGAGATGGCCAGTTACCAGCCATTTTTCTTGCTTTCCTGTGGCCATCCATATGGTTAAGCCCCAGTACACAGCCCAGTTGTCTATACAAAGCGTTGCCCGGTTCATGTACAATGACCATGCATACAGCCCACAGCTCAGCACACTGGCTGCTTTGCAAAGTTGCAGTCTCCCACCAGATAGTGCCAGTACTGGGCTGGATGACCCTGGCTGTCCAGGTAGCAGGTTGCCCATGTGCCTATCTGTCAGTATACCATGCAGACTCAGGTATACTTCCTTGTCCCTCAGCAGTGTGCATGGGAGGAGCCACCTTGAGAGGATCGACAGGAAGCGGGGATGCTGCTCTTCCACATAGGAGACTGGTCCTAAAATTTCATGCATCTCTGCATTCAAAGGGCTGTTGTTTAAAATGCTGTGTTATAGGAGATAGGCTTTCCATTTTGTCAGCGTGCTCAGCTGAGCACTCCCTAAATGGGGCTTGCTTATATTGTCACATATCCACCCCTGTATGGGTATGGCCATCTGTAAGGTCACTGGGCACCTTTGAGTTAGCCCTTCAACTTGTAACAGAGCATTATAAACTGCACACAATTGCTTCTCCAAAGGGCTATATCTGAATTCTGCACCTTCCATAGTTGGGACCAGGATCCAATAGGTACATGTTTAGCATGTTGCCTTTGCCACAGACCCCACCCGAAGCCAATATCAGCATGGGCCACATCCAATTCACAGGTTATCTCAGGGTCCACCCCCCCCTTAAAGTCTGTGCTTGTGCAATAGTTTGCTTAGCTTTCTTAAACACAGCCTGCCATGGAAAATCCCATTCCCACACTTTTCCTTTTCTAATTAGGGTAAACAAAGGTTTTAGAATTTGCACTAAATAGAGTATAAACAGTTTCCAATAACCTAATAAACCACGGAAAACTATTCATTGTTTAATAGGAGTATGTAGTGTGGGATAACTTTGTATTTTATCAACAACAGCTGAAGGAATAGCTTTAGTTTTACCCAATCAGAAAATACCCAAGAACTTGATAGAGTATTCAGGCCTGGCTGGAGGTTTCCACATTTTTAAATCTTGAGCTAGTAAATCATGGCAAATAGTGGGACTATGAGGAATCCTTGTAGAAGCACAGCAAATGTCCATTGTTGCCTTTCCCATGTGAAGGTGGGTGCAGGCTGGCTGGAGGGATCTAAAGAAATACTAAATAAAGCTTTAGCAAGGTTTAACACAAAGTGAAATTGGCTTAATTGAGTACTTTCATCCTGCAACAAGGTAGCTAGCTATATTGGGCACAGCTGCAAACAAAGGAGTTATATTAAGTTCTCTATAATGAATAGTCGTTTGCCAGGTAACAGTAGGTTTTTTCATTGGCCAGACAGGGCTATTAAATGGCTGAGTGGGGATTATGATGCCCACTCTCTCTCGTTCTTTGATGGTGGCGGTTATTGCTTGATGGCCCCCTGGTATTTTATACTGATATATTGCCACAGTACATTTGGGGGAAGGCAACTTTTGATTAGGAGTTGCTGCTAGGAAAGCGGAAGCTGCCGTGCCGTCTTCCTTCACTGGGGGATCAGGGTGTTGAACCTGCTCTGTTTTAACCTTTTGTTGGACCAGAGGATGAGCATGCTTACTTTACTCAGTTTTAATTTCCCAGTCAGACTGGCACTTATCATCTTTTTTTTTTTTTTTTTTTTTTTTTTTTTTTTAAATTCAGTTTTATTGAAATATATTTACATACCAGACAGTCATCCATGGTGTACAATCATCTGTTCACAGTACCATCTTATAGTTGTGCATTCATCACCCCAATCTATTTTTGAACATTTTCCTTACACCAGAAAGAATCAGAATAAGAATAAAAAATAAAAATAAAAAAAGAACACCCAAATCACTCCCCCCATCCCACCCTATTTTTCATTTGGGTTTTGTCCCCAGTTTTCTACTCATCCATCTATATACTGGATAAAGGGAGTGTGATCCACAGGGTTTTCACAATCACACTGTCACTCCTTGTAAGCAATATTGTTATACAATCATCTTCAAGAGTCAAGGATGCTGGGTTGGAGTTTGGTAATTTCAGGTATTTACTTCTAGCTATTCCAATATATTAAAACCTAAAAAGTGTTATCCATATGGTGCATAAGATTGTCCACCAGAGTGACCTCTCAACTCCATTTGAAATCTCTCAGCCACTGAAGCTTTATTTCGTTTCATTTCGCATCCCCCTTTTCGCCAAGAAGATGTTCTCAATCCCACAATGTAGGGTCCAGATTCATCCCTGGGAGTCATATCCTGCGTTGCTGGGGAGATTTACACCCCTGGGAGTCAGGTCCCACATAGAGGGGAGGGCAGCAAGATCACCTGCCAAGGTGGCTTAATTAGAGAGAGAGGACCACATCTGAGCAACGAAGAGGCACTCAGGGGGACACTCTTAGGCACAATTTTAAGCAGATTTAGCCTCTCCTTGCAGCACCAAGTTTTATAGGGGCCAGCCCCAAGACAGGGCTCAGCACATCAAGCCGTTAGTCCCCAGTGTTTTTGAGAACATCAGCAACAATCCAGGTGGGGAAGTCCAACACCTCTGCATCCTCCCCCAGCTCTTCAGGGGGGGGCCCTGAATATATATTTTTATTCTCCACCCAAATTACTTTACGATGTGTTGAAGCACTTGCTTTTTTTTTTTTTTTTTTTTTTTTTTAATCATCATTTTATTGAGATATATTCACATACCACGCAGTCATACAAAACAAATTGTACTTTCGATTGTTTACAGTACCATTACATAGTTGTACATTCATCACCTAAATCAATCCCTGACACCTTCATTAGCACACACACAAAAATAACAAGAATAATAATTAGAGTGAAAAAGAGCAATTGAAGTAAAAAAGAACACTGGGTACCTTTGTCTGTTTGTTTCCTTCCCCTACTTTTCTACACATCCATCCATAAACTAGACAAAGTGGTGTTTGGTCCTTATGGCTTTCCCAATCCCATTGTCACCCCTCATAAGCTACATTTTTATACAACTGTCAAAAATATGGAACGCTTCACGAATTTGCGTGTCATCCTTGCGCAGGGGCCATGCTAATCTTCTCTGTATCGTTCCAATTTTAGTATATGTGCTGCCGAAGCGAGCACACTTATCATCTTTTGATGAGGAATCAACAGGGTCCCACACTTTAGGGTCCCAGTCAGGGGAAGCTAGGATATGCCTGACTTGCCCTTTGGGCAGCTTATGCCCTCTTCTTCTAGTGTACTGACATGCCAGTATTTCTAAACTTTCATCCAGAGCACTTTTCAATGCTGCTTGGGCCAATTGCGTATCCCTTTCTAACTTCAGTTCTTCTTCTAAGCAGTAGATTGCCACATCAACTGTTAAGGCTTTTTCTGTAGCTGCATGCACAGCCTTCAAGACTGGCCAGGCTACTGCTGCGGCAGCCTGGTGCCTTTCATTTTTCTCATGAAATCCTAACAGTCCTGCGGCCTGTTGTGGAGGGCTATTTGTCCAGCCAGAGAGTTATAAACATTTCCATATTCCCTCAGCAGATTCTATTCATCTAGGAAGGTAGCCATCCCTCTCTAACATAGACATCCATTCATCTAGGAGGATGGGCACCTCTCTCCACATAGATGTTGCAGGTCACCCCAGTATCCCACCCAGGGACTTCCCCCTTCTCTTCCCCAAGTTCATGCCATTAGTGCCTGGGATTTCTTTAGTCTTCGGGCTGGCAGCTTGCCAAATGTCACAGCCTATGGAGGCTTTTGCAGTTGAAGGACTAAAGAAGGCACCAGACACGTTCTGAGGCATGAGCTTTTATTCAGGGCTTACTTACAAGGAATGGAAGTCAGTGAAGCTGTTCTGCATGGCAGTTTGGTCAGATCTCATGTATGAAGGTACTCTGTGCTTTGGGGAAGGAGGGAGTTGATCAAGCCAGTTATAAGGGCTTGAGACAAAGACATTCTGATGGGTATGAAAGCATAAGCACGGGAGCAGGGGTCTTGTGAAATGGGGAAGTATCAATTGTAGTCAACAGGGAAGAGGGGAGGATTATAGGTTATCTTGTAGATAATAGTATCTCAGGGAGTTCAGGAAGGAGGTAAGCTATAGATTACATTTAGTGCAGGAGGCCTGATTTTACCAGGAGAGTAGGTCAAACCTTAAGCTACTTTGTACAGTCTTCAAGGGCCTTGGGACTGGGGCTCCCACAGAAAGGAATAATGCATATCTTTTTCACAGCTGAATCTTCAGTTCTGTTATAGTGTCTAGCACATGATAGTTGCTCAATAAATATTTATTAAAGAATGAATGAACTGTACTAAAAGGGAACCTGAATTAGAGATTTTTGAGTTACAAAGGAAAAGAATGCCAGGACTTCTTAAACTACAAATATGAGGTATGAATGCCCAGGAGAATATATAGATCCAGGATAGCATAATGGTGAAATTATTTAAAGCATTCATATGTTAACATAAATACAGAGATATATTATAACCCAAAATGTGTGTAAGTGTTAAGTTAACATAGAAGACTAAAGAAATTTCAAATGTGCAGGAGGTTGAATAATGGCTAGACCTTCAGAGTTCCTAGGGTACATCTTTATCTTCTTTTGGGGCATTGCTTTAGGTGATGTGGGGGTTTATTGTAAGGATATGCACAGAAGGCCTGGTAACTGCCAGCAGCTATGTAGTCCCTCTGATTCCCCTGTACTTCAAAGATTGGGACATATTGGCAGCCTCATGGAGAACTAGACAATGCTCATCATTTTTTAGGAATCAAGAGCAGCTACAGTGACACAATAGCTTTAGTGACCATGTCATCTTGTCATTCCTCCAGAGGCAATCAGCTTTTAGTCCCTGATGCCTTCTCAGTATGCTTCTTATATTAAATACTTCCCAGAGAAAATAACTTATTGTGTTTGGTTTGTCTCTAGCCATGATCCTGTCATTCAAGAAAAATCCATTGAGAGGCTGTGATGTGCCAGGCCCTGTCCTGGATGCTAGAGAGACAGGGGTAAACAGAAAAGCCAGACAAGGGCCCTGCTTTCATGGAGTTTACATTCTGGTAGGGCAGTATATAACCAATATGACAAACAAATAAGTCAACTAGATAATTTTCAACTGTGATAAGTCCTAAGAAGAGAATAAACCAAGGTAATATTCAGATTGGGTGATAAAGGAAAACCTCTCTAAGAAGGTAATATTTGAGTTAATACCTGTATAATGGTGTTCTAGTTTGCTAATGCTGCTAGACTGCAAAAAAACAGAAATGGATTTGCTTTTATAAAACAGGGTTTATTTGGTTACACAGTTACAGTCTTAGGGCCATAAAGTATCCAAGGTAATGCATTGACAATTGGCTACCTTCACTGGAGGATGGCCAACGGCATCTGGAAAACCTCTGTTAGCTGGGAAGGCACGTGGCTGGCATCTGCTTGCTCCCAGGTTGCGTTTCAAAATGGCTTTCTCCCAGAACGTTCCTCTCTAGGCCACAGCTCCTCTTCAAAATGTCACTCTCGGTTACTCTTGGGGTGCTCTGTCCTCTCTTAGCTTTTCTGGAGCAAGAGTCTGCTTTCAACGGCCATCTTCAAACTGTCTCTCATCTGCATGTCCTCTCTCAGCTCCTGTGCATTCTTCAAAGTGTCCCTCTTGGCTGTAGCAAGTTTGCTTCTTCTGTCTGAGCTTATATACTGCTCCAGTAAACTAATCAAGGCCCATGCTGAATAGGTGGGGCCACAACTCCATGGAAATTATCCAGTGAAAGATCTCATCCACACTTGAGTGATCACATCTTCACAGAAATATCCAATCAAAAAGTCTCCAACCCAATCAATACCAATACGTTTCCAGCCCACACAAGACTGCATCAAAGATAGTGGCATTTTGGGGGACATAAAACATCCAAACCAGCACAAATGGGAAAGGGCCAGCATCAAAGTCTGGGAAAATATTCCAGGCAGAGAGAATAAGCAAGTGCAGTGAACCTGAGTCAAGAAAGAGGGCGGTGTGTTTCAAGAATAGAAAATGGTAAGAGCATAGTAATAAAAGGGGAGAGTGGAGTCAGAACAGCAATCAGGGCCTTAGTCATAGTAAAGAGTTATTTTCAAGGCATGCAAATGTGAAGAGAAAACCTTTGCAGCATTCAAGCATGGGAATAAAATGATCCAGTTTACATTTTTAGTAGATCATTCTGGCTACAATAAAGAAAAAAGGTTGGAGAGAGACGAGTTAAGGCCAAGAGACCTGATAGGAGGTTATTATAATAGTCAGGTAGCAGAGGTAGCAGTAGAGCAGTAGCAGAGGAGATGGAAAGAAGTGGTTGAATTGGTACATATTTTGGAAGTAAAGCCAACTAGACTTGCTGAAGAGGGAAGGTAAGGAGGAGAAAAAAGGGAGGGTAGGGAGGAGGAAAAGTCAAGGAGGATAGGGAATGCTTTTATTAAGGGGAGAATATTTAAAGTTAGAATAGGTTTGAGCTGGAAGGAATCAAGAAATCTGACTTGAATGTATTATATATAAGAGATGCCTAACAGATATTGAAGTGGAAATGCTTAGTATCCAAAGTGAATAGTCCAGGGAAAGAATCCCAGAATACATTTTGAAGATCTTAGTTTCAGTCTCAATTCTGCTGCTTTTCCAGCTATGTGACCTTAGGGAAATCACTTAACTTCTCTGAGCCTTGTTTTCCACATCTATAAATTAAATTTAGTAATATTTCTCCTATCTACTTTACGGGGGGGGGGGGGCAGTTTGAAGATCAAGTGAAGGAAGGGAAACAATTATTGAGTGCCTAGCGTGTCTGCTTTGAGATAAAATAAGTTCTCACTTCTCACAGCAATCTTGAGAGATAAAAGAGAGATACATTATTCCCTTTTTTCACAAATGATAAAAATAAGGCTCAGAAAGGTTAAATAAGTGTGTGTTGTCTTCTGTTTGCCTCTCCAGGTATTGAGGGAAGAGAGTGAAGTTGGTATTCATTCCCCTGCCGTTAAGGTCACTATGGGCTGACTGGCCCTCTTAACGATTACAAGTCCTCTCAAGTAGCCTATTCTGGGGTCCAGTAACCACCCACTTCCCTTGTTCCCTGTGGTTTCCCTACATTCTTCTCATACCTCTGTAAGTACTGCCTTTATTAAAATCATCAAATTGCCCAATTTGAGCATGCCATCTTTTTTCCAGCTGGAACCCAAAGTGGCATCGCTAGTGAGTAACAGAGGCAGAATCTCTTTGGCTCAAAAGTCCAAGCTTGGTTGATCACATTACAGTTCTCAAATGATTTAATATATAGGAAGAGACTTAATAAACTGTAGAGTACTTTTCAAATAAAAGATAATGGTCAAAGAAGAAGAAAGACCATCAGAGCCCAAAAGCCAAACAAACAAAACAGAGCTTATTTACTTCCAGGCAATGAACACACTAGTTGGCTGAGGGGGAAACCTGGATGTTGCTAAGTGTTAGGAAGGTGATTCCCTGGTTGTTACACTAATTAAGGATTAAAATGAACACTCTAAATAATCCAGAATGAGCTCACAGCTCTGTATAAGATTGGTTAAAACAAGCCCCAATAACTCATTGGTAAGAAGAAAAATCTTCAGATAGGTCCAGTAACCATTCAAAGTTCATGGTTTCTTTAACAGATTGAGCTGGTTAGGAAAACTGTAGTGCAATACAATATTCAGTGTGCTATTTCCTAGTCAAGCTCTGCTGTAAATGGAAAAATTTCCATTGTTGGTTGTCATGCCTAAGCTCATATATACAACTGGGCTGTTTGCTGCTCTGAATCTAGAACCCTAGTCCCTAATTCTCAGTCATTGTTTCCCTAATGTACTTAATGGGAACGTTTTTAGGTCTACACCTACATTATTGTCCTTTAAATCCTTTATGACAAGCACATAACACGTACTCAGGAAATATTTCCTGAGTTGAATCTCTTAGGTCTTCCTGAATTTCTTCTCACTAATTTATAATTATTTTAAAAAAATAAAAAGAGTTTGCATAGAGATCATCAATAGAGCAGAAGACTGGAAAGAATTAAAGCTATGGCACCTGTCAATCCAGTTTTTTGGTCAGTAAATTTTCTGATTTTAGTCAGAAAATCATCATGAGGATTAGAAGAATGAGCATGCATCATCTCAATTAATCCTCACAGCAGCCCTGCAAGTAAACTGAGATTCTTAGGCGTTGATATTTGTCAAATTTCTGTGTTCTCTCCCTTATACTACTCTGCCTCCTTAACATGGCTCAATTGTATCCATTCCAAATATCTTCCCAGGATTCAGGATTCAGAAAGCCAAGAGAAGGAATCGCTGATATATTCCTAAGGCTAACAGTTCTGTCTCAATCTTATTTCTGTTCTCTTATGGTTCCAGTATTAAGTCATTTCAACTGTTATTTTTGAAATCATTTTTTTGAGCACAGCTCTTGCCAAAAGGAGGAGATGAAAAGTGAAGGATACCAAGGTTTTGTTTGATAAATAAGGGGATATCCCTTTTATTTTCTAGCACAAAGGAACTTAAGCCCTGCCCCGGGCAGGTGGGGGGGGGGGGTTGGCTTTTCTCAGATCACAGGTGAACATTGAGACTAGCTTCAGGTACGATGCTAAAGGTTTGTCTTCTCCCAGGAGGTGGCAGCAGCAGCAGCAGCAGCAGCCACAGCCTGCTGGAGAATCAGACAGAATTCATCCTTTTTCCTGTTGGCATCCAAACCTAGAAATTCCTCATCCCAGACCACTGTTTCCCTTCCTTGGTTTGTTGAGCTGGGTTGCAGCACAGGGAGTGCCCGAACTGGCAATGATTCCTTCTAAGTGCCTCGTTTTTGTGTATAAACACTTTGGTCTGAGCTGTGACCTTGAAGCCTGTGCGAAGGAGGATCAGGAAGCCTTAGGCCAGGGAAAAGAGCTTCAAAAAGAAACAAATTGCAATTTAAACCCGCCTCATTCACACAAGTGCAAGTCTAGAGGACCCCATCTCATGACTTGGTGCCATACAAAAAACGTGGATTCTAAACCTGGCCTCCCTGCTACCAGCCAGCTGACCTTGTCATTGAATCTCTCAGTGCTGCAACTTCCTCACCCATCCAAGTATGGCTCTTGATAATTCATAAATTATGAATTACTTCACTTTTATTTTCTGGATTAAGTAGGGCTGTGGCTTTATCCTTCCAGAATTTTTTAAATCTCAGACAAAAAAAAAAAAGTACTACTGGTTCCAAGTTAATCCCAGGTGAGCACCCATCCTGGTTTGGCAATCACTGCCAGCTGCAGAGGTGGTGGGCAGGAATCCCGGGGAAAGGTCTGAATACCACACAGCTACAGGTGAGCTGTCAACTGCTGGGAGTTGCTTTGCAAATTACCACATCTAAACGAAGTTGACAGAATATTTCAAAAAGTAATTAACACTGATTCCTAGTGTATTTGAAACCAAAAGTCCTTTTGAGAAGAGAGAAATTGGCCCAGAAAAAAGTTTCCCAGCCCTCCAGGTAGAAATGTTTGTTGTAAGGGGATTCTGAAGTCAGTATCTGTCCATCCTTTTCTCCATCGCCACAGTAAAGGGGTGGTGGTAGAACTAGTTTCTCTCATTTTCCCCTGCTTCATCCCACATTGACTGGGTTGCTTAAACTCATATCCATTCATTTAGTAAAACAATTATTGGGCACCTACTATGTGCCAGGTGCTGGGGATACACCTGGTGATTAAAAAGTTCACAATAGTCGGATGTTAAATGAGTTAATGTACATAAAACATTCAGAAAGGGTACACACATAAAATAACTAATAGTAGTGGCAGTAGGGTTGGTACAATCTCCATAAGGCCACAAGTCAAAGATCATATTTCTTAATTAAATTATCCCTAGAATATAGTAGAATCATCTAGGGATAACACCATGGTCCTATACGTATTGGCCCCTGTGGTCTCTTTCTATTTTACATAAAAGTCTTCACATTAGAATCCCTTCCTGGACTAGAACCTTTGGCTTCAGAAGGTGGTTAATAAATGGAAATATGTATATGTTACCTGACTGGAAGGACTGGGCTCATTGGGGACAGCTTCTTCCTCTAATTTTTCTCCTTGAGAATATTAATACAGATAATGGGCAGTATAAATAAGATTCAATCTTGGGAAAGAGGGGACTGGGGGATAACTGAGTTGGTAGAACACATTCCTGATGCCTTCATGCTAGAGAAGAGAACCAGATCCAGCTTGGGGAGCAGGTCAAAAAGTAAAGGAACAAAAGAATTTCCAATGGGACAAGGGACTGAGTTGAGCTATAGAATACAACAGAAAAAGCAGAAAAGAAGCAAACTATTTCTCCTGGCTCCCCCATATCTCAGATCAGTCTGAAGTGGTCAACTGGAGTTTGCCTTCAAAGAGATTACCAAATGCCCTCAAATCATTTCTCAAATGCAAATTTTTATAGAGATCTTCCTTATCATGTTGTCATTTTTAATCCACTTTCTTCCTGTATATTTCAGAATAACCTTAAAATGATGTCCTTCTGCACCAACCCTCCTCCCCCCTTCACAACCAATTTACAGCAATGCCAGTTACTAAATATATAGCACAAAGGTTGAGAACCTCTAGACCTTGGTTCAATTTTATGTAATTTAATTTTCTGATTACTACTCCCATAGCCTAAAAAATAACCAGCATTCTAATGGGATTCTCTGGTGAGCACATTCAGAGTGAAGCCTCTAAGCATGGCTCTCACTCTTGGCTGCATATTGGAATCCCATGTGGAAATTTTAAAAATCACCATGCCCACACCATATCCCAAACCAATTACATATTGGAGGTGGGACCTAGGTATCAGTATTTATTATTTTTAATTCCTCAGGAGAGTTCTAGATGCTGCCAAGGTTGAGAACTTTCCCTCCTATAGGATACTGGGAGGCAGCCAAGCTCTCCTCCTCCCTTTGAAATTCCTCCTGAGCAGTCAGCATCAAAAAGCCAGTTACTGCAAGGGTAGCTAGCTTGGACATCCACTTCGTAAGATGTTCATTGTGACTTGCCCACCTTATCACTGTGTCTACAACTAAAATTATTTGAATAAAGAGTTGTAAATGGTAGTTTATCAGTATTTCAAACAATTTATACCATGTGATGGTGTTATAAATGACACCACTCTAGAGATACCACATTCATCATAAAAAGCAAACATTTTTTATAATTCCCCAAACAACTCAGTCTTTTCCCTCTCTTCCTCCTTTACCATTTATTTTCTCTTCCCCTTCCTCTCTCTTCTTCCCGGTTTCATTTACGGGGTCTCCCACCCTAGCCTGTCTGTTTTATTCCTCTTACCCCTTGTTTATCTTTTGCTACCCTCTGACCCTCCCTGTTCCCTTGGTGTCTTTCACATTTTCTCGTACTTGCTGTTCTCTCTGCCTTACCCACAGCATTCACCTCTCTCCTCCATTTCATTATCTTTCCTACTTGCAGCTGCTTAATTGTCTATAATATAAAACAAAAGCATTGTCCAATATTTGGAATTATTAAATAAAATATTTTGTTAGTTTTAAAAGCAGATAAATTCTGAAAATGTTATATTTCTCTTTCCAGAGGGAGAAAATCTTACTCATAATTAGCACTCCTTAAATACTAACTATAATTATTATTCTTTGTACTTCCTGTATTGGCCCTAGATTACTTTTTCATGTAGTTCAGTGACCCTCAATAATAAAAAAAAATGGTTCTCTGTTCTTCAGTAATCCTAACAACAGCAGCTGACATCAAAGTAAAAAGAGAAGCAAGCTAAAAACAGTAGTTGAGTGTATGCACCCTGAATTGCATATTTAGTTGCAAAATCTTCATCATCATTATTATTGTAATTGCAGAGGGAAGGTATTTAAATAATTGTTCAAAGAGTCTTCTTCAGGAAATAACTAAATCAGAGCCAGCTGTCACAAACTAACCTACAAAACTAACCTACAATAATAATCCCATATGTGCATCTTCAGTATTCATAGCAACTCTACAATAACAAATTGGTACATTCATCTAATGTTCTCAAACAGCCTAAAAAATAACAAACAAACCAGGGATCAGATCCTGTCTTACTTGGTAGTTGACCTGTGTTTTTAAACTGTGTCCTTGAACAACCTTAGAATTACAAATCGCCAAACAAAACTTGCACCATATATTCAGTAACAAAGTAGGATGGGCCCAGCATACGCCTTCTATATTTTGCCACAAATCTAGGTACATGAGTAGAATGGAAACAGGTAATTTTTTAGCAAACAACCAAAAACTTGGGGAGAAACATCCATGAAGATAGTCATGTTTTATTGACTTGAAAATTGTGAATAAAAGGGAACTCTGGGAAAAAAGGAAAGATATTGTTTTTAGTTTACTTTTGAAATCAGGCAAAAGTATTAGAAACTTTTCTCTTCCCAAGATACAGCTGTGAAATGACTAACAGGAATTAAGTGAGCCTGCACCAGGAACTGAATGTCCACTTCTCTTGGAACAAAAATTGTTCTCCTGATAGAAGCTGTCCTCTCAGATTAGCGCCTTGGGGGCTTTAAAAAGGATCAATCAGACGCGAATATGGTGCATTTGTAAAAAGCTGGAATCATCCAAGCTCCTTTGCAAATTTTTCCCATATCTCAGTACCTTTGAATCATGTTTGTATTTTAACTTCCTTGTTCCTGAAGAAATTCGAGAGAGAAAGAAATTTTCCGATCACGTTGTTTATCTCTTGCTGCTTTGGCTTTCCGATAGAAGACATGCTGAAGGCGTGACCTAAGCACCTTCAGAAAGGTGAAAGAACTGAGCCTGCTTAAGGAACTTGCTAACTTTTCTGATCCAACCTTCCTAGGTACTAAAACTGAGACTCCTAATTGCAGTGGCTCTGTTCCCATTGCCTATCTACATGTCCAACTAAAAACAATTTACCTGCACAAAGCCTTATCCTATTTCAGTAATTAAAATATGTTCTGCAAAAGTATCACAAGGGACACTGATAGACATTTTGAAAGCTGTTTCAAGGCACAATCTGAATTTTTTTTATTGTAAAAATAAGACACACACAAAAAAACTGTCAGTGGATTAAAAAAAAGTAAGACACAACCATTATAAAAATAAATTCAAACTTCAAAATGTTTTTTTTAAAATGGAAAGAAAAAAATCTCCCCACATTCCCACACTTATCCCAAGGTAACCACTATTTATTTTATAGTCCTTCCATATAATCATATATAATATATACATCTTTACACAAAACAGATCATAAAATAGTTTTCTGTTTAATAATACAACAGAAATATTTCCACTACAGTATACATAGATCTTTCCAGACCTTTTAATTCATTATTAGATAAATATAATTTATTTAATCATCCTCCCACTGATGACTATTTAAATCATTTCCACTTATATTGTTATAAACAATGTTTCAATGAATATTTTCATACATGTCATTGGGAAGTTATATGACTATATTTGTAGGATAAATCCCTAAAACTGAAATTGCTAGATCAAAATACATGTACATTTAAATTTGGGTTAGATGTTCCCAAATTGTCATCCTAAAAAAGTTGTTCCAGTTCACATTTCCATCAACAGTATAAGTTCCACTGACACCCTTGCCAAATTGAATTTTATCAGACATTAAACTTTTTGCCAACCTGAGAGGTAAAAACGATATCATGTGTTGTAATTTGCTTTTTTCTAAGCACTAATGAATTTAGCATTTTTCAAGTCATTTTTGCCATTCATTTTTAATGAAATATTTGTTCATATTCTTTGCCCATTTTTTCTTATAAATCCATAAGAGCTCTTTGTATAATAAAGAAATAAGCACTTTTTCTGTTGAGTTGCAAATTTTCCTACTGTGTCATTTGTCTTTTGGCTCTATTTACCATGTTTTATTGTCATTTTTGTTTTTACCATATAAAAGTTTTTAATGTTTGATGGCAATGCATTTATCAGCAATTTCCTTTTTGGTTTCTGAGTTTTGGCAATGCATTTGTCAGCATTTCCCTTTCTGGTTTCTGAGTTTTGTCTATGTTTTAAATGTTAGCTGTTTTGCAAGGTGGGTTTCTTCATGGTTGCCATTTCTAATGCATCAGGACTGAGGGTGAGTTCACAATGTCACTTGGTGTAGGTTAAGAAACAGGTTTTTCTGTGGAAAGAGAAAGCTTATGAAGCCAGGCTCCTTAAGTAAAGGGAAGGCACAGAGACCCCATCCTCCTGTTGTCCCCTGGGTGATCTGCTAGCCTCACTAAATGGTTTATTCATGTTCTATGGAAGGGAATTCTGCCCCTCTTCTGGTATCCTTTCTTATACAGAAGTGTGAGAGAAGCCTTATCAGTGAAAGGAATAATCACACAATCTTGGCACCAGGCAGCCTTGATTTTTGTGCCAGCTGTTTGCCAAAGTTGTCTGGGAAACACAAACTGCCCAGCACCTAGATGTTTGGGCCCATGGGATTGTTATACAAGGAAAAAGAAGCCAGTGGTCCCATAGGAAGCTGAGTTTATATACAGTTTCAGGCTGACAGTAGCCTTGCTTCCTCAACCCCAAACCCCACACCTGGTTTGAGCTAGCTCATTGTCCAGGCGGCACACAACGAGACCCAGATTCATCAGAAGTCTGTTTCTTGCATCATCTTAGATTAGTAAGGATTTAGGTAATGGAGATGTGGTTAATTCTTTTTTCCCCCAACTTTTTATTTTGAACATTTTAAAACCCACAAATGTTGAAAGAATTGTAGAATCAAAGCCCCTATGCTTTTCACCTAGATTCACCAATTGTTGTCCTTTTGTTACCTTTGCTTTATCTCTTTCTATGAATATACATTTTAATCCACCAAAGTCTTTGAAAGTAAGTTGAATACTTTATGAAAATTCACTCAAAATAATTCAACATACATCTCCTAAGAATAAGGGCATTCTCCGACATAACTGCAATATCATTTTCAGGCTTAAGGAAATCAACAATAATTCAATAATAGCTTTAATATGTGCTCCCTATTCAAGTTCTTCAATTGTCCTAAATCTCTTTTATAAACAAAATTTTTTTTTGATACAAGATCTTAACATGGTCCATACATTGCATTTGATTCTGTCTCTCTAGTTCACTTCCCCAAGGGGAACATTTAACAATGTCTGGAGACATTTTTGACTGTCACAACTAGATCCTCACAGCAAAAAATTATCTAGTCCAAATTATCAATAGTGTAAGGTTGAGAAACCTTGCTCGAGTCTATTATCTAGAACAGTCTCCCCACTTTTTAATTTGTTCTTCATGGCACCAACTCTTCTATAGTGTCCAGGCTAGTAGTCTTATAGAATGTCCCACTTTCGAGATTTTTCAGATTATTTCCTCAGGATTAGTTTCCATTTAAACATATTTGGCAAGAATATTCCATAGATAATTGTAACAGTTAGCTGTTACCACATAACAAATCACCCCCAAACTCAGTGTCATATGTCAACAACCATTGGCTAGGTATTTCTGTTCATCCAGGCTGGACTCAGGCTGATTTTGTCTCACTCATGCATCTGCAGTCATTTGGCAGTTTGCTGGAGGCTAGCTGGTCTAGGATGACCTCAGCTGAGATGATTGGGCTCTACTCCATTAGTCCATCATGCTCCACAGGCTAGCCCTGGTTTGTTCTCATGGAAGAGGCGGGGTTCTTAGGGAGAGTAGAAGCATGCAGGGACTATTGAAGCCTAGGCTTAGAATTGGCGCTCCAGCACCTCAACTGCATTATATTGGCCAAAGCAAGTAACAAAGCCACCCAAATTCAAGTGGTAGAGACATAAACCCTACTTCCTGTTTGGATTTGCTGCCATGTCACATTGCAAGAGTGTGGATGAGGGAGGGAAAGAACTGGTGCTTATTGCAATCAGTCTATAAATATACTGTATACTTCTTATTGCACCATATCAGGAGAGATATGATGTCAGGTTATCACACTATTAATGATGCTTATCACACTATAAATGATGCTAAATTTGATACTTGGTTTTTGGGTTTGGTAAAGCTGCTGGAATGCTATATACCAGAAATCAGTTGGCTTTTACAATGGGGATTTATTAACTTACAAATTACAATTCTAAGGTGGTGAAAATGTCCAAATTAAGGCATCAACAGGATGATACTTTCTCTGCAGAAAGGCTACTGGTGATCTTGGGCTCCTCTATCAGAGAACAAGGCACATGGCAACATCTGCTGGTCCATCTCTCCCAGATTTCATTGCTTTCAGCTTCTGGCTTCAGTGGCTTCCTCTTTCAGCTCCTCTGGGTATTTCTCTCTGTGTTCTGTGTGTCCTTTATCCTCTTATAAAGGACTCTATAAGAGGATGAAGACTCACCTTGAATGAGGTGGATCACATCTCAATTGAAATAATCTAATCAAAAGGTCCCACCTACAATAGGCCTACACCTGCAGGAATCGATTAAAAGAATGTGATCTTTTCTAGGATACATAACAGCTTCAAACTATTACACTTGGTTAAGTGGTAGCTGACAGATCTCTCCTTTGGAAAGCTTTATCTTTCATATATGTGGTGTGATATGTTGGCACACTGTATCTATCCTGTTCCCCATCAGCCCTTCACCCAGTGGTTTTAGCATCCACTGATGATCCTTGCTTGAATTAATTCTTACATTGGGGATTGCAAAACAGTGTTTTTCTTAAGTTCCATCATTTCTTCAACATTTATTAGCTGGCATTCTTCTGTAAAGAATACGGTTTTCTTTCCTTTCTTCCCCTTCACTCCTCCACTTCCCCCAATGCCCCACTTTTTAAATAACTTTTGATGCATGTTTTTTTCTTTTTATACAACCACTATTATTCTTTTTGATGATCACGTTGTCTCAAACATAGCTAATGAGAGCCCATAAGGTCAACTATTAATGAAGGAAAACACTAATAAATTTTTTAACTTTATTTTAAAACTTAAAACTCTTTTTTTAAAAAAACATCTAACCCACCTCTATAGTACCTATTTCTGCTGTCCATCTAAGTTAGGGCTCAAGTTTTCCTACCATCTATGAGTGTTCCCCATGAGAAAAGTCTCACCATCATTCCAAAAGTACAGCCATAAAAAACAACAAAAAAAACCCCCAAAAACTGTCATTTATTGAGTATTCTGCCTTACATATATTATTATTATTTTATTGAGATTGTTCACAGATCATACAATTATCCAAAGATCCAAAGTGTACAATCAGTTGCCCATGGTACCATCATACAGTTGTGTATCCATCACCACAATTTTTTTTTCAATTTTTAGAACATTTTCATTACTCCCGAAAAGAAATAGAGACAAAAAAAGGAAACTCAAATCTTCCCATATCCCTTACCGCCCCCCATCCATTATTGATTCATAGTGTTGGTATAGTACATTTGTTACTGTTGATGAAAGAATGTTAAAATACCACTAACTGTAGTACATAGTTGGCAATAGGTATATTTTTTCCCTACATGCCCCTCTCTTATTAACTTCTAGTTATAGTGTCATACATTTGTTCTAGTTCATGAGAAAGATTTCTAATATTTGTACTGTTAATCATGGACATTGTCCACCACAAGATTCACTGTTTTATACATTCCTATCTTTTAACCTTCAACTTTCCTTCTGGTTACATACATGACTCTGAGCTTACCCTTTCCACCACATTCATATACCATTCAGCACTGTTAGTTATTCTGACAATGTGCTACCATTACCTCTGTCCATTTCCAAACGTTTAAGTTCACCCTAGTTGAACATTCTGCTCATAATAAGCAATGGCTCCCCATTCTTTAGTCTTGTTCTATATCCCGGTAACTTATATTTCATGTCTATAACTATACATATTATAATTAGTTCATATCAGTGAGATGCTGCAATATTTGTCCTTATGTGTCTGTCTTATTTCACTCAATTTAGTGTCCTCAAGGTTTCTTCATCAACCCACTTTTTTAAGATGGTTTTGTTCACACACCATACATTCCATCCTAAGTAAACAGTTGATGGTTCCCTGTATAGTCACGTATTTATGTACTCACCACTGTGCCAGTTTGAATGCATTATGTCCCCCCAAATGCCATTATCTTTGATGTAATCTTTTGTGGGTAGACCTATCAGTGTTAATTAGAAATTAGATTGTAACTCTTTGAGTGTTTCCATGGAGATGTGCCCCACCCAACTGTGGGTGATGACTCTGACTGGATAATTTCCATGGAGGTGTTGGCCCGCCCATTCAGGGTGGGTCTGAATTAAATTACTGGAGCACTGTATAAGATCAGACAGAAGGAGCAAGCTGCTACAGCCAAGAGGGACACTGTGAGGAAAGCACAGGAGCTGCAGATGAGAGACCGTTTGAAGACGGCCACTGAAAGCAGACTCTTGCTCCAGAGAAGCTGAGAGAGGACAAATACCCCAAGTGCAACTAAGAGTGACATTTTTGAGGAACTGCAGCCTAGAGAGGAACGTCCTGGGAGAAAGTCATTTTGAACGCAGAATTTTGGAGCAGATGCCAGCCATGTGCCTTCCCAGCTAACAGAGGTTTTCTGGACGCCATCAGCCATCTTCCAGTGAAGGTACCCAATTGTTGATGTGTTACTTTGGACACTTTATGGCCTTAAGACTGTAACTCTGTAACCAAATAAACCCCCTTTTATAAAAGCCAATCCATTTCTGGTGTTTTGCATTCCAGCAGCATTAGCAGACTAGAACAGCCACCATCGGCACTATCTATATAAGGACATCTCCATTTCTTCCACAGAGAAGGAAGAAGAGTCAAAGAAGGCAGGGAGGTAAAAGAGAAAGAAAAAAGAAAGAGAGAAAAAAACCATAACAGCTAGGAAGCACCAAAAGGAAAGATAGCATTAAACTAAAGTAGAATAAAGAGTCAGACAGTATCACCAATGCCAAGAGTCCCATACCCTTCCCCCATGTCCCCCCCATTTGCATTTAGCTTTGGTATATTGCCTTTGTTATATTAAAGGAAGCATAATACAATGTTTCTGTTACTTATAGTCTCTAGTTTGCATTGATTGTATTTCCCCCCAATCCCACCCCATTTTTAACACCTTGCAATGTTGACATTCATTTGTTCTAACTCATGTAAAAACATATTTGTACCTTTTATCACAATTGTTGAGCACCCTAGGTTTCACTGAGTTATACAGTCCCAGTCTCTATCTTTCTTCTTTCCTTCTGGTGTCCCACATGCTCCTAACCTTCTTCCTTCAGCCATACTCACAGTCTTCTTTGCTCAGTGTACCCACATTGCTGTGCTACTATCTCCCAAAACTGTGTTCCAAACTTCTCACTCCTGTCTTTTCCTTTCCATCTGTAGTACTCCCTTTAATGTTTCCTGTAGAGCAGTTATCTTTTACACAAACTCTGTCATTGTCTGTTTGTCAGAGAATATTTTAAGCTCTCCCTCATATTTGAAGGACAGTTTTGCTGGATATAGGATTCTTGGTTGGTGGTTTTTCTCTTTTAGTATCTTAAATATGTCACCCCACTTCCTTCTTGCCTCCATGGTTTCTACTGAGAAATCCACACATAGTCTTATTAAGCTTCCTTTATACATGATGGATCACTTTTCTCTTGCTGCTTTCAGTATTCTCTCTTTGTCTTTGATGTTTGGTAATCTGATTATTAAGTGTCTTGGCATAGGCCTATTCAGATCTATTCTGTTTGGGGAATGCTGTGCTTCTTGGATCTGTAATTTTATGTCTTTCATAAGAGACGGGAAATTTGCATTGATTATTTCCTCTATTATTGATTTTGCCCCTTTTCCCTTCTCTTCTCCTTCTGGGACATCCATGACACATACATTCCTGCATTTCATGTAGTCATTCAGTTCCAGAGATGTTGTTCATATTTTTTCATTCTTTTCTCTATCCTTTTGTGTGTAGGCTTTCAGGTCCCTTGTTCTCCAGTTCCTGAGTGTTTTTTTCTGCTTCTTGAGATCTGCTGTTGTATCTTTCCATTGTATTTTTCATCTCTTGTGTTGTGCCTTTCATTTCCATAGATTCTGCAAGTTGTTTTTTTCAAATTTTCTATTTCTACCTTATGTTAGCCCAGTGTTTTCATTATATGCTTCATCTCTTTTGCCATATCTTCTCTAAACTTTTTGAATTGATTTAGTATTAGTTGTTTCAATTCCTGTATCTCAGTTGAAGTGTAAGTTTGTTCCTTTGGCTGGGCTGTAACTTTGTTTTCCGTAATGTAGGTTGTAGATTTCTGTTGTCCAGGCATCCTTTTTCCTTGGTTACCCCAAACAGGTTTTCCCAGATCAGAAAAGGCTCAGGTCTTGGAAGGAGGGAATAGTATCTGGTTTCCCTAAGGGTGTCTTAGATTGATATACCCTGTGACGCTTCAAGTCACTGTGTTTTTCTACTCAGCAGGTGGCACCTGTCAGCCTGTAGCTCCAGACTGGTGTAAGGCTGTGTAGCCCATGGCTGTTTTCCCCCAGGCTCTGGGATCTGGTTCTGAATGGAAGGCGGGTAGTAGAGCTTGGCACCACCTTTTTCCTCTTAGGGAAGATACACCCCCTGGGGAGAGATCATTTACATTAGAATAGTCTCTCTGTCTGTGCTATCTCCACCCTTGTCTGGGTCAGAGCAATGGGAACTGAAAATGGCTAAGGTTTTCTCCACTGAGCCGAAAAAGGGACAGAAATCCCCCCTTTAGCACAAAGTCTGCAGCCACTCTTTGGCTCTCCAAGGCCAGTTGTCACCAAAAGCCTCTGTCTGCTTGTTGGGGATTTGTAGCTTGTATTGAGCAGTCCATGCTTGTTAATTAAATCCCCAGTTGGAGCTCAGCTGAGCTATATTCACTTTCTCAGAGAATGCTGCTCTCTAGCACAGCGAGGCTTTGCAGTTTGCTGTTGGGGAGGGGGCTCTTGGCTCTGTTCCACAGTTTTTACTTACAGATTTTATGCTGTAATCTTGGGCATTCCTCCCAATTCAGGTTGGTTTATGATGAGTGGACAGTCGTGGTTGTCCCCCCGCAGTTTCTCCGGATTATTTACTAGTTGTTCCTGGTTGTTTATTAGTTGTTCCACGGGAGTAACTAGCTTCCACTCCTCTCAATGCCACCATCTTGCTGCTGTATACATACATTATTTTTGATTGTCACAACTCTGTACATAAGTAATGTTATCTACCTATTACAAAGAAGAAATCTGACACTTAAAATGTCTGAAAAGAGCATGGGTCTTAGAAATGAATGTTTTGAGTCCTGGCTCTGTCACCTATTAGGTATGTGATTTGGGGCAATCATTTAACATTTGTAGGCCTTTGTTTATCTATCTGTACTAGGCAATGAAGATATTTGCCTCACAGGGTTGAGCCAAGCCCCTTACCTGACCTAGAACAGGTGTTCATATTTTCCCTCTTTCCATATTCTGAAGATAGGCTCTGATTTCTGGGCCATGTTGGATAAATCAAAGTGCCACAAAGTCCACCAGCAATTATTCAAGAGTTGATTAATCTCATTAATTCAGAGTATGGTCATTTGACATTAAAGATAGTTTGACCTGAGTTTCAGCTAAAATTTACATTTAAACCATATCTGGGAAAAAAAGAACATTTTGCTAATCAAGTTCTTAAATTATTGTAGGAGGGAGATTATATTTAAGCAACTTAAAAGAAGAGCTTTTGGAAACTGAGCATTTTGTATGCACAATTAGAAGCTCATTTATAAATCAATTTTCAAGACAGTTTCAGCTTTATTCATCTGAAAACACTGCATTCATTCCTTCCACATAGTATGAAGCACCTACTATGTCCTATGAACTGTTCTAGGTACTTGAGATATATCAGAGAATTAAAAAAATAGACCTGCTCTTATGGTGTTTACTTCTGGTCAGGAAAGACAGGTGAAAAGCAAAAATAAATTTGCAAATTATATATAGTATTAGAAGTATATAAGTCTAATGAGAAAAATAAAACAAGGGGGGTATATAAGGAATTGAAATTTTAAACAGGGCTGTCATCATTTAAAAGGTGATATTTGAACAAAGATGAAGGAGATGAGGAAATGGGTCATTTGGCCATCTAGGAGAACAACAAATACAAAGGCCCTTGGGCAAGAATGTGCTCAGCTTTTATTCAGAAAACACTTAAATAGCTCTTACTAGAAGCACTATTCTAAGCACTTAAAAATATTAACAGCCTCCCAACAACTATGCGAATTAGATACTGTTATTTTTTTTTCCCGGATAAGGAAACCTAAGGCACAGATACGTTAAATAATTGCCCAAAGTCATGTAACTCTCAAGTGGTAAAGTTGGGATTGGGACTCAGGTAGTCTCTCTAGAGATACATGCTTTTAAGCACCAAAGTATGATATGTTTAGGAGCAGTGAGGAGATGAGGTCCCATAACTGGGGACCAGATCCTATAAGGCCTTAAAAGTCATTGTTAAGGATTTGGGAATGATATAGAGAACGATTCAAAGGGGCTTGAATATATATATGTGTATTTTTTTTTTCAGAAATTTCCAAAGCATTTACATACTTTAGATATGTATACTCTTGGCAGTTAATATGCTTACAAAAGAGGATCTCTATTTATGGGAACAAATAAAATTTGGTATGTATAATTTAGAGATGATATCCTATCAAATAATATTTGTGTAAGAGTCATCTCTTCTGTTTTTAAAGTCTTACAAGAACCTCTCTATTATGTGGCTCTAGAAACAACTTGTGTACTTGGCTATGCTTGGGGCAGCAAGCAAGTTTTGACCACAAAACTTTGTTTTCCTACTTTGAAGGGAAAAACAGTTTACAGGAGCAAATGGGCCACCTAAGGTAGGTCCTGTCTACATACCAAAGGTGATGGGTGAATGGTGCTTCCTTCTTGGGGTTTAAGGTGTCAGTGCCTTAAGGGGTCACAAGCCTACACTGGAGTCATGGCCTCAAGTGTGACATGATCCTGAGCCAACTGACCTTGAGAATAACTAGAGTTCTCGGGCTCAAGCAACTCACCCTGGAGCAGCTCAGGAGTAAGTCTGGAGAAGAGAAGGAATTAGGGAGCTTATATAGTCATCTAAGAATGATTTTAATGATCATCATAATAGCCAAAACTTATTTAGCATTTACTGTATGCCTAACATCAAGCTAAATGCTTTATAAGCATGAGCTAATTAGTCTTATCACCCCCATATTATGGATGAGGAAACTAAAGCTTAAAGAGATTAAGAAAATTGCCCAAGCTCATATACAGCTGTGACTTAAGCCCAGCTCTGTCTGTCACCAAAAAGCAGGTTCCTACTCATTATTTTATACTGTCCAGTAATACAATCCTAAATGCTTATATGAATGTTATTCTTTCTGTACTGTCTTTCTGGAGTTGGCTCCAGTTGTGAATTTCCAACTGCCTCTTGGACATAATTGCAAATATCCCACATGAGATTTATCTCACCCTTAACCGTTTTTCTACTCTTCAGTGTATCAGACACATCTTATGTGCCTCATCAGATTCTCCTGTTGTTATCTCTCAGATTCTCAGAGATCTGTCTTAGCTACTACTGCAGCTGACTGGATTTGTTTGGGCCCATGTAGTTCTGCCACCTGGGACTGGGGCTTATCTGTAATTTCCCACCTTGGCCCTCCCCTTTGACTGCCACTGAACAACCAGGCTCACCAGAATTTCTGGCTTCTCTCTTTACTCCCAACCAGGATTAAATGCCACATCATGGAACACTGGATGTGTTTTGCTGAGAGGCTGGTAATGGGAATGGATGACACAACCCAGAAGTATGGGGAAATTAAGTCAGGTGGGGTAAACTTTGACCAGTGGGAAATAGGAGACAAGAAGAAACCAAGCAGATGGGTTCCCTCTCTTTTCTTCCTATAAAGAACTTATCTGAAGCATATTTTCACCACATAGGCTGTCTAGAGATAGTCTGCTTGGACAAGCAGACATACCTTCCATCTCTTTGTGTACTGTGTATCATCTTGCCTTGCTTCTCATCTTTCTCTTTTTCTCCTCTCACTTTCCCTTACTTTATGCCCTGGGATTGCACCTCCTAATTAAAATATTAGGATTAATTCTTGCTTCAAGTTCTATTTTTCTAGAAAACATGGTCTAAGACATTCAGGCTCAATTTCTCCAAGGGAACTACTACTTCCCAAATTTTTCAGGCTCAAAGCCAAGCTTCCTAGAGTGTATTTTAAAGGATGATAGCAACTGATAATAGTATTGTCAATATTGTCAGTACCTGACAGAATTCATGTATTACCCCCCCAAAAGATGACACAGACCGTTATTTAATAAATGCAGTTTATTTGAAAGAAAAAAAGTAATTAAAATATTCTTGGTGGTAAAAAGATTTTGAACCAGTAGCTAAAAAACTAGCCTAGGCTTAGAAACCTCACTTCTAAATCCATTCATGTCCTGAGTATCTCACAACTGGCCTTTCCATGCCTTTCTAGTCCTGCCCTGGTTTGGGTCCCTGTGACTTTCAGTTGGACTATTATAATAGCTTCCTAATTTGTTTTTTTGTTTCCACATTCTCCTACTTTTTTTTTCTTTAATAGAGAAGTTGTGAGTTTACAAAATAATCATACGTAAAATAGAGAACTCCCATACACCACTCTACCACTAACACCTTGCATTGGTGTGGAACATTTGTTACTATTGATGATAGCACTTTTTAAATAACTGTACTATTTTTTTAACAGTAGTTACCTTTGTTAAAATTGATGAAAGATGATTAAAATAGTTCTATTGTCCATTATTTACATTAAATGTATTTTCTCCCTATATACCACTTTATTATTACCACCTTGTATTAATATCGTACATTTGTCATAATTCATGAAAGAATATTTTTATACTCATGCTATTAGCCATAGTCCATAGTCTACAGTAGAGTTCACTGTGTGGTACTGTCCTATGTTTTATCTTTTAATTTTTATTCTAGTGATATATACATCCTAAAGTTTCTTCATTTAACCACATTCACTTATACAATTCAGCGCTGTTGATTACATTCACAATAATGTGCTACCATTCCCACCATCCATTTCCAAACCTTTACCATCAGCTTAAATAGAAAATCTATACAAATTAAGCATCAACTCCCCATTCTCTAATCCCAATCTGTCTCCTGGTAACCTATATTCTAGATTCTAACCCTATGAGTTTGCTTATTATAATTAGTTCATAACAGTGAAATCATACAATATTTGTCCTTTTGTACCTGGCTTATTTTAATCAACATAATATGCTCAAGATTCATCTATATTATCACATTCATCAGGATATCATTCCTTTTTATGGATGAATAATATTCCATCATACATATATACCACATATTGTTTTAACATTCATCAGTTGATGGACACATAACTGTCTTTTGGCAATTGTGAATAATGCCACCATGAACATCAGTGTGAAAATATCTGTTTGAATCCCTGCTTTCAGTTCTTCACGGTACATACCTAGTAGTGGGATTACTGGATCATATGGTAATTCCATACTTAGCTTCCTAGGGAACTACCAAACTGTCTTCCACAGTGGCTGCACCATTTTATATTCCAACTGGCAATGAATGAGTGTTCCCATTTCCCCACATCCTCTCCAATACTTGTAGTTTTCTGTTTTTGTTTTTTTTTTTTAGTAGTGGCCAATCTAGTAGGTGTGAAATACCTCATTGTGCTTCTGTTTGCATTTCCCTAATAGTTAGTGATGTTGGGCATCTTTTCATGTGCTTTTTAGCCATTTGTATTTCTTTTGAGAAATGTCTATTCATCTCTTGCCAATTTTTAAATTGGGTTGTTTGTCCTTTTATTTTTGAGTTGTAGGATTTCTTCATATATTCTAGATCTTAAACCCTTATTGGATATATGATTTCCAAATATTTTCTCCCATTGAGTAGGTTGTCTTTTCACTTTCTTGACAAATTCTTTTGATGAACAAGTTTTTAATTTTGAGGAGGTCCCATTTATCTATTTTTTCTTTTGTTGCTTGTGCTTTCCATGTAAAGTCTAAGAAACCATTGCCTACCACAAGTCTTGAAGATGCTTCCGTATGTTTTCTTCTAGGAGTTTTATAGTCCTGGTTCTTATATTTAGGTCTTTGATACACTTTGAGTTAATTTTTGTGTATGTAGTTAGATAGGGGTCCTCTTTCATTCTTTAGCTTATAGATATCCAGTCCTTCTGGCACCATTTGTTGAAGAGATTGCTCTTTCTCAGTTGAGTACACTTGGAAGCCTTCTTAAATATCAATTGGCCATATATGTGAGGGTCTCTTTCTGAACTCTCAATCCAATTCCATTGGTCAATATGTCTATGTTGTTTTAGCTACTGTAGCTTTATAATATGCTTTAAAATCAGAAAGTGTGAATTCTCCAACTTCATTCTTCATTTTCAAGATGTTTTTGGCTATTCAGTTTCCCTAACCCTTCCAAATAAATTTGATAATTGGCTTTTCCATTTCTGCAAAATAAGCTGTTGGGATTTTGATTGGGGTTACATTGAATCTTTTTTTTTTTAATTGAGATTGTTCACATACCATGCAATTATCCAAAGATCCAAAGTGTGCAATCAATCAGTTGCCGCCAGTACCATCATACAGCTGTGCATCCGCCACAATTAATTTTTTTCAATTTTTAGAACATTTTAATTACTCCAGAAAAGAAATACAGACCAAAAAAAGGAAACTTAAATCCTCCCATGCCCCCTAACTATCCCCTTCCATTGTTGACTCATAGTATTGGTATAGTACATTTGTTACTGTTGATGAAAGAACGTTAAAATACTACTAACGGTAATTAGTTTGCAATAGGTATATTTTTTCCCTATATGCCCCTCTATTATTTTTTTTTAAGTTTCAGAATAGTATTTAATTTTCAGATAATTATAGTCATCTTATTTGATATCACAAAATAGTGGCTGTGTTATAAATTTTACAGATGAGGATATTGCACTATTCTCACCATACCTAGGTTGCAGAATAAATCTGAATACAGATCAATACTTCCCCTTCTTCCTCCTTTATATATTTACAAACAGGCCTACACATAACCCTTGCTATTCAAATTATTTTTATCTGAACCAAGGAACTAAATGCATTGAGATAATTTTGTTTTATTTATAGGAATTCCCACTGAACTATACAAGCTTAGGGATCAGAGAGTAAATAGATTTTTTTTTTTGTCAAACCCTCTATCTGAAATCAGAAGCTAAAATGGTTCAGTATTTTCCATTAATGATGCAATAAATAGCAAATCTTGGGTCCACAATTAATGTTCTTTTGTTTCAGAGTATGAAATAGAAGTTAAAAATTGCCATTTAATTTAGTGTTTCAATGACTACAATAACAGATGTCTCTTCATAAATAAATAGACATTTTCACCAACACTGCTCCCTAGATGTCTTTGCTCTATATAGCTCATGCCTATCTCCAGACAATGGCATCTAATTTATATCAACCAATAAAACATAATTGAGAATACACATTTTTCAATGTTCTCAAAAAGTATAGGAGTATTCCTTTGGATTTTCAAAAGAAGTCTATATTTTCAGACTTAAATTTAATAGTTTTTAATTATTCTTAGTCTAATTTCTGTTTTATCAATTAGGAAACTAAGAGTCATCTTACAAGTTAAGTGAGATGACCACATTTACAATCAGCAAGTCAGAAAAGTGAAGCAAGTATCTTCATCTTCTGACTTCCAGTGTTTCAGAAAGAATGCCATATGATAAACCTGAGTTATCCATTTGAAATAGAGTGAAAGAAATGGTAGCATGGAATAGGATGTGATACCAAGTATGTTTTCTCCTTCATAGTGTCACCATTCTGCAATGTCTGTTTATTCCTCTCTGAAATACAGAATTAAAAATAATTTAATATAGGGTTGTGTCTTATGATGACTATGATGATAATAATGCCAAACTTATATTCAGTGGTCACTATATGGCTTAAAAAATGCATCTTCATCTAATATTATGGAACCTTTCTCCATATCTCTCTCTCCTCTCCCCATTTCTCTGTCAGTATGGCTCCCTTTAGTATCTCAAGTAGGGCAGGTCTTTTATTAGCAAAATCTCTCAGCATTTGTTTGTCTGTGAAAAATTTAAGCTCTCCCTCAAATTTGAAGGAGAACTTTGCTGGATAAAGAATTCTTGGTTGGAAATTTTTCTCTCTCAGAATTTTAAATATGTCATGCCACTGCCTTCTTGCCTCCATGGTGGCCTCTGAGTAGTCACTACTTAGTCTTATGTTGTTTTGTTTGTATGTGGTGAATTGCTTTTCTCTTGCTGTTTTCAGAACTTGCTCCTTCTCTTCAGTATTTGACAGTCTGATCAGAATATGTCTTGGAGTGGGTTTATTTGTATTTATTCTATTTGGAGTTCACTGGACATTTATGCTTTGTGTATTTATGTTGTGTAGAAGGTTTGGGAAATTTTCCCCAACAATTTCTTTGAATACTCTTTCTAGACCTTTACCCTTCTCTTCCCCTTCTGGGACACTAATGAGTCTTATAGTTGGATGTTTTATTTTATCTATCATATCCCTGAGGTCCATTTCAATTTTTTCAATTTTTTTCCCCATTCTTTCTTTTGTTCTTTCATTTCCATTTTGTTGTACTCCAGGTTGCTGAATCATTGTTCAGCTTCCTCTAGTCTTGTACTATGAGTATCCAGAATCTTTTTAATTTGGTCAACCGTTTCTTTTATTTCCATAAGATCATCTGTTTTTTTTATTTACTCTTGTAATTTCTTCTTCATGCTCTTTTAGGCTCTTCTTCATGTCTTTCATATCCTGTGCCATGTTCTTCTTCATGTCCTTTGTATCCTGTGCCATGGTCTCATTGTTTGTCTTTAGTTCTTTGATTAATTTCTCCAAGTACTGCATCTCCTCTGATCTTTTGATTTGGGTGTTTGGGTTTGGGTTATCCATATTGTTTGGTTTTCTCACATGCTTCAAAATTTTGGTTGTTTTTGGCCTCTTGGCATTTGCTTAACTTGATAGGGTTCTTTTAGGGTGTGTATGCTTCAAATACTTCTCTCTAATTTGTCAGATGTACAGCTTAGTGGCATACACTTTCTCTAACTAACCAGCAGGTGGCATCTGCGAGCCACCTATTCCCCTCAAGCCAGTTCTCCCCAACTTTGTCTTTGTGGTGTGTGGGGGTCTGATTCTTTTGGGGTCCAATTGGTGCACCAGTTTTGCGTGTGTAGTTGGTGCTGTCCGCCCTGAATGTGGGGTGTGTGTCTGAATGGTTAGAGAGTGAGGGCGGCTTTAACAATCAAACCACCCAGGTGTTCCTAGAGATTTAAGGCTGTTCCAAGAGTCTAAACCTTCAGTTCAGTCTCACCACAGATTGTCTCTGCCGCTGACCCACAAGTCCTTGGTATTGGTGTATGGTCCCTGGGATTTCCAAGTGGGGCCCTCTTCCAAGCTGTGCCCTTCTAAGGCCTCAGCTGAGAGAAGGCTGTGCTACGTCACAGGTGCGCACTGACCCTCAAGGGAATTTCGGAGCCACAGGGCCATTTATGGGCATTTTCAGGCTGCTGAAAGGATCACTGAATGGGGCATGTCAATTTCCCCCCCTTTGCACAGCTCTGCCTTCCCAGCTCCAGGACAATCAGCTGTGGGTGCATGAAAGGCCACTGTCCACGCCCGATTCTGTGGTGTGTGCATGTGATGCTGGAAATACTTCCCATCACCCTGGGTTTTTTCTTGGCGCAGCTCTGGGTTGTGGCTCCAGAGCAGGCAGGAGCATGCCCAGCCCACCAGGAAGATGGCTGCAAGGGGCCTGGGTTTTTTTCCCCTTTTGGCTAACCTCTGCCTGCCTCGCTCTGAGACAGGTAGCAGCAGATGCACGAAAGGCTATCGTCCATGCCAGATACTGAGGTGTACTCACAGGTAGTGGAGATGCCATTCCTGCCATGCTTCCCTGTGCAGTTCTCGCTGCTGGATCCGCAGCCACTTTTGGGTTTTTAAAAAAGTAGTCCAACTCCAAACACCAACATACGGTTTCCCCACACCACAGTGTGGCTGCCAGATATTAAGCAGACTTACTCACTCATTTCAGAATGCAGACTCCCGGTTTCACCAAGTGCATGGTCCCTGTGGATTAGCAGACCTTGTCCAGCTGGTGCATTGCTGGAACTGGTGTTCTGGGTGACTTTCTGGCTTTTATCTAGTATTTTTTACTGAGGTGTTTTGTTTTGTTTTGTTTTCCCTGTTTCTCCTAACCACCATCTTCCAGAGGTCCAGATCCACAGTTTTTACTTGCAGATTTTATGCTGTGATCTCGGGCATTCCTCCCAATTCAAGTTGGTGTATGATGAGTAGGTGGTCACATTTGTCTCCCCGCAGTTATTCCAGCTTATTTACTAGTTGTTTCTCATTTTTTTAGTTGTTCCAGGGGGACTACTTGGCTTCCACTCCTCTCTATGCCACCATCTTAGATCATTCCCTGCACTGAATCTTTACATCATTTTGGATAGAATTGACATCTTAATGATATTTAGTCTTCCAATCTGTAAACATGGAATGTCCTTCCATTTATTTAGGTCTTCATTGATTTCTTCAAGCAATGTTTTGTTGTTTTCCATACAAGTCCTTTACATGCTTGGCTAAATTTATTCCTGGACTTTTGATCCTTTTAGTTGCTATTGTAAATGGAATTTTTTTTCTCCATTTCCTCCTCAAATTGCTCATTACTAGTGTATAGAAATACTGTTGATTTTTGCATGTTGACCTTCTATCCTGACACTTTGCTGACCTTGTTTATTAGCTCTAGTAGCTTTCTTGTGGATTTTTCAGGATTTTCTATATACAGGATCATGTCATCTGCAAATGGTGAAAGTTTTCCTTCTTCCTTTCCAGTTTGGATGCCTTTTTTTTTTTTTTTTTTTTTTTTTGGAGGAGAAAAGAATTTATTTACGATCTTGCAAGATGGGGCGTCCAGCCAAACACGCGGAAGGCTGGCGCCCCAGAGGAAGAGAATGGCGATGTTTAAATCTCCTACTCCTAATTCGCAAGTCCCTCCCCTGTTTCCCCATTGACTGGGTACTACAGAGGTTACAGCCTATCCGAGAACACTAACTAATTCATCTTTTGAGATTTTAATTTGTACAGCCAATCCCAGAGAGCCAACTAGCTCATTATTGAGATTTTGAACTGATTAGCCAATGCCCCCCCAAATTTTTATTTTTTTGCTGTGAGTTCCCACCTCTGATACTACCTCATGTCTCTTTACATCAGGCAGATTCTCTCTTCTCTTTGTCTGGGGCTTGTTTAAACTGGTTTTGCCTCCATTTCCCTTATTCCATGCTGTCTCTATGTGAAAACGAAACTTATTCCTTTCTTACAGATTCCCTCCTCTTTTTTTTTAAACACTTTTAGTTTTCACATTTTAGATTCTCAAATTTGCTAAGGGCTTTTTTACATTCCTCATCATAGGGATCTTTCTTATTTTTGATTCTAGTGGTTTTGATGGCTTTCTGAACTAGCCTTTGAGCACACGGGATTATGTAGCACTCAGCTGTTATAAACATTTTGGCTGGAATGATAAGGAAAATTAAAATAGATGTTGCAATTCCTTTCCATTTCTCGAACCAATTTTCCAACCATTCTATGACTGGGTTGTTAATGCTAGAATTCTTTTCTAGTTTCTGAAATAAGGCTGTTAAGCCTTGTAGGGCGTTGATGATAGTTCCATTAGGCGCGGTATTATAGGGGATGAATGTGCGACAATTTCCCCCAACTATAGCACAGACGCTTCCTTTTTCAGCTAGCATCATGTCTAGGGCCATTCTGTTTTCCCATGCCATTCGGCTAGTGGCATCTAACTGTTCTGCTATTTCTTTAATGACATTCCTGGTATAGTTGATAAATTTTAGCTGATGATTGACATTTTTATTGATGGTGACCCACCAGAATAAGGACGATTTAAATTTTGCAGCTAATTGATTTTTAGCTTTAAACTCATTAGGAACTTTCTGGGGAACCCCTATACTATCTACAAACATTTTTTATTGAAGGAATTAGGTACACTTTGTACATTTTTCTTTTCTCCTTTGCCTTGGGTTGGTACTTTATTACTTTCAAATGCCAGGGTAAATGAGATAGCCAATTGAACCAGAGCACAGGTTCCTCCCCACCTTTCAGGTAGTGTTGGCCAGAGGATGCCCTTCCCACAGTACCACCAAAGGTCTGCTCGGGGTATAGTTAGGCTGGAGAAGTTGCCAGTACTATCCTTGCTCACATTCCACACCTGTGTACACAGAGCCATGGTACCAAGATCCTGGAGCCCTTCTTCCCATCTGGAGAGACAGGCAGAGTGGTTTCCGGGACCGAGGTGAGACGCTGGTATGGCTTTGACACTTCCCTCCTGGACTGGAGGGAAAAGGGAGGACAACGTACTACAACTTTCACCAGGAGTAGCATTTTGAAAGAGGAGTGTTATACATTTAAACTCCCTTTCATGCTTTTTCATCCCCAAGGGGAAGGGCATAATCTGAACAGTGGGTTGTTTGGTTGTACAAGCATAACAGTCACTTCTGTTTAGACTCTGGATGGTATGTTTGCCCCATTCTACCCAGGCATTTGTATTTCCATAACCTGTCTCTATTTCTGTGGTTTGCTCTAAGTCTTTGGTCTTAAGTATTCTAATGACCTTGGGGTCAATTTGTACTGGAGAGTTAAATTCCAGCCAAGTTTCCCTTAATGGTTTTTCCTCCAACCTGGGTAAGACCCATCCCTCATACTGTGTGGTCCACCAAGCAGTGTTCGAAGAATAACAAGGGTTAGGTGTCTCATAAGTTATACTCTCAAATGTTCGCCCCCCAACAATCTTGCTTTCTATTTGAACAGTCTGCTTACATAAATGCTTATATTCCTCCCTCAGTTGTTGCTGATGTTTTAGATTTTTACAGCTCATTACTTGACAAACATCAAATTGTACAGTTTGAGACTTTAAGCCTTTGACTACACTTATAACCAGCTTAGCAGAACCTGTTACTCCTTGAATATAGAACATTATGATCAGCATAAGCAATTTCATCATTAAGCTATACACAGAGCACAATGCAAACATAGGGTTTAATCCAGCCCTTTCTCCCTTCTAATATGTTCCTTTAACTGTTGCCTATTTAAAGTGATCCTTAGGGGATCTGAGGTAGGAGTCACTTTCCAGGATTCAGGTTGAGTTGCTGGATACTTATCGTCTGGTTCAGGCACCGGTCCCTTCACTTGTGTGTAATGAGTCCAGCCTCTTTCTGCCATTCAGACTGCCGTCTCAGTTGTCAGCAAGACTTGATAGGGTCCTTCCCAGATCGGTTGAAGTCTGGATTCTTTCCACGACTGGATCAGAACCCAGCTGCCAGGCTGATGTCGATGGGCAGCAAATTCAAGAGGCGGGGTCTGAGCCAGCAGTCCACGGTGCCTGAGAGATGATAAAGTAGAAGACAAGGCCAGTATATAATTCTTAAGAAAAAGATCCTTTGTGTCTAGGGAGGGGAGCTCTCCAGTCCTCCTGGGGAAAGGCAAACCAAAAACCAAAGGCCTACACCTTGTAATTGCCTAAGTACTAAATTACACATGGCTTGCACCCCTCTAATGACTCCCCTAGTGTAAAACTGCTAATACCTGCTTTAGGTACAGACACAACTTACCAACATTTCAGGCTAGAACAATTAGACTAAAGGACAACAATAATTTACAATAACCTAAGATTAATGAACATAAAAAGGCTTACCACTCTTAAATGCTAACTTAAAATTCAGTTTTTAGTACACCTAGTTTAGTGATGCTTGAATATACGTGATTCACATATATGCATACCCTGAACATACACACAAGTTTTGCTGTTAGATGAGTAAAAACCCACTCTCCAGGGAGAGGAGGACAAGCCTTGGTGTGTAGTATTTGACAATATATGTGGTGTCTTTATTCCTATTAGACTTAATGTTAAGATAGCAACCTGGCATTACCAAATGGAGACCTGGGAAGAGATATGAACCATTCACTGTTCTAAGTTTGTTTAATTCAGCTTTAGTGAACCTTAAACCCTTTTATAGGAACATTTACTTGCACTTTGAGTATGGACCTTTTGCTTTTGCCCAAAATATATCAGAAAAATTATTCTGCTTTTTACAAGAATACACAGTCTCATATATCTGGAATACAGACACATATAACTTATATACACACTCATAACCATACGAAACAGACATACATTCCCATTTACAAGCATGTATAGCCAATACACTACTGTTACACATACATAGAAAACTTTTACACAGTTTTTCTCACTTTTTTTCATTTTTCACACTATTGTGAAACTGCACACAATTGCCCAGCTTTAGAGTACACACAAACTAGTATACGCTATAAAGACACAAAGAAATAGCTTCAGTTTACTATAGATGAGTAAAAAAAAAAAAAAAAAAAATTTTGCCAAGTTTTAAATTACACACTGACAAACTTTAACAGTTTGAAAGACTCTTACGTAATTATATTACATGCTTTTATTACATACAAATACAACTATCCCACATTCCTGTGTAAACATACAACTTAAACTCCCATTAGATTCATGAAGTTTTAACTCTCAGAATGCATCCAAATACAGTCCTAAAAAATGTGCATTTAACTTTCTATATACCCTGATACACACATTAAGGGACTTTAAATGTAGCTTCCACATGCCTTAGACTTAATTACACAGCACACTAAAATATGTAAATGTATTTATTAATACCTGTTTAGCCCCACATAAGTATATGAATAGAGAATCACACAAACCCCATGCTACAAATTTCCTTCCTCCTTTTTTTTTTTTTTTTTAAACTGCTCCAATTACTTCTCTATCTCACTTTTGTCTGTTTCCTCCCTGGCTTGTTGACTCTCTGAATATTTCCTCTAATGGCTTATTCAGCCATTCATCGATTTTTGGATCTTCTCTGAATATTAGGCTAAAATTCCTTTATATAGCTGACCTTTTAAAGTCTGAGTTATTAACAGAATGACATTGTATTCTTGGGGCTTGAGGGAGTGGGAGTCCAACCCTTTTCAGAGGCTTTTGTGGCAGCCCTTTTCTTTTCAAAGTCTGGGGTGATGTTGGGGAGATTACCTTTTTGGCCCCACCCTTCTTAAACATCGGGGTGCCACCCAGACTCTGCCTCTTCGGGGTAAAGGCTCTACCTAACAGTGGGGTGGCAGCCAGGCTTTTCCCATTCCCCTGGGAATGTGCTCCACCCTCTGGGTCCTGAGGCGGCAAAACTTTTCTAGAGCATTGAGGCGGAAGGCCCACCCTCAACCCCCAGGGCAAACGCACCCTTTTCATGCATGTGGGCCACTCCACTCTCCCAGCCTGAGACCACTTGACTTCAAACCTCAACTTTCATCGTTCTTTGGGGATATGGGTACAGCCAATTTTATTTTAGGTGGATGCAGTCTCTCTCTTTCTCTCATAGCCGCCCTCTTTCCCATTTCCCTTTCTTCTCCCAAGAAAGGGATATTTACATAAACCAGATTTTAAGAATCAAGTTAATTGTTATTCAGCTAGCCTTGCTAGGCTTTTTATTAATGATTCTTACCTTCCTTTCTTTAAGAGCCTTTAGAAACAGAAACTTTTGGAAATCTCTCCATTTTTTTTTTTTTAACTTTTGGTGGGTTGTAATTACTGGAGCAGTCAGCATTAACTGGCTCTCCAATTGCCTGGGGGCATAGACTGCTTCCACCAAAACCTCAAGCTTTAATGGTTCCCGCCCCAGTGGGGGAGGGGAAACCATAAGGTGGGGGAATGCTTATCCCAGGTTTTAGTTTCTTTTTTCCCTGCAGCCACCACATGGCACAGTTCAATTCTGCCTTGGAAAAAGGTTTATTTTTATTAACATGACACACGAGGTCAGCACAAAGCCAACTCTTATCTGCCTTATATTTTGGCCAGAATATATTTGGCAGCAAAATGCTTTTTTTTTTTTTTTTTTTTAAACATAACAATAATATTTGATCATTTTCTTTTACCCTTTCCCTTGGTCCAATTACTTTTAGCCCAATGTTTTAACATGTTTCCCAATGGATTATTTAGAGGAATGTTCCCCGGGGACCCTAAAGGTACCCCCTTCCCTTTATTCCCGGCCGGCTGACTGCCTCTATTCCCCATTCTGAGTCTTGCCTGAGCATCTTTCCCTTAGGATCAGCTCTAGGCTCATCAGAATGTCCCCATTCTGAGTCTTGTTTGGGCATCTTTCCCTCAGGATCAGCCCCAGACTTTCAGAATGCTTTAACCACCAAGGTAATATAATATTTCTTTCCTTACCTTGGTCCGTGCACGGAGTTGCCTGGTTAACCAGAGGCAGGCCTTTTCTTTTCCCCCTTTTCTCATCCACAACCGGCAGATCCAAGCGTCTGGTCTCGGGCCCTTTAGCTGCCGGAGATGGGCCCCCAATGGCGGAGTCCGAGACCGCTCAATCAGCGGGGCGCGCCTTCCCTTTGTCCACCTCGGGGGTCCCCCTCCGAAGCTTTGGATCCCGGACGAGCCCCCAAGTTGTCGGAAATAAAGTGGTACCTGTAAGGGAATAAACGCTCTCTCGGTTCTGGAGGAGAAAAGAATTTATTTACGATCTTGCAAGATGGGGCATCCAGCCAAACACGCGGAAGGCTGGCGCCCCTGGATGCCTTTTAATTCATTTTATTGCCCAACTGCTCTTGTTAGAACTTCTGGCAAAGTGTTGAATAACAGCAATGATAGTGGGCATCTTTGCCTTATTCAGATCTTAGAGCAGAAGCTTTCAGTCTTCACCACTAAGTATAAGGTTAGCTATGGGTTTTCATATATGCCCTTTATCATGTTGACAATGTTTCCTTCTATTCCCCTTTTTCAAAGTGTTTTTATCAAGAAAATATGCTGGATTTTGTCAAATGCCTTTTCTGTATCAATCAAGATGATCCAATGGTTTTCCCCCTTCAATTTGTTAATGTGGTATATTTCATTAACTTATTTTCTTGTGTTGCTTGCATACTTGGGATAAAACCCACTTGATCATGGCGTATAATTTTTTTAATGTGCTGTTGGATTCAATTTGTAAGTATTTTGTTGTGGACTTTTGCATCTATATTCATTAGAAAGATTGGTCTGTAATTTTCTTTTCTTGTAGCATCTTTATCTAATTTTGGTATTAGGGTGATATTGTCCTCAAAAATGAATTAGGTAGTGTTTCCTTCTCTGTTTCCTTGTTGATCCTCTCTCTAGATGTTCTATCTATTGATGAGAATGGTATATTGAAGTCTCCAACTATTATTGTAGCATTGTCTATTTTTCCCTTCAGTTTTTCCAATACTTGCCTCATGTATTTTGGGGCACCATGGTTAGGTGCATCAATATTTATGAGTTTTCTTCTTGGTGGATTGCCCTTTTTATTAATGTAATGTCCTTATTTGTCTCTTATAATGGTTTTGCATTTAAAGTCTATTTTGTCTGATATTAGTATAGCTACCTCAGTTCTTTTTTGTACTGTTTGCTTGGACTATCTTTTTCCAACCTTACACTTTTAACCTATTGTTGTCTTTGGGTCTAAGGTGAGTCTCTCGTAAACAGCATATAGTTGGATCATGCCTTTTTATCTATTCTGCCAATCTGTGTTTTATGATTGGGGAGTTTAATACATTAACATTCAATGTTATTACTGTGAATGCAGTACTTACTTCATCTATTTTATCCTTTGGTTTTTATATGTCATATCTTTTTTTTTTTTTTTGCTCTTTCAGCCATTTTTTATTTACAGTTTGTGTTCAATGCAAATCAATTCCATAACATGAGAAGTTACTATGAATCAAAGCATAAATACACAAACACAATATACAATCCAAAACAGATGTATAGCTTTCAAATATAGAGCAAAAGGGAGTGAGTGTTCATTCACACACACAGTAGCTTGTTGGATCTGGTTGTTCCCACGTAGGATTCTAGAGGGGGAAAAAAATGACTGGCTATCAAGACTACTGTGGCCATATTAGATACTGGACAATCAAAGCATCAGTGTGTGACCATGCAAACAAAAACTTCATAAGGTATCTATTTTTAAAAAGATTTCTGTGCATTGAGGCAGTTATAAAAGATTTACTTTCCAGAATCAAGCCAACTTTAGGCTTAGGACCAAGTTCTAACTATCTAAAAAATATTAACTGATATAGAAAGTGTTCCAAATGTGGCTACTCTGATTCATAAAGTTCAAAAAAGTATTTACAGAAGGAGTATAAAAGTTTTTGCGAATTTAATGCAGGATAGGTTCCAGTCCTCACTTCCCAAATACTGGATTTACATTATTTATTTTTGGCTCCTTCACATTTGCCTTTTAAATTTTAAGACCTGTCAATTTTTCTTTCAAAACAGACCACTTATTAAATTGTAAAAAGTATTCAACATATGCAGAAACAAAAAAGCAGCATTTTGAAATTGGTTGAGGTCAATGTGCTTCTACTCTTTGGAATCAGTTTAGCTAAATGAATCTGGTGCTGTTGGTGGATGGGAATGTGATGGGAAATGCCAATCATTTGATTTTACAAGTGTATAAGCAAGATTTATTCATTATGCTTGCACTGGGGGGTAGATTCCAATACATCATTGCACTGGCACATGTCAATTACTACATAAAAAGTCAAATACAATGTCAAATCCAAAGCCTCAGAAATAAAAGAGTTCAGTTCCCAAGAGAACAGTGATAGCTTAACAATGTAAAACTTTTATCTAGAGTTTATCAGCATTAAATTAGTATTGGTGAAACAGTACATGTAGAATTTACAGTAACACCTGGAGGTTCCTTCTAATGTACACATAAATAGAATCATGGAAGCTTTTATGTTACCTAATCATTTCATGGCCCTGTATATTTAATGTACCAAATGAAAACTGAATCTCAATTCCACACCCCATTGCTTCTCTCTAGGAAAGAGAAAATCTATTTGTTTTTCAAGGTAGAGTTTTAATTGTCCATATTTCTTAAGTCACATTTAAGGAAATCCTCTCTTCATTTTGGATGTTGTCTGTCTTCATCTTCTACATAAAACTCCAGCAGAATTAACATTGGCCTTCATTATCTAGTCAAATCCTTCACATGTTCTTCAAACCAATCAAATTTGGGATTCTCAACATTTTCTGTATCAATAAGGTGTAGAACCAGTAGATTTGATGAAGACCCGTTTTCTCCTTGCCACACTGGACTTCAGATGCCATTTGGGTTGGGTTCAGAAGATGGGGAAGCATAGATGTTTCTTGACCTGAGTCTCTTAGCAGTAAAGATGTAAAAGGGGGAGTGAGATCACGAGGAGGCTGGCTGTAGACTGCAGGGCATCACCTCCTGGGGTGGTGACATTAGTTGTACTTGGGGCAGCCGAGGTACTGTGGGTGGAGTTACTTGAAAGTGTTATGGCAGTTGTTTGATTTGAATAAATCTGCATGGGTAAGAGCAGCGCCAGAAGCAGCAGCCCCAGTCCGAGCCTGGCCACCATCGCTTTGCCCATGTCTGCTCCGTTGGCGCGCTGTGACTCTCGCTGTATGCTGGGTGCGTGGAGAACCACTGGCTAGGGGCAGGCTCAGGCAAGGTCTATGTCATATCTTTTTTGTGTGTTTCTTTTTACACTTTTAGTTACCTTTACTCATATCTTCATTTCTTCACTCTGCTCCATGCCTCTCTTTCCTGTCTTTTCCTTTCAGCCTGAAGAACTCCCTTTAGTATTTCTTGTAAGGCAGTGTCTTCTTGATGAACTCTCTCAGTTTCAGTTTATCTGTAAATATTTTAAACTCTCCCTCATTTTTTAAGGTCAGTTTTGCCAGATAAAGAATTTTTGGCTGGCAGTTTTTCTTTCAGTACCTTAAATATATACCACTCACTACCTTTTTGCTTCCATACTTTCTGATGAGAAATCAGAATTCAGTCTTATTGAGGATCCCTTGTATGTGACAAATCATTTTTTCTTCCTGCTTTCAGGATTCTTTCCTTATCTTTGCCATTTGGCATTCTGATTAGTATGTCATGGAGTAGTTTTATTAGGATTTATTTTGTTTGGAATATGTTGTGCTTCTTGGATATGTGTATTTATGTCTTTCATAAGAATTAGGAAACTTTCAGCCATTATTTCCTCAAATATTCTTTCTGTCTCTTTTCCCTTCTCTTGTCCTTCAGGGACACCCATGACACATATGTTTTTGTGCTTTGCACTGTTATTCAAATCCCTGAAATTCTGCTTGATTTTTTCCATTCTTTTCTCTATCTGTTCTTTTGTCTGTAAGATTTTGATTGTCTTATCTTCTAGTTCACTGATTCTTTCTTCTGCCTTTTCAAATCTGCTGTTGTATGTCATTAGTGTATTTTTACTCTCTTCTATTGTGCCTTTGTTATTTCATACTTTCAATTCTTCTTTGTGCTCACCCAGTGTCTTCTTAATAGCCTTTATTCTTTAGCCATATTTTCCTTCATCTCCTTGATTTGATTTAGGAAATTTGTTTGAACATATTTGATTAGTTTTTCCAAATTCTTTGTCTCCTCTGAAGTTTTAATTTGTTCCCTTGACTGGACCATATCTTCCTATTTCTTAGTATGGCATGTAATTGGCATGTAATTTTTTTTGCTGATGTCTAGGCATCTGATATCTTGAAAAGTTTTCTATGAAGGTAAGTTTCTCTCTCTTGCTTAAGGTTTTATTGTTGATTGGCTTTGTGTTAAGACTCTTCTTTGATGCTTGTTTCAACTTATCCTAGACCTTTCGAATAGCCTGTGTTTAACTAATCAGATTTTTTTGGCTCTTCTTCATCTGATTCTTGCAGTACAATTTTTAAGATTGCACTTTTTGTGCAATTGTTTCACCCTCAGGAGAAAGCTTCCTTTCCTCTAGTCCTTCTCCAGAAATCTTAATGTGTTCTCTTTGGTTTATTTATCCTCTATAGTTTTTTACACTCCTGTCATTGTATCTAGCTGCTTTTGCCTAAAGGGAAGATTCTGGGGGGAGGGTCACCCTGGAGAGGTCTTTCCCAAGTCAGTATTACCCAGCCAAAACAGGGCCAGGGACCCACAAAGGGGGCATAGACTGGCTCCAAGTTGCCCTGGGGAAGGGATCAGGATGGACACCAGAAGCCTCTTTGACAATTCCCTGAAGCTGTGCTTTCCTAGCCTGACCAGCAGATGGTGCCTTTTGGAAAACTGTTCCCCACAACCCTGAGGAGGCACTGTATTTTTATGTCTCCACCACTTCTGCCCATCTGGGGTGGAAACAATCGCTTCCACCCCAGAACAGTTATTTCAGGCAGTTCCTGCCTGTTTACTAGCTATTTTGGAGGAAGGACTGAGTCCTGGAGCTCCCTACTCTGCCAGCATCCCCATAAGTCCCTCCACATTCTTCAACTTTTGATACTACCTGAATACCATTTCCACCATGTAAACAGTCCTAAAAATTAATTTTATCTTGCTCCCCCAATCCCCACCCAAAAAACTTTGGTCACTTCTCACTGCCCATAGAATAATGTTCAAGGGTCCTTTAAAAACTAATCTTAAGTGGCTATATAAAAAAAAGTAAAAGCTGGAATTCAAGTCCCTCCACAAACTGGTCTTGACCTACATTCCCAGCATCATATCAGCTGTGGTGTTTCCCCGTTTGAATTACACACATCAGCTAATCTGGGCTGCCTGCTTTTCCTTAAGTGTGTATTGTACTTTCCTGAGACCACCATGCCTTTCTATTGAACTGGAGAGCAGAAATACTTGTGTATTTTGATAATCTCTCTGGGAAGTGTCAGAATGTCTGCCACCCCCATAACTCCCTTCTAGTGGTTTCTAATAGACAGGATACCAAATTATGTGTCAACTTATCCTGCCACTCCAATCAAAGCCATTTAGGCCACGAGTGGGCACTTAACTTTAGGCAACAGATGTATGCTGATGAGATAGCTTGTCAAAAAAGCTCTGCCTAACAGCCTGTACTTGATGGTGAACAGCCAAACCAATGAGATTCTTTTGGGGAGTCAAATATGAAATACTGAGAGGGAGTTAGCAGTGGGCAGAAGATAACAGATACACAGAAGGAAGGAATAAGGCTGAAGATATGTTGACAGCAGAAACAACAAGGCAATAGAAGCTGAGAAAATAATACAAAGTAGCAAGGGCAGCAGAAGCAGAGAGAGAGGGTAGTTGAGTCACAATAATAGCAGCTAATTAAAGAACAAAGCAACAGAGACCCACTGCTGGAAAGCCACAAGATAACTCAGTTGCTACAGCCATATTATGTGCAGAATCACCTTCCATTTCCCATTGGTCATTACTTAAATTTAGATTGAAGTAACCTGAATGGATCTCTGTTCTGAAAATCAAATTTTCCCTCTTGGACTCTGTGCTAATCAAGACCATGGCAGGAAACTGAAGGCACACTTAGCTGGAATTTTGAGAATAATTTGATGCAGCACTATTTGCAGAAATGTAGGCAGGTAAAGGGAATTAATGAGGAATATTGAGGCACCCAGGGACTAGCAACAGTAAAAAACCAGGGCTGAAGAGACAAGGGAAAGAAATAATGTTATTGGAGTCTGGGAAGAGCTGGAATTGTTGAGAGACACAGGTACTGCCAAAACCATGTTGCTAAAGCAGGTAGGAAAGGAGGAAAAATATCTTAACCACCTTTTTCTCTTACCCTCTGATATCTGTTGATGCCTCTCATTGGCCAAACCCAACTGGAAGACAGAGGGCAAACCCAGAAGATGCCATCTGCCCTTACAGGGGCCAACTGGAAGACAGAGGGCAAACCCAGAAGATGCCATCTGCCCTTACAGGGCACAGAGCCGGCTGGAGAAGGACAGGGGGCTATAGTGTCCTGAAAGATATGTCTACCTTCTAATCCCTGGAACCTATGAATACCTATGAATATCAACTTATAAGGCAAAAGACATGACTAAATTAAGGGTCGTGAGAGGAGGCACTTATCCTAGAATATCTAGATGGGCTCTAATCCCTAAATACAATCACACGTACCCTTATAAGAGAGAGACAGGGAATTTTGAGAGTAAAAAAGATCGGAGCAATATGGACACAAGCCAAGGAAGGCCCACAGCCACCAGAAGCTGGAACAGGCAAGGAATGGATTCCTTCCTAGAGCCTTCAAAAGGAGCATGGTCATGCCGTCACCTTGATTTCAGACTTCTGGACTTTACCACTGTGAAAAAATAAAATTATGTTGTTTTAAGCCACCCAGTTTGTGGTAATTTGTTATTGTAGCCATAGAAAACTAATACAGGAATCAAATGGAGAATAATCAGCACAAAATTCATTCACCTCAAATGCCACATTGACCGTGATGATTTCCTTGATCGCCTTGGCTGGAAATTCTTTTGTCTTCCTTCTGTTTTCCCTTTGGTACTTCTTTTTCAACGATTCATATGATTCAAATTACATATTCCCAAATTACAGTTACTTTTGCATACAAATATATTCATCCTAACAAGATGATGACATTCTTTTTGAGAACATGAGCCTTGTCTTGTACATCTTTTGTATCCCACAAAAATCCTAGCACAGTACTTTGAACAGAGTGAACATTCAGTAATTGGTAAATGAAAAAGAAACCTTCCATTTGTCCATCTGTAAATGGAAAATGACAATTTCCACTGACGTGCCTTTCAGAGATAATAATGATAGTGTTTCCCAGAAACAATTTCTGTACCTGTAACAGAATGATATATCTGGAACACCATTCTTGCTGGAGCAATTCCTCAGAAAAAAAATTGCTTTTATTTTCAGTGTGTCCTCCATTCCATGCGTAGCTGAAGCTGCTTGCAGTTCATGCCAAAGAGGAAAAGACAAGGGATAACTAAGAAAATAAGAAAGCTGAATTCGGTGTTTCCTTAGGAAATTTGATTCATTCAATAAATATTTGTCAAAGGACTATTATATAGAAAGAACAGTTTCATAGATTACATAGATTAAATAGATTTCATAGATTAATGGTACATTCCCATAGCTGGGAAAACACATACACACACACACACACACACACACACACACACACACACACACACGGAATAAAGCATGATTACAAGTAAGTAATTGTCATACAATGTGATGAATGCAGTCTATAAGAGCAAAATGCTATGGAACCAGAAAAAAAGGAATGATTAACTCTACTGATAAGAGTTTCACCAATAAGTCACATTCAAACTGGTCTTGGTAGGAAATCATCAGGTAGAGGTGAAGTGAAGAGCATTCTGGGACCAAGAGAAATAACTTTGTCTAAGCTGTTGCCAAGCAAATCACACCCTCACCTCAGCTCAGCCCTGTTGTATCTGTAGTTGTTCCCATGTGCACAGAGATCTATTTTTATTCACTTTTCTCATAACGACTTTTTAAGAGACGAAGAGAATGCTATTTCCCTATTTCTCATCCAGGTATTTTATATGCCAAAAAAAAAAAAAAAAAAAAAAAGGAAATTAGCAGAAAAGGAAATAAGTTAAAATATCCATTCAATAATGAGTTAAAATTGAAACTCTTGCCTTTCCTGACCTTCTACCTCATTTCTGAAAACTGAGTTAGGCTATCCTGTGAGAGTATGGGGTACTATGGCATTTATAGCTCAGTAAAAAGTAGGCAACGAATGAGAGCAAACTTTGTCTCACTGGCCCAAACTCAGAAGACCCTTATTTATGTCCCTCTTTAGGAAAGACCTTTCACAAGTGAGGAGTCTCTTAGAGAAGTGCCCAAAGGCTGTCTGGTGGATGAGGTACCCCTTGTTTGTATGGAACAGCCTCGGTAAAGATGCCTTAAATGGAATTATGGTTGAAACCCTTTTTCCTACCCTAGGCAGACTTTCAGATCACTCTTTGGGGAACAGCTTTGTCTGGGGTACCACCCAACTTCTCTCCCAGACCAGCCCTGCTAGGCCTCTAAGACCAGAACAGCGCTGCTAGTGAGTGGAAAGAGAAAACTCTCGGGAAAGCAGCCAGGAGAGAGAAAAAGACTGGCCTAAACCCACCAAGGGACAGAGGGCTCCCCGTCCTCAACCCTGTAGCTTCCTCTGGAAAGTGGGGAAGCTGGGAAACCAGACTCCCAGCCTGAGTACACATCACTTGTCTTTGTTTTCTCAAGAATCCTCTACCTTCCAGGCCCTGCCAGGAAGCCAGCAGCATTTTCATGAAGCAGTAATAACAAGGACAGAGCGTTCTAGCCTGCTGGAGCCTGCTGGCTGGTCACTCTTTCCATTGCCTTTTGTTTTCATGCATCATTCCCCTCACTTGCTTCTCAGATTCCTCAGGGCTTTGAAAAAGCCACAAATGCTCCACACAGTGACACCACCCAGCAGGCTGGCAGACTTCACTGACATGCACCCTGCCCTAAGCAATGGCATGTATGCAAGTCCTGATGACTGGCATCCAATCGTCCACCTAATAAGACACAACAGGCAGCTCCCCAATGTCCCCTAATCACCATCAGCCTAGATGGCAAGAGGGGACTTTAGAATAAATCCACCCAGACACCATAAATCACATACCCTGTTTTATTCAAAATGCATCTGCAAAGTATGGTGGACAGTGGACTTCTCCACCCTTTTACCCAAGGATCTAAATGCAGCCAACATAAATGTTACCAACAAAGAGCCAGCAAGGTCTCACTGTGCCAATTCACAGAGATAGTATGCTCATACATGGAAGGGGCTCTCAACCCTATTTGTGTTTCAGTATTACCTATGGCCCATTTCAAACCACACTCCAGAGCTACTCTTTTAGAATCTGAGAATAAGGCCCAGATATATGTATTTAAAAAAAACTCAACAGTGTTGATTATAATTTGGAACAAAAGGAATTCTCATATATCATTGGTAAGAGTAAAAATTGGTCCAGCTACTGTGGAGAATAATCTGGAGAGAAATCTGTTAAAGTTGAGAATGTGCATATCACATTCCCTAGCAATCCCCACTCTAGATACAGTCCCTAGAAGAACTCTTACACAGGTGCCCAAGGAAATGTATAGAAGGACTTTAATTACATCATTATTAGAAATAGCAAAAAACTAGAAATAACAACTATTCATCTATAGGAGAATGAATAGATTCTATCATATGTCTACAATAGGATACTATATTACAGTTATAAAGAATGGACTGGCTCTATAAGTCTCACAGGGATAAATCTCAAAAACATGATGTTAAAAAATTAACAATTTTCAGAAAAATACATACATGATTTGTGTACCTTTATGTACACAGAACATATATATTGGGTAATAAAAATATAAAAACACTGGGAAGGATTCCCCCATCTTCAAGAGTTTTGGAGAGATGGGGTGAAAGACCCTTCTCTTATACCTAAAATTTTTTATTTATATAAAAATATTAAACAAATGTACTAAGTTATTATTTATTAAATATTAATAGTAGATAAATGTCCCACAGATGGCTCTGAGGATCACCCAGAGTAGAAGGATCTTTTGAGGATCTTAGGATTTTCAAATTTTTAAAATAGAAGGCTGTTCTAAATAATGAGCCATACTGATCAACACAGATGACACTACTGAGCCCTGTCAGTAATGTATGCACTTTGAGATGTTTTTCTTTAGTGGAGGAGTTGTTACATAGATCCATCCATACTTCCATGCCCAGGCGTGCCTATGACCTCCTGCATTTGTGAGCTATCTAAATAGAGTCAAGGATGCAATGGAATGGAAATAGGGATTGGTCCATTTATGGTTACCATTATTATGATCATAGCCAGAGATTTCCAAACCTGGCTGTAAATTAGAATCACCTAAAAAGAATTTTAATGCATTTATCCATGCCCCACCCTCTGAGAATATGATAAAATAGTTCTGAGGTGGGATTTAGTAATCAGTAATTTTAAAAGGCTCATCAAGGGATTCTGATGATGTGCCAAGTTTCGGAAGTGATGATAACTAACCATGGTTATGTTCTATTATCATTTATAAAGAAGTTGGGTAGGAAGAAAAATGGGAGAAAGATAAGAAAATTAAAGGAATGAAGGGCAAAAGAAGAAAGGAAGGGAGGGACAGAGGGGGCCTTCAAATTCAGCTCGAATGCTTCCTACTCTATTTTTCCCACATCTCTCAAGGCTTGAATTTTCCTTCCATCTTCTGAACTATACTAGAGCTTTAAATATATGTAATGTTCATTTGGCGGTTATATACTTCCCTGTACATTGCTGTAATGGACTATTATTTTCTCAGTAGGTTTATGTCTTGTTTCTTGAATTAGGCTATAAGTGTCTTAAGGACAAGTACCATATCTTATTCATCTTTGTATTTTCTATAGTGCCTAACTCAATGCTTTGTACACAGTAAGGAATAAAACATCATAGGTAGGTAGGTAGGTAGATGATAGATAGATAGATAGATAGATAGATAGATAGATAGATAGACAGATAGATAGATAGATAGAGATAGATGGATGGGGAGAGAGAGAGAGAAAGAGAGAGACACTATTAAGCCAAGGGATCTAATAATGCCTAAACCCAGCCTTGGTCCAGGTACCACCCTTAGCGCATGGGATACAGAGGTAATGGTAATATAATGCTTTGTTAACAGGTTGTGCCTAAAATGCTAATGCAGGGCTATCTAATAAGCTGTCCTACCAGTCCTCATAGCCAAGGTTGAAGTTTTATGGGCCTTTTTCCTTGTACTAAACTCAAACCTGAATCTTGCAATTTTAGTTACCTCCAATGGGTGCAAAGATAGGAGAGCAACCAAGAGTATTTGGGAGAATAGATAAGAACTAGATGGCTGGAGTTCATCCCATGTGGGAGAAATGTCTTCTTAACACTGAAGCCACCTAGAAGGAGGAAACAAAAAAGAGCAGAGAAGAGTATGAGAGAGGGAGGGAGAACAAGAGAATGCCTCTTCCTACGTGGGGAAAAACATCTTGGGTGCTTACTTTTTGCTATTTCAGCATTAAGAAAGTAGAGAGGACAACAGAGAGAAAGTTAAAATCATGTGTGTGACTTTTTAAAACCCCATGACCCTCTCACTGTAATGAGGCCCAATGTCTGCAATCAGATAGCATTGTCTCGTCTTGTAGAATAGGAAGGAAGGGGTAAAAGGAAGAGTAGTTCCTCTTTGTGAGATACCTTTTGGGCAGGAGGAAGATTCCTGAAAAAGAGAGATGTAGGTAGTGGAGAAGACAGGGTCAAACCAAATCTGTGCAGAATGTGTCATTGAATGCTTTATAGTTCCTTTCAAATCAAGGACCCTTTAGAGAAAGTCACTCGTTTTCAGGATTTCCAAGTAAGATTTTAACTTGGAAGGAAATTGCAGAATTATTAAAGTGATTTGTGTTTTATAGCAAGGTTATGGTTATTGGTATAAATGAAGTACTTTGCAGATGTTATCAGATATTTTGGGTGGGGGGATCCATAATTTATCTTACTAGAGTTTTATTACTGCCTTTTGTGGTTACTTTTTCCTGTGGGCTTACTTCTAGCCATGGTACACTAAATTTATATTCATGGAGAAGAACAAGAGTGGAGATGAACTTTATAGTGATCTAGAAGAGATAAAAACTAGTGACTTGCTTTTTGGTGCATTGATTTGCAAAAGGAAAATGACCTATTCAGTGCCTCAGATGACAAGAGTGTTTTTCCCCTCTGTATAGGTTCCCAGAAATGCAACAGCCTGACCCTCAGTGTGAAGAAGCAGCCCAAACCCCAAGGGAGGATGTGGGGTAGCTAGGGAGACAGTTATAGCTTAGAGCTATTCTCTGTGCAGACTTCCTGTACTTCAGTTTGGGGTTGAAACTTTCTTCTCCACTCTTCTGAACTTTGTTTTTGGCTGCTTTTTTTATATGTAGCACCTCTGTTACACTTACATGACTATGACCACCAATACTCATCCTGTACTATCCGCCTTCTTATATCTAGAAAGTTTGGCCCTCCAGAGACTATCACCTAGGTAACTCATGTTTCCAATTCAGAACTCCAATCACAGTTTGCTTTGTTGGTACAGAGGGGTGGTTTGTCCATGGTTCCCCTCTCTCTCTTGCAATGAACACCCAAAATCTGAACAATTAATGAAATTTCTCATATATTCAGCTTTTTTTTGCTGAATTTAAAATAAGTTACAGGCATCATGATGTTTCACCCCTAAATACTTTAACATTGGTCTCTAAAAAATAAGCATATTTTTGTTAAGTAAACACAATTCCATTATCATGTTTAACAAAATTTACATAATTTTTCAAGAGCACACCCATTGACATTCAAATTTTCCTTATGTGTCCCCAAAATGTCTTTTAAAGCTGGTTAATTCAAACAAGATGCATATACATATATTATTTCTTTATGTTTCTTAAGGCTGTTAATCCAGAAGTGCTTCTTCACTTCACAATCATATACTTGTGTTCCATGACATCAACTTCTCGAAGATTCCAGGGTAATTGTCCTGCAGAATGTTGCATCTTCTGGATTGATCTGACTGCATCTCTATGGTATTATTAAACTTGTTCCTCCATCCTCTGTATTTCTTGTAAACTGGAAGTTAGATCTGATAAGAGTCAGAGTAAACATTTTGGTAAGAATTACATAGGTAATGAATGCTGTTTACTTCCTATTGCATCAGATTAGACTGTACATAGTGTCTGGTTGTCCCACTATCAATGAGATTAAGACACCTTGCTGGGTTAAAGTGATGACAGCCTGTAAAAAACGTTTGTTTGTTTTAAATGTGAACTTGACTACTTGCAATTTTAAAAAAAAGATTATCCTTACTTTGGATGTTCAGATAAAAGTGCTCTGAGGAGTCTCCTGACACCTAGGATACAGCCTTTACTTTGTGTAAAGACTGAGGCTTTATCCTCCTTAAGGAGTTGACTCAGGAGTTCAGGGTTATCTCAGAGGGTGGGCAATCAGGCAGAAATTTCTGGAATATGAAGTGTAGAAGAGACTACTTTTCCTGTGGGCCAAGGAACAAGTTACTCTGAAATTGATCCTTAGAAAGAATTTAACCATGGATAAATAGATCTTTTCGCTAACACTTATTAAACAGAGAACACTTTGGGAATTCAGACATGGAAGAATCTTCTCTAACATTTTAAAATAACCCTCCTTCACTCCTCATCACCCACCACCTGTCCCCCACCCCACACATTGAAAAACTACTTCAGGCTCCAGGAAAAAAATAAGGAAAGACGACTTTTTGGACACAGAATAAGCAGAGCTTCAGAGGTTTCTTTAGTACTCTTTAAATTTTAGAGTAAGGAAAATATATGCATCTGTTCTCTTTGATGTTTACCTCTTGTCTTCTGGCAACAATAACTAATACATCAAAAATATAAGCAATTAAGTTAAAGTACTTCATTATAAAACTAAAAATTTTAATTTCTAAGGAAAATGAGTTAAATCTCCAAACACTTTTGTTTTATAGCAATTGAACACCCATTTCAGTTAAATTTTGCCTAACGTTGCCTTGTATTTCTGTATTCTCAGAGGGTTTTTGTTGTTTGTTTGTTTCTGTGTTTTTGATTTTCAGTGAGCACAGAAATAGGGAAGCAGTTGTGAATTTTCTGGGTAGGGCAATAGAACTTAACCTTAGGATACTGCACTAACAATTTTTATCTTATAAATGGAATAAGTAATATCCATTTTCTCCATTTATTCTACTATTTTTAAGTACTCTGGCTTCAAAATTATCACTTGTGTAGGGAATGTGGCAAAGGTTCCCTTGAGGAAACAGTTATTCAACAATAGCATTCTCAGGGGACCTAGCAACACATGACTGTCACCTCCATTGGGAGTTGCTATGTTTGGTGACAAAGACCCTACCAATACTTCTAAGGCCAAGCAGTAAAGGGTCATCTATTCTTCTCCCTTTCTCTTTTTGTCTTCCTCCTCTTTATATACAAACCCATTCTTTTCCTATTCTCTCTTATTTGCTTTTTTTTTTTTTTTTTTTTTTTAACCTCTCTTTTTGTCCTTCTCCTTCCATACCCATTTTTCTTTTTTCTTCTCTTTTTCTGTCACTATCCTGGGCTGGTATACTTCAGTGACTCCCCCTATTCCCACTACAAAATGTTGTTCCAGAGTATTCCCCTGCACGGTAGATAGAATTTGTATGCTAGCTGGGAAAAGTTCTTGGCTTTGGTCTGCATTCTGGTGGATGGATGTGGACTCATTGTAAATAAGATCTCTCCAAGATGTTACTTCAGTTAAGATGTGGCTCAACTGAATCAAGTTGAGCTTAATATGGATTACTGGAGTCCATAAAGCAGAGTAAAAGTCAGGCAGTGAGAAAGTCAGAGAGGAGCAGCCAGAAGCTAGAAGCCAACAGAACCCACAGGGGAAAAGGGAAGATATGGCCAAGGAACCCCAAAGACTGCTGGTCAGCCAGAATACAATGACCTTGGAAGAAAGCAAGCCTCTGAAGAGCCAATAAATTTCTGTTAAGCCAACCCATTGTATGGTATCTGTTTTAGCAGCTAGAAAACTAAAACACCCTGCTTCATCAGTCCATGGTACATCAGTGAATACTCAAAAAAATCAAAGGAGTGTAAGAATGAGGAGGAGAGGCTGTGCTTCTGTCTCCAAGACCCTGTTTAGCAAGACTAAGTTCTGTACTCCCCTCTGCCAAACTTCCATTTGCTTTGAACTGCCAGTTCCAGTTCCCAGTCTGGCTTCTCTACGCCCTTTAGAGTTCTATAAGGATAGTAAGGGAATTACTTGAACTATTTTCAGTACTTCAGAGAAGCCTAGAAGATGTTGTATATTTATCCATAACAAAGCCTGAAGAGGTTGACTGAAATAATGGAAAGTTTCTTTTCTGTTTTTGGAGGGTAGGGTGAGTGGGTGGGTAGGATGTGATGGTGGGGGAGATTATGCCATACCATTTCATTTTTTTATTCATTTTTATTGAGATATATTCACATACCATACAATCATCCAAAGTGTACAATCAATTGTTCATGGTACCATCATATAGTTGTGCATTCATCACCCCAATCTATTTTTTGAACTTTTTTTTTGTACCAGAAAAAGTAAAAATAAGAATAAAAAGTAAAAGTAAAGAAGAACACCCAAAACAACCCCCACCCTGTTTTTCATTTAGTTTTTTGTCCCCGTTTTTTACTCATCCATCCATACACTGGATAAAATGAGTGCACTCCATAAGGCTTTCACAATCACACTGTTACTTCTTGTAAGCTACATTGCTATACAATCGCCTTCAAGAGTTAAGGCTACTGGGTTGGAGTTTGATAGTTTCAGGTATTTACTTCTAGCTATTCCAATACATTACAACCTAAAAAGGGTCATCTATATAGTGCATAAGAATACCCACCAGAGTGACCTCTTGGCTCAATTTGGAATTTCTTAGCCACTGAAACTTTATTTTGTTTTATTTTGCATCCCCCTTTTGGTCAAGAAGATGTTCTCAATCCCACAATGTCAGGTCCAGATTCATCTCCGGGAGTCATATCCCACATTGCCAGGGAGATTTACACACTTGGGAGTCAGATCCCATGTAGGGGGGAGGGCAAACCACTTCATTTTGAGAACTCTATTTAAGAAGTTCTAATTATCACGTGTGTTGCCTATAGGGTAGAGTATACTGGAAAGAATATGGGAGTGGAAATGAGGCCCACTAGAATTTAGTCTCTGGAGAAGACTTGGGCAATTTGCTTAACATCTCTGAACCTCAAGTTTACTGATCTGTAAAATGGAACTAATGATTTTTATTTTGCAGGCTACTGTGAGGATTTCAGATACTACGTGTAAAGCACTTAATACAATAAATACCTGGTGCATAATTGTTCTAGTTTGCTAATGCTGCTGGAATGCAAAACACCAGAGATGGATTGGCTTTTATAAAAGGGGGTTTATTTTGTTAGCCGGGAAGGCACGTGGCTGGTGTCTGCTCCAAAGTTCTGGTTTCAAAATGGCTTTCTCCCAAGACGATCCTCTCTAGACTGCAGTTCCTCAAAAATTAGTCGCACTTGGGGTATTTGTCCTCTCTTAGCTTCTCTGGAGCAAGAGTCTGCTTTCAGTGGCCGTCTTCAAACTGTCTCTCATCTGCAGCTCCTGTGCTTTCTTCAAAGTGTCCCTCTTGGCTGTAGCTCCTCTTCAAAATGTCACTCACAGCTGCACTGAGTTCCCTCTGTCTATCAGCTCATTTATATGGCTTCACTGATCAAGGCCCACCCTGAATGGGTGGGGCCATACCTCCATGGAAATATCTCATCAGAGTTATCACCTATAGTTGGGTGGGACACATTTTCATGCAAACAACCTAATCCAAATGTTCCAACTTAATCCCCACTAATATGTCTGCCCCACAAGATTGCATCAAAGAATATGGCTTTTTCTGGGGGACATAATACATTCAAACTGGCGCAATAATGAATGCTTAATATTTGTATTCATAAATATAATTTATTTGATAAACAAAAATCTTTCAAACCATATGGTCCTTGGAGAAAATTATGAATCTCAGCATTTAGAGAAGAGGTTGAAAAACACTCAGATAACATAGCTCTACATGGAAACAACCAGTGCCCCATGAGAACTCTTGTCAACTCATTAGGGCCTTAACTAAGGGAAGTACAAGGAAGACCTACATCCTTTGTTTTGATGAACAGACCCTATCTTGAGGGAGATACCCAATTCTTTGATCATACCTTAGTAACATATTCTTAAGCCCACCTGTTTCTCCGCTTGGTTCTTATATGCTTTTCTTATTTTTTCTTTTTAAACTTTTTACTTTGAAATAATTTCAAACTTACAGGAAAGTTGCAAAAATAATAGTGAAACAATACAGAGAACTGCAATATACTCCATACCTTGACCTCAGATTTACCAACTGCTGACATTTTGCCACATTTGCTATATCATTCTGTCTGTCTGTTCATCTGTCTATCTACCTATCTATCCATTTTCTGAACATTTGAGAATTGGTGGTGTGCATCCTCCTCCTTGAACAAATAATACTTCCATGTAAAATTTCAAAAAAGAATATTCATTTATATAACCACCTTAAGTACAGTTATCAAGATCAAAAAATATAAGCTTATAGTTTATATTCTAATTTTTTTCATATATCCCAATAATGTCTGTTATAATTAATTTCAGAAGTCAACTTGTCCAAGCTATTGTGTCCAGTTGTTTGGTCAAGGAAGTACTGGCCTGATTGTTACATGAGGGTATTTCATAGATGGATTTACATCATTAGTCAGTTGATTACATTCATGGCTGATTACATCTACAATCAAGAAAGTAGATTGCCTTCATCAATGAGGGGAGTCTCCTCATCCAATCAGTTGGAGGTCTTAAAGTGAGAACTGAGGATTTCAAAGCCAGAAAGAAGAATTTCTGCCTCTTCTTCAGCCAGCCAGCTTCTCCTTGGAAATATAACTTCACCTTCATTGGAGTTTCCAGCTTACAGAGTTCAGACGTGCCAGATTTCTAAACCACTTTTTTAGGAGTTTACAGCTTGGGCCAGCCATGTGGAATCTGGACTTGTCAATTCCCATGGTTATGTGAACCAATGCCTATAATAAATCTCTCTCTCTCTCTCACTCTCTCCTCTCTCTCTCCCACCCTCCACACCCCCATCCTTTTGGTTCTTTTCTCTGGAGAAGTCTGCCTAATACAATGTCCTTTTGAGCCTTTTCTTCTCCATTAATAGATCCCATCTAGTTACCTGTATTGCATTATCTCTTCAGTTGCTCTTTTTTTGTATGTGAGAACATATATACAACATAAATTTTCTCATCTCAACCATTCTCAAGCATACCATTCAGTTGGATGTATCACATTCACACTGTTGCACTATCCTCACCACCATCCATTACCAGAACTTTCTCGTGACCCCAAACAGAAATGCTACACCCATTATGCATAAACTCATTCTCCCTGCCCCCACCCCAGGTAAACTGTACTCCACATTCATTCTCTATGAGTTTGCATATTTTAGTTACTTCTTTTTTTAATCCATTTTTTATTGTGAAATTTAACACATATACAGAACAGTAATAACTTTCAAAGTATGATTTAACAAGGAGTTAGAGAGCAAATTTCAAAGAATGTTATGGGTTACAGTTCTATCATTTCAGTTATTTCCTTCTAGCTACTCTAATACCCTAACATCTAAATATATATATATATATATATATATATATATATATATATATATATAAATTCAGTATTCATCATCTTTTGTTAAATCCTATCTAAAGCCATTTCCCTAATGTCTAATTATGTTGAGCATGTTTTCATGTGCATATTGCCCATTCATATATTTTCTCTGGAGAAATGTCTATTCAAGTCCTTTTTCCATTTTTTAATTGAGTTGCCAGTCTTCATCTTATTGTTACAGGAGTTCTTTATATATTCTGAATGTTAAACCTTTATTTGGTTTCCAAATTTTTTTTTCCATTCTGTTAGTTATATTTTAACTTTCTTGACAATGTCCTTAGATGCGCAGAAGTTTTTAGTTTTGATGACGTCCAATGTATTTGTTTTTTCTTTTGTTGCTCATGTTTTCAATGTGAAGTCTGAAACTCCACTGCATAATACAAGGTCCTGAAGATATTTCACTGTGTTTTCTTCTAAGAGTTTTATAGTTCTGATTCTTATATTTAAGTCTTTGGTCATTTTGAGTTAATTTTTGTTTATGATATAAGGTAGAACACATTCATTCTTTTGCATGTGGATATCCAATTTCCCAGTACAATTTCTGTTCTTTCCCCATTTAGTGGACTTGGCTCCTTTGTCAAAAATCAGTTGGTCATAGACACGTGGGTCTTGTGTGATTTTGACTTAGCTCCAGTGATAAGATTCAGGACACACCAGCTCTGCTTCTGACTACCTACCACTTCATGGGGATTTGAGGTGAGAATAAAAAACAATAGAATATGTTAGGAAAAGAGAAAGCAGATGTCTGTGGAAGAGAAACTGTAAGGAAAGGGATGAGAAGAGTTAGAGAACCATCATACCTTAGTATACATCCCTTGAAAATGGGACAATATAATTTCCTGACAGTTATGGTCCCAACTCAGCTACTGCCATCTCATCCTCACTTTTCTAAGTGAGACTTTTTCCTAAATTATTTATCTCCCGCCTTCACCTGGGCCATGACTTTGTCTGAGATCATCCCTCTCTCTAGGTACCCCTAAGATAGGGTTGTCGGTTGCTGCTCTTCTATTAATGAGCCTAGGTTTACAACTAATAGCCAGAAGCTATCCAGCATTTTATAGAGCCCTAGCCACAGGTCCTGCTAAATCTTATCTGGTGGAGCACCTTTAGAGAGATGACTTGTAGAATTCAGGTTTTGAGATTGGTGTTTCTACTGGAGAGGATAAAAGAATTTGGAATATTCTGTTTAAAGCTACAATTATCCCTTATTATTTTAAAGTTGCAACAAGTTGGTTTATAAATGTTTTAAATCAGCACATCTTTATTTATTGTCTTTAACACCCAGAGGCTACTTTAAGGAGGATATAATTTTCAAAGTCTAGTAAGTAAACAAAAGTTTCCCAGTAACATCTTCAGGCAAGCACCCAAAGACCTAATTTGTTTCTGCAGTGGTTGGCTCACGCATGACTGTCCATTAGTACTGTGTTGAATCATAAAATTTTGTATCACTTAAGAATATGCTTCCAAACACAAATTTGCTTACCAATTTAGTTTTCCTTCTTATTATTAATCACCATGTTTAACAAAAAACAAAAGCAAAAGCAAAACAGGTTTAAATGTGAAATTATTTTATTAAGCCCTAGATATATTGGTTCTAACAGGCTGTGTTGGGGGCTCATATGAGAACTAGTTTGGAGATGGTTGTTCACTGCCCTTCCAAGAGTATAAAAATATCCAAAGGGGACTGGTTAGATAGGCAGGGGCTAACATGCATGGCTTCTGATCTATGGTAATATAAGTCTTTAAAATTAACGTCAGAATCCTATTAAATGCAATTTTCCCTGATGAAGTTTGGTCTCATGCCTTCTTTTGTCTTGATCCCCTGCAGCTGTGAACTGAGACTCCAGAAATTTACCCTAGCCTCTCTTTCTCCTTACAATCAGGAGGGAAGGTGAGAAATAAGGATAAGATAAATGCCATGAAAAATGGCCCCCAAACCTTAATGGTTTGACCCAATAAAAATGCATTGATTTTCTCACAGTACAGTTTGGACTGGCAGGGATGGAAGTATGTAAGGTATAAAAGTCTATACAGTAATTAAGGAATTTGTCCAACTTATGGCTCTCTTTCTCCAGATTCTCAGCATCCTCTCCATTCAGCCAGTGGATGGGGAAAGAGAGCCTGCAGAGAACTGCATGGGAGACTTTTTATGGACTAGATCTGAAAATGGCACCCATCATTTCCATTCACATTCCACTGACTGTAACTCAGGCACATGGCCCTACCCAACTATAAGAAAAGCTAGGAAATATAACCTAGCTATATGCCCCGTTTATAGCAGTTTCTGCCACAAGGGGAGACAGATAGCTTGTTAGGGCAGGCAGATCGTTCTTGTTTATCACCAAAGGTGTACGACATAAATGGGCTGTCCTATTTTTAGGTCACTCAATGGCTAAACCTACCATTAATGTCTTGGTCAGTTTCTGTGAAGAGTCACTTGGTCAGTCTCAGCATTAATCTCATTACCACAGCAAATTAGTCCATACCAAGCACTGACTTGCTCATGCTAAGGAGTTTACAGAGTTTCAGGGTACCTGAATCAAGCCCATGCAGAGGTTCCGACTGGAAGTCGCCCATGCACTGCACATTGCCCTTCTCAAATGGTTCCCATGACAATGCCTGGCAAGAAATCCACTGAAAGTCATGTAGTATATTTAAACCAAACTTTGTCACATGGGACCTATGAGGAGAATAAATGTGTTATAAACATTTAAGGAACTGTACTCATACCTCTTAAAAATTTATAAGAAAAGGTTTTTGTCTTTTTTCAATCAGTATATTTTCACAGTTGCCATGACTCTGTAATTTCTGCACTTTTTCATCCTGCTTCTCTCATCAACCAATTTATAAAGGCTAGTTCAACGATTTTACAAACATCCATTTTTCCTCATTTACTCACAGGCTAGCATTCCTGTTGAGATTTTAGCTTCCTTTAATAATGTGTTTATCTTCTTATGTAAAGAGGATGAGAACATGGACTGTACAAGGCAATAATGGTAAGGTCCTGATGTGTACTTCATGCTGTTTATCTGGTTTGGTGATAAGTTTTTACTGACTCATCCACAGTTTCTTCTTATTTATATGGCACATGGAATTATTCAGGTATTCATTCATTTATTAATCCATTCATTCCAAAATATTTATGGAGTATACCTACTATGTGCCAGACAGTGTACTAGGTGCTGGAGTTAGACACAAGAACAATATATAAAAGGTCGTTGTCTTCATGGAGTTTATGGTCTAATAGGAAAGACAGATTTTAAATAAGTAATAATGCAAAATATTAATTATAATTTTAATTTTTTTATGGGAAGCTTTTTTTACTGTCCTGGAAGACTATGAGTAACTAATATACATATATATATACATATATATACACACACACATATATATATATTTTTATTTTTTTAATTGAGGTCTTTATTCCTCTATAAAAAACAACTTCATTTCTTTAGGGTAACCAATTCATCCATTTCTTCATTTGCTCATCATATTAAGTCAGTCATCAAATATTATATACCATGTACCAGGCACTATGCCAATATTTACTAATATAAAAGTGAAAAGACAAGATCCATGCCCTCAGGGATTCACAATCCAATTGAGAACACTGGCATGCAAACTGCACAGTACAATGTGATAATTGTCATGAAAGAGAAACATGATAAGTGCAGTGGAGCATAGAAAAGGAAAGCCCAAATCTGCCTAGGTAAGTCAGAGAAGACTTCACAAAAGAAGTAGCATTTGGAGTGAGATCAGAAGGATGAATAAGACTTTGCCAGGTGGGCAAGTGGGGGAAAGTCTTTTGTTAGAGATGGCTAGCTGATCATCATAGACTTATGCTTTTCTTCTGTGTGGGGCCCAGTGACCAGTTGTCACCAGTGGAATGTGAGCAGAAGTGGTGCGTGTCCTTTCTGAGCCAAGTTAAGAAGTAGGTATACCTTTTCTACCTTCTCTTTCCTCAGCTGCCAGTTCTGGAAATAAAGGACTCTAAGGCTTAAAGGATGGCACAGCTACAAAATAGAAGGAGCTGGGGTAGAAGGCTGCCTGCCAACTGACCAGCTACCCAATTAAGAAATAACCTCCTATTGTGTTAAGCTACTGACATTATGAAGCTTGTTTGTTACAGCAGTGAGTACTACCCTAACTAACGAATAAGGCATTCCAAGCAAAATGAAAAATATTTGCAAAGGCATAGAGGTATAAGTGTCTAACACAGGATATGTGCTCAGTAAATATTGCAGTAAGGGCATTATGGGTAAGTATAAGTAGTCCATTATTACCAGGGCATCAAATACATGATTATTGGGAAAGAAGGGAAGGTGGATAGATAGATAGGAATGGCCCAATCACAAAGAAACTTGGATGCCATGTTAAAGAATTTAGGTTTAATCCTGTGGAAGAAGGGAAGCCATGAAAAACTAAAAAGGAGAAGGGCATGATCATTAGAATAATAGAGTCTCTGAGAAAAACAACACCCAAGAAATTGCTTTAATATTCTTTAAATGTAAGATGCTAATCCAAAGATGAAAGATACAGGATTTTAGAACCACATTGCATTGTAGTCTACTCAAACTTTATTTAACAAATGAGGGGAGTGAGGCCTAGAGAAATTAAGTACCTTTGCCAAGGTCACCCAGTTAAAAATTGGCAGAACTGGGGACTGGAAAGCCAGTCTCTTGTTGCCAGCCCCAGAGCATTTCTCTTTCTACTGCACCACAATGCGTCAAAGTAGTTGAGACCAGCTGGTGTGCCTGTGTTTCCAGTTCTCTAATAAAGACATTAGGGATTTGGAAGCAGGGTATTTTCCATGGAAGGCTCTCTTCTCTGTCATTCCTCATCTGGCTTGAACCATTACTTTGGAAAAGGTCCATTTTTCAGCAGCAGATTTCCCCAGAGAACAATCAGGAATGAGCCTAGTGGCTTATAGGAGTGCCCTTGCACTTTCTGAGCTTTTGTTGGGAAGATGAGAAGAAAGTAGCAGTGGTTTGATCTCCTGGAGACACTGCTTAGTTCCCTTGCATCAGGGGAGTTTGTTGGCTCTCTCACTGGCTGGGCTTCAGCCCACCAGCTGACCCTTGAAGGGTCAGATCAAAACTTCTTTTTCAGCTTGTCTGTTCTAAAGGGTCAGAAACTTATGGCTGGCATTTTAATACCATTCTCTGATCATCAGTTCCTTACTTCTGGTTTTCATATAGTTTTTTTTTTTTTTTTTAATCATCATTTTATTGAGATATATTCACATACCACGCAGTCATACAAAACAAATTGTACTTTCAATTGTTTACAGTACCATTACATAGTTGTACATTCATCACCTAAATCAATCCCTGACACCTTCATTAGCACACACACAAAAATAACAAGAATAATAATTAGAGTGAAAAAGAGCAATTGAAGTAAAAAAGAACACTGGGTACCTTTGTCTGTTTGTTTCCTTCCCCTACTTTTCTACACATCCATCCATAAACTAGACAAAGTGGAGTGTGGTCCTTATGGCTTTACCAATCCCATTGTCACCCCTCATAAGCTACATTTTTATACAACTGTCTTCGAGATTCATGGGTTCTGGGTTGTAGTTTGATAGTTTCAGGTATCCACCACCAGCTACCCCAATTCTTTAGAACCTAAAAAGGGTTGTCTAAAGTGTGCGTAAGAGTGCCCACCAGAGTGATCTCTCGGCTCGTTTTGGAATCTCTCTGCCACTGAAGCTTATTTCATTTCCTTTCACATCCCCCTTTTGGTCAAGAAGATGTTCTCCGTCCCACGATGCCGGGTCTACATTCCTCCCCGGGAGTCATATTCCACGTTGCCAGGGAGATTCACTCCCCTGGGTGTCTGATCCCACGTAGGGGGGAGGGCAGTGATTTCACCTTTCAAGTTGGCTTAGCCAGAGAGAGAGGGCCACATCTGAGCAACAAAGAGGCATTCAGGAGGAGACTCTTAGGCACAAATATAGGGAGGCCTAGCCTCTCCTTTGCAGCAACCGTCTTCCCAAGGGTAAAACTTATGGTAGAGGGCTCAACCCATCAAACCACCAGTCCCCTATGTCTGTGGTCATGTTAGCAACCATGGAGGTGGGGTAGGCGAATACCCCTGCATTCTCCACAGGCTCCTCAAGGGGGCACTACATCTTTTTTTTTTTCCTTGTTTTTCTTTCTTTTTTTTTTTTTTTAACTTTCCCTTCTTTTTTAAATCAACTGTAAGAAAAAAAAAGTTAAAAAGAGAACAAACATACAATAAAAGAACATTTCAAAGAGACCATAACAAGGGGGTAAGAAAAAGACAACTAACCTAAGATAACTGCTTAACTTCCAACATGTTCCTACTTTACCCCTAGAAAGTTACATAATATAGCAACATTTCTGTGAACTTGTTCCTACTATATCCATCAGAAATTAACAGACCATAGTCATTTCTGGGCATCCCCAGAACGTTAGCTTATCTGTTCTTCTTGGATTATTGTTCCCCCTTCCTTAATTGCTCTCTACTGCTAGTTCCCCTACATTCTACATTATAAACCATTTGTTTTACATTTTTCAAAGTTCACATTAGTGGTAGCATATAATATTTCTCTTTTTGTGCCTGGCTTATTTCGCTCAGCATTATGTCTTCAAGGTTCATCCATGTTGTCATATGTTTCACCAGATCGTTCCTTCTTACTGCCGCGTAGTATTCCATCGTGTGTATATACCACATTTTATTTATCCACTCATCTGTTGAAGGACATTTGGGTTGTTTCCATCTCTTGGCAATTGTGAATAATGCTGCTATGAACATTGGCGTGCAGATATCTGTTCGTGTCACTGCTTTCCGATCTTCCGGGTATATACCGAGAAGTGCAATCGCTGGATCGAATGGTAGCTCTATATCTAGTTTTCTAAGGAACTGCCAGACTGACTTCCAGAGTGGCTGAACCATTATACAGTCCCACCAACAATGAATAAGAGTTCCAATTTCTCCACATCCCCGCCAGCATTTGTAGTTTCCTGTTTGTTTAATGGCAGCCATTCTAACCGGTGTTAGATGGTATCTCATTGTGGTCTTAATTTGCATCTCTCTAATAGCTAGTGAAGCTGAACATTTTTTCATGTGTTTCTTGGCCATTTGTATTTCCTCTTCAGAGAACTGTCTTTTCATATCTTTTGCCCATTTTATAATTGGGCTGTCTGTACTATTGTCATTGAGTTGTAGGATTTCTTTGTATATGCAAGATATCAGTCTTTTGTCAGATACGTGGTTTCCAAAAATTTTTTCCCATTGAGTTGGCTGCCTCTCTACCTTTTTGAGAAATTCCTTTGAGGTGCAGAAACTTCTAAGCTTGAGGAGTTCCCATTTATCTATTTTCTCTTTTGTTGCTTGTACTTTGGGTGTAAAGTCTAGGAAGTGGCCGCCTAACACAAGGTCTTGAAGATGTTTTCCTACATTATCTTCTAGGAGTTTTATGGTACTTTCTTTCTTTTTTTTTTTTTTTTAATCATCATTTTATTGAGATATATTCACATACCACGCAGTCATACAAAACAAATTGTACTTTTGATTGTTTACAGTACCATTACATAGTTGTACATTCATCACCTAAATCAATCCCTGACACCTTCATTAGCACACACACAAAAATAACAAGAATAATAATTAGAGTGAAAAAGAGCAATTGAAGTAAAAAAGAACACTGGGTACCTTTGTCTGTTTGTTTCCTTCCCCTACTTTTCTACACATCCATCCATAAACTAGACAAAGTGGAGTTTGGTCCTTATGGCATTCCCAATCCCATTGTCACCCCTCATAAGCTACATTTTTATACAACTGTCTTCGAGATTCATGGGTTCTGGGTTGTAGTTTAATAGTTTCAGGTATCCACCACCAGCTACCCCAATTCTTTAGAACCTAAAAAAGGTTGTCTAAAGTGTACGTAAGAGTGCCCACCAGAGTGATCTCTCGGCTCGTTTTGGAATCTCTCTGCCACTGAAGCTTATTTCATTTCCTTTCACATCCCCCTTTTGGTCAAGAAGATGTTCTCCATCCCACGATGCCGGGTCTACATTCCTCCCCGGGAGTCATATTCCACGTTGCCAGGGAGATTCACTTCCCTGGGTGTCTGATCCCACGTAGGGGGGAGGGCAGTGATTTCACCTTTCAAGTTGGCTTAGCCAGAGAGAGAGGGCCACATCTGAGCAACAAAGAGGCATTCAGGAGGAGACTCTTAGGCACAAATACAGGGAGGCCTAGCCTCTCCTTTGCAGCAACCGTCTTCCCAAGGGTAAAACTTATGGTAGAGGGCTCAACGCATCAAACCACCAGTCCCCTATGTCTGTGGTCATGTTAGCAACCTTGGAGGTGGGGTAGGCGAATACCCCTGCATTCTCCACAGGCTCCTCAAGGGGGCACTACATCTTTTTTTTTTTTTCCTTGTTTGTCTTTTTTCTTTTCTTTTTTTTTTTTTTTTAACTTTCCCTTCTTTTTTAAATCCACTGTATGAAAAAAAAGTTAAAAAGAAAACAAACATACAATAAAAGAACATTTCAAAGAGACCATAACAAGGGAGTAAGAAAAAGACAACTAACCTAAGATAACTGCTTAACTTCCAACATGTTCCTACTTTACCCCAAGAAAGTTACATAATATAGCAACATTTCAGTGAACTTGTTCCTACTACATCCATCAGAAATTAACAGACCATAGTCATTTCTGGGCATCCCCAGAACGTTAAATAGCTTATCTGTTCTTCTTGGATTATTGTTCCCCCTTCCTTAATTGCTCTCTACTGCTAGTTCCCCTACATTCTACATTATAAACCATTTGTTTTACATTTTTCAAAGTTCACATTAGTGGTAGCATATAATATTTCTCTTTTTGTGCCTGGCTTATTTCCCTCAGCATTATGTCTTCAAGGTTCATCCATGTTGTCATATGTTTCACCAGATCGTTCCTTCTTACTGCCGCGTAGTATTCCATCGTGTGTATATACCACATTTTATTTATCCACTCATCTGTTGAAGGACATTTGGGTTGTTTCCATCTCTTGGCAATTGTGAATAATGCTGCTATGAACATTGGCGTGCAGATATCTGTTCGTGTCACTGCTTTCCGATCTTCCGGGTATATACCGAGAAGTGCAATCGCTGGATCGAATGGTAGCTCTATATCTAGTTTTCTAAGGAACTGCCAGACTGACTTCCAGAGTGGCTGAACCATTATACAGTCCCACCAACAATGAATAAGAGTTCCAATTTCTCCACATCCCCTCCAGCATTTGTAGTTTCCTGTTTGTTTAATGGCAGCCATTCTAACCGGTGTTAGATGGTATCTCATTGTGGTCTTAATTTGCATCTCTCTAATAGCTAGTGAAGCTGAACATTTTTTCATGTGTTTCTTGGCCATTTGTATTTCCTCTTCAGAGAACTGTCTTTTCATATCTTTTGCCCATTTTATAATTGGGCTGTCTGTACTATTGTCATTGAGTTGTAGGATTTCTTTGTATATGCAAGATATCAGTCTTTTGTCAGATACGTGGTTTCCAAAAATTTTTTCCCATTGAGTTGGCTGCCTCTTTACCTTTTTGAGAAATTCCTTTGAGGTGCAGAAACTTCTAAGCTTGAGGAGTTCCCATTTATGTATTTTCTCTTTTGTTGCTTGTGCTTTGGGTGTAAAGTCTAGGAAGTGGCCTCCTAATACAAGGTCTTGAAGATGTTTTCCTACATTATCTTCTAGGAGTTTTATGGTACTTTCTTTTTTTTTTTTTTTTTATTTTTTTATTTTTTTTTTTTAAATCATCATTTTATTGAGATATATTCACATACCACGCAGTCATACAAAACAAATTGTACTTTCGATTGTTTACAGTACCATTACATAGTTGTACATTCATCACCTAAATCAATCCCTGACACCTTCATTAGCACACACACAAAAATAACAAGAATAATAATTAGAGTGAAAAAGAGCAATTGAAGTAAAAAAGAACACTGGGTACCTTTGTCTGTTTGTTTCCTTCCCCTACTTTTCTACACATCCATCCATAAACTAGACAAAGTGGTGTTTGGTCCTTATGGCTTTCCCAATCCCATTGTCACCCCTCATAAGCTACATTTTTATACAACTGTCTTCGAGATTCATGGGTTCTGGGTTGTAGTTTGATAGTTTCAGGTATCCACCACCAGCTACCCCAATTCTTTAGAACCTAAAAAGGGTTGTCTAAAGTGTGCATAAGAGTGCCCACCAGAGTGACCTCTCGGCTCCTTTTGGAATCTCTCTGCCACTGAAGCTTATTTCATTTCCTTTCACATCCCCCTTTTGGTCAAGAAGATGTTCTCCGTCCCACGGTGCCAGGTCTACATTCCTCCCCGGGAGTCATATTCCACGTTGCCAGGGAGATTCACTTCCCTGGGTGTCTGATCCCACGTAGGGGGGAGGGCAGTGATTTCACCTTTCAAGTTGGCTTAGCCAGAGAGAGAGGGCCACATCTGAGCAACAAAGAGGCATTCAGGAGGAGACTCTTAGGCACAAATACAGGGAGGCCTAGCCTCTCCTTTGCAGCAACCGTCTTCCCAAGGGTAAAACTTATGGTAGAGGGCTCAACCCATCAAACCACCAGTCCCCTATGTCTGTGGTCATGTTAGCAACCATGGAGGTGGGGTAGGCGAATACCCCTGCATTCTCCACAGGCTCCTCAAGGGGGCACTACATCTTTTTTTTTTTTTTTTCCCCTTGTTTGTCTTTTTTCTTTTTTTTTTTTTTAACTTTCCCTTCTTTTTTCAAATCACCTGTATGAAAAAAAAGTTAAAAAGAAAACAAACATACAATAAAAGAGCATTTCAAAGAGACCATAGCAAGGGAGTAAGAAAAAGACAACTAACCTAAGATAACTGCTTAACTTCCAACATGTTCCTACTTTACCCCAAGAAAGTTACATAATATAGCAACATTTCAGTGAACTTGTTCCTACTACAACCATCAGAAATTAACAGACCATAGTCATTTCTGGGCATCCCCAGAACGTTAAATAGCTTATCTGTTCTTCCTGGATTATTGTTCCCCCTTCCTTAATTGCTCTCTACTGCTAGTTCCCCTACATTCTACATTATAAACCATTTGTTTTACATTTTTCAAAGTTCACATTAGTGGTAGCATATAATATTTCTCTTTTTGTGCCTGGCTTATTTCGCTCAGCATTATGTCTTCAAGGTTCATCCATGTTGTCATATGTTTCACCAGATCGTTCCTTCTTACTGCCGCGTAGTATTCCATCGTGTGTATATACCACATTTTATTTATCCACTCATCTGTTGAAGGACATTTGGGTTGTTTCCATCTCTTGGCAATTGTGAATAATGCTGCTATGAACATTGGCGTGCAGATATCTGTTCGTGTCACTGCTTTCCGATCTTCCGGGTATATACCGAGGAGTGCAATCGCTGGATCGAATGGTAGCTCTATATCTAGTTTTCTAAGGAACTGCCAGACTGACTTCCAGAGTGGCTGAACCATTATACAGTCCCACCAACAATGAATAAGAGTTCCAATTTCTCCACATCCCCTCCAGCATTTGTAGTTTCCTGTTTGTTTAATGGCAGCCATTCTAACCGGTGTTAGATGGTATCTCATTGTGGTCTTAATTTGCATCTCTCTAATAGCTAGTGAAGCTGAACATTTTTTCATGTGTTTCTTGGTCATTTGTATTTCCTCTTCAGAGAACTGTCTTTTCATATCTTTTGCCCATTTTATAATTGGGCTGTCTGTACTATTGTCATTGAGTTGTAGGATTTCTTTGTATATGCAAGATATCAGTCTTTTGTCAGATACATGGTTTCCAAAAATTTTTTCCCATTGAGTTGGCTGCCTCTTTACCTTTTTGAGAAATTCCTTTGAGGTGCAGAAACTTCTAAGCTTGAGGAGTTCCCATTTATCTATTTTCTCTTTTGTTGCTTGTGCTTTGGGTGTAAAGTCTAGGAAGTGGCCTCCTAATACAAGGTCTTGAAGATGTTTTCCTACATTATCTTCTAGGAGTTTTATGGTACTTTCTTTTATATTGAGATCTTTGGTCCATTTTGAGTTAATTTTTGTGTAGGGGGTGAGGTAGGGGTCCTCTTTCATTCTTTTGGATATGGATATCCAACTCTCCCAGCCCCATTTGTTGAAAAGACCATTATGGCTCAGTTCGGTGACTTTGGGGGCCTTATCAAAGATCAGTCGGCCATAGATCTGAGGGTCTATCTCTGAATTCTCAATTCGATTCCATTGATCTATATGTCTATCTTTGTGCCAGTACCATGCTGTCTTGGCAACTGTGGCTTTATAATAAGCTTCAAAGTCAGGGAGTGTAAGTCCTCCCACTTCGTTTTTCTTTTTAGAGTGTCTTTAGCAATTCGAGGCATCTTCCCTTTCCAAATAAATTTGATAACTAGCTTTTCCAAGTCTGCAAAGTAGGTTGTTGGAATTTTGATTGGGATTGCATTGAATCTGTAGATGAGTTTGGGTAGAATTGACATCTTAATGACATTTAGCCTTCCTATCCATGAACATGGAATATTTTTCCATCTTTTAAGGTCCCCTTCTATTTCTTTTAGTAGAGTTATGTAGTTTTCTTTGTATAGGTCTTTTACATCTTTGGTTAAGTTGATTCCTAGGTACTTGATTTTTTTAGTTGCTATTGAAAATGGTATCTTTTTCTTGAGTGTCTCTTCAGTTTGTTCATTTCTAGCATATAGAAACATTACTGACTTATGTGCATTAATCTTGTATCCCGCTACTTTGCTAAATTTGTTTATTAGCTCTAGTAGGTGTATCGTTGATTTCTCAGGGTTTTCTAGATATAAGATCATATCATCTGCAAACAATGACAGTTTTACTTCTTCTTTTCCAATTTGGATGCCTTTTATTTCTTTGTCTTGCCGGATTGCCCTGGCTAGCACTTCCAGCACAATGTTGAATAACAGTGGTGACAGCGGGCATCCTTGTCTTGTTCCTGATCTTAGAGGGAAGGCTTTCAGTCTCTCACCATTGAGTACTATGCTGGCTGTGGGTTTTTCATATATGCTCTTTATCATGTTGAGGAAGTTTCCTTCAATTCCTACCTTTTGAAGTGTTTTTATCAAAAAGGGATGTTGGATTTTGTCAAATGCTTTTTCAGCATCTATTGAGATGATCAATTGATTTTTCCCTTTCGAGTTTTTAATGTGTTGTAATACATTGATTGTTTTTCTGATGTTGAACCATCCTTGCATGCCTGGAATGAACCCCACTTGGTCATGGTGTATGATTTTTTTAATGTGTCTTTGGATTCGATTTGCAAGTATTTTGTTGAGGATTTTTGCATCTATATTCATTAGGGAGATTGGCCGGTAGTTTTCCTTTTTTGTAGCATCTTTGCCTGGTTTTGGTATTAGATTGATGTTAGCTTCATAAAATGAGTTAGGTAGTGTTCCATTTTTTTCAATGTTTTGAAAGAGTTTGAGTAAGATTGGTGTCAGTTCTTTCTGGAAAGTTTGGTAGAATTCCCCTGTGAAGCCATCTGGCCCTGGGCATTTATTTGTGGGAAGATTTTTGATGACTGATTGGATCTCTTTGCTTGTGATGGGTTGGTTGAGGTCTTCTATTTCTTCTCTGGTCAGTCTAGGTTGTTCATATGTTTCCAGGAAATTGTCCATTTCTTCTACATTATCCAGTTTGTTGCCATACAGTTGTTCATAATATCCTCTTATAATTTTTTTAATTGCTTCAGGATCTGCAGTTATGTCACCTTTTTCATTCATTATTTTGTTTATATGGGTCTTCTCTCTTTTTGATTTTGTCAGTCTAGCTAGGGGCTTGTCAATCTTGTTGATCTTCTCAAAGAACCAACTTTTGGTGATATTTATCCTTTCTATTGTTTTTTTGTTCTCTATGTCATTTATTTCTGCTTTAATCCTTGTTATTTCTTTTCTTGTACTTGGTTTAGGATTGGTTTGCTGTTCATTTTCTAGCTTCTTCAGTTGATCCATTAGTTCTTTGATTTTGGCTCTTTCTTCCTTTTTAATATATGCATTTAGTGCTATAAATTTCCCCCTTAGCACTGCTTTTGCTGCATCCCATAGGTTTTGGTATGTTGTGTTCTCATTTTCATTCGTCTCTATATATTTAGCAATTTCTCTTGCTATTTCTTCTTTAACCCACTGATTGTTTAGGAGTGTGTTGTTTAACCTCCAGGTATTTGTGAATTTTCTAAGTCTCTGATGGTTATTGACTTCTAATTGTATTCCATTGTGGTCAGAGAATGTGCTTTGAATAATTTCAATCTTTTTAAATTTATTGAGGCTTGTTTTATGTCCCAGCATATGATCTATTCTGGAGAAAGTTCCGTGAGCACTAGAAAAGTATGTGTATCCTGGTGATTTGGGATGTAATGTCCTGTAGATGTCTGTTAAATCTAATTCATTTATCAGATTGTTTAGGTTTTCAATTTCCTTATTGGTCTTCTGTCTGGTTATCTATCTATAGGAGAGAGTGATGTGTTGAAGTCTCCCACAATTATTGTGGAAACATCAATTGCTTCCTTTAGTTTTGCCAATGTTTCTCTCATGTATTTTGTGGCACCTTGATTGGGTGCATAGACATTTACGATTGTTATTTCTTCTTGCTGAATTGCCCCTTTTATTAGTATGTAGTGGCCTTCTTTGTCTCTCAAAACATCCCTGCATTTGAAGTCTATTTTATCTGAGATTAATATTGCTACACCTGCTTTCTTTTGGCTGTGGCTTGCATGAAATATTTTTTTCCATCCTTTCACTTTCAATTTCTTTGTGTCCCTGTGTCTAAGATGAGTCTCTTGTATGCAACATATTGATGGTTCATTTTTTTGATCCATTCTGCGAATCTATATCTTTTAATTGGGGAGTTTAATCCATTTACATTCAACGTTAAAACCGTGAAGGCATTTCTTGAATCGGCCATCTTATCCTTTGGATTATGTTTGCCATATTTTTCCCTCTCTCTATTAATATCCTTTATTGTACCCATACCGAATCTCTTTAGTACTGAACCTTTCTCCAAGTCTCTCTGTCCTGTCTTTGTTTCTCTGTCTGTAGGGCTCCCTTTAGTATCTCCAGTAGGGCAGGTCTCTTGTTAGCAAATTCTCTCAGCATTTCTTTGTCTGTGAAAAATTTAAGCTCTCCCTCAAATTTGAAGGAGAGCTTTGCTGGATAAAGTATTCTTGGCTGGAAATTCCTCTCTCTCAGAATTTTAAATATATCGTGCCATTGCCTTCTCGCCTCCATGGTGGCTGCTGAGTAGTCACTACTTAGTCTTATGCTGTTTCCTTTGTATGTGGTGAATTGCTTTTCTCTTGCTGCTTTCAGAACTTGCTCCTTCTCTTCTATGTTTGACAGTGTGATCAGTATATGTCTCGGAGTGGGTTTTTTTGGATTTATTCTATTTGGAGTTCGCTGAGCATTTATGATTTGTGTATTTATGTTGTTTAGAAGATTTGGGAAGTTTTCCCCAACAATTTCTTTGAATACTCTTCCTAGACCTTTACCCTTTTCTTCCCCTTCTGGGACACCAATGAGTCTTATATTCGGACGCTTCATATTATCTATCATATCCCTGAGGTCCATTTCGAGTTTTTCAATTTTTTTCCCCATTCTTTCTTTTATGCTTTCATTTTCCATTCTGTCATCTTCCAGGTCACTGATTCGTTGTTCAACTTCCTCTAGTCTTGTACTATGAGTGTCCAGAATCTTTTTAATTTGGTCAACAGTTTCTTTAATTTCCATAAGATCATCCATTTTTTTATTTAGTCTTGCAATGTCTTCTTTATGCTCTTCTAGGGTCTTCTTGATTTCCTTCATATCCCGTACTAGGGTCTCATTGTTCATCTTTAGTTCTTTGAGTAGCTGCTCTAGGTGTGTCTCTTCTGGTCTTTTGATTTGGGTGCTTGGGCTTGGGTTATCCATATCGTCTGGTTTTTTCATATGCTTTATAATTTTCTGTTGTTTTTGGCCTCGTGGCATTTGCTGTCCTTGATAGGGTTCTTTTAGGGTTTGTAGACCAGTTGAAGTCCTTATCTCTAATTTATCAGATCTACAGCTTCGTGGAGTACACTTTCTCTAACTAACCAGCAGGTGGCGTCCACGAGCCACCTGTTCTCCACAAGCCAGATCTCCCCTGCTTAGCCTTTTTGGTGAGTGGGGGAGTGAGTCTTGTGGGGCCCAATTGGTGTCCCAAGCTTGCGTGTGTAGTTGGTGTTGCCTGCCCTGTATGTGGGGCGTGTTTCTGGGCAGTCGGGGAGGGGGGGTGGCCCTAACAATCAAATCTCCCTGATGATCCTAGAGTTTTAAAGCTACTGCAATAGTCTAATCCTTCAGTTCAGTCCTGCCACAGTTTGTCTCTGCCACTGACCCACAAGTCTTTGGTATTGGCATATGGCTCCTGAGACTTGCAAGTGGGCCCCTCTTCCAGGCTGTGCACCCCGGGTCCTCTGTTGAGGGATGACTGTGCTATGTCACAGGTGAGTGCCGTCCCCCCAGGGCAGTTCTGGGCTGCTGGGCTGTGTTGGGAGGCTCCCAGTCTGCTCAAATGATGGCTGAATGGGGCTCTGTTAATTCACACTGCTCCCCCTTCCCAGCTCTGGGACATTCAGCTGAGGTTGCAGGGAAGGCTAATGTCCACGCCCAGTTTTGTGGTGTGTGCCTGTTATTTGAAGCACTTCCGTCACACTGGGTTGTCTGGGGCAGCTCTGGGCTATGGGGCTGGCGATGGGCAGGAGTGTTTCCTGTCCACCAGGATGGTGGCTGTGAGCGGACACCCCCCTTTTCTTGGGAAGTTGTGTTGTTTAGTGAATTTTCTCAGCCACTAGATTATTGCCTTTTGTCTCAGAGCTCTCTTATTTCTGCTCTTGACTTGACGTGCCCAAATTTCAATTCTTTGAAGCTTTCTGTATTGAGCTTCTTAGAGTAATTGTTTTAGAAAAAGCAAAAGGGATTTAAAAAAAAAAAAAAAAAAAAAAAAAAAAAAAAAAAAACGGCCCTCCTCAGAGATCTAATGGGTTATTGAAATGCTAATAGACAAAGCAACCAGGGCCATTAAGGAAAGGTGCCCTGGGCAGAGAGATCAGCCTTGCTTCGGGATTTGCATATGCGCCTCAAGGCCTGATCTCCGCCCTTCCCCTTTCTGTGTTCACCAGAACTCCAAAAATCCTCTGCTTTTACTTTGGAGCTTCTCGTGTTGTTTTCCTTCTATGCCCGTCTCCTCTCTGCTGGGCTGGCTGCTCTCAGAGTCTCTGGTGTCTGGCCTCAGTCTATCTATGGTTGGAGTTTGAATCAGTAGAATGAGTTTCCGATGAGAGCAGCCACTGCAATTCTCCCTTCTCCTTCCTGGAGCTGACAGCCCCTCCTCCCCCGGGACTGAGCCTGGCAGGGAGGGGCGCGGGTCCCCTGGTCGCAAAAACTTACAGATTTCGCTGATCTCAGCAGTTCCATGTTTTCATGAGTGTTGTATGAAGTATGCCCAAAGACAGATTGCTCTGTGGTGTCCAGTCCACGCAGTTCCTGGCTTTTTACCTACTTTCCTGGAGGAGTAACTAAAACATACAGCTCACCAGTCTGCCATCTTGCCCCGCCTCTCTGGTACTTTCTTTTATATTGAGATCTTTGGTCCATTTTGAGTTAATTTTTGTGTAGGGGGTGAGGTAGGGGTCCTCTTTCATTCTTTTGGATATGGATATCCAACTCTCCCAGCCCCATTTGTTGAAAAGACCATTATGGCTCAGTTCAGTGACTTTGGGGGCCTTATCAAAGATCAGTCGGCCATAGATCTGAGGGTCTATCTCTGAATTCTCAATTCGATTCCATTGATCTATATGTCTATCTTTGTGCCAGTACCATGCTGTTTTGGCAACTGTGGCTTTATAATAAGCTTCAAAGTCAGGGAGTGTAAGTCCTCCCACTTCGTTTTTCTTTTTTAGAGTGTCTTTAGCAATTGGAGGCATCTTCCCTTTCCAAATAAATTTGATACCTAGCTTTTCCAAGTCTGCAAAGTAGGGTGTTGGAATTTTGATTGGGATTGCATTGAATCTGTAGATGAGTTTGGGTAGAATTGACATCTTAATGACATTTAGCCTTCCTATCCATGAACATGGAATATTTTTCCATCTTTTAAGGTCCCCTTCTATTTCTTTTAGTAGAGTTATGTATTTTTCTTTGTATAGGTCTTTTACATCTTTGGTTAAGTTTATTCCTAGGTACTTGATTTTTTTAGTTGCTATTGAAAATGGTATCTTTTTCTTGAGTGTCTCTTCAGTTTGTTCATTTCTAGCATATAGAAACATTACTGACTTATGTGCATTAATCTTGTATCCCGCTACTTTGCTAAATTTGTTTATTAGCTCTAGTAGGTGTATCGTTGATTTCTCAGGGTTTTCTAGATATAAGATCATATCATCTGCAAACAATGACAGTTTTACTTCTTCTTTTCCAATTTGGATGCCTTTTATTTCTTTGTCTTGCCGGATTGCCCTGGCTAGCACTTCCAGCACAATGTTGAATAACAGTGGTGACAGCGGGCATCCTTGTCTTGTTCCTGATCTTAGAGGGAAGGCTTTCAGTCTCTCACCATTGAGTACTATGCTGGCTGTGGGTTTTTCATATATGCTCTTTATCATGTTGAGGAAGTTTCCTTCAATTCCTACCTTTTGAAGTGTTTTTATCAAAAAGGGATGTTGGATTTTGTCAAATGCTTTTTCAGCATCTATTGAGATGATCAATTGATTTTTCCCTTTTGACTTGTTAATGTGTTGTAATACATTGATTGTTTTTCTTATGTTGAACCATCCTTGCATGCCTGGAATGAACCCCACTTGGTCATGGTGTATGATTTTTTTAATGTGTCTTTGGATTCGATTTGCAAGTATTTTGTTGAGGATTTTTGCATCTATATTCATTAGGGAGATTGGCCGGTAGTTTTCCTTTTTTGTAACATCTTTGCCTGGTTTTGGTATTAGATTGATGTTAGCTTCATAAAATGAGTTAGGTAGTGTTCCATTTTTTTCAATGTTTTGAAAGAGTTTGAGTAAGATTGGTGTCAGTTCTTTCTGGAAAGTTTGGTAGAATTCCCCTGTGAAGCCATCTGGCCCTGGGCATTTATTTGTGGGAAGATTTTTGATGACTGATTGGATCTCTTTGCTTGTGATGGGTTGGGTGAGGTCTTCTATTTCTTCTCTGGTCAGTCTAGGTTGTTCATATGTTTCCAGGAAATTGTCCATTTCTTCTACATTATCCAGTTTGTTGCCATACAGTTGTTCATAATATCCTCTTATAATTTTTTTAATTTCTTCAGGATCTGCGGTTATGTCACCTTTTTCATTCATTATTTTGTTTATATGGGTCTTCTCTCTTTTTGATTTTGTCAGTCTAGCTAGGGGCTTGTCAATCTTGTTGATCTTCTCAAAGAACCAACTTTTGATGATATTTATCCTCTCTATTGTTTTTTTGTTCTCTATGTCATTTATTTCTGCTTTAATCCTTGTTATTTCTTTTCTTGTACTTGGTTTAGGATTGGTTTGCTGTTCATTTTCTAGCTTCTTCAGTTGATCCATTAGTTCTTTGATTTTGGCTTTTTCTTCGTTTTTAATATATGTGTTTAGTGCTATAAATTTCACCCTTAGCACTGCTTTTGCTGCATCCCATAGGTTTTGGTATGTTGTGTTCTCATTTTCATTCGTCTCTATATATTTAGCAATTTCTCTTGCTATTTCTTCTTTAACCCACTGATTGTTTAGGAGTGTGTTGTTTAACCTCCAGGTATTTGTGAATTTTCTAAGTCTCTGATGGTTATTGACTTCTAATTGTATTCCATTGTGGTCAGAGAATGTGCTTTGAATAATTTCAATCTTTTTAAATTTATTGAGGCTTGTTTTATGTCCCAGCATATGATCTATTCTGGAGAAAGTTCCATGAGCACTAGAAAAGTATGTGTATCCTCGTGATTTGGGATGTAATGTCCTGTAGATGTCTGTTAAATCTAATTCATTTATCAGATTGTTTAGGTTTTCAATTTCCTTATTGGTCTTCTGTCTGGTTGATCTATCTATAGGAGAGAGTGATGTGTTGAAGTCTCCCACAATTATTGTGGAAACATCAATTGCTTCCTTTAGTTTTTCCAGTGTTTCTCTCATGTATTTTGTGGCACCTTGATTGGGTGCATAGACATTTACGATTGTTATTTCTTCTTGCTGAATTGCCCCTTTTATTAGTATGTAGTGGCCTTCTTTGTCTCTCAAAACATCCCTGCATTTGAAGTCTATTTTATCTGAGATTAATATTGCTACACCTGCTTTCTTTTGGCTGTGGCTTGCATGAAATATTTTTCCATCCTTTCACTTTCAGTTTCTTTGTGTCCCTGTGTCTAAGATGAGTCTCTTGTATGCAACATATTGATGGTTCATTTTTTTTGATCCATTCTGCGAATCTATATCTTTTAATTGGGGAGTTTAATCCATTTACATTCAACGTTAAAACCGTGAAGGCATTTCTTGAATCGGCCATCTTATCCTTTGGTTTATGTTTGCCATATTTTTCCCTCTCTCTATTAATATCCTTTATTGTACCCATACCAAATCTCTTTAGTACTGAACCTTTCTCCAAGTCTCTCTGTCCCGTCTTTGTTTCTCTGTCTGTAGGGCTCCCTTTAGTATCTCCAGTAGGGCAGGTCTCTTGTTAGCAAATTCTCTCAGCATTTGTTTGTCTGTGAAAAATTTAAGCTCTCCCTCAAATTTGAAGGAGAGCTTTGCTGGATAAAGTATTGTTGGCTGGAAATTTTTCTCACTCAGAATTTTAAATATATCGTGCCACTGCCTTCTTGCCTCCATGGTGGCTGCTGAGTAGTCACTACTTAGTCTTATGCTGTTTCCTTTGTATGTGGTGAATTGCTTTTCTCTTGCTGCTTTCAGAACTTGCTCCTTCTCTTCTGTGTTTGACAGTGTGATCAGTATATGTCTTGGAGTGGGTTTATTTGGATTTATTCTATTTGGAGTTCGCTGAGCATTTATGATTTGTGTATTTATGTTGTTTTGAAAATTTGGGAAGTTTTCCCCAACAATTTCTTTGAATACTCTTCCTAGATCTTTACCCTTTTCTTCCCCTTCTGGGACACCAATGAGTCTTATATTTCGACGTTTCATATTATCTATCATATCCCTGAGGTCCATTTCGATTTTTTCAATTTTTTTCCCTATTCTTTCTTTTATGCTTTCATTTTCCATTCTGTCATCTTCCAGGTCACTGATTCGTTGTTCAACTTCCTCTAGTCTTGTACTATGAGTGTCCAGAATCTTTTTAATTTGGTCAACAGTTTCTTTAATTTCCATAAGATCATCCATTTTTTTATTTAGTCTTGCAATGTCTTCTTTATGCTCTTCTAGAGTCTTCTTGATTTCCTTCATATCCCATACTATGGTCTCATTGTTCATCTTTAGTTCTTTGAGTAGCTGCTCTAGGTGCTGTGTCTCTTCTGGTCTTTTGATTTGGGTGCTTGGGCTTGGGTTATCCATATCGTCTGGTTTTTTCATATGCTTTATAATTTTCTGTTGTTTTTGGCCTCGTGGCATTTGCTGAACTTGATACGGTTCTTTTAGAGTTTGTAGACCTATTGAAGTTCTTATCTCTAATTTCTCAGATCTACAGCTTCGTGGAGTACACTTTCTCTAACTAACCAGCAGGTGGCGTCCACGAGCCACCTGTTCTCCATAAGCCAGTTCTCCCCTGCTTAGCCTTTTTTTTGGTGAGTGGGGGAGTGAGTCTTGTGGGGCCCAATTGGTGTACCAAGCTTGTATGTGTAGTTGGTGTTGCCTGCCCTGTATCTGGGGCGTGTTTCTGGGCAGTCGGGGAGGGGGGGTGGCCCTAACAATCAAATCTCCCTGATGATCCTAGAGTTTTAAAGCTGCTGCAATAGTCTCATCCTTCAGTTCAGTCCTGCCACAGTTTGTCTCTGCCACTGACCCACAAGTCTTTGGTATTGGCGTATGGCTCCTGAGACTTGCAAGTGGGCCCCTCTTCCAGGCTGTGCACCCCGGGTCCTCTGTTGAGGGATGACTGTGCTATGTCACAGGTGAGTGCCGTCCCCCCAGGGCAGTTCTGGGCTGCTGGGCTGTGTAGGGAGGCTCCCAGTCTGCTCAAATGATGGCTGAATGGGGCTTTGTTAATTCACACTGCTCCACCTTCCCAGCTCTGGGACAATCAGCTGAGGTTGCAGGGAAGGCTAATGTCCACGCCCAGTTTTGTGGTGTGTGCCTGTTATTTGAAGCACTTCTGTCACACTGGGTTGTCTGGGGCAGCTCTGGGCTATGGGGCTGGCGATGGGCAGGAGTGTTTCCTGTCCACCATGATGGTGGCTGTGAGCGGACACCCCCCTTTTCTTGGGAAGTTGTGGTGTTTAGTGAATTTTCTCAGCCACTGGATTATTGCCTTTTGTCTCAGAGCTCTCTTAGTTCTGCTCTTGACTTGACGTGCCCAAATTGCAATTCTTTGAAGCTTTCTGTATTGGGCTTCTTAGAGTAATTGTTTTAGAAAAAGAAAAAAGGATTAAAAAAAAAAAAAAAAAAAAAGGCCCTCCTCAGAGATCTAATGGGTTATTGAAATGCTAATAGACAAAGCAACCAGGGCCATTAAGGAAAGGTCCACAGGGCAGAGAGATCAGCTTTTCTTCAGGATTTGCATATGCGCCTCAAGGCCTGAGCTCCACCCTTCCCCTTTCTGTGTTCACCAGAACTCCAAAAATCCTCTGCTTTTATTTTGGAGTTTTTCGTGTTATTTTATTTATTATTATTTTTTTTTCTATGCCTGTCTCCTCTCTGCTGGGCTGGCAGCTCTCAGATTCTCTGGTGTCTGGTCTCAGTCTATCTATGGTTGGAGTTTGAATCAGTAGAATGAGTTTCCGAGAAGGGCTACCACTGCAGTTCTCCCTTCTCCTTCCCGGAGCTGGCAGCCCCTCCTCCCACGGGACTGAGCCTGGCAGGGAGGGGCGCGGGTCCCCTGGCCGCAAAAACTTACAGATTTCGCTGATCTCAGCAGTTCGACATTTTCATGAGTGTTGTATGAAGTATGCCCAAAGACAGATTGCTCTGTGGTGTCCAGTCCACGCAGTTCCTGGCTTTTTACCTACTTTCCTGGAGGAGTAACTAAAACTTACAGCTCACCAGTCTGCCATCTTGCCCCGCCTCTCTTCATATAGTTTTAAGCTGTTCCACTATCCATTATAATTATTTTTACTCTAAGTGCTACCTAAGGCAATATGACTTACATTTCTTGGTGTGTATGTGTGTGTTTTTTAACAGCAAGTGGCAGTGAAGGGACAACTATTCTGAGGCCAGCCTCAAGAAGCATGATATGTGGTCTGAAATGGGCAGAAATGGGTATTAATGAGTTATTTTACAACTGGGGAAGTCAGCACAAGTTGGAGAGCAGGGGAGGTCATTTGTCCAAAAGTCTGAGGAAAACATATAGATTTCTGTTCTAGAATTTTATAATCACTTTGCTCCTTGTTTTTTGGCTCTATCACCTTTGCTTCCCTTGCTTGGTGCTTGACTGATAGCTCACTTAGTTAGGACAAGGAATTAACGAAGATGAGATTGCTGCTTCAGTCCCTGAGGAGCATCTTGGTGACACCAAAAGACAAGCTCTTATGCAGTGGAAAGTGCCACTCACTAGGTGTGAGAACTTGGGCAAGTTTCTTAATGTCTTTGAGCCTCAGTTTCCTTATATATGAAATGGAAAAAATGTAAACTATTGGGGATAGGCACATAGTTGGCTCTTAACAAGCAGTTTTCTTTTTGGGGTCTCTGAGAAGGTCCTATAAATAGTATTCCTTTTCCCAATCCCATCCCAGGTTCTGGTCAAAATGAGAAATGAGACAAAAGAGTAAATGGATGGAGACCAAAATATCATCTTGATTACTAATAAAGGCTGCTTATTGTGGGAGCTAACAGGGCTGCTAAATGAGTCTCAGAATTAGACACTTACCATGCTAACACAAATAACATTCAACCAGGACAAGACTTCCCACGTTGAGGGTTAGGTAGGGGTGGGAAGGGGACCCTGCCTCTGGAGGAGCTCAGCAACATGATATCCTCAGTGGAGGCAGGCAGATAAAAGAAAGGAGGAGCTAGGCTGAACATGTCCTTTGTTTTCTTCACGAATTCACCAATCAGATTAAGCCAGCCTCTAAGAAGGAGGATCAAGGAAAGGAATAGAGAGGGGCCAGGAGTGTCGAACCTCCACAGGGACCAAACCTCAGAAGCATTTCTCCCAACGTTCCCTTTTCTTGTCCTCCTCCCCTTCATTTTGTGCTTGGTAATTTTTAGCCACCCTGCTCATGGAGGTTACATATGTCAGTATGGAACTATGGGCAGCTTCAGAGTACAAAAGGTGTATGGGGGGAAGGAAGGAAGAAGTTGGGTTGATTCATTGGTAGAGAATGAGGAGTTGGCACCCTAAATCCAGAAAGAAAAGCCTCAATTCTGAGTCAGGGATTGGAGGTCTGACCAAAGCATCAATGTTCAGAGAACTGTTTTAACAGGAGGGCACTGCAGAAGCATAATCAGAATTTCCAGATATGGGGCAACATCCTAGGGCCAAATCATAAGACCACGGGTGGGCAACAGGGTTCCAAAAGCCCTCTGATCTTACTGGTGAGTCCCGGAACTGTTGTCTCCTGAGATGGCTTTGGATCCTAGAGTTGGGTTATATACCCTCTGCCTAACTTTTTTATCTTTAAAATAATTAAAATTGTGTGATTATAAAAATAATACACATTATGAAAAATTCAGAAATACAGAGATGTATAAAGAAGGAGACAAAAATAACCCATAATCTCACTGCAAAGAAAAACTAATGTTAAATTTGAGTATATTTCTATCCAAGTCTTTCTTCTATGCATATTTTTACACAGTTGAGATGATTCTGTCTATACATTTTAATTTTGAATGCTGAATTTTTTAACTTAATATTATAATATAATCATTTCTCTGTGTTACTGAAAGTTCTCAGTAATTAACCATCATTTTAAATGACATTTTCCCTGGTTTGAAGCACATCTGGATCAATTTCTACTAATTTATGAAAATCCCAAGAGTCTGGAAAGACCTTCTCCTAAGTATTTATCTTTTTTTCAGGTTGGTGAATAAGAGTTGATGGGCATTTCCAAAGGCCAGGGCTCTAAAGGAGCCTGTGCATGGTAAGTGCAGCACAGTATTTAATATTCTGGAGATTTCTTACATTTGTTATAATCCACCACCACTGCTATGAAAAGCAACAATTCAGAGCACTTGCCTTTCTTATATACATCATTGTTGCACACACCAAAGAACCAAACTTCTTTATAAAAGCCATGAGTGGCTGGGGGCTCTATGTGTGGGGAAAGGAGCAGCCATAAAACATACTAATAGACAAATACTTCGTTTCCTAGAAATATAGTGACATTATTACTATAAGAGCAGGTACCAGTGTCTGTCTGGCATTCAACAAGTCATCAACTGTGTAATTCACCAATTTCCTGAAAGATAGGATGCTTCAGTCCCAAAGAATGATTAGAATTGCCCACAAGGAGCGGGAAGAATCTGCAGAGGTCCAAGACACATATCTAAATTGCATTCTCTTGAAAGCAGAGCTTCTCATTCCTTTACTTATACATTTCTTAAGTTTAGACTCTAGAATGTACTGTATGTTTTCTTGTACATGATAATTCATTATATTGTACTTAACACCCCATTTCATATGTGGCTATTTTTCCTCCCTCCCAAAAAAGGGTATGAGAGATTACTGAAATTTGGGAAGGAGACTCCCCATTTTCAAATCTCCAAATTTGTGAATACAACTTGTAGTAAATTCTGTTACTCTTCTCCAAACATTCCAGTTTTCCTCCATGTAGTGCTTCTCCCTGCTGGATAATTATACCTCCTTGCTCTGCTGCTTTAGCAAATGAAACGTGGGTGAAAATGATGTGTGTCGCTCTGAGGTAGTACACGGTTCACCATCTGGTGAGCTGGTCCTTCCCCACAACAACCAGTAATGGTTCAGGTAACAGCTGCTCCATCAGTCTGGATCTCAGAGTGAATATAAACTGGAGCCAACCCACAGTCAACTTATGATGGACAAGTTTTGCAAATGAGATTTTAAACCTTTGCTGTTGTAAGCCACTGAGATTTTAGGGTCATTTGTTCTTGCAGCATAACCAAAACTTTCCTAATTGATATGCCACTAAAACATATCATTTCCTTCTCAAAATACAGTAAAGGATAACTTTCAGTCACTCCTTCTGACTTTAAAAGTGGATTACTGAATGAAGCAGATGTGGTTAGGACTAGGGCAAACTGGGCCAAAGGGTAAAGGACAATACTGACTGCATTTTAAAACCTCAAATTCCATGTAAGCCAAGGGAAGAGATGGTTAGTTGGTGCAAGAGCTGTATTTCCTAAACAATTTAACTTGTACAGTTTGTTCAAATATCATAATTACATGGAACTTTTAATAGGAAGCGAGACTTGATAGGTTTGCATAGGTTAGTGTGAAGTAGCGACACATCTAAAGTAATTTGGGCAGAGAATAAAAATATGTATTTCCCTGAGGAGCTGGGGGAAAATGCAAAGGTGTTGGGCTTCCTCACCTGGATTGTTGCTGATGTTCTCACAAACACTGAGGACTGGCGGTTTGATGTGCCGAGCCCTCTATATTACAGGACTTGACCTTATGAGGCTCATTACTGCTAAGGAGAGGCCAAACCTGCTTATAATTGTGCCTAAGCATCTTCCCCTGAGTACCTCTGTTGCTCAGCTGTGGCCCTCTCTCTCTAGCTAACCCAGCTCAGCAGGTAAACTCACTGCCCTCTCTCCCATGTGGGATCTGACTCCCAGAGGTGTAAATCTCCCTGGCAACATGGGATATGACTCCTGAGAATGAATCTGGACCTGACACTGAGAGACTGAGAACATCTTCTTGACCAAAAGGGGGATGCAAAATGAAACAAAACAAAGTTTCAGTGGCTGAGAGATTCCAAATGGAGTCAAGAGGTCACTCTGGTGGACACTCTTATGCACTGTATAGATAACCCTCTTTAGGTTTTAGTGCAGTGAAATAGCTAGAAATAAATACCTGAAACTATCACACTCCAACCCAGTAGTCTTGACTCTTGAAGATGACTGTATAGCAAGGCAGCTTACAAGGGGTGACAGTGTGATTGTGAAAGCCTTGTGGATCGCAGTCCTTTTATCCAGTGTTATGGATGGATGAGTAGGAAAATGGTGACAAAAACTAAATGAAAAATAAGGTGTGAGGGGGGATGCTTTGGATGTTCTTTTTTACTTTTATTTATTTATTTTTTTTTCACTTTTTCTGGTACAAGGTAAATGTTCAAAAAATAGATTGGGGTGATGAATGCACAACTATATGATGGTACTGTGAACAACTGATTGTACATTTTGGATGATTGCATGGTATGTGAATATATCTCAATAAAAATGAATTTAAAAAACAACAAAAAAGTAGATTACCATACATGTGACATGCCTAAATATGGATGATGGTCAGTAGGTAAAAGTCACTCACTAGCTACATGACCTGCTTCCACACACCAGCTCGTTACTTATGCAGTTCAAATTTATGTTTCAATTACTAAATGATATTGATCTTTCAAGCCACCAAGGAAGAGACAAGTAACAAGTGCCTACTGTATTTGTATTCAATGAATGCTCAATAAATTTGGGGGAAATATTTAATGTTTTAGTTTGTGTGTTGGTTTGAATTTGTTATGTACCCCAGAAAAGCCTATAATCTTTTAATCCAATTGTGTGAGGGCAGATATATTATGGGTGGAACCTTTGATTAGGTTGTTTCCATGGAGATGTGACCCCGCCCATTCAAGGCAGGTCTGAATCCACTTGCTGGAGTCCTCTATGAGAGGATAAAAGGCAGAGACTATTTGAAGAGAGCCCAGGGATACTTAGAAAGAAAATGCCCTGGGAGAAGCAAGAAGGATCCACAAGAGAAGCTAAGAGAGACTGAAGCCCAGAGACATTTTGGAGAAAGCCATTTTGAAACCAGATCCCAGGAGAAGAAGGACCAGCAGACATTGCTATGTGCCTTCCTATGTGACAGAGGAACCCCGGATGCCATTGGCCTTTCTGCAGAGAAGGTATCTACCTTTTGATTCCTTAATTAGGACATTATCATGGCCTTAGAACTGTAATGCAACCTAATAACTCCCCATTGAAAAAGCCAACCCATTTCTGGTATATTGCATTCTGGCAGCTTTAGCAAACCAAAACAGTTTGCTAAGCTGTTGAAAGGAGATGCCATGAAATAGATTGGCTTAACAATGGGAGTTTATTAACTTACAGTTTTGAGGCTGAGAAAAATGTCCAAATCAAGGCATCATCAAGGTGATGCTTTCTTCCCAAGGACTGGGAAGGCATATGGTAGTGTCTGTTGTTTTCTCCCTTCTCTTTTGGGTTTACTTGCTGTCAGCTTCTTGCTTCCATGAGTTTCTCTGACTGAATTTCATTCTCTTATAAAGGACTCCAATAAGACCCATCCTGAGCCATGCCTTAATTGAAGTATCCTCATCAATGGATCCATACCCACAGGAATGAATTAACTTTAAGAACATGCTTTTCTTCGGTACATACAGTTTCAAACCACTACAGTAGATAAAAACATTAATGGATTATGATGAATAAATACAAGATCTACCCATTCTCTCCTCTTGCATTTTTCTTTAGTCTTCTCTCTTTCTCCCCGCTTTTCCTTATTTATTTTCTTTTTTGTCTTCTTTACAATCCAGGTGATCCTAACAATAATAACTATAGCTATTATTTATTTAGTTAGTTTAAGGAGAGGCTAAATTCTAAGGGTCTTGAATGCAAAGCTTGTCCACTGTCAAAGGTGGGACCCAGACACTCTTTTTCCATTGACAGTGCATTGGTTCAGGTGATCATTATTCTCATCTGGATCAGTTTAATTATAAAGTAGTAGTAGTGGTGGTTGTAGTAACAATTACCGTTAACATTTATTGAATGTCTACTGTAGCTATGTTTTTACATGCAGTGTTATTCAGCCCTCACAACAATCCTGTGGGGTACATGCAATTGTACTTTTGTACTTGCATTTTGTACATGCATTTTGTACTTACAAAATGAAGATTTAGAGAGATTAAGGGATAACTGGAAGTTAACCACCTTCCATTCGTCTAATATCCAACAAATATTATTGAATGCTTACTCTGTGGATACAGTAGAAACTATCCTCATGGAGCTTATACACTACTGGGGGAAACTGAGATACTAGTAAACTAAGAAATAAGATTATTTCAGACAGTGATTAATGCTATGATAAAAATAAGTTGGGATAATGACAGTGATTGAGAGGGGTGGAGGGAGATTGTGCAACATTGGATGTGGGAGCCAGGAGACCTGAACAATGAGAAGAAGCCAACCATGCAAAGACTTGGGGTAATAGCAAACACAAAGAGTGGGGAATGAGGTTGGTGTGTTCTGAAACAGTAAATAATTAAACTAGAATTCAAAACTGGGTTATATTCTTTTTTGTGTGTGCAACTTTATTGAGATGTATTTCACAAACCATAAAATACACCCATCTAAGTATACAGTTCAATGTTTTTAGTATATTTATAGAGTGGTGCAACCATCACCACTATCTAATTTTAGAACATTTTCAACACCATCAAAAGAAACCTCATATCCATTGGGAGTCATTCCTTATTCCCACTCCTTACACTAATGCCACCCCAGCTCCCAGAAACCACTAATCTACTTTTTGCCTATATGGATTTGCCTGTTCTGGACATTTCATATAGAATCATACAATATGTTGTCTTTTGTGACTGGCTTCTTTCACTTAGCAAAATGTTCTTAAGGTTCATCTATGTTGTAGCAGTATCAGTGCTTCATTTTTTAAAGCCAAATAATACTCCATTGTATGAAAATACCACATTCTTTTATCCTGAGGTGACTCTCAGGCATAATTATGGGACTTAACCTCCTATTTACAACCCTGAATTTCACAAGAGCAAGCCTCAAGTCAAGGGATTGATTTACTAAGTAGTGTGTTCCTAACCTCACTTAGTATATTTTCTGTCCCGAGATAAACAGTCAGTTTCTTATATTGTATATTTTCTGTCCCGAGATAAACAGTCAGTTTCTTATATTATCTTCACTTAGTTGTACAATCATCATCACTCTCAACTTAAGCAATTATCATAACATAATACATCCAGAGCTCTTATCAGCTGCTAATTATTCATCCCTACTATTAGTGTAGTTTTGGTAAGATATTCCTATTAAATATAGTCTTTAATACGTAATGGGTAGCTTCTCCATAGCACTCTGTAATGGGTAGTTTCTCTATACCACTCTGTTGTTAACCCTCTGCACCAGTGTCATACCTTATAAGTATATCATGCTAACACTTATTTAGGTTTGTGGTGCTATTCTGTGGGTTACATGGCTTTAAACAACCATTTACAAACATTTTCACCTTCACTGTGTCACTGATGCTTATAATCCCATTTACCTATTTTTTCTTTCATTGCTTGTGCTTTGGGTGTAAGGTCTAAGAAGCAACCTCCTAATACTAGGTCTTGAAGATGTTTCCCTACATTATCTTCTAGGAGTTTTATAGTACTGTCTCTTGTATTGCAGTCTTTGATCCACTTCGAGTTAATTTTTGAATAGGTTTTAAGGTAGGGGTCTTCTTTCATTCTTTTGGATATGGATATCCAGTTTTCCCAGCCCCATTTGTTCAAAAGACTGTTATGTACCAGTTCAGTGGATTTGGGGGCCTTATAAAAAATCAGTTGATCATAGATCTGGGGGTCTATTTCTGAATTCTCAGTTCAATTCCATTGATGAATGTGTCTATCTTTGCACCAATACCATGCAGTTTTGACTACTGTGGCTTCAAAGGCTATACCATTTTACATCACTATCAACAATGTATGAGGATTCCAAATTCTCCACATCCTCACAGGGATGTAGGAATATCAATGGGGACTTTCATACAGTTTGGTGTATTTATACTGAAATGGGTCATACTTGTTCCCTGTAAACCAGCAATTCTACCCCTAGGTATATTCCAGCAGAAATGTAAGCATACATGAACTAAAAGGCATATGCATCTAATCTTTTGCCAGGACAACATTGTCTTGATCACTGTAGCATGGTAGTAGGTTTTAATCAGGAATTCTGGGTCCTCCAACTTTATTATTCTTTTTCAAAATTAATTTGGTTATTTTGGGTTGCATATCCAAGTGGATTTTAGGACCAGCTTGTTAATTTCTGTGCACACACACACACACACACAGCCAGCTAGGATTTTGATAGGGATTATGTTGAATTGTGGATTAATTCAAGAAATATTGCCATCTTAACAATATTATATTTTCTGATCCATGAATGTGGGATATCCTTCCATTTACTTAGGTCTTCTTTAACTTCTTTCAACAATGCTTTTAAGTTTCCAGAGTATAAGTTTTATACTGCCTTTGTTAAATTTATTCCAAAGTATTTTATTCTTTTTGATACTATTGAAAATGGAAATTTTTTTATTAATTTTATTTTTGGATAATTCATTGCTAGTGTATGAAAATGAAATTAAATTTTTATGTTGATCTTCTACCCTGCAACCTTGCTGAATGTTTTTATTAGCCCTGATAGTTTTTTTAGTGGATTACTTAGTGTGCCAGTTTGGATACATTATGTCCCCCAAGAAAAAGCCATTATGTTTTAATCCACTCTCATGGGATCTTGAGATTACGTTGTTTCCATGGAGATGTGACCCACCCAACTGTAGGTGATAACTCTGATTAGATAATTTCCATGGAGGTGTGGCCCCACCCATTCAGCCTGGGCCTTGATTAGTTTACTAGAGCACTATGTATGAGCTCAGACAGAAGGAGCTTACTGCTGCAGCTGAGACAGAACTTTTGAAGACAGTTGTTGAAAGTAGACTTTTGCTAGCCAGAGTCTGATGGGGAGAAACTAAGAGAATACCCCCAGACTCCTAGAGAGAAATGTCCTGGGAGAAAGCCATTTTGATACCAGAACTCTAGAGCAGATGCCAGCCCCATGCCTTCCAGCTAACAGGCTTTCCAGATGCCATTGGCCGTCATTCAGTGATGGTACACTATTGTTGTTGCCTTACCTTGGATACTTTGTGGCCTTAAGACTGTAACTTTGTAACCAAATAAACCCTTTTATAAAAGCCAATTCATTTCTGGTGTTTTGCAAAATAGCAGCATTAGCAAACCGCAACACTTAGGAATTTTTAGATAGAAGATCATGTCATATACAAATAGAGACAGTTTTACTTCTTCCTTTCTGTTCTAGTTTGCCAATGCTGCCGGAATGCAAAACACCAGAGATGGATTGGCTTTTATAAAAGGGGAGTTATTTGCTTACACAGTTACAGTCTTAAGGCCATAAACTGTCCAAGGTAACACATCAGCAATCAGGTACCTTCACTGGAGGATGGCGAATGGTGTCTGGAAAATCTCTGTTAGCTGGGAAGGCACGTAGCTGCAGTCAGCTCCAAATTCTGGTTTCAAAATGGCTTTCTCCCAGGACTTACTCTCTAGGCCGCAGCTCCTCTTCAAAATGTCACTCTCAGTTGCTCTTGGGGCATTTGTCCTCTCTTAGCTTCTCCAGAGCAAGAGTCTGCTTTCAACGGCCATCTTCAAACTATCTCTCATCTGCAGCTCCTCTCTCAGCTCCTGTGCTTTCTTCAAAGTGTCCCTCTTGGCTGTAGCTCCTCTTCAAAATGTCACTCACAGCTGCACTGAGTTCCCTCTGCCCATCAGCTCATTTATATGGCTCCACTGATTAAGGCCCACCCCAAATGGGTGGGGCCACACCTCCCTGGAAATATCTCATCAGAGTTATTACCTACAGTTGGGTGGGGTGCATTTCCATGCAAATCTAATCAGCACCAAAACGTCTGCCCCACAAGACTGCAGCAAAGAATATGGCTTTTTCTGGGGGACATAATACCAGCACACTTTCCAATTTGAATACATTTTTATTTCCATTTCTTACTTAATTGCCCCAGCTAAAACCTCTCATACAGTACAATGTTGAATAGAAGTAGCAAGAGCAGAGATCCCTCTCTTGTTCCTAATCTTAGAGGGAAAGCACTCAGTCTTTCATCATTAGGTATTATGTAAGCTGTGGGTCTTTTATAGATGCCCTTAATCATGTTGAGGAAATTCCCTTGTATTCTTAACTTTATAAAGTGTTTTTATCATGTGTGGATATCAGATTTTATCAAATGCTCTTTCTATGCCCATTGAGGTGATTATGTGGTTTTGTCCTTTATTCTGTTGATATGTTATATTACATTGATTTTTGGATATAAAACTAACCTTTCATTTCTGGGATAAATACCCCTTGGCATGTGTTCCGGTTTGCTAACGCTGCCATTATGCAAAAATACCAGAAATCAATTGGCTTTCATAAAGGGGATGTATTAAGTTACAAATTTACAGTTCGGACCATAAAACTGTCCAAACTAAGGCATCAACAAGATGATACCTTCACTGAAGAATGGCTGGTGGTGCCTGGAACACCTCTGTATGCTAGAAGGCCTGTGGCTGGCATCTGCTGCTCCTTTGCTCCCAGGTTGCATTTCAAAATGGCTTTCTCCCAAATGTCTCTGGGTCTCTCTTCGCTTCTTCAGCTCCTGTGCATCTAAGCATCAGTGTTCTCTCTTAGCTTCTCTGGAGTGAACTCTGGGCTAGCATCTCCAAACATCTCCAAGCATCTCCAAGTGTCAGTGTCAGTGTCAGTGTCAGTGTCAGCTCTTAGCTTCTCTCCAAAATGTCCCTCTCAGCTGCTCTGAGCTCCTTATGTTTGTAAGCTCTTTTATAAGACTCAAGTGATTAAATCAAGACCCACCCTGAATGGGCAGGGTCCATATTTCCATGGAAATAATTGAATCAAACATTTCACCTCCAGTTGATTGAGTCACATCTCCCTGGAAACTACTCAATCAAAAGATTCCAATCTAATCAATCTGCCCCCACAAGACTGCATTAAAGAATATGGCTTTTGGGAGGATGTAATATATCCAAACCAGCCCAGCATGATATGTAATCATTTTAATATGTTGTTATATTCAGTGTGCTATTATATTGTTGAGGATTTTTGCATCTATGTTCATAAGAGATATTGGTCTGTAGTTTTCTTTCCTTATGATGTGTTTGTCTGGTTTCAGTATCAGGGTAATATTGGCCTCAAAGAATGAGTTGGGAAATGTTCCCACCTCTCCTGTTTTTGGAAGAATTTGTAAAGCATTGGTATTATTATTTAAATTTTGATAAAATTCAACAATGAATCCGTCTGGGCCTGGGCTTTCCTTTGTGGGAAGTTTTTAAATTACTAATTCAATCTCTTTATTTGTTGTAGGTTGTGCTGGTTTGGAACTGTTATGTACCCCAGGAAATGCCATGTTCTTTTAATCCATTCCTGTGGGTGCAGATCTATTGTGGGTAGGAACTTTTGGTTAGGTTGTTTCAATTGGGATGTGACATACCCAATTCAAGGAGGGTCTTAATCCTTTACTGGAACCCTTTATGAGAGGATAAAAGGCAGAAACACACACATACACACAGAGGGCAGAGAGATGATAAATGCCCAGAGAAGCAAGAAGGACCCACAGTAGCTGAGAGAGAGAGCCAGTGAAACCAGAACCCAGGAGAGAAGGACCAGCAATCATCGCCATGTGCTTTCCCATGTGACAGAGGAACCCCAGATGCCAGCAGCCTTTCTTCAGAGAAGGTATCCTCTTGTTGATGCCTTAATTTGGACATTTTCACAGCCTTAGAATTGTAACTGGTAACTTAACTCCCTGTTGTTAAAAGCCAACCCATTTCTGGTATAGCATTCTGGCAGCTTCAACAAATCAAAACAGGTTTTTTCAGATTTTCTGTTATTCTTGAGTCAGTTTTGGTAGTTTGTGTCTTTCAAAGAATTGCTCCATTTCATCGACATTATCTAATTTGTTGGCATACAGTTGTTCATAGTATTCCCTTTTAATCCTTTTTATTTATGTAGGGATGGAAGTGATGTCCCTGTTTTTTATGCCTGATGTCAGTAATTTGAGTGTTCCCTCCTTTTTCTTGATTGGTCTAGGTAAAAGTTAGACAATTTTGTTGATCTTTCCAAATAACCAACTTTTGATTTTGTTCATTTTTTACATTGTTTTTCTATCCCCCATTTCATTAAATTTGACTCTAATCTTTATTTCCTTCCTTCAGTTTGCTTTGGGTTTAGTTTGCTCTTCTTTTTCTAGTTTCTTAAGATGGAAAGATAAATTACTGATTTGAGATTTTTCTTTTTGTTTAATTAGGCATTTACAGCTATAAATTTTCCTCTAAGCACTGCTTTTACTGCAATCCATAAGTTTTTTGTATGTTTTGATTTTATCTTCATTCGTCTAAAAGTATTTTCTAATTTCTCTTGTGATTTCTTCTTTGATCCATTGTTTATTTGAGTGTACTGTTTAAGTCCACATATTTGTGAATTTCCCAAATATTCTTTTCTTATTGATGACATGGTTCATTTCTTTGCACCTCAAACCTGTGATCTCCGTTAGAAATGACCTGAGCCTTATCAGGTTGTGATTCAGCCAGTTTGGGCTTCATCAAGTAACCTCCCACTTAAATAAGAGTATAGGGAGAGCCAATAGTTTAAAAGTAAAGAGCACTCAAGACAAGAATTTAATTTTAATGCATATTTACTACAGAAGCACTTAAGGTAAAAGGAGCAAGTTTACAATGTAAAAATAAATTGATAATATTATCAAGCCTGGAGACTTCTGTCCCTTCCAGATGTACTTTGGATATGAGATCAGAAGACCCCTCCAGTCTAAGTTACAGAGTGTTTATAGAGCCTTTTGATTTAGAATGCATTCAATTAAGTCATATTCTATTTTTATGTTTGAATCATGACTGGTGAACTACAAGTGGTGAAACACCAGTGAGTTAAGAACAAAGGGGGTTTCACAGTGTTATCAGAGATTCAAACTTATCCTTGAATGTTTGCAAAATTTTACTGAAAATATTTCTACTAATTAAGCTATGACTTCTGTGAGAGTTTTAAACATACTTTTTACATATATAAAAACCAAAAATTAGAAGAGATTACTATTACTTATAACTAACTTATTAGCACAGTTTTCTTATTTCATTCTGTAATTAGTTTAACCATTACATCATGTTGATAAGCATACATTTGATTAAAACTATATTCAGCCTTATTACATTATTTATGATTTATTTATGATTTAAGTAACAGCTACAGCCCCATCCTATTTTCTTTTTACATAGAGGACAAGATGGTTACATGTTATTTATAGCTAAGAAGGTCAAGAAGGGCTTTCTGCTTTCCTGAAAATTCACAGCATTTAACTGTTTAGCTTCTCCATTAGTTACAATTTTTTGTTATGGGACCTGAAGGATATGAATCATTTGTCCCAGTTATTATAGTAAGGCCTTTCCACTTCCTATCATTTGGAAATTGTATTTAAGTGCTTTGGGGTAAAAGTTCTGTAAAATATGCTTCTATATCAGAAAGAAAACTGGGTCTTAACTAACTGAACAGAAAGCATTTGGTGATATATGAGAGCAGCATAGAGAGGAGTCAGAGTCCTCATTATCAGATTCTTCAGTAGAGATATTATCCTGCAACACCCTCTCCCACTGGCACCTCTCTATCCTTTCTACATAATCTATCCCATCTTTAATTTGATTAATATTTGGATCTCCTTGTTCTCCTATGCTCATTCCATAAGGACTAATCAACATTGCTCTCTGAAATTCTTGCTCTTTCAGAAACTGGCCATACCTGTAAGTAGGATGTATTTGATCAGGGCCAGTAGCCCATTTATTCAAAATAGAGACTGCTTCATCCATAGGTTCTGACGGTAGTGTTCTTATAGCTTGATTAAAATCTAAAGGATATTTACAGTATTGGTTTATCTAATTTGGGGTGATCAAAATTCAAATACCATATAATTGCTTTGTCCCCCTTCTTGGGGAGGGGTTCCAAAACCAGTAATTATAGTATACAGCAAATCATTGTTAGGATTATACTTAGATTTAAACTTACCACCCCACCAAGTGGCATTTTTACAGTAAAGAAAAAGCAAAGTTCCATGTGGCGTCAAATTCATTGTTACATCCCCAAGCTCCGGTGATTTGAAGGCTATTGAGATCGTCGTCCTGGAAGATCTCCTCCATGGCGATGGGTATAGGATTTCTGGAATAGGTATTGTGGCAGGTTAGAATGCTGAGTAGATGTAGCAGCCTGCTTGGCAGTGGAAACAGAGTTGTTGCCGGGACATATGGGCTCAATATCAGGTGCCAGTCATGCTTGTCTGTAAATCTCTGCACCTGGTTGGGTGTCCTTGCATCTCTTAGAGCTCTTATTAGAAGGAATAGGTGATGGCAAGGCAAAGTTACATTATAACAACTTATTAAATGTCTTTTTAAATTTTGAATAGTAACCAGGGCACTATATTCCATTTTTAATGGAAGAAAGCACTCAGATGTTGGATTGGAATCATAAAATTCTTTCTGTTCAGGAACTCTTCACATATTTTACTTACATATTTCAGACTAAGTTTGTTGTAATTTCAATAAAAGTAATATTAAAATGATATATTAAGTTTCTAATAGTATGAGTGTACGGAGTTAATAAAACAGACTGAAGTTTTCACTTACATTTTTCTGTACCAAGGCCTTGTAGTAAGGTTTTATGAAGATGCTGTAAAACAGCAGTGTTTCCTTGTCCCTCTCCATGGTCACTTACTGTTCCTTCTTTTTCCACTTTGAAGGCAGGACATAATCCTTCAATAGGCCAGTTATATTATTTTCAATCATTGGAAATAATTTATTAAAAACTTGTTCTTGTTCAACTGTAGTTGAGCAGTCTGCCACCAACTATAATACATATTGGTGGAACAAAAGATAGCCTGTTCATATTGCCTCCAGGCTTACTATACGCACCAGTACATGCGTAATTTTGATTAGCAATAGTCCAATTTCTTGGTGTCATTATTTGTGGTTGAATGTAATACTTCCAGGCATTTACAGCTAAAAATTTCCCTCTAAACACTGCTTTTACTGCATCCCATAAGTTTTGATATGTTTTACTTTTATTTTCATTCATCTAAAAGTATTTCCTAATTTCTCTTGTAATTTCTTCCTTCAGCCATTGGTTATTTAGGAGTGTATTGTTTAATCCCACATATTTGTGAATTTCCCAAATTTCCTTCTCTTATTGATTTCTAATTTCAATCCACTGTGGTAAGAGAACATACTCTGTATGATTTCAATCCTTTTATATTTATTGAGGTTTGTTTTATGGTCTAGCACATGGTCTATCCTGGAAAATATTCTGTATGCACTTGAAAAGAATGTGTATTTTGCTGTGGTTGGTTGGAATGTTTTATAGATGTCTGTTAGGTATAGTTGGTATATAGTCTTGTTCAAGTCTTCTATTTCCTTGTGGATCATCTGCCTAGCTGTTTTATCCATTATTGAAGTCTCCAACTATGGAAGACTGCAATTAGTATTTTTGTATTGTCTATTTCACCTTTCAATTATGAAGTTTTTGTTTCATGTATTTTGGGGCTCTGTTGCTAGGGTATAAAGTTAATAATCATTATATCACCATGATGATTTGACTATCAATTTAAAATGTCTTTCCTAACTCTAGTAACACTCTTTGTTTTAGTCTTTATATATGTAAATATATATGAATTATATATACTATATGTAAATATATATATTTAGTATAGGCATTCCAACTTTCTTATGGTTGCTGTATACATGATTTATATATATATTTATCTTTTCCATCTTTTACTTTCAACCTATTTCTGTGTTTGAATCTGAAGCACATTCCCACAGACAACATATAGTTAGATCTTATTTTTTTATCGTTCTGACAATGTCTGCCTTTTAATTACATTAATTAATCCATTCAATTTTAATGTTATTGATATATTTGGATTTCTATCTGCCATTTTACTTTTCTTTTCCCTGTATCTCATGTCTTTTTTGTTCACCCATTCCTCCTTTAATGTTTTCTTTTGCATGGAGTGAATATTCTATGGTGTAACATTTTAATTATTTTAATGATTGTTTCATTATATTTTGTTAGTTGTTTTCTTAGTAGTTGCTTTAGGACTTTCTATATACATCTTTACTTGTCTTCATGTTTATACTAACTGAATTCCAATGAGATATTGAAACACTACTCCTGTACTGCCCTATTCCCTTTTCCCCCTTCTTGTGCAATTATTGTTATACACATATCTAGACATGTTACAAAACCAACAATTGTAACTATTACTTTATATGATTTTCTGTCTTTAAAGGAGACAAGGAAAGAAAGGAAAGCTAGTATATATTTATAGAGTGTATTATATCAATATTTCTTATTTACCATTTCTGATTTTCTTCATTTTTTCCTGTGGATATGAGCTATTGTCTGGTGACATTTCTCACTATAATCAGCTTTGCTCTCACCTACCTTCTTTGTGCTGCTATTGTCAAATATATATCATTTCTATATGTTATAGACTCAGCAATATAATTATATGCACGTTCTACTATACAATTGCTTTTTAAATCATTTAAGAGAAGAAAGGAGAAGAAATTTGCATTTTTACTGCCTTTTCTAATTACGCAATTACATTTACTGATGCTCTTTGTTTTTTGCATGGATTCAAATTACTGACTGGGTACAACTGCTTTCAGCCCAAAGAAATTCCTTTAGTATTTCTTTTAATAACAATCTGCTAACAATGAATTCTCTCAGATTTTATCTAGGAATGTCATTATTTTACTTTCACTTTTTTAACTTTTTATATTAGTAATGTATATACAACCTAAAATTCCCCATTAACCACATTCAGATATATAATTCATTGGTGTTAATTACATTCACAGTGTTATGCAACCATCACCATCATCCATTACCACAACTTTTCCATTACCCACAACAGAAAATCTGTACCAATTAAGCTTTAACTCCTCTTTCCTGGACCCTCCCCAGTCCCTGGTAACCTGTATTGTAGTTTCTGACTCTATGAATTTGCTTATTCTAATTATTTAATATCAGTGACATCATACAATATTTCTCCTTTTGTGTCTGGCTTATTGTACACAACATGAAGTCTTCAAGTTTCAACTATGTTGTCGCACATATCAGAATTCATTCTTTTTTGTGGTCAAATAATATTATATTGAATGTATATAACACATTTTATTTTATCTATTCACTTGCTGATGGACCCTTGGATTGCTTCCATTTTTTGGCAATTGTGAATAATGCTGCTATGAATATTGGTGTGCAAATATCTGAGTCCTTGCTTTCAATTATTTTGTGTGAGATTTCCAGGTCATATGGTAATTCTGTACTTAACTTTCTGAGGAACTGCCAAACTGTTTTCCACAGTGGCTGCACAATTTTACATTCCTATCAATGAATGAGTATTGTTGTTTTACCATATGCTCTCCAACACTTGTTATTTTTTGTTTTTTTTTTCATAGTAGCCATTCTAGTGTCTGTGAAGTGGTATCTCATTGTCATTTTGACTTGTGTTTCCCTGATGGCTAAAGATATTGAGCATCTTTTCATGTTCCTTTTGGCCATTTGTATTATCTTCTTCAGAGAATCATTATTCAAATCTTTTGGCCATTTTTTGATTGGGTTGTTTATCTTTTTGTTGTTGAGCTGTAGGATTTCTTTATATATCCTAGAGATTAAACCCTTATCCAATATGTAGTTTCCAAAGGTTTTTCTCCCCTTCTGTAAGTTTTCTTTTTACCTTCTAGATGAAGCCCTTTGATATACAAAAGTTTTAAATTTTGATGAGGTCCCACTTGTCTATTTTTAGTTTTGTTGCTCGTGTTTTTGGCGTGGAAACCATTGCCTAACACAAGTCCTGAAGATGTTCCCCTATGTTCTATTCTAGGGGTTTTACAGTCCTGGTTCTTATATTTAGGTCTTTGATCCACTTTGAGTTAATTTTTGCATATGGTATGAGATAGCTTTTTTTATCCATTCTGTCAATCTGTGTCTTTTGATTGGGGAGTTTAATCAATTAACAGTCAGTGTTATTACTGTAAAGGTGGGACTTACTTTACCCATTTTGTTCTTTGTTTTTTTGTATGTCATATCCTTTTTGTCTCTCCATTTATTGCAGCCTCCTTTTGTGCATAGTTGATCTTTTGTGATAAACCTGATTGATCCCTTTCCATTTCCATCTCTGTACATTTTTAAAATACTTTCTTTGTGTTACCCTAAGGTTTGTATTACACAACCTAAGTCTATAACCTACTAGTTTGAAAAGACACCAACTTAGCTTCAATAGCATACACATTCTCTGCTCCCATATCCTCTGTTTCCCCTCTATGTTGTTTTTGTCCCATGTTAGCTCTTATATTTTGTGTGTCTGCTATCAAGAAATATGGTTATTTCTAATTCAATTGTATTCTCTTATGGGAATTACACAATAGAGTTATATATTGAGGATACAGTACTATTTTGTTTTGCATTTATCCATTTAGTTTCCTTTACTGAAGATCTTCACTTCTTCATATTGCTCCAAGCCACTCTCTCCTGTCTTTTCTTTGGAACCTGAAGAACTCTCCCTGTCAATTCTAGCAGGGCAGATCTTTTCATGATGAACTCTCTCAGTTTATATTTATCTGTGAATATCTTAAACTCTCCCTCATGTTTGAAGGACAGTTTTGCTGGGTAAAGAATTTGGGGCTAGCAGATTTTCTCTTCCAGTATCTTGAATATATCATACCACTGCCTTCTTGCCTCTGTGGTTTCTGATGAGAAATCAGCATTTAGTCTTATTAAGGACCCCTTGTATGTGATAAATCACTTTTCTTTTGATGCTTTCAGAATTTTCTATCTTTGGCATTTGTCATTTTGATTAGTATGTGTCTTGGAGTTGATCTATTAGTGTTTATCCTGTTTGGAGTATGTTGCACTTCTTGAGGATGTATATTTATGTCTATCATAAGAGTTGGGAAATTTGGGGCCATTATTTCCTCAAATATTCTTTCTGGCCCTTTTCCCTTTTCTTCTCCTCCTGGGACTCCCATGATGTGTATGTTGGTACATTTTCTTTTACCACACAGGTCCCTTAGACACTGCTCAGTTTTTTCTATTCTTTTCTCTTTCTGACCCATGCTGATTGAGGTGAGCCACATCTCAACTGAAGTAACCTCATCAAAAGATCCTACTTACAATGGGTTAACACCCACAGGAATGGATTTGGTTTGAGAATATGTTTTTCTCGGGTACATAGAGCATCAAATCACCACAGCTCCAGATCCATATTTAATTTATTTTTATCCTCATTTTCCTTCATCTCCTTGGAGTGATTTAGGAGATTTGTTTGAACCGCTTTGATTGGTTGTTTTGAAGTCTGTGTCTCCTCTGAAGTTTTAATTTCTTGCCCTGATTAAGCCACATCTTCCTGTTTCTTAGTATGGCTTGTAATTTTTTGCTGAAGTCTGGGCATCTGATCATTTTTATGTGGTAACTCTGAATGTCAGTTTCTCCCTCTTGCCTAAGATTTTATTGTAGATTGGCTATGTGTTAAGTTTCTTCTTCAATGCTTGGTACAGTTTACACTGAATCTTTAGGTAGCCGTGTCTAACTGTTCAGATTTTCCTGCTTTCTGTATCTGTTTCTTTCCCTGAACATGTGGTACAACTTTTAAGATCGTTCTTTTATGCACAATTGCTTCACCTCTGGGAGAAGGCTTTTTTTCCTTTATTCCTTCTTTGGGAGTCCTGAGCTGTTCTGTTTGTTTTTGTGCAGATTTTTTTCCCCAGTTCCTATTCTCTCCCTCACTCAATACCCCCTTTTCCTTACAATTTTCAGTCCTGGGGCCCATTCTGCCTTATAGCAGTTCAATTTTCCTTTTTCTTTGTGAGGTTTTTCTGCTTCTGGTAAATTCCACATTACAGTATCCTGCCCCATGGAGCCAGATGGATTCATCATTCAGAAATGCCCATTTTTTTAATTTAGGTCCTTCAGCAATTAGGGTTCAGGTTGGATGTGCACACCTCTTGCCAACAGTTCTGCCATGCGTTTCTTTTGTTTCCTGAGGGCCCTTTTGTATGTACATGTTTGCCAGCTGCTTGGGTTCTGCCCTGGGTCTATGCAGCCTTGGGTCCCTGCACCTGGATCCCTGTTGTGAGTGGTTCTGTGGTCTGTGGCCATGGCAAGAGATACCCAGGCCAGAGTTCTGCTGCTGTGTAACTTGTAAGCTGCATGGGACTGGCAGATCTGAGTCACAGATCTCATACCTTCTTTTCTGGTGTGTTTTCTTTATCAATTCAGTATTTGAGAAGTCCTTCTCCAGTTTCTATCATCCTCCAGGTTTCCAAGCAAGTGGGATTTGTACTTTTATTAGTCATTTTTGAGGGAGACTTTTCTGGGGGATCGCTTATGTCACCATCTTGATGATATCACTGTCATCTTCACTTTTAAGAAGCAATTTTACTGGATGTAAGATCCTTGTTTGATAGATTTTTTTTTTTTCTTTCAGCACTTTGAATATGACATCCCACTGCTTTCTAGCCTCTATTGCTTCTGATGCAAAGTCAGCTATTAAGCTTATTTGGGCCACCTTGTACATGATGTGTTGTTTTTCTTTTATTGCTTTCAAGATTTTCTCTATCTTTGTTTTTCAACATTTTTACTAAGATATGTCTGGGTGTGGATCTCTTGTTAGTTGAGCTTCTTTGATGTGTAGATTGTTTTTCAACAAATTTCAGATGTTTCAGCCATTATTTATACAAATATATTTACCATTTTTCTATCTCTTCTTACTTTCCTTCTGGTACTCCCATTATGCATATATTGGAGAGTTTAATGGTGCCCCACATTTCTCTGAGGCTCTGTTCATATTTCTCCATTCATTTTTCTCTGTGTTCTTGAGATTACATAAACTCTGTTGATCTATCTTTGTATTCACTTATTCTTTCTTCTGCCAGTTCAAATGTATTAAGCCTGTCTAGTGAATTTTTCATTTCAGTTATTATGTGTTTTAACTCCAGTATTTCCATTTGGTTCTTTTTTTAAAAAAATTCCTATCTCTTTATTGATAATCTCTATTTGATGAAAACATTATCATCATACCTTCCTTTCTTGTTGAGGCATAGTTTTCCTTTAGTTCTTTGAACATATTTATAATAACTACTTTGAAGTCTTTGTCTGCTAAATCTGATATATGGGCCCTCTCACAGTCAGTTTCTGTTGCCTGAATATTTTTCCCTATGTATGGTTCATACTTTCTTGTTCCTTTGCATGCCTTATAGTTTTTGTTGAAAAATGAACATTTTAGATAATAATTATAGCAAGTCTGAATACTAATTTTCCCCCAATTCATGGCTTATTGTTGATGTTGGCTTGTTTATGGCTAGAATATTTTAGTGAAATTTATTTCCTCCACAGTGTGAAACCTCTGATTTCACTCCTCAGAAGGTACAGCCTTGGTCATGTGTACAGTAACCCTGGGATGACAGTTGTTTAAGCAAAGCTTTTTTTAACTGTCTGTATCCCTGTTCTCTCTGCTCTTTTGGTATCATCCCTGGCTGTTATGCTCTACAAATTGCCAACTAATTGCTCTATTGTTTTCAGCAATTCCCTGGGGCACAAATTGCTTCATAGTCTGAACCAATTAAATTTGGGCCCCTTTGCAGGGGTGGTTTTTTTTTTAAAAATAAACTCAAAGTCATAGGAACAGTTGCAAAAACAATACCAACCCCCCATACACAGAACTCCAGCATAACATGATCCCCTCCCCCGATACGCCGATCCACCAACTTTAACATCCTGTCACACCACCATTTCTTTCTTTCCCTCCCTCTCTCCCTATCTATCATCCATTATCTATTGCTCTGTCTTCTGAACATATGAGAGCAAGCTGCACCCATCCTTCAACAAACACTGTAATTCACATATACAATTCCTATAAATAAGAACATTCTTTTATGCAATCCCATTAAGCGCAGCTAAGAAGTTCAAGAAATTCAACACTGATACAAAGCTTACATTCTATATTTCCTTTTTTTTTCTCCTTATGTCTCAACTGTGTCCCTTTGAGCCTCCTGTCCTCCATCCTCAGATCCTATCCAGGATCATCCTTGGCATTCAATTGTCATCTATTTAGACGGTCTTTTTTTTTTTTTCAATTGTGGAAACATATATACAGCCTAAATCTTCCCATTCCAACCCCTCCCTAGCAGTCCATTAGTGGGATTAATCACATTTAGAATGTTGTAATGCTATCACCTTCCCATCTTCCATTACTAGAAATTTCCCTTCACCTCAAACAGCAACCCTACGCTCATTTCTTAACTCCCTATTGCCCCTTCCCCCACTTCTCATAACCCATACTCTACTTTTCATCTCTATGGTCATATTCTCTGACAATTTCTTTGTGTTTACTGTGGGGTTTAAATTTAACCTCTTAAGTCCATAACAATCTTGTTTTTCTTTGATACCAGCTTAACTTCAATAAGACATGTAAACTATGTTCCTATACTCCTCCATTCCCCTACCTTTATATAGTTCTTGTCAAAAATTACATATTTTACATTGAGTCCAAAACCACTGATTCATCATTAGAGTTTGTGTATTTTATATCATGTAGGAAGTATTTTAAATAGTGGAGTTACAAATCAAAAATTATTGACTTCTATTTGTATTCCATTGTGGTCAGAAATTGTGCTTTGAATATATTCAATTGTTTTTTTTTTGTTTTTTTTTTTTAATTTATTGAGGCTTGTTTTATGTCCCAGCTTATGGTCTATTCTGGAGAAAGATCCGTGATCACTAGAGAAAAATGTGTGTCCTGGTGATCTGAGATGTAAGGTTCTATATATGTCTGTTAAACTTCTCTATCTCTCTCTCTTCTTTCTTTGTGTCTCTGTTGGTAGGGCTCCTTTAGTATCTGAAGTAGGGCAGGTCTTTTATTAGCAAAATCTCTCAGCATTTGTTTGTCTGTGAAAAGTTTAAGCTCTCCCTCAAATTTGAAGGAGTGTTTTGCTGGATAAAGTATTCTTGGTTGGAAATTTTTCTCTCTCAGAATTTTAAATACATCATGCCACTGCCTTCTCGCCTCCATGGTGGCCACTGAGTAGTCACTACTTAGTCTTATGTTTTTTCCTTTGTATGTGGTGAATTGCTTTTCTCTTGCTGCTTTCAGAACTTGCTCCTTCTCTTCAGTACTTGAGAGTCTGATCAGAATATGTCTTGGGGTGGGTTTATTTGGATTTATTCTATTTGGAGTTCACTGGGCATTTATGCTTTGTGTATTTATATTGTGTAGAAGGTTGGGGAAGTTTTCCCCAACAATTTCTTTGAATACTCTTTCTAGACCTTTACCCTTCTCTTCCCCTTCTGGGACACCAATGAGTCTTAAATTTGGACGTTTTATTTTATCTATTCTATCCCTGAGATCCATTTCGATTTTTTTTATTTTTTTCTCCATTCTTTCTTTTGTTCTTTCATTTTCTGTTCTGTGGTCTTCTAGGACACTGAATCGTTGTTCAACTTCCTCTAATCTTGTATTATGAGTATCCAGAGTCTTTTTAATTTGGCCAACAGTTGCTTTTATTTCCATAAGATCTTCTATTTTTTTTATATACTCTTGCAATGTCTTCTTTATGCTCTTCTAGGATCTTCTTTATGTCCTTTATATCCTGTGCCATGTTCTTCTTCATGTCCTTTATATCCTGTGCCATGCTCTCATTCTTTGATTGTAGTCTTTCAATTAATTGCGCCAAGTACTGTGTCTCTTCCGATATTTTGATTTGGGTGTTTGGGATGTTCTCCATATCATCTGGTTTTATCATATGCTTTAAGATTTTCTGTTGTTTTTGGCCTCTTGGCATTTGCTTTGCTTGATAGGGTTCTTTCAAGTTGTAAAAAATACAACTTGTAGGGCATGTGTCTGTGTGGTTAGGGAGGCAGGGCACCCAGGTGGTCCCAGAGATTCAAGGCTGTTGCAATAGTCTAAGCCTTCATTTCAGTTTTGCCCCAGATTTTCTCTGCCACTGACCCACAAGTCGCTGGCATTGAGCGGCCCCCCTTCTCAGCTGTGATCTTCCAGGACCTCTGCTGAGGGAAGGCTGTGCTATGTCACAAGTGTGCACCATCCCTGAAGGGAAGCCCCGGGCCACCGGGCCATGCAGGGGTGCTCCCAGCCTGATGGAAAGATGGCTGAATGGGGCGTCTCAACACCCCCCCCTCCTTTCTCACAGCTCTGCCTTCCCAGCTCTGGGACAACTAGCTGTGTATGAACCCAAGGCCACTGTCCACGGCCGATATTGTGGTGTGTGCTCGGTGCCATGGGATACACTCCCTGTCACACTGGGTTTCCTGGCGCGGCTCTGGGCTGTGGGTACGGCCCCAGGCAGGAGTATCTCCAGCCCGCTGGGGAGCCAGTTGCAAGCAGCATGGTTTCTTTCTCCTTTTGGCTCTCCCCTCTGCCCCCCGGCCCTGAGGGAAAATCAGCAGTGGTCTCTCCTCCACGACAGACACTGAGAGGTTGGCACAGCCCGCTCCTGCCATGCTTCACTGTGCAGTTCTCACCGTCGAAACTGCAGCCGCTCCTGGGTTTTTGTTTTTTTTTTTAAAAAAAGAACTATTCCATCTCCAAATGCCAACCCCCAGTTTCCCCACACTGCAGCGTGGCTGCGGGGCTTTCAGCCAGCTTACTCACTTGTTTCAGAGTGCAGACTCCCAGTTTCACCAACTGCTCGGTCCCTGTGGTTTTAGCAGACCTTGTTCAGTTGGTGCATTGCTGAAACTGGTGTTCTGGGTCACTTTCTGGTTTTTATCTAGTATTTTTCACGGAGGTGTTTTTTTGCCCTGTCTCATCTAGCCGCCATCTTGGGTTCTCTGCAGGGTAGTTTTTAAGACCAGCCTTTGAGGTTTGTTCTGGCCCCAGGGAGACTCTTCTTAGCTGTCTCTTCTTCCCTTGCTCTCTCTGGTAAACTAGTTGGCCTACAGCTTAACTTGTTCCTCTCATGGAGCTACCAGCCTCCTCTTAATTGCTTACCACCCAAATCTCTGTTGTTTTCAAGAATTCCCTTTGGCTTGTACTTCTCCATACTCTGTTCCAAATAAAGTCAGTTCCCTTGGAGAGATCTTCTGAGCCCTCTGTTCTTATGGACTTTCTGTTACACTGGGCAAAATCTCTGAGCCAGTGCTCTGGAACTGGGGGTGGGGACAGCGGTCCTCTTCTCTTGGAGTGACACCCCTGTTTTACAAGCTGGTCATTGAGTGCGGGCAGTAGTCTCTGGTCTTCTCAGTTTTCATCTCTCTTTGAGCAGCGAGCAAGCTGTAATAAGGATGATCAGGGCCTCAGTATTCTTGGCTTACTGCATCTGGGGTAGAATCTCTGCTCTATGAATGGGGACTGGATGGAGGAAGGGAGTCCCCAACCTCTTGGTCATACTTGCTTGGAATTTAGCCTCTTCAACATGGAGCTGGGAAGGATGAGAAATGCTGAGGTCTGTTAGTCCTGGGGAGATACTGTAGTCCTTAACTGGTAGCTAAGGGGAGAGGGAACCCTGTCTTTTTGGCTCTACCCACCTGCAGTGGAATTTCATCACATTGACCTGATTTGGGAAGGGGCATGGAGGGAGGGAGCAGGTCTTGGTTCAAATACCACAGATTCTTACTGCTCTTCCCAAGAAGTAGTAGGTTTCTTGAATAAAAGCTCCTTCATATGCTATATGTCCTTAGGACAATTTACAGAGACTTTAAATGATTGTTTTAAAAATAATTTTCACTAGTTATGGTTATTTTGTTGAGGAGTAGTATGTGGAGTTTCTCACACTGCCATTACTGAAATTGTCCCCTAATTATAACTTAATGGCACTAAAAGTTATCTTGACTGTTAATGTTTTTCTGAGCTTCTGTTCAGGGTTTGTGTTCTGATAGAAATTCAGTACAATATGAATACTAAATTGGAAGTGAATTGAGAAATAAAGGTGCTGATAGATCACATGTGATCAAATGAAAACTTTATAGAGAGGCTTTGGGAACCACCTTTGTGCTCAGAATACTAGCAGATAATGATCAAAATAAATCACTATTCCAGTTATCAGGAGTCAGAAGCACTAATTCTTAGCTCTCTTCCTGATTTGCTGGGTGACCATGAACAAGCCAGTCAATCTCTTTTGAGCTCCATTGTTAAAATGTTTGTTTCACCATTGTTCCTGGAAACAGGGCATGTGGTTTAGCTTGTATTTATGGTGGAGTGATTTTCACAAAATCATTTCAATTCCTTTTCCTTCCTGCTTTCTTGTGGCAGCATTTATCTCTGAGGTATCTGCCTGGGCTTTGGGGGTTATTGCTACTTTGGATTTGTAAAGTTCATACTGAACCTTGGCCTATAAGCACCTTGTTCTAAACACCTTGAACTAGTTGATGAAGAAACGACATCACAAGGGCTTATCCGTATCCTTACTAAATGTTTTAATTTGTTATGGAAAAGAGAGTAGGGTATTTGGAATTTCAGGTTTCTTAATCTTCTGGTCTTATTCTACCAATCTAAGCCAGAATTGGGACATTTCCCCAAGCACTATCATTTTGTGTTGATTAAAAATGAACTTGATTCCTAGGCAATTCATCCCCCAGTTATGCCCAACTGTGTTTGGTATAAAGTTTGGCTCCAGCAGACTTTGTGTGGGACTGTGGCCCTGACTTAATTTTTACTTACTTCTTAATAGGCACTGTCTTCAGTCATTTAAAATTCCTCAGAGATCAAGGTTAATAACACCCATCAGCCATTAAGGTGGTTAGGATTAGTCTCCCTCCAGAGATTAGATATAAAGATCTCACCCAAAGGATGAAATCCCTTTGGCCAAAAAGAATCCCAGGTCTAAATTGAGAGCAACTGACTAAAACAAGGGTCAACCCAGCTTTCTCAGTTGCAGCAGCTAAGCCATCATCCAGCCTGGTAGGCAGAGTTTTAAAACAGCACAATAAAGCTGTTTAAAACACTTGGGGCCCCATTTCTGTCAGCTCTCTGTCCAGAATGTTCCTTGAATCACTTAACAAAAGCAGCCAATCTGGGGTTTTGCCAGCATCTGAGTTTTCCAAAGAGCTGCAAAGTTTTCCTGTATATTACTGCCATTAGCATGGCAAATAAAAAAAAAAAAATTAACTTCTCATCTCTCTGCCTGTTTCCCCAGGAATCTGGAAATAATATGTACCTACAGAGTCAAGGGATGTAGAAGGGTATAAGATAGGTGAATGCACATTTGGAGTTAGCCACTTCTCTGTGCCTTCATTAACTGATACTGAAATAACTAGTGTGGTCATTAAGTGGCTTACTCTAATCCTTCTAAATTTTTAGACTTAATGTAGAATTATGATGCTACAACCCCAATTAACTGTCAATAGTTTTGAACATGCTTTTCTGATTGACTATATCTTTTTCCTGTTTTTCTGTTAGCCTTGTGACCCAAGGCTCTAGAATGGATTAGCCCTCCTACTCATTCCCTTCTGTACAGGCCATGTCTCCATGGAAACAACTCGTCAGGCCCTCTTGGCTGCAGGTACTGAAGACCTCTCATCTGCAGCATCAGTCCTACACAGATTCAGGCTTAAAAAGCCAAGCAGTGTGTTACAATCCCCATCCTCTCTAGCCGGTAGGGTCTGGAATTGTTCTTGCCATCTTAAGCCTCCTTTGGGATGCACTGGGGAATTCCCTAACCCCACTAAGATGCCCATGAACTTCCACCACTGATGTTCAGGCCAATGACAGGCTTTCCACCCTGGGTTCCTAATTCAACCTAAACTCACCATCTCCTTACAGCTTCTCCACCCATCATTTCCCACTCACTCACCAAAACTGAGAACCATTCTGAGTTCTTTAAGCTTTGTGATGGTTTGAAGCTGTATATACCCCAGAAAAGATCTTAAAGCTCATCCTAACTTGTGGTTGTGGACTCATTGTAAGGAGGATCTTTTGGTGATAGAATCTCTTTTTTGAAATGGTGTGGAAAGCCGCCTCCCGAATCGGGCCTAGCGTATGCGCTGCAGCCTGCTCTAGAGTTACCCCCGCCCATCGAGTGAGCCAAGATGGCGCCTGCATCCTGTTTCCGCATAGTGACGCATGTATCCGCCACCCGCTCCTACCAATCGAAATCCTGTATACGCGATACTAGCCTAGAAGCTTATTGGTTGTTAATTGTGTATAAAAGGTCTTACCCGGACGGGGTAGGGTGAGACAGCCCACAAGGAGCCGTGCCTGACGGCCACATCGAGGCTGCTCTCCCACGAGGCGCCGTGCCCCGTGTGGGAACCAGTAACACAGAATGTTCATCTAGCTGTAGTAAAGGGCTTGCTTTCACAACTGCCGTGTGGTTCGAGTCGTGATTCATGACCAGGTTAGTTCGCGCAGTCTGCATCTCTCTCTCTCCTTCCCTGTTTCCCCTCGCCGGCCGGGAACCGGGGACCGAGCGGGGCAGCGCCGGACAAGTGGTGGCCCGTACGGGGAAGCTCCTCCTCCTGCCTCGCTCTCGACGGTCCCTCTGTGAGGAGAGCAGCGCTGCACGTCGAGCTTACGGCGGACTTCCCGCGCCTGATCAACGCGAGAAGGTGAGTGCGTCTTATTACATGATAGTTAGGGCCCGTGGGTTTTCAGGTGACCCCGGGGGACTCGGAAGAGCTCTCCGAGTGACTGAAGTATAGTGCCGACTGCAATCATGGGGCAGTCCGGAAGTTCACCTCTCTTAGCTCCCTTAAAGAACCTTTTGAAACAACGGGGTATCTCGGTCAGGAAAAGCTCCCTTCAGCGTTTTCTTGATGATGTTGATACTTTTGCCCCTTGGTTTGCCTGCACCGGCAGCCTTAGCCTACCCTCTTGGATGAAGCTCGGTCGCGACATAGACCGAGCGCGCCAGACGGGCGTGTGTATGGACCCGATTCTAGTACCCACATGGGAGACCGTCCGTGCGGTCCTTGAACTAGAATCGGCTACCGGCCTAAGCCCGTCCTCTGTCTTGCAAGAAGCACGGTGCGCGCTCCAAGAAACCCAGTCAGTTTCGTCAGCGGACGGCTCCTGTAAGGGCATAACCGCCGGAGTCCAGTGACTCTGACTCAGAGTCAGATAGCGATACTGACGAGAAGGCGGAAGCATCCCCGCTAATTGAGTGGGAGGAGCCTCCCGCCACACCCGTGCGGCCTTCCGCCCCGCCAATGTCTACCGCTGCACCCCCAGGGACACCCCAGCTCCCAACTGACGCCTTGGGCGGTCCCACCAAAGGACCTTGCCGAGAGCTCCCTCTAGTGGCCATGCCCAGTAAATGTAATTATCCTTTGCTGCCAGACCCGGAAACCCCGATGGGTCGGTCAGGGGAGGGGCAACCTTTGCCGTACCCCCCGCCCGAGTATACAGGCCCTCAGGACCCTTTGCCATTAGGTAGTGGTGGGAGACATTTCTGGAGATGGAACCCTTTCACAACATTTAGACCTTTTGGCATGCTGGGTGGCTACCAGCCACTTGAGCCGCAGCCAGTCTCAGAAATGTACCCGGTTATTATCAATCCCCAAGGTGGCAATCGGCACGAATCATATGATTACAAACTATTGAGGGAATTGAGGCAGGCCGTCCATCAGTATGGCCCCAATGCCCCTTATACCTTGAACATGATCGAGAACCTCTCTGCTCTAAATCATACACCCGCAGATATTTTTCAGCTAGCCCGTGCTTGCTTGCCGTCAGGCCAATTCATAGATTGGAAAGCATGGTTTGAGGAGTTAGCTGAAGAGCAGGCCGCAAGGAATGCGGCGGGGAGACGTGGCGGGTGGAATGCTGACATGCTGTTGGGGAGAGGCGCCCATGCCCAGAACCAAACGGGTTTCCCACAAGAGGTCTATGCCCAGATCTTCTGCTGTTTTGTGGGTGCCTGGAAAAAGCTAACAGGTGAGGGAGAGGCTCAGGCCTCACTCAGCAATATACACCAAGGCCCCACAGAACCATTTGCGGATTTTGTAGCCAGGATGCAAACCGCAGCTGAGAGAATCTTCTCAGATCCAGGAGTAGCAGAGACTGTGGTTAAGCAAATGATTTTTGAGCAGTGCAACAAGGAGTGCAAAGTTATCTTGGCACAAAACAGAGCAAAAAATTTGACAGAGTGGGTCAGGCTCTGTAGAGATGCTGGCAGCCCTTTAACTAATGCAGGTCTAGCTGCCATGCTAGCCAGCTCCCTACAGGTGGCTACAAAAAGCCCGAGAACCTTAGGGGCAAAGTCTAACGGGTGCTATGGCTGTGGCCAATCAGGGCACTTTAAGAGAGATTGTCCCAATAGACGTCAACCCCCTGCCACTCAACGGTTTGGCGAACCAGGTGCAGCAACCAGGCCGTGTGGCCGTTGCCACAAAGGCCCCCACCGCGCAGAAGACTGTAAATCGGTTTTCGATGCGCAGGGTAGACGCCTCTCTGGCCGCCCCGAGCAGATTCCAAAAAACGGGAAGAGGGGGTCCGCCCTTTCGACGGACCCCCTTGCATGCCATTCGACAACACAGGATCCGATCAAATTCGTGCGTCCCCCGGCTCAGCAGGACTGGACCTCTGTGCCACCTCCAGACTCGTACTAACCCCCTCCATGGGTGTCCAGTTAGTAGGGACCTCCTTCAAGGGGCCCTTACCGGCTGGTACTGTAGGGCTCATATTGGGAAGAGCATCCACGGCCCTGAAAGGATTAACAGTTATACCAGGACTTGTAGATTCAGATTTCACAGGCTGTGCCCAAGTTATGGTTCAATCTCAGCGGGGCACCTTAGTCATTGCAGAAGGTGATAAGCTGGCGCAGCTCCTGCTCTTACCCAGCTTACATGCAGTCTTTCCAAGCAGAATCAGACAGAGAGGGGAAAAAGGGTTCGGATCCAGTGGAGCGATTTTTGAGGGACTCCATATGTCCCTGGAGTCTCGACCTATGCTAACCATTAAGGTGCAAGGCAGATCTTTCTTGGGCCTGCTCGATACAGGGGCCGATCGGTCTATCATAAGACAACAAGAATGGCCCCCCACCTGGCCAACGAGCAGGGCGGAAGAGCCCATTAGAGGAATAGGCCAAATTTCAGCGCCCATGCTCAGTGCAGCTGCCCTTCATTGGGCCGATGAAGAAGGACACCAAGGCAGTTTCCAGCCTTATGTATTAGCCCTGCCTGTGTCTTTGTGGGGAAGAGACATTCTGACCCAAATGGACGTTACTTTAATTAGCGGCTACTCCCCAACCTCTAAGCGACTGCTAAAAGAAATGGGGTATACCCCCGGCAAGGGTTTAGGAGCTTCACTGCACGGACGTGCGGAGCCTATACAAGCTGCCCCCAAGTCTGACAGACGAGGCTTGGGTTTTTCATAGGGGCCACTGAGGAGAGATTCCCACCCACACCTATAAAACTAAAATGGAAAACCGAGGCTCCGGTGTGGGTGCCTCAGTGGCCCTTGCCACAGGAAAAACTTGCAGCGTTGCACGCCCTAGTATCAGAACAACTAGAAAAGGGCCATATCGCCCCTTCCACGTCACCGTGGAACACCCCTATATTCGTAATAAAAAGAAATCTGGTAAATGGAGACTGCTACATGATCTAAGAGCTATTAACGATTGCATGGAGCCTTTAGGGCCCGTTCAGATGGGACTGCCCCTCCTCTCGGCATTACCGGAGCACTGGTCGATTTTCATCATAGATCTGAAAGATTGCTTCTTTTCTATTCCGCTCCACCCTGAAGACACCCCTAAGTTTGCCTTTACTGTGCCCTCTAGTAATCAAGAGGAGCCCTGTCAACGCTTTGAATGGACAGTCCTGCCCCAAGGCATGGCTAATAGTCCTACCATGTGCCAGCTGTATGTCGCTGCGAAGCTAGCTAGCACTCGGCAGCAGTTCCCTCAAGTGAAAATCATCCATTATATGGATGACATTCTCTTAGCCCATAGAGACACAGATCTTCTTAAAACAGTTTTGTCACATTTAGTCCTTAGTCTTAGAGAAGCTAACCTAGAGATTGCCCCTGAAAAAATCCAAATGACTGACATTACCACTTTCCTGGGGGCGAAAGTCGCACCCACTCATGTTTCCCCCCAAAAGGTGTCTCTCAGGCTAGACAATATACACACTCTCAATGATCTACAAAAACTCATGGGGGATATCAATTGGATCCGTCCATACCTAAAAATACCCAATGTCAAACTAACACCTTTGTTCGACCTGTTGAAGGGGGATTCTAATATAAACTCACCTCGAAGCTTCACTCCAGAGGCAAGGCGAGCACTATGCCAGGTGGAACAGGCGCTCAGTGGCGCTGCATTGAAGAGAATAGACCCTGATGAGCCTTTTGAAGCCTGCGTGCTGCCGACAGAATTACAGCCCACTGCGGTACTGTGGCAGCGGGGGCCGCTGCTCTGGGTCCACCCTGGAGTTTCCCCCAAAAAAGTCCTAGAGCACTATCCTACAGCGGTTGCAGACTTGGCCCTAGAATGCATTAAAAGGGCTGTGCAGCATTTCGGTCAGCAGCCCAAAAATCTCAGGGTGCCTTATTCTTCCCAGCAGCTTGAGATACTCACCGGATGCATAGATCAATGGGCCATTCTCCGGTGTACATTTCTTGGTCCCATTAACAATCAGTTCCCTAAGGCTCCTCTCTTGCAGTTTGTCACCCGGCACCCAGTGATTTTTCCCAAAGTAACCTCTCCTAGGCCACTAGCAGGCGCCCCCACCGTATACACGGACGGCTCCAGCTCTGGAACAGGGGCGTATTGTGTGGAGGGGGACACTCCTAAAACAGTGCTCTTCCAACCACAAAAGCCTCAATGGGTAGAACTGCAGGTTATCATTGCAGTCCTGGAAAGCCTTTCCGAGCCCTTAAATGTCGTCTCGGATTCTGCTTATGTTGTGAACTCTGTACAAATTTTAGAAACGGTGGGCATTGTTAAACATTCCTCTACAGTAAGGACGTTCTTTGCCAAACTACAGGAGGTTATATGGACCAGGCAACACCCTTTTTACATAACCCATATTAGAGCCCACACAGGTTTGCCTGGCCCTATGGCCCAGGGGAACCATAGCGCAGATGTAGCCACTCGACAGCTGCACATCTTTCCGACGCTGGTACCGTATCAACAAGCCCGAGAATTCCATGCCAAGTTTTACATCAACGCAGGTACCCTAGCTAAGCGGTTCAGCATACCACGTGCAGCTGCTCGAGATATTGTCCGAGCCTGCAACAATTGTGCAGAGCAGAGAGCAGTCCCCTCGGTTGGGGTCAACCCTAGGGGTCTCACCCCAGGGGATACTTGGCAGATGGATGTCACTCATCATTCAGAGTATGGTAAGATCAAGTACTTACATGTGTCGGTGGACACATGCTCCCAAGTTTTATTTGCCTCTGCTGAACCAGGAGAAAGAGTCTCCCACGTCATTGCACACTGCCTTGCTGCATGGGCAGCTTGGGGTAAGCCAAAGACGTTAAAGACGGATAACGGGCCTGCCTACACTAGTAAATCCTTCCAAAAATTTTGTGACAACATGGATGTCCAATTAAAACATGGCATCCCCTATAACCCTCAGGGGCAAGGAATCATTGAAAGAGCGCACAGATCTCTCAAAGACTTGCTTAAAAAACAGAAAGAGGGTATAGGCCACGGCCTGTCCCCAAAAGCTCGACTGTCTGTAGCCTTGCTCACATATAATTTTTTAAACGAAAATTCACAAGGAATGACACCTGCCCTGCAACACACCACCCCGAGTCCTCCGCATAGAGGTCTAGTCCGTTGGAAGGATGTCCTGTCGGGGCAGTGGAAAGGCCCTGACCCGGTGCTCAGCTGGGCCAGAGGCTCTGTTTGTGTTTTTCCCCAGGAACCAGGACGTCAACCAGTGTGGGTTCCGGAAAGACTGGTGAGAACCGTGACATCACCTGAAGAAGCCAAGGAACAGCTGTCAGAAACGCCAACGAATATACAACCTGAACCATTAGACCAAGCCTCCGACCCTGCTGATGATGGCGACGACCGACAAGACGATAATAGTAGGACTGACCACCCCGCGGTTGCCCAAAAAGAGGATCGGTAACTCTGTTCTTTGCTCTCCTATAGCAATCCTTCTAATCTGCCTTTTTCTTTTTAGTGGAACTGTGGTAGCGCAGGAGAGTGGTCTTTGGGGCCTGTGGCATCATCCCCCGACCCTGGCCCCATTCTCTGCTGGGTCTCCCGCCTCTCCTGTGTTTTTCACTCGTACCCTGTCTCTAGGTCTCCACCACCTGCCTTCTGACCCTCCACAAGCTTCAACGAGTCCTTCCCCCTCACCAATGACACACTGATCCTCTCTTTTGCTAACCTCTCTGTCAAGGTTGTCAACACCACAGTTGCGGCGAATGCTACTTGTGAAACTGGTAATGGCGAGTTAAGTAAGGGAGTCTTGCTTGAATTTCTTAACGTTACAGGGAAGAGCCGCCAGTCTTGTGAAGGGATCTTGAGTAAAAAGGAGACTCAAAGGTGCCTTTTCCTTCCGGGGTTTGCTCCTACAGTCTGCAACCGTTCCAAAGACCCGGATGCCTCGCCGCCCCGCTATCCTAGTGTATCGCCCAAGTTATGTCTGGCTCCCCGTCAAGGCAACCGACTGGGTTGGCCCTGTTTCTCAAGTTGTTTCACTTAACAATATCCCCTTCTCTAAGTCTAGGCGTCCAAGAGGCATAAAAGAATGGCTATCGAATGCTGCCAGTGTAACTTCCTCTTTGTTTGTCCCAACGATCGGGCAGGCTGTGCTACAAGCATGGACAGATCGGCAGCTCGCCATAACGATGGAAACGGTAAATGGCTTGGTCAACCTTACCCGAGACGTGCTACGCCGCCACAATCAGATGCTGAACTTAAATTTCCAGGCCATTCAGAAACTCCAAGCGGAGATAGATGAACTTGGACTGGAAACAGATGGACTCTGGAGAGTGCTTCAGCAAACATGTGACACCCGGTGGCTTACGGTTAAACTCTGTGTCACTCCTGTCAGGGCCAACGTGACCGGAAGCATTTCCAGAGTCTCTGATTGGCTGAAAAGGTCATATTTTCCTGAATTTGTTAATCTCTCCCAACAGGTGGAATCTAGTTTAGACACAATTGGGGGGATCAAGTTAAAACCCGTTAAAGTCGATCTCTCCGGGTTAGGCGAGGTTCTACAGAAACTATTGCACAGTGTTTCTTCCTGGTTCTCTTGGCCCAATTTAACTAATTGGATCCTCATTGTAGTGGGATTATTGGTGGGATTAGTCGTTGTTAAATGTTTGCTAGAACGCCTGTTTCAAGCGCAGCAGCAATTGCGTGTTACCACTATGATGGCTATGACTCCCACCTCTGTTACCCCCGATAGTGACCGATTTATTAACCATACCCCTTCCTGGTCGCCTCAGGTGGGGCGCTTTGGAGCAAAATTTGTAGCGAATCGCATGGCTGTTTCTCGGGTGTAAAAGGCGACACCAGTAGTCATAATTTTGTCTCAGGTGGGTCTCTAGGGCAGAGTCCTAGTTGTGGCCAGACTGGACCCTAGCCATTGCACAGAGACACCTAGTGACACCCCCGACTCTGGTTACTGCTGTTCCTGCCCCCGTCGTTGTTCCCCAGTTGCCAGGCAAAGCACTGCAGGGAGAGTCACGTTGTTTCCAGCTTACGGACTCTCCGGTCTCCATATGACGTGAGCATTCTGGTTGGTGCTAGAGGCTCCGCCGCTGGATGGCTGAGGCCTAGTCCAGACTCCCCAAAGCACCAAAGAGGTTGTGAACCATTTGGGTTCACGGGAGCACGCTCATCACTGGAGACACTGGGTCAAAAATAAATAAGAAAGGGGGAGATGTGGAAAGCCGCCTCCCGAATCGGGCCTAGCGTATGCGCTGCAGCCTGCTCTAGAGTTACCCCCGCCCATCGAGTGAGCCAAGATGGCGCCTGCATCCTGTTTCCGCATAGTGACTCATGTATCCGCCACCCGCTCCTACCAATCGAAATCCTGTATACGCGATACTAGCCTAGAAGCTTATTGGTTGTTAATTGTGTATAAAAGGTCTTACCCGGACGGGGTAGGGTGAGACAGCCCACAAGGAGCCGTGCCTGACGGCCACATCGAGGCTGCTCTCCCACGAGGCGCCGTGCCCCGTGTGGGAACCAGTAACACAGAATGTTCATCTAGCTGTAGTAAAGGGCTTGCTTTCACAACTGCCGTGTGGTTCGAGTCGTGATTCATGACCAGGTTAGTTCGCGCAGTCTGCATCTCTCTCTCTCCTTCCCTGTTTCCCCTCGCCGGCCGGGAACCGGGGACCGAGCGGGGCAGCGCCGGACAAAATGGTAATTGTTTTAATAAAGAACTTAAAATCAAAATTTTAAAGAGCCTTATATGGCTATTGTTTTATTCTATATTTTAAATATCACTGGATTCTCAAACATTTTCAATGTGAAAGATCATTTTGAACTATCTCACTGTCTTGCAATTTGTCCCAAGAATTAAGAACATTATTATAAACATATTAGTTTCTAGGGTGAAAAGAAGAAAATAGGACCATAGAATTGTTACAACTTAAAAAGTTTAATAGGTTCAAAAGGACTTGCACATTGGAGAGGGACTCAGAGTTAATTCATACTGCTTCGTTTGTTGTTCATGCACCTCAAAAATACTTTAAAAATCTTGCTCATTTGTCCTCTACTTAAAAATAAGGGGGAACAAATTGTCAGTATTTGCCTTCCAGGTCTTATCAATATCTGGAGTTTTTAGTAATAAGCACATGAATCTGTTTTTTAAACTAGAGAAAGACCAGCTTATTCAAAGCCCAAGAGGAAGTCAGATTTCTAAGGCAGTCCATCAATGTGGAGTCTGAATTACTACTTGAGGCCATCTTCTAAGATTGTCAGATGCAACATTAAAAGCTTGAGCTTGACGGCTAAAACCTAACATGCAAGAAGTGGTTTTAAAACAGTAGTTTTCACAATCGGCTATACCGTTGCACACTGCCACATTAATTTGATCTTTAGGTACCTACAATATTTAAAGACTTTAAAAATTTACTAAAATTACAAACAAAGTTGTTTTGGACAACATACAGAATTAAGATTTCCTCTTACTAAACATATACCTCAATAATTAGGAGAGCTCTCTACATAAAAGAATTGGTGATAGGATCTTAACTTGAGATGTAACCCACCTCATTCAGAGTGGATCTTAATCCTCTTACTGGAGTCCTATATAAGAGGATAAAAGACAAAGACACAGAAAAAAGCTCCAGGAAAGCTGAGAGACAAAAGCACAGTAGCTCAGAGAGAAAAGTCACAGAAGCTCAGAGGGGATGCACAGAAAACAGAGAGAAACCACAGAAACAGAGAGGAAGCCATTGAATCCAGAAGCTGGAAGCAACCAAACCAAAGAAGAGAAGGGAGAAAACAGCAGATGTCACCATGTGCCTGGCCATGTGACAGAGGAGCAGAGGATCACAGGTAGCTAGTCTTTGGGAAGAAAGCATCACCTGTTGAGGCCTTGATGGACATTTTCATGTCCTCAGAACTGTAAACGTGTAAGTTAATAAATCCCCATTGTAAAAGCCAACCAATTTCTGGTATATTTCATTTTGTCAGCTTTAGCATACTAAAACAAGCCCCATTTGTGACTGATTACCAAGGTCAGTTGATGCAACCTTCTTTGTAGCTCTCAAACTCTTCTTTCTCTGCATCCCTATTGCATCTGTTGTAGTTCACTGTCACATTATTTCCCTCTTAAATTACTGTAAGAGTCTCCAAATTGGTCCTCTCATTTCCATGCTTGCATCCTTGCATCCAATCTCCATATTACAACCACTGAGAAAACTTCCTACAGAAGCAGACCTGCTCATGTTCCTCCCCTACAGAAACTCTGTTAGTGGTTCCCATTGCACACAGGATAGAATGCAGATGCCCTTGTATGACACACAAGATACCACCTTTATAATCTGACTGACTCCTGCTCACCTCTCCAACATGATCTCTTGCCTATACTCCTGTATTATGACCTCAGCCACACCAAGCCACCTTACTTCTCCAATAAGCCACCTGCTTATTGAGTGACTTTGCACTGCCTCTTCTTCACCTGGAGCACCCTTACTTCTCCCCTCCTACATAATCCTCTCACACGATTTTGAGGAAGCTTTCCCAGACTCTTGAATCTTGAGTTAAGTGCCTCTTGTATGTTCTCTCAGAGCTCCCAGTGTTTACTTCTTTTCTGCCTTTCTGCTGAACTATCACCCTCATTGCGGGCAAGGCATGGGCAAACCTCTAGTCCAGTGCTTAGCATAGTCACTCAAATGTTTTTCTGTAAAAATGAAAGAATGAAGAATAAGCCCCGGAATAAAAATGTCACCACATGCTGATTATAAATACAACCTTTTCCCAGAATTTTCTGTTGTAAGCACTATTTTTCTACCAGATTGGACTATCTATGAGTTTGCTACACTGCCAGGGCTCTGTGATTTGGACTGGTGGCCACGATTCTTGGGGGCATCTCTACAAAGAGGTCAGTTTGCCCTGCTTAGAGTCAGCTACTCCTGGTTGCCTCCTGTTTGTCACTGGTGCTGCTGACAGAGCCCAAATAGGTTCATTCAGGAGGCCAACAGGGACTTCCCCAGTGACAAACAGCTTGCAGACAGTTAAAGTAGCTTGCAGACAGCAGCTTGCAGACAGCTAAAGTAATAAAAAAACAAGTCAAAGCCAACTGGGGCAAAGGACTACTTGCTTTAAGTTGTAAAACAGAGCACCTGGGAAGGGGAACAAGTCTATTTCATAGGGAGTAAATGGAGCATTCAGATTTCTGTAATGGGGAATTCCTAAAAGCTAATACATTGAGTCAGGCCTCCTCCTTTTGCCAGGGAAACCTCACAGTCTGTATTTTCCTTAGTGAAGTTCAAGATTTAGAGTCATGGTAAGAGGACAAAATGGCAGGTAGTTTCAAGAATGGCTACAACCTGTCATATTTCCCAGAAGAGGTTTTTTAGGGGGAAGTAGGGGAACTGTGAAGTGAATTCTGTTCACAGATAAACAAAAAATTGAAGAGTTGAATGTGTATTGATCCTTTCACTCAGGAAATTCAATGAATTATCTGGGAAAGAAGCCAAAAAACAACCTCTCACCAGAGTTAGGTGCCCATCCACATGGGTACCTGGTGTGGTGTTAAAGGGTATTCGGCCCCCAGCCCTGTTTCATTCTTTTTTCCCTAAATCAGTACATCTCCTCTCTTCTAGAAATGAGAAACCAACCAACTTTTCACCTTGGATGAAATAAGGAAAGAATGGATTTGCCTTAAACTGGTTTCCCTTGTAACAGTATAAGGCTTTTGCAGACAGGGAGCAGTAAGGAATCTAGGTGGAGGAGGTAGCAAAGTACAATCTCACTTTCTTCCCTTCAGTAACTAAACAAAAGATCCATTAAATGAGAAAATGTATGTGAAAGCACTTAGCACAATACTTGGTAAATGGAAAGGATTAAAAACTATTGACTTTTTTTGTTTTATCTATGCTCAGTGTAGGGACCTTTAGGCAGACTTGAGTGTAGGAGAACATGGGGGGATGGATTAAGTGGATTTTTCTCTACCCTGTCTGATTGTTAAAATTTTGTCACTAGACTTTGGGTCAGCCAAGGTCGTGGTGTAAGATACTCCAGGTGCTGTTATTCCACAGAATCTTTGAACAACTAACACAAACTGGCAAAAACATCTCGAAACTCCAGAAAATAGTAAAGGATTGCGGTATTGGAGCTAGTGTTGAATCAAAGAAGTCACAGCTTTAAAAATGGCAGGAGAAGCCCTGATGTGGTGTGGAGCCAGTGTGCACTCTCATTGTGGGCCTTTGGCCTTGTCCTGGAGAGAGCAGAGTAACACTTATGCACATACTGCAGTGCCTCTCTGTCAGTGCTGATTTATCAGGTGGCAGCCTGAAAACCTGAAGCAGGATACTCTTCTCTGGCTCACATACCTAGAACTTGCCCTGTAGTCAGCAGCAGCTTGCAGACATTTAAAGTAATAAAAAAACAAGTCAAAGCCAACTGGGGCAAAGGACTACTTGCTTTAAGTCGTAAAATAGAGCACCTGGGAAGGGGAACAAGTCTATTTCATAGGGAGTAAATGGAGCATTCAGATTTCTGTAATGGGGAATTTCCTATGGCCACAAACAAGCACAAGTCCAGCAAAAGACACAGGCACAGAAAAAACAGAGAGGACCCTGCACTTCACTTTCTCCTTGGGCTGATCTGCTTGATAGAAGGTAAAAGCTCTGAAAGAGAGCAGCAACCATTGTAGAGCTAATTTGCAAAGACTGTGATAGTTGTTTTTTGCTTTGGTTTGTTTTTGTTAGCTCCTGGAAGTCAAGGAAACCTCTTTCATATGACTATCTGGGTACAAACTTAAGGAACAGACAATTCAGGCACTGAATCCCAGAGTTAACACTTTAAAATATTAAAATGTACACTGTGCAACAAAAGATTACAAGACAAGAATCAGGAAATTATGTCCTATCCAAAGAAACAAGATAAATATGCAGAAACTATCAACAAATAACACCAGACTTTGGACATACTGAACAAAAGAGTTCAGAAAAATGATATTCAGTATATTCAGTGAGATAAAGGAAAACATGGAGAAAGAACTAAAGGATGTCAGGAAAACAGTGTATGAACAATATGAGAATCTCAGTAAAAAGATACAAATGTTTAAAAGGAACCAAATAGAAACGCTGGAGTTGAAGACCACAATAACTGAAAAGAAAAATTTCCTAAAGGGTTTCAACAGCACAATGGAGCTGGCAGAAGAATCAGTGTTTTCAAAAACAGGAAAATTTAAGTGATTCAAACTAAGGAGTGGAAAGAAAAAAGAATTGAAAAAAAGTGAACAGAGCTTAAGAGACCTATGGGACACCAGTAAGCATACCAGTATATGCATTATGGAAGTTCTAGAAGGAGAAGAAAGAGAAAAAGGGGCAGATGGAATATTTGAAGAAATAATAGCAGAAAACTTCCAAAATTTAATGAAATATATAAGTATACACATTCGAGAATCCCAATAAACATCAAACATGATAAACTTGAAGAGATCATGCCCCAACACATAGTAGTCAAATTGTCAGACAAAAAGGACAAGGAGAGGGTTCTAAAAGTTACAAGAAAAAAGCAATGTGTTATGTATCAGGGAGTCCCTGTAAGCTTAAGTTCCAATTTCTCATCAGAAACCATGGAGGCAAGAAGGCAGTTGGATAAAATATTTAAAGAGCTGAAAGAAAACAACTGCTAACCAAGAATTCAATGTCTTGCAAGAATGTCTTTCAAAAACAAGGGAAAGTTAAGATATTTCAGATAAACAAAAGCTGAGGGAGTTCATCACCACTAGGTTTGCCCTACAAGTAATGTTGTAAGGAATTTTTCAGACTAAAAGGAAAGGACATTGGACAGTGGATCAAGGCAACATAAAGAAATAAATACTCTGATAAAGGTAAACATATGGGTAATTATAAGCTATTGTATTTTTTGGTATGAAACTCCATTTTACTTCTTACAGGTTCTAATATGCAAATGCATAAGAACTATAAATCTCTGGGTTAGGACATACAATGTATAAAAATTTAATTTGTAACATTTACAAAAAAAAGAAAGGGAAGGAAGAGTATAGGAAGAGGGCCTGTGTATACTATCAAGGTTAAGTTGGTATCAAATCAAACATGATTGTTAAATACTTAGAATGTTAAAGTTAAGCCCCATGGTAATCAAAAAGAAAATATATGAAAAATATATATCAAAAAAAAAAAAATGAGAAGGAACTCAAAATAGTACACTTCAAAAAAATCAAATAAATATGAAAGGAGGCATTAACAGAAGAATTGAGGGACAAAAAAGGAAAAGACACACAAAGACCAAATAGCAAAATGACAGAAGAAAAAAAGTCCTGCATTATCAGTAGTTATTTTAAATGTAAATGGATTAAGTCATTCAGTCAAAAGACAGAAGTTGGCAGAATGGTTAAAAAAGCATGATACAACAATATGGTGTTTACAAAAGACTCACCACAAATTCAAAGATGCAAGTAGGTTGAAATGAAAGAATGGAAGAAAATATACCAGGCAAATAGTAATAAAAGAGAGCTTAGAAAGGTATACTAATATCAAATAAATACTGATAAATACAGATAAAAACTGATATTTCAGTTAAAAATTATTACAAAGGACAAAGGAAGTCATTATATACTGATAAAGGTGTCAATTCAACATGAAAACATAATAATTCTAAATATATATGCACCTAACGGCAGAAACTCCAAAATATATGAAGTGAATTTTGACAGGTTTGAAGGGAGAAATAGATGATTCTACATTAATAGGAAACTTTAATACACCACTTCAATAATGGGTAGAACATATAGACAGAAGATCAATAAGGAAATAGAAGACTTTAATGATAAAATAAACAAATTAGACCTAACAGACATAAACAGAACACTTCACCCAGCAGCAGCAGAATACACATTCTTCTATACTGTACATGAGTCTTTCTCCAGGATAGACCATATGTTAGGTCACAAAACCAGTCTCAATAAAAGAAAAAAGACTGAAATCCTACAATGTATCTTCTCCCACCACAATGGAGTGAAGCTAGAAATCAATAACAAAGGGAGAATTGGAAAATTTACAAACAAGTGGAAATTAAACAATTTTTTAATCAATTGCTCAAAGAGGAAATCATATGGGAAATTTGAAATATCTGAGGCAAATGAAAATGAAAACACAACATACCAAAACTTATGGATGCAGTAAAGACAGTGCTGTGGGGGAAATATATAGCTCAAAATGCTTACCTTAAAAAAGAAGAAAGATCTTAAATCAGATCTAATCTCACACTTAGAGGATATAGAAACAGAGAAGCAAACTAAACCTAAAGTGAGCAGAAGGAAGGAAATAGCAAAGAGTAGAGCAACAGATAAATGAAATAGACAATTAAAAAAACAATAGAAAGAGAATCAATAAAACCAAAAGTTGGTTATTTGAAAAGATCAATAAAATTAACAAACCTTTGGCAAGACTGACAAACCTTTAGCTAAACTGACAAACCTTTAGCTAGGTTGACAAAGTAAAATAGAGAGAATACACAACTAAAATAATAAATGAAGGGGGGACCATTGTTACTGACTCCTCAGAAATAAAAAGGATTATAAGGGAATACTATGAACAACTGTATGCAAACAAATTAGATAATCTAGATGAAAGGGACAAATTCCTAGAAACATGCAAATTACCTACACTGACACAAGAAGAAACTTGTCTCAACAGACCAATAACAAGGAGATTGAATCAGTCATCAAAAACCTCCCAACAAAGAAAAGCCCAAGACCAGGCTTCACTGGTGAATTTTACCCAACATTCAGTGAAGAAATAACACCAATTCTACTCTAACTCTTCCAAAGAATTGAAGAGGATGAAGCACTTACTGACTCATTCTATGGGGTCAACATTACCCTAATATCAAAGTCAGATAAAGATACCACAAGAAAAGAAAATTACAGACCAATGTCCCTTATGAATATAGATGCAAAAATCCTTCACAAAATGCTTGGAAATCAAATCCATCAGCACATTAAAAGAATTATATACTATGATTAAATGCGATTTATCCCAGGTATGCATGGGTGGTTCAATATAAGGAAATCAATTGATGTATTATACCACATTAACAGAATGAAGGAAAGAAGCCACATGATCATCTCAATTGAAGCAGAAAAGGTATGTGACAAAATCCAGCATCCTTCTTGTTAAAAGCACTGATAATACTAGGAATAGAAGGGAACTTTCTCAACACAATTAAGGGCATATTTGAAAAACCCACAGCTAACATCCTACCCAATGGGAAAGAATGAAAGCTTTCCCTATTTGCAGACATGATCCTATACACAGAAAATCCTAAACAAATCCATAACAAAGCTACTAGAGCTGATAAGTGAATTCAGCAAACTGGCTGGTTAAAGGATCAACAAGCAAAAATCAGGAGTGTTTCTAAACAAGAGTAATGAACAATCTGAAGAGGAAATCAGGAGAAAAAATCCATTTATAACAGCAACTAAAAGGAAAAAATATCCAGGAATAAATGTAACCAAGGATGTTAAGAACTTGTCCATAAAAAGCTATAAAACATTACTGAAAGAAATCAAAGAAGACCTAGACATTCTATGATCATGGATTGGAAGACTAAACATCATTAAGATGTCAATTCTAGCCAAAGCAACTTACAGACTCATTGCAATCTCAATCAAAATTCTAACAGCCTTCTTTATGGAAATAGAAAAGCGAATCATCAAACTGATATGGAAAGTAAGGGACCCCAAATAGCCAAAACCATGTCAAAAAAAGAAGAATGAAATTGGAGGACTGACACACTTCCCAATTTTAGAACTTAGTACAAAACTAAAGTGGTCAAAACCACATGGTAGTGGCACAAGGACATACATAAAGACCAATGGAATTGAATTTAGAGTTCATAAATAGACACTCACATATGGTCAATTGGTTTTTGACAAAGTTAACAAATCCACTCATTGGGGGGAAATACTCTCTTCAAAAAATGATTCTGGGAAAACTGGATATTTGTCTGCAAAAAAATGAATGTTGACCCCTACCTCAAACCATATACAAAAATTAACTAAAAATGGATCAAAGATTTAAATACAAGAACCAGAACTATAAAATTCCTAGAAGAAAACATAGGCAAGTATCTTCAGGACCTAATCTTAGGAAATGGTTTCTTAGACTCTACACCAAAAGCACAAGCAACACACACAAAAAAAACAAAACAGACAAATGAGACTTCATTAAAGTTAAGAAATTTTGTGCATCAAAAGACTTCATCATGAAAGTTAAAAGACAGACTATAGTTCCTGCCAGGCCTGCATCGTCTACTCATGAACCATCCACTCCTTCCAGTTGACACTCTTTTTCCTTGCATGCACATCTGGGACCAGCATTCCTATTTAGGGTTATTCTTACCTCCTGCTTGAGGCTGGTCACAGATGCTCCAGGCCCTGGGAAGCCTCCTTTGGAGAAGCAAGGAGCTAACCCTGTGGAGCTGAAATCCAGGTCTCGGTGCATGCTCCACAATGGGCATGGAATACACAACCAGCAATGGGTCAGGGGCTTCTAAGAGCACATGCATCAGCATTTGAGAACTTGGCATTAATCTTGACCATATCTTCATTCCTACTGTAGATTCCTGGTGCTGGAGGGAGCAGAGCAAACTTTCTTCTCAAAGAGTTGTGGTTGGTTCTTTTGACTTGTATTGTGGCTCCTTGAAGCATTTATGCAAAGAGGTTGCCTTTATTTCACCTGACTCAGAACTCTCCCAATATGGAGATGACTGCCTGAGAAGCATTTTTCAAAAATACTTAAAGGCAAATGTACTAGCTATACTTGGAAAAGACTTGAGAAGGCCCTAAGTCCTCACCTTTGACTGACCTTCAGGCTCTACACAAGCAGCAGGTGTAGGCTAAGGCAGGGTTGTAAACTGCACAGCTAAGTATTGAAGGAGTGCCTAAATACACATACAAAGAACCCGTTGGCAAAGACTGGGAGGTTTTTCTTGTTGTTTCTGTTGATATTGTTGTTTAGTTCCAAGTATTTTAAGGTAATTGTTGAATCACTAGCTGACCACTAGGTTAACCAGAGACTTCAATGGCCACACACAACAACAGCAACAAAAAAAACAGATTTAAAAATACTTGTTTAGATAAGTCACTAAATAAACAACAGTCCTCAACAACAGGTAGCAACAACAAACTGAGGAGTGGGAAGAATCTGATTTCCAGAGTTTACACGTTTTTAATATTCAGAAGGTCTAGTTTTCAACAAAGAGTTACAAGACAGGCAAATGAGAAAGCACAGGCTATACACTGGAAAAAAGAAAATAGAAGCTCCCCCTGTGAAACCCCAGTCATTAGAATTAGCACATGATATCTCTAACTGTAGTATTATAAGTATGCTTAAAGAACTCAAAGAAACCTTGGAAAATAGGTTAAAGGAAACCAGAAAAATGCTAGGTGAACATAACAAAACGTTCAAAACTATGATGAAAACAACCAAAGTAGCAATGTTGGAGATGAAAGATACAATAATACAAATAAAAAAAATTAGCAGAGAGGATCAACAAATCTGAGCCAACAACAACAACAAAAATCTAATGAACAAATTGAATATAGATCCATAAAAAGTACCCAATCTGAGAATGAAAAAAGAACAAAGAGAACTGAACAGAGCCTAAGACACCATCAAGTGTACCGACATACATGTAATAGGAATCCCAGAAGGAGAGTAGAGAAGGGGCAGGGCTGAAAGAATATTTGAAGAAATAATGGTTCAAAATTTCCCAAATTTGATGAAAGACATGAATCTACACATCCAAGAAACTCAATAAACCCCAAAATAGGAGAGATCCACACGGAGACATATTATAATTAAACTGTCAAAAGTCAAAGATAAAGAGAGAATTCTAAAAGCAGCAAGAGAGAAGTGTCTTGTTATGTTCAAGGGATCCTCAATAAAATTAACAGCTGATTTCTCATTAGAAACCATGGAGGCAAGAAGGCAATGGAGTGGCAAATTCAAAATTTTGAAAGAAAACAACTGTCAACCCAGAATATTATATCCAGCAAGACTATCCTTCAAAAATGAAAGAGAATTTAAGATATTCCAAGATCAACAAAAATTGAGTTTTTGCTAATATACCTGCCCTTCAAGAAATGCTAAAGGGAGTCCTTCAGCCTGAAGTGAAAGGACATTAGAGAGTAATTTGAGTCCAAACAAATAAAATGCACTGATAAAGTTAGCTACATGCATAAATATAAAAATCAGTATTAATATATTTCTAACAGTAATTTTTTCTATATTATTTAAAAGATAGCTACATAAAATAATAATAAATCAGTCAGTGGATGCACAACATATAAAGATGTATTTTGTAACAATAACAGGAAGGGTGAGGAGCAAATCCATATATGAGCAGTTTTTGTATAACAAGAAAGGCAGCAATGGTGGAATTGAGCAACAAAAATATAAGACTAGAAAACAAATAGTAAATGACAACCTAACTCCTTCCTTAATAATAAGTACATTAGATGTAAATTGATTAAACTCAAATTAAAAGGCAGAGTTTGCCAAAATGGATTAAAAATATCATGAGTCAACTATTGTTGTATACAAGACACTCACTAGAACCAAAGACACAAATGCATTGAAGGTAAAACAATGAAAAAGATGTTCCATGCAAACAGTAACCGAAAGAGAACTGGAGTGGCCATATTAATGTCAGACAAAATTGCCCTTAAGGCAAAAATTGCTAAGAGACAAAGAAGGACATTACATATTGATAAAAGGGTCAATCCATCAAGAAGGTATAATAGTTCTAAACATATACGTACCTATCAGCAGAGTCTCAATGTATATGAAGCAAAAATGATAGGTGAAGGGAAAAATAATAATTATAGTTGGAGACTTCAACACCCTAACTTTCTGTTGGATAGAACAACTGGACAAAAGAGAAATCAAGAAGTAGAAGATGTGAATAACATATAAACTATCTACACTTAACATATAGAACACTCTACCCAACAACATGAGAATACACATTCTTCTCAAGTGCACATGGAACATTCTCATGGATAGACCATGCTAGGCCACAAAACATGTCAATAAATTTTGAAAGATTGAAATCAAATGAAATATTTTCTCTGATCACAATGGAATGTAATTAGAAATCAATAGAAGGAAAATTGACAAATATGTGGAAGTTAAAAAAAACCATACTCTTAACCAATGTGTTAAAGAAGAAATCAGAAGTGAAGTTAGCTTCAGTCACCTTTACATGCTTGCGGGTGAATGGAAATAAAAACAAAACATACTAAAACTAATGAGATGAAGGAAAAGCAGTGCTCAGAGAGAAATTTATAGCTATGCCTACATTAAAGAAAGGTCTCAAATCAAATACCTAAACTTCTACCTTAATTAACCAGAAAAAGAAGAGAAAACCCAGAGCCAGGAGAAGGAAGGATATAAAGTTTAGAGATAAAGTGAAATAGGAAAACAATAGAATCAAGGATACCAAAAATTGATTCTTTGAAAAGATCAACAAAATTGACAATCTTTTGGTTAGACTGAGCAAGAACAAAAGAAAACTCAGATTACTAAAATCAGCAATAAAGTGGGAAAATTACTACCAATGTTTACAGGAATAAAAAGGGAGTATAAGAGAGTGCTATGAACAATTGTATGGCAACAAATTAGATAACCTAGATGAAATGGATAAATTCCTAGAAACAAACTGCCCAAATCGACTCAAGAATTAGAAAATCTTAACAGGCCAATAGGAGAAATAGAATTAGTAATCAAAAATCTTCCAACAACAAAAAGGTTCAAGACCAGATGATTTCACTGGTGAATCTGTCAAACACTTAAAAAACATCAGTCTTTCTCAAAATCTACCAAAAAAAAAAAAAAAATAGACGCAGGAATGCTTTCTAACTTCTTCTATAAGGCCCATATTACCTTATACCAAAGATAGCACAAGCCAAAAAGTGGAAACAACCAAAATGTCCATTAATTAATGAATGGATAAAGAAAATATGGCATGTGCATACAAAGGGATATTATTCAGTCATAAATAGGAATGATTTATTGATACATGCTACAACATGGAAACTTGAAAACATTATGTTACATATTAAAAAGGTCACATGTTGCAGGATTCTATTTATATGAACTCTCCAGTATGGGCAAATCCATAGACACTGAAAGCAGATCAGTAGTTGCCAGGGGCTGAGAAAAGAGGTAATAGGGTATGACTGCTCTTTCTTCTCACTTAAAAAAAAAAAAGACAGACTACAGAAACCACATATCTGATGAAGGTTTAATAATAAGAATAGATAAAGAAATCCTACAACTCAACAACCAAAAGACAAATGAGCCAATTTAAAAATTGATTTGAATAAACATTTCTCAAAAAACAGATATATGATGGCCAACAAGCACATAAAACGATGCTAAACATCATTAGCCATTAGGGAAATGGAAATCAAAATCACAATGAGATATCATTTCACACCCACTAGAATGGCTACTACTAAAAAACAAAAAATAAACGTTGGAGAGGATGTGGAGAAATAGGAACATTCATTCATTGTTGGTGGTATATCCACTGTGGAAAACAGTTAGGTGGTTCCTCAAAAAGTTAAGCACAGAATTACCATATAACCTGATAATCCCACTTCTTGGTACATACCCAAGGATCTGAAAGTAGGTACTCGAACAGGTATTTACACACTGATGTTCATAGCAGCATTATTCGTAATTGCCAAAAGATGGAAGCCACCCAAGTTTCTATCAATAGATAAATGGATAATCAAAATAATGGCATACACGTAAAATGGAATATCATTAAACTCTAAAAAGAATAAAGTTCTGATAATGCGACAACATGGATGAATCTTGATGACATCATGTTGAGTGAAATAAGCAAGACACAAAAGGAGAAATATTGTATGATCTTACTGATATGAAATAGTTAGAATAAACATATTCACAGAGTCAGGAACTAGAATACAGGTTACCAGAGGCTGGGATAGGGTAAAGAATGGGGACTTAATGCTTAATTGGTACAGAATTTCTGTTTGGGGTGATGGAAAAGATTTGATAATGGATGGTGGCAACAGTAGCACAACATTGTGAATGTTAACTACCACCACTGAATTATATATCTGAATGTGTTTAAAAGGGAAAATTTTAAGTTGTATAAGTGTTACTAGAACAAATTTTTTTAAAATAAACCATAGGACTGTACAACACAATGAGTGAACCCTAATGTAAACTACGGACAACTGATAAGAGTATAATTATAAAAATATTGTTTCATCAATTATAACAAAGGCACCGCACTAATGCCAAGTGTTAATAACAGAGGAATCTGTTGAAGTGGCAGGGGAATAGTGGGAACTCTGTATTTTCTGAATCATTTTTCTATAAACCGACAACTTTTCTAATAGAAATAAATTTTTTAAAATTTTCCATTAGAGGTTCTTTTTTTTGACCATTAAAAAATAAATATCAATTAGAGGCAAAATCTACTTCTTTAGAAATTTATATTTTAATATTAATGATTGGGTTTTTTTTATAGGCAGGGATGAAAAGAGGGACAAAACAAGTACAGCTTTTCTATTTCTGAAAATGAAGACAAAACATATCAGCCTATAAGGGAATACTAATATTCTTACCACTTCTACTATAGAAATAAATAATTTTAACAAATATACACTTCTGGTAGAGATGAGGCATCAAATGTAGAAACCAAGAAAAGTCAGGTCATTTGCCTCAGCTCGGAGGCATTTCTAACTGAACATGCTATGGAGTGTTGGAATATCTCATCTGTTGACAAGGCAAAGGCAGTTGAGGAGGCAAAAGGAAAGCAGAAATCATAAGCATCTTTAGACATGCAAAGCATCCAGATCTACCTTATGTGTGTCATACTATCAGAACCTAGAACAGTACTCCACAAAATTGTAAGAGCTCAATAAATGTTTGTTTAATCAAAACTAAAACCCAAACCAAAGTAAACGTAAACAAAACAAAACTGGTACATGTCAACATCAGTCAGCTATTTCACACTATAGGTTCAATAAAATTATCAGATTGATAAAACCTCTGAAAACAAACTAGCCATGTCCTATATTTGTACAGCACTGTCCTACATGTACTTTCTTTTCACTTTCAATAGTTCCCTGCATTTTCATGTAAAGAAATCATACCATAATAGGATAAGAGACTTGCTCAGATTAACAAGGAAATTTGTTAACTTAGAGTCTAAGCTTCCTAATTCCAAACTTAATAAAAGAATCTCCTTAATATTGTAATAAAGAGCTATTACAAATCATTAATTAGAAGGCAAATACCCTGAAAGAAAAACTGGCAAATGAACTACAAAATCATAAAATAAAATCTCCATAGCAATCAAAGAAATACCTTATTGTTAATGAGCTATGTCTGAAATGTGTAAGAAGGCCTAGACTAGATCTCATGGCTGAGGTTGAAAATATATGGGCCTTTTTTCTTACTCTAATCCCAAACCATAATCTTGCAATTTTACTATACTCCATTGGCCCTCATGGATTAATAATATTGGCAGCTGAGGAGGAAGAAGGTGAGGAGCGGCATTCAGAGCATTTAAAAGGTCTCATTAGTAGTACAAATTAAGAAATTTTAATAAAGACACTCTAATAATAGTGAAATGATTGAAGATGTCAGAGCAAAAAATATAGATTCCAGGGATGTTATTAAATTTTTACATTTTCAGTTCATGCAGAAATGTTAGTCCCTTTTCTCAAAAAAAAAAAAAAAAAAAAGTAAAAGGGTAGTTTCCCTTTTGATTAGATTCTTGTAACTACACAAATGTAAAATTTATAGGACTGAATTTATAAATTTGGAGCCTATGGGCTCCCTGATGTTCTTCAGGAACAGTTAAGCCTTTTCTGGTTCTGTGCAGAGCACCCTACAGCCTTGCTTCTCAAAGTGTAGTCCATGGGGCCAGCAGCACGGGCATCCCCAGGGATCCTATAGGAATGCAGACTCTCAAACCCCACCCAGACCTCCTGAACCAGAATCTTTATTTTAGCAAGCTTCCCAAAGACATGCATGCATGGCGAAGATTGAGAAGCACGGCTCTAGAGGACCTGGCTCAAGGTTTACTTTGTGTGGGTGCTCAGTAAATGCCTGCTGATTGAATGAACTGGTAAACAGGATGGGGTCCCTTCCAAAACTAAATCATCAGACGTAATGAAAACTAGTCACTATCCAACCTAGTAAAGTGTCAACCACTTTACAAAGGGCTTTAAGTAAGGTTAATGAATTAATAACAGTGTTTTGTTACTGATATTTTCCACTGGGAATTTCGAGTTTCTTATTAATGTTATTTCACTGGGATTCTTTATATACTTCGGAGGCACCAATGAGGCATAAAACTTTCTCTTCCATCCTTTCTAGTTCACCTCTCATCAAAAGAAAAGCACTGGGGATATAAAATCGAATAAGTAGAAATAAGAATAACAAATCTGTAAAGACTGGAGCAGAGTGTCCACTGATGTAAGGAAATTGCTCTTCCATCACCTCTGCCTTTCCACAGAGAGTGGAGTACATAAGCTTTCACCTTGTACCAAAGGAGGGGGTGATGGAAAGGAGAAAAAGAAAAGACTAGGAAGAGAAAGAAGAGACACCTAGAATCAAGGATCCCTATGCTACCATTCTGTGAGCATAGGCAGAGAGGCTAAATCTGGCCATTAAAGTGCTTCTGAGGCAACTATGTATATTACAATAGTGATGATGATGATTTTAATTCTACTTGCTGTCTGCCAACCTTTTATCTGATCAGACCACTCTAGTGATAGCTCAGCCTCTAGCTTCAAGGTTGTCCACAGACCTAAAGCTGTCAGGAAACCAGATATGAGAAGGGAGACAAGAGATCCAAAGGATGGCAAGGCGTTCATTCCAAGTTCCACTAATGAGTGAGGTGACTCAGGGGCTGACTCAGACGAATAAAGATAAGCCCGGGAAAGGAGAGGGGTGGTGGGGTTGTGGGCAGACCTCAAAGGAGCTACAAGGCCAGGACATGGTATTATTTAGAAAACTGCCTGCAGCTCTGGCGTTAGAGATAGAAAATTACATCTGAGGCCAGAAACCGAGCTGTGAATTCATAGGACACACTGAACCACTCCTCGGAAAATCTTAGAATACTAACATAGTAAGAATTAATTGTCATCAAGTCCCAGAGAGTAGAGGTTAATCAGGTACCACCCTCTATTTTTCTAATGATCTTAGCAGTTAGAAAATGAGCCTGTTTTGACTTTCTTTAGTACTTTTCATTTGGAGAACATTGTGATCTAACCTGTACTTACAGATTTTTTTTTTATCTAAATGTATGACTAAGGCATCTTCAAATTAATGGCTAATTGAGGTTCTGAGTTTAAAGATTCCAAGGTCACACATTGTTACAAAGGTTGGTAACTGCTTTGCCCCATGCAGACTCTATACTGAAATGACATGACTGCCCCACCACCCATTATATCTGGGTCCCCTGAAAAGAATGTCTTTGTGAGACGGCTGGCTGTGGATGTAGAGTACTTGGGGTGACACAGACTTTCTCTGTGTACTAAATAACCCACACAGAGTTCAAACTCATGACCTCAACTGCATTAAGACAATGCAAGCCAACTGAGCGCTCTAAAAATAGTTTTAGTTGATTACATATTTATATGTAATTTGTTGATTATTGTCTCAAATGTACTTCACACAATACCACAATGGTACTGTGACTGTGGCAAAGGCAGGATTTCTCTGGAAGCATGGCCACCTATGAACTTTCATGGATATGAACAATATGAATATGAATAATACTTTGCTCCAAAAGCAAAAGTGTTTCAACTTTGCCTGCCCCAACAGATGGCAACAGCAGTTGGACATGGTGTTGGACATTTTTAGCCTTGGCCAACTAGTTTTCTGTTACCAGCAGGTTTGCTGTATTTAATTTTGGGTATTTTGCAACATTATTAACCCCAGCATGTCTGATCATGGCAAAAGCAACAAGAACGTTGAATGTGCTGTTGATAAGAGGACTATCAATAAAGAAGATAAATTGAACGCGGTGAGAAAAATCACCAATGTTGTATGTGGGTAAGAAATGGGTCATTAGCCAACAGGAATGATTCTGAAAGACAGAGACTCAAAACATTTGAAAAATGCTGGCTGGGTCTTTGTGATGCAGCAATCAGCAAGAAATTAGAAAAGGTAATCAAAAGATGGAAAAAAAAATTGTGTGTGTGATTAGAGAATTGGCAACAACTTTGAATGCTTATAATCCAAATATTAATTCAGGGGTGGGTTAAAAATGTGTTCAAGCATTTAAAAGCCAGGTGTGGTGAAAGTTCTCATTGTAAAACATTTTCTGAATGCCAGTGATGGTTCCATAGATTCAAGGCCTGTTGGAGCTACACAACATTAAATTCCTTAATGGTGGTTGCTAAGGAGTTCCTTATGAACTTGCAAGCTAAACAAACAGTGGTGAGTACCTACCTCAACTGGTTTTCAATATATATGAACAGATCTATTTTGGATAAAGAGGCCCAATAGAATGGACATCAACAAGAGAGAACTCGGTCTTTTTTTTTTTACAGCTTTGAAGGACTATCCTACCCCTTTTTTGGTGGAAATGCATCTTTCTAAGCTTAAATTACTCTTAGCCTGCTTAGTCTTTCTAACAGTCTTTCAGATTCACCTGTTTGTGAGTTTCTGTATGAGTTTCTGTGTATAGTTTTGAATCATGCTTTTTTTTTAATTTACAATGAATAGTGGGATTTTCCTTATCTTTTAGGCAATTCTTTAACATGTTTTTGTAATGGCAGTTTGGTATTCCATTCCATAACTACATCCCTTGACCCCCTTTTGCTGCAGTCTTAAGCATGCTGAGATTAATAGTTGTTACAAATCTTTTTATGTTTCTTTGAATATTTTACTAGGGTAAATTATTAGAACAAATTTTCTGTGTTAACAGTATTGTGTACATGTTTAAGGTTTTAATATGTTTCTAAATTTACTTCTGGAAGGGTTTTACCAACTTATATCCTTGCCAGAAAAAAATCAGTGTTCCTATTTCCATGTACCTTTGTCAATACTAGATAAAGTATATTTCTTTTATCTCTTCTCATTTTGAGGAAAAAAGATGTATTTTTAAAAAATATTTATTTATTTGATTATCAAGATTAATCTTTTATGATTTTTAGTTCATGTCCTTGGCCAATTTTTCTGTTGGGGTATTTGCCTTTTAATTATTGATTTATAATAACTCTTTTTTTCCCAATTTTTCATTAGCCTTTTAACTTTATTTGTGATGGCCACCATTTTTTGTTTATCTCTAAAATTGAGATAATCTCAATCCTAATTAATTAACATGGTCTGGTGGGAAGAATTAATGAGAAAACACTTATGAAAATGCTATTCAGCATAAGGGATTTGTGTTACATACTTCCAATGCTGATGCTATCCAGAAGTCAAGAGGCTTGGCATGCAAATCCGACATGAATCTACAGACAATTAAACTCCAATTCTTGGCTCTGACAGTATCTTACAAAACAAGAAATTAATTTAAAACTTCTGTAGCATAGTTAATAGGAATGTTACAAAATACAAACATAATAGATACAAAAATACTCTGAGACTTTTAGAAGTTTCCATGTAAAATCAAGCTGTTGCATTCTTACTCTTTTACTTCTTTTTCAAAATCTAATGAATCAAGTACAGACTCATTATAACATAAATCATTATCTATCACTATTTTTGCCTCAGGCTTGTGATTTCTGCCCTGTTTACTTTCCCTAACAGTCCTTTTCTCATCTTTTCTTCATTTGAAACAAAAGGAGATCAGTGAAAGACTCTTCTCCAATAGGAAAAAAAAATATTTTTCAAGTTAATTCTTAATAGGTATTACAATATGAAACATACAATTAAAAAAAAAACAATATATAAAGACATACATGGAGAAGTCTTGCTCCCAATGAGGTCTCCATCCATCTTCTTTCCGCTCCCTTGTATCTATGGTTTCTTGTGAATCCTTTCAGTGGTTCTTTATACAAACGCAAACAAACACAAATAGACATTATCTTCCTATTTTCATACACAAAGTAGCATACTATATACATTGTTCTCTACCTTGTTCATTTTTACTTAACACTTTCAACAGGAAAACATTTAATGCAAGCTTGGGACATAATTACATTGGCATTAAACAAGAAAATAAAGATTCTTGTTCAGTTCTACCACCATAATCAAAGAATCTCAGAGTTGGATCACATGGAAAAAGATTTGATAGTCATCAAACCTGTTTTCTCTTATTCTTGGACCCACAGACAGCATTTTGAAGTCTTCCTTATAGTAGGTGACAAGGAATGGTTAGAATTAATGGATGAAATCTGAGCAGAATTTATGTGCTCCATTTGTAGGTCTAGCCCACAAAAATCTCCCCACATAATCCTCCATGTTCTTTCCCTGTCTGCCAGCAGGGTGTTAATGCATAGAAGGACCTCATAAGCTACATGCTGAAAATAGCAGAATCACAAGATGGAAGGGCCTGGTTCCTTGAATTACCAATTGGAAGAGAAAGCCACCTACCCATCAGGAACACCCATTTTGGATATTATATGAGTGAGAAATGAATTTATCATGTTTGAGCCATGAGACATTTTTAGGTTTGATTAGAACAGCAGCTAGTATTGCTAACACAATAATACGTATCTCTTCTACAGCATTGTAGATTACTGGTCATTCCATCTTTGCAAGTAAGTGACCATAAACCCTCCATTGGACTACAGTTCTCCTTACAGGAAGTGACTATGTCTTAGTTATCCTTGTATCTTCAGTGCTTAGCATACCAATTGGCATATGGCGGGCACTCACTGTTTTTGGGTGAATAAATGAATACTTGGACACTTCCAGAGATGAAAAATTAATGAACTGCCTTACCAGTCAGTTTAGTATATTGCAATCAGCTTGAATTATTAGAAAATTACTTATATGGAGCTAAAATCCATCACCCATTAACTTGTATCCATTTGTGACTGCCCTTCACAGTCACACAAAATAAGTCTGACCCGTCTTCAAGACAACTCTTCAATTACTTGATAATATCACCTTCCATCCTCTCTATGACAAATCCTCTGGTCTCCAGGCTAAGTAGTCTAATGTTTTTCAATTATTTTCATAGATTATAGTTACTAGAACTCTTACCATCATCTTTATTCTCCTCTGGGCACACTCAGTTTTGTCACTATTCCCCCTTTCAATCGAAACCTAAGACAGAACACCATACTAGGCACTCAGTAATCAGCCCATGATGGAGGGAACCAGTTGGTCCTCTTAGTCAGGACTCCATACTTCAATTAATGTCACTTAATATTTTAACAGACTTTAAGGTGGTCATATCACCTGATGACTTCACTTGAGCTCACAACCAAGCTTCTTGCCTCTCCTCTGATCCCTCTGCACCACATATAAAATAATTAGCTATGTGACCTTGGACAAATAATTTCTCCTCTCTGGGACATTTCTCATGTGAAAAATGAGGTGGTTGGGCCAGAAGATTTCTTCCCATTTTAACATTCTTTGAACCTAAAACAGGAAGTTCTGGGAGGGCTCATGTTGTACTTTTATATAGAATCTCTCGCCCATAGCAGTATGGGAGTGTGAATCTACCTGGAAACATTAAGTTCACTGAAAAACATGGAACTGTATATACAGATAAATTTTCTCAGCTGTACTAAGCATATAGCCACAGATACCTGGATGCTGTGTGGTAAATTGTAAATATACACTGAAACCAATGGACTATACTGGATTGCAGTGATCAAGGAGGGAGAAACTAAGGTACAGGCAAGAAAAACAAACAAATGAACGGAAAGTGAGCAGAACCAAGTGTGGTTTTCCCAGAAGGAACTCTCCATTACTTTTTAACCCAAAAGATGGTGACCATGTAAAAGGGTATATACAGTTCATTCAGCAGAAAGTGTGGTTTGATGTGCTGTCAATCTCCTCATCTCATTTCACACACTGTCCAGAAGTGCAAAATATTACCCTCAGCCAATGGGCAAATAAATGCTGTTTGCTGTCTTGGGGAATCAAACCATGTCTCCACACCCCTTGCCCTTGGTCAGTCTCTCATAAAGCAGACAACTTACATGCTTTTAGCTGATTAATTTGTCCTGGTATTTCTGCCTGATAGTCTGGAGCTATGCCTAAGAGGCTGGATCTACCTACCATCCTAAGCCAAGATTCTATGCATTATTATTTGACCTCCTTTGAAAAACTCATTGCTGGCTTTATAACCCGATCTGGGCACCCTCCCCATTGGGACCTGCATTTCCTGTGGATGATACATTGGTTTCCTAGGTGACAGGGAGAAGGAATAGACCTGCTACCCTTGGGCTTCTGACTCACTCACTGCAATGGACGTCATAGAATCGTGGCTGAACTGAGTGGATGCTGATAATAAGCAAGTGCTTAAAGGTAGCAGTAGGGCACTAATGGTTAAAACAATACCATTGTACCAGCTCTCCCTCCCGCAAAGCCCAAAAGACCACCATAAATGCCAGATCTGAACACACAAGCAATAGCTTGGAAATCTCCCTGAACTCTGTCATATATAAGTTCACAGTGAAGTACTATTTACAACCCCAATATTTTGGTCCTTTCCCTGCTTCGTATCTCCTTTTCCTCTCTGGAATGTGGAAGTACCTGGATTCTGTAATAAAATGTCAGATGGAGGCTGAGGAGAGGGAAGTGGAAATAAGCCAAAATCTCACCAAAAGGTAACAGCTCCTTTTCAACCTACACATTTGTTCCCTGGGAAGGAAAAGTAAACTCACAGTGGAGTAACCAATCATCAGAGCCCAGAATGAAAAATACATTGTGTTGAGCAATTAATGTTCAGAAAAGCTGGATTTCACGAAGCCTGGAGACTGTCAGAGTGAAAGAGACTTTCTATCTACCTCTTTTTTCTATCAACTGATCCCAGCAATCCAGAGAAGACTACCTGGAATTAAAAAACACCAAGAATTCCTTTGTCCTTCATGTCTGAACCAGTGAAGACTGAATGGATTCTTTAGATTCTTGAATTCCTTAAATAATCAACAAACCTAAAGGTTCCCTGCTGGAGATAATGCATCTTGTTTTCCACCGGGCCTTGACGGATGCTTTAAATATAGCATCAGGAAGCATCCGAATGAATTAGATAGCAAATGTAGGTTAGCTTTATTTAGACAAATAAAGACAAGCAGAGAAAGCTGTCTGGTTCAAGGGCAGTGCGGCCTGACACGGCAGCATTTCTCAGAGGAGGGGAAATTGCTTTGGGAGAGAAGTATTTTGGGCAAAGAGCAAAGTTCCTTGGATCTCCAGGGGAATTGATGCTAACTTCTTCAGAACAGAAGAGCAGGAATTAAGAATGATCTGCTACTCATTGAAGGCAGGATCTATAGATTTATTATGTAAAACATAATTTAGCATCCCTCAGTTAACACATCATCTTCTCGCTTTTCCATTCCTTGAGACCACTGTCAGAAAGGATGCACTTCCCAAAACATGAGTTGGTGTAGGGGGTTTATGTGGCTCTTCTGAAGGGGACTTGAAACCCTCAGGAAATTTTGAGCCAGGAAATATGTCCAGTGGAAGAAGCCAAAAAAACAGGGAAAGATGGCAAACCTGGGGGCATTCACTCATTAAACAAAAATTTAGATGCTTGAAAAAAATTTGCAGTCAGTGGGTTTGGCGTCTTTTTTTTTTTTCCTCTCCCATCCCAACCCTGCCCCACCCTTAGATTATTTTCTGAAAACAAATGCTTTTTTCTATTTCTTTTCTGAAAACAAACGCTTTATAGAGGGTGGTGGGTCTGTAAAAACTACATAACTTTCTGGTTTTGCTTATTTATTTTTACTAAATTGTTGCTGGTTTCTCCTCAATTGGCAAAAGACAAATGGTGTTTGTGCCGGTTTGTACATTTATGTCCCCCAGAAAAAGTCATATTCTTTAATGCATTCTTGTGGGGGCAGACGTATTAGTGTGGATTGGGTTGGAACCTGTTGGTTCAGTGTCCATGTGACCCACCCAACTGTAGGTGATAACTCTGGATAATTTCCATGCAGGTGTGGCCCCGCCCATTCAGCGTGGGCCTTGTTTAGTTTACTGGAGCACTATATAAGCTCAGACAGAAGGAGCTCATAGCAAGCTGGAGCTGAGAGACATTTTGAAGATGGCCATTGGAAGCTGATGCAGACATTTTAGAGAATGCCATTTTGGAATGCAACCTGGGGGCAAGCAGACACCAGCCATGTGCCTTCCCAACTAACAGAGGTTTTCTGGACACCATTGGCCATCCTCCAGTGAAGGTACCCTTTGTTTATGGACCCTTTATGGCCTTAATACTGTAACTGTGTAACCAAATAAAACCCTCTTTATAAAAGCCCATCCATTTTTGGTGTTTTGCATTCTGGCAGCATTAGCAAACTAGAACAGTGTTTAATCTGTTAAAGTTCAGCAGCTTGTAGCTGCATTGGTAATTAGTTTTAAAAGGAAAAATCAATTTCAATTAGTAAATTTATATTATTTGAATAAATTGTAATTTCAAATATTTAATAATTTAATACATTTTTATGTTCCTAAACTTAACACAATTTAGATTTGCAAAAACAAAATCTAAAAATTTAGTTTCATGTATTTTCCTAGTTAAGTTTTAGTTTAGTTTCCTCTAATATGAATTTTTTATATGCTTTCTTTTTTAAGGGTCTTCAAATTTCTGAAAACTACATCTTTCTTTATCACCAAGGCAGGTGTCATAGGAGAAATATGTTCTAATCCTATCATGAAGCAAAATTTAAACTTCATATTAATTAGGCATTTAGGCCACTTTGTTCTTATCATTCATTCCTTCCTTCAACAATTATTTACTGGGACCTCTGTATGCAAAACAAAGTGAGCATCATACTTACTTTTCCCTTCTCCATCATCAATCAGCTGCTCTGCTTTCCCTAGTCAATTCCTTTCTACCCCATGCCTGCTCACCCTTCTTTATGTAATTGGAAAGTACTGTTTTGCACTTTGACCAAAACACACAGAATTTCCTTAGTTCACTGCCAAAACTTCAATACATTTTGGCTATTTGGAAATCATTTAATCACTTGAAGCCATTATAATTCTAAAAAAAGTGAAGGAAAGCCAATCCCTATGGCTATATTTATAAAGTAATAGATTCAAAAGACTCCTTTTAGCCTTGGATGCCAAGCTTATTCCAGTGTTACATTAACTTTTTATAAAACCTAAAGTTTTATAAATTCAATCCTATAAATTTTATATTTGCATAGTAACAAGAATCTAATCAAAAGGGAAACTACCCTTTTACTTCTTTTTGATAAAAGGGACTAACACTTCTACATGAACTGGAAATGAAAAAATTTAATAACATCCCTGGAATCTATATTTTTTGCTCTGACGTCTTCAATCATTTCACTATTATTATAGTATCTTTATTAACATTTCTCAATTTGTACTACTAATGAGACCTTTTAAATGCTCTTCAGTAAGTCCATTTCAGAACTTGTTTTTAATATTTTTTAAGTGCTGGAGAAAAATCTTTTATGTGGACAAGAAGGCAAAATTTAATCGATCACTGATCTAAATAAATTATGCAAGTTACAAGATATGTAACTTAAAAACATTACAGCAATTTTTGTTTTTGTTCTTCTGTGTTCCCTACGTTTGCTGCACTAAATATTAATTCAGAATCTTAATAATGCTGTAAAGAAGGAAATACTATAATATCTTTTGACTTGGTAAAATAAGAGTCATATTTTATTTTTATTTTGTGGCATTTGTGGCTCTTCTACATGACATTGGCATTCCTCCTCTCTGATGCAACTTCCTTCTCTGTTTCTGTGTCTTTCTGTTTTTGTCGTGGTTGTTTCAACCTCTTCCTTTCCTGAGCAATCTTTCAGTTTGTGAGATCCTGAGCTGCCACTTTCTTTTCTGAATATCCATTTCTGTTTTTTGTGGTGACACCTACATATTATACATCCACAGACCCATCCAGACATCCACCCATCCACTCTCAAGCTCATATACACACAGATTGCACTCACAGGCGTGCACATGTGCAGCCTCCATTCTTCCATCCCCCCCCCCAGGGAGCTTAAACCATTCCAGCTGTTTTCAGGCCCTGGCAACAGAAGCAGCAGCAGATCTTCTAATGTCAGCTCTCTAATCCGCACCAGCACTACTATTGTTGCTGCTTCCAAGGAAGCACTAACATCACCCGGACCAAGGAGAAGAGGACTTTGTAGGTTAGAGATGGTAGAGCCAGATGCTTCTGATGCTTGGTGTTAAGAAGAAAAGGAACAAGAATTGGGATTCCTCTGTCTGAAGTGCTTTTGTTTCCTGTTGTCTCTTGACAGTTTTTAAAACTGGTATTTCAAGCCAGCTGAAGTATCACCTCTCTCTCCAAAGCCTCTCCTGACACTCTGACTGCCCCCTCCTTTGTACCCCTACAGTCCTCATTAAGTTAGATGCTTGTATCCCCCAAGATTGAAAACTTTTAAAGGCATGGACTTTTGATGATTCATCTTTTATCCCCAGTACCTGACATATAGTAGGCATTCAATAAATGTTGGTAGAAATAGCAACTGACTTTTGTGGAGAGTGTGAAAATAAGGTTCTTAATGGGGGTGTCTTCTTTTTGAAGTTAACATTGGAAGTTAAGAGAACAGACTGGTAGTATAATGACTACCCTCCACATGTGGAAGTAACTGAGCAACAAACAGTGCAGCTGCATTGTCATCATCCCTACACTGGGATTTTTTCTAGTGACCAGCAGGTAAGTCCAACCTTACTTACAAGATAAACCTTTGAAAAACTTGTGAGTGCAAATGAAAAGAAACTGTTATATTATAGAAGGCTCTACTTGTAATGGGAGAATATGGCACATGCCTATTAAAATGATTTATAATATTCATGTCCCAGAGTAAAATGGTTCAACATCAAGAGAGGATAAGGATGAGACTCAGCTATTAGGTGCTTTTACTTGCCTGATATCATTTTAATTCTCACACAAACCCATAAAAGATTCCTTGTCTTCATTTTATAGATGAGGAAACTGAAGCTCAGAAGGTTAAGTATGAGGCAACAATCCAGTACTAATACTCAGTAGAGCCTAGATTTGAACCCAAGTCTGTCTGACTCCCAAATCTTTCTTTTTTCCTCCCAATTCCTCCCAAGAGCTATTTTTAAAATATACTGACATCAACTTTTCAGAGATGCTGAAAAATAAAGATTGACTATTTATTGAGCACTTACGATGGGGCCCGCACAAGACTGGACAGTGGGGGGGAATATAATAAATCATCCACTCAAGGAGCAAAGTATATATTGTAGGAAGCTGATGCATGATATAAGCTATGTAACAGACACTGAAATAAGTGCTACAATGAAGAAGATCACCATGGGCTGCTTGAAAACTAAAGGAAGGAGTGGTTGATTCTGATTGTCCAGGGAGGGCAAGGAAAGTTTCACAGAACACAAGGAAGATGGCATTCTGAGAAGATGCTGAAGAGGGCAGAGAGGAGTCAGCAGGGATTAGGACACTGCAGAGTAAGGGAACATGTTATAGGAGCTAAATGGAAAAGTTCATGTGGGTTCAGTGCTTAGTTGGAACAGTGGAAGGTGACAATAGGTTGGGGCCAGGCCACGGAAGGCTTCGAATAGGAGTATGAACTTTATCCTATATGGAATGAGGTATTGAGGGTTTTTGAGTAGGGGAAGGCCAGGATGCAATCAAATCCTTGACTAAAACACCCCAAATTATTGTTGAATCCATCCTGACATCAGATCACAAGTACATAAAGCAGAAAATTATAGAACTCAATATTCTAAATGGAGATCCCCCAAAAAGGTCTGCTTACTTCTGAAGAAACAAAGCAAAAGGAAATACATGCCTGAATGCGTGGGCTCAAACCTGCCTGCCCTCTTCCTTCTGCGCTGGCCAGGGAATGATCCCATTCCACCCAAAACAGCCTCATCAACCAAAAAACCGGGAACTGAAAATACAATCCCATCCTCCCTCAAGAAAAAATTCCAGCAGGGAAATGACAGCTCCTTTCACTTCCTTCCTATTCAGAAAGCCAGTCCATGAAGATTGCTAAAATATTCTCTCACCTCAATATACCAGACAAGCAAGCTAGAATGGGAACTGAATCCTGGTGGCTTAATTGAGTTAAAAGGAAAAGTGCAGATCATCTAAAAGCTTCTCAATGGATTCAGAGTGGCTCTAAGAGCTATGAAAGCCCCGGTAGCATTTGTTGCTCAGTTCCTCAGTTAGGGAGGAGCTGAATGAATTTCCTAGCACAGAATTCAAAAGCACTGGAAGTCAGCAGTTCTGAAAGACTGCAGAAAGGGCTTGTTTACATTTTTCTCTTGGGCTGAAACCCATCTATTTAAATTTTTACCAGAGGCAATTATAAAACCCTGGTGAGCCAGAGATGGCAGCCTGCACAAGACAGGGAGACAGATGCCAACAGTCTGGCATTGAAGGGGGAAAGAAAGAAGGATATTTGGAAAAGGGGTCAAGGAAGAATAACAAAGAAGGTTTTGGAAGCAAGAGGTGTCACCTAGACAGCTGGTCTTCATGAGAATTAGCATGGAGAGGAGAGTGGGGGGGCGGGGTGCAGAAAAAGCAGGCAGAATCTGGGGGGGGCAGGGTGCAGAAAAAGCAGGCGGAGTCGGGGGACAGGATGGAGGGGGAGCTTTGGAAGGGAGTGGGAAGGGAGCAGAGAAGACAGCAGCCTCTGATGCAGTAGGTAGGTTTCAGGCTGTCACCATCCCACCCATTCAAAAGTCCCACCCAGTAACAGAGACTGCTGTAGCTCTGCTGTTTACATCTCTTTATTTCCCTCTCTTGGGTCAAAAGTGCATTGACCCAGAGAATCAGCTGCTGTGAGAGGCCTGCCTGGAGCAGACACACCCAGCCTGCCAGGACACAGGCCCTCTTCCCCGAAGACCAAGCCTCCTCTTCAATTCAGGATTTCCTGGCAAAGACCCACTTAGAGCCTCAATGAGCTGCCCAGTGAGGTCAGAGGAAATAGCCCACTTGAAAAAAGACCCCGCTCCACCAACCAATAAACTAAACTCATTAGCATGCTCAGCTCTGGGTCCTAGGATTTGGTAAATTCTAAGGAACTCAGAGAGAGCTAGCTGCTGCTCCAGGGTGCATGTTCTTATTCTGGACTTGAGGAGGTCTGTGGACATAGCACTGACATGAGGGCCAGTTTTAGATATATAGACAAATGTGGGGAGATCTCTCTTAATGCAAAGAGCCCACCATTCTACCCCTACATGTTTACTCCTTTGAGTTTTTTAGGGTCCTTATTAAGATTCAAATACAGTACATAGAGTAAAGGCCTTACCTCAGACATTATCAACTAACATCCTAGCAGGAGTTCACTTTCTACCAGTTCTGGCCAGCTTAGAACCTGGGCCCTGTAGGAGGAAGATCCAGGACAAGAATTCTGGAGATGGAGAAAGGGCAAAAGCCATGGGCATTGCCAGCTGGAAGCTGGCATGGAGGAGACCAGAGACAAACCTCCCTCTGTGCAACATGAGGCCTGGTCAGAGTTAATGCAGGCAGCAGAAACCCAAGCTCATCCTTCCTTTCTGTAAATCCTCCCTCTCTACAAACCCAGCTCTTACCAGGGGAGGCCACCTGGGGCACAGCCAGAGGAAGACAGGGAATGTCAGAGGATTCTAACAGCACCCACAGTGCCCTGTGATGTTCAGGGCCATGGCCCAGTCTTCCAAGATAAGGAGGCCAAGGTCGTGGGCTTCTTTCCAGTCCAGTTTGTTGCCCTCATTGGAAGATCTGTCCCACAGCTCTGAAATGCACTCCCGACTCCAGCCAACCATCTAAAAAATTCATGACGCTGTTCACAAGGGCCGGTGGGGAATGTGGCTCCCGGGAAACTCACCCTATTTGGTGACAGAGCCCAAAGTAATGTCCTTGCATGTGTAGGGGCAGGGCACGTCAAACAAGGAAGATAGCCTAGTGTGTATGCTGGGACTGAGATTTCATTTCTTAAATTTGTATGAATAGAACTTGTTTCCTTGCGCCCTGATACCCAGAGAGAAAGAAGATGGGATTCTGCTGTCTTCTGCAAGATGGAACCTATGCACACATGATTGCCAGGAGATATCCCAGGAGCTGTGCAGAAATTTCAGATGGATACACACATTACCCAGCACCCAAAAGAAGGTGCTATACCTTGGGGAAGACATTTTGTAAAATCAAGCATGAAATTTCCAAAGGAAATCCTGGGAGACTATACATAAATCAGGCAGCATGGTGTAGTGGTTAAAATCATGGATTCAGGAATCAGGATATCTGGGTTCAAATCCTGGCTCTACCACTTACTAGCTGTGTGACCTTGGGTAACTTAATTATCTGGGCTCCCTTTCCTTGTCCATAAAATTCAGAGGATGGTAGTTCCTACCTCACAGGGTTGTTATGAAGACTTAAATGAGTATGTGTGTGTGTGTGTGTGTGTATGTGTGTGTGTCATATATACCATAAAATTTGCCATTTTAAGTACAATTCAGGCAATAATTACATTTACAATGCTATACTATAGTTACCACCACCATCCATTACCAAAATATTTTCATCACCAAAAACAGAAACTCTGTACCCATTAAGCAATAATTTTTCCATGCTAACCTCTAATATACTTTCTACCTCCATTAATTTGCTTATACTACATATTTCATATAACTGGAATCATACAATATCTGGCCTTTTGTGTCTGACCTCTTTCACTTAGCTTAATATTTCAAGGTTCATCCATATTGTAGCATGTATCAAAGCTTCATTACTTTTCTTTTTCTTTTTTTTCCATTCCTTTTTATAGCTGCATAATATCCACTGAATATGTACTTATATCACATCTTGTTTATCCACTCATCTGTTGATGGACACTTAGGTTGTTTATACCTTTGCTATTGTGAATAGTGCTGCTATGAGCATCTATGTACAATACAAGTATCTGTTTGAGACCCTGATCTCAATTATTTTGGGTATATACCTAGGAGTGGAATTATCAGGTTGTTCTGGTTTGCTAATGCTGTTGTTATGCAAAATACCAGAAATGGATTGGCTTTTATAAAGGGGGTTTATTTGGTTACAATTTTAGAGTTCTAAGGCCATAAAAGTGTCCAAACTAAGGCATCAACAAGAGGATACCTTCACTGAAGAACTGCCGATCGCGTCCAGAACGCTTCTGTCAGCTGGGAAGGCATGTGGCTGGAGTCTGCTGGTCCTTTGCATCGAGGTTGTGTTTCAAAACGGTGTTCTCCAAAATGTCTCTGGGTCTCTCTTAACTTCTCCAGGGCATGTCTTAGTTTAGCATCTCCAAAAGTCCTTCTGTCTGCATCTCCAACCATCTCTAAGTGTCAGTAAGCATCTGGGTCTGTGTAGGCTATTAGCTTCTCTCTTAAATACTCCAGTGAACTAATCAAGACCCGCCTTAATCAAGACCCACCCTGAATGGGTGGGGCCACAAAGCCATGGAGATAATCTAAACAAAACTATCACCCACAGTTGGATGTGTCACATTTCCATGGAAACAATCAAAAGTTTCTACACTAATCAAAAGACTAATAAATCTGCCCTCACGAGATTGCATTAAAGAACATGGCTTTTTGGGGGACATAATACATCCAAAGCAGCACACCAGTCATATGGTAGTTCTATGTGTAACTTTCTGAGGAACCACCAAACTGTTTTCCACAGCAGCTACACAATTTTACACTCCCACTAGCAATCACAAGGGTTCTAATTTCTCTGTAACTTCACCAACACTTGATATTTTGTTGTTTTTTTTTTAATAGCCACGCTAGAGGGTGTGAGGAAGTTTGTCATTGTGGTTTTGATTTGCATTCTCTAGTGATGTTGAGCATATTTTCATGTGCTTATTAACCATTTGTATATCTTCTTTGGAGAAATGTCTATTCCAATCCTTTGCCCATTTTTCAATTGGATTATCTGTCTTTTCCTTGTTGAGCTGTTCTTTATGTATTCTGGATATTAAACCCTTTTCAGATATACGATTTCCAAATATTTCTCCCATTCTGTAGGTGCTCTTATCATTTTCTTGATAATGTCTTTTGACACACAAAAGTAAATGAGTTCATGTTTATAAGCACTCAGAACAGTGTCTGTCACACAGTAAGAACTACTTAAGTGTTAAATTTTAAAAGTAACCCAATCAAATCTCCAGGCCTGCCTTAGAGAAGACCTAGAAACGTCGGTTGGTTCTACGATTGACCCTGTTTCCAGGAAGGCCTTTTGTTCCTGCTGGTCTGCACGTATCGTCCCTGAAGCACACTGGCACGAGGAGACAGAAGAAACAGTCCCTGTTTCACCAGGTGTGCACCTCTCCTTTGCACCCTCAGGGCCAAGCCCTAGCCAGACACAACAATGCAAAGTTCTGCCCAGTGCCTGTCTCGGGAATGGAAATTCCTTAGGCCCTTGCCCAGGCTCTGAGCTTGTGCTGTCACTAAATGCACCTCTCCATCACAGGCACCATGTACCAAGCTAGGTTTACAGAACACCAGAAAAGCCATCCTTGAGAAAGGTAGAAAAAGCATAGAAACGAGCAGGTAGTAGGAAGAAGGAAGGATCATGGCAAGACGAAACCAAGCACAGAAGGGAGAAAGTGGAAAAGCTGAAATAAGTACAAGGGAACTTTTTTTGTACTTCTATTTTTGACCAAGTTAAAAAAAAAAAAAAAGAAAGAAAAGAAAAACAACACAAGAGAATAAACAAAGTGACAAGAATCAGACTGAGCCAGTGAGGGGAGGGAACAAAGATGAGCGGCAGAGCTGTAAATACCAGCTGATTACCTCACCCTTTCTCCTGGGCAGGCTGCAAGCAAGGCTCAAGGGCCATCTGTACCATGGCCTAATCATGGTTTCATTTCACAGACTTCCTTCCACTTGTTTTTCTCCTACAAAGCTCACTGCAATTCAGTTTGGGGAAGAAGAACCGGTGTCTATCTTTAGTAAATTTTAAATGCCAAAAAAGATAAGCATAATTGTGAAATAAAGAATATTTGGTATGACCAGGACAAATATCAAATCGCAAATATTTGAAATTCTTTCCCTTCCATGCCCTAAGGTGAGAAGTGCTTTTGCAGGCTGAATTGACACATCCAGTTACTAAGTCTTTGTCACACTGTGTGGGAAGTTGGATGGGGAAGAGAACTGGAGAAGCCAAAGAAAGGCCAAATATTTGTCAAGTGCTTTATATGTCATCAGGCATTCTGCTAGACACTAGGAATTCAAGAGTGAACAAAACAGACAGTCCGCTGCCCTCATGGCGCTAACACTCTTTTGAAGAGCTTATCCGATCTTATTTGGATAATTTAGTTGCCCATCCATTGGCCTAAGCAGATTTTCAGCTGCACAAGGACCCACGTTACTTACCTTTGTATTTCCACTTCCTGTACCATGCTAGCACATAGTAGGAACTCAATAAATATTTGTTGAAAAAAGATAATTTATTTTTATGTTTCTTAGTCACTACTGCTGCAGCTGGCTGTTTTACATATCTTAATAAATAAGTTTTGCAATTTTAATGAATGCTATTTTGATTGTATTTACATACGAAGCTAATTTATATAGGGGAGTAGTATTTTTTAAAAAAACATATCTAAATCTCAATAAAAGTTGACTTTCTTAATGAAAATCATTTACAAGCCTTCCCAATGCATTTTTAATCATGTTTTTTATTGTAACATATAACATATATACATAGAAGTGATAACTTTCCAAATACACTTTAACAAGTAGTTAGCAAATTTCAAAGAATATTATGGGTTACACTTTCAAAGTTTTAGTTATTTCCTTATTGTGAAGTATATATATATATATATATATAAAAAGATAGTATCTTCCAAAGTATGATTTAACAATAGTTATTTAGGAAATTTCCAAAGTTGTTATGAGTTACAGTATCATAGTTTCAGTTATTTCCTTATCGTGAAATATAGCATATATACAAAAAAAAGATAGCTTTCAAATTACAATTTAACAAGTAGCTGTAGAACAAATTTCAAAGGATACTATGGGTTCCAGTCCAACCATTTCAATTCTTTCCTTCTAGCTATTCTAATACTCTAGCAACTAAGAAAAAGAATCTTATATAGAGATTCAGTATTTATCATCCTTTGTTAAATTCCGTCTTGTCTGTTTCTACCCCTTCCTCTAATTTAATCGCTTTCCAGATCTTTAGTGATGTCTAGGCAGTGACCACCCTAACTTGTTCATGTTGATAAAGGGTGTTGACTTTATGAGAAAAGGGGACACAGCTGGTTGATGTTCTTGAAAAGGCTATTGCCTCTAGGTTTTCCTTCCCCATGCATTTTGCATAAAATTAATTTTTGGTGTTTTTATTCCTCCTCTTCATTTTCTTTCTTTTCCTCAATCCGTGGCACTGCACAGAGCCTGAATACACTTCTTAGGTATCTCCTCAACTCATGGGACATCCGGTTAATAAAACCAGACAAGAACCTGGAGTTTAGTTTTGCTCAGCTCAAAAACCCACACTGAGGGTTATTTTATACCAGGCACAGGATGAACAAGACGGCTCCAACTCCAGGGGAATTCACAGTTTTGTGGACCTGACTGGTTATTTTGGGTCAAAACTAAGCAAGAGAATCTGTTTTCTCAGATGTAGAAAGTAGTATTTACCTCATTTCTCAGATGACAGACCCAGTTGTAACTATAACATTTACAAAGCAAAAGAAGCTGAAAGACATTGTGAAAATTCTGAGTTGCACTGTATCTGATGATAATTATTACATGTAGCATTAGCAGTGATAAAATGTACTTCTGTAATCCTTTACAAAATAGACTTTTGGATTTATGATTTCTGGTCAAAGTAGTGTGTGGTACATTAACCACTGAGGCACTTGCTCAGCTCTGAACACAAAGCAATGGTGATGAAAATATAAAAGAGAAAATTTAAAAGACCCAGTTGGTTCAAAATATAAACTTTTCCAGGGACCAGAAATGCAAAGCAATAAGCAGGGCTGAAGACAGGGGCCTGCTGGACTCCAGGTCTGAAAGGAGGCAAAGGATGTCAGGAATTCAGTTTCTACACCATAAAAGAGACTAAACATGATCTGCATGGGGAAGGAACCAGCGCCAGCTTCACTGCTCAAAACTATGGGCTATATTGAGTGCCCCATCCAGAGACACACACGCTGGCTTGTGAAACTGGCTAAAAATGCTGGGCCCTGCCTGGTGATGAGCCTCACCAGAGGGATCATCGATGAAGAAAGACAGAGGCACATGAATGGAAACTGGACAAAGCGATCACCTGCTTACACAACTGAATCTACAGCATCTCCATTAGTACAGGAGGGGAAAGAAAAATAAAAGGTAAACTCTTCTTATTTGGATAATACTTTCTATGAACAAAATCAAACAGAATATATTGAAAAAAATATTAGAACTAAAAAGACAATTAAGATGAACAGACAAAAATCCATTGCAACCCTCTACCTCAGTATTTATCACATGAAACAAAAGATACCATGCATAATAGCAATAAACACTAAAGTGTCTGGGAATAAATCTCACATAAAATGTGGAAGGTTTTTATGGAGAAAATTACATTAAAGAAGGTTAGAATAAATGGAGATATATGCCTTATTCATGAACTGGAATATTCATTATCATGAATATATATCAGTTCTCCCAAAGTTAATGTTTAATTTCAATGTGAAATCAATTAAAAAATTCCATCATGATTATGGGACATGGAAAAATGAGCACAAAATTCATGTAGTAAAGGGCCAGAAATTATTATAGTAGTTGACAATGTTTTTGGCTTTGAATTACAGAATATATAACTTAAAATTGCCTAAACAATAAGTAGTTTATTTTATCACATCATATGACATCCAGTAGTAGATGGTTTCAGTATTGGTTAACTCAGGAGCACAATGACATCATGGAGAGCTTTTCATCTTTCTCTTTAGCCATTCTCAGTGTGCATTCTCCTGCTTGTTTGTCTTCTCAAGATGGCATAATGGCTGCCATAGTTCCAAGCATCACATTTTCTCCCAATTTTGTACAAAGATAGGAAGGGTAAGTCTCTTTCTTATGCACCTTTTTAAGTGAGAGGGAACCTTATTCACCCCACACCACCCCTGCCCCAACACAACTCCACTTAAATGTCATTGGCCAGAGTTGTAATACATGCCCATGCCCAAACCAATTCCCATGAAATCAAATTACTATGGCTGACATAGACTAAGCCTTATGGGATAGGGTATATGGATACCTGAAAACAATTGAGGCTGGTTAGAAAGGAAGAAAGAGACAATATCTGTTGGTCAGGTAACCAACCACAATAACCAAGGCAATTCTGAAAAAGAAGAATAAATTTTTAAAAAGATCAAATCAGGGGTTTGCGCTACCAAATATCAAGGTTTAAAACCAAAGATGGCATAACAAATCAGAGGTGAAAAGATAGACTATTTAATAAAGATGTGTTGGAATAATATATATATATATTTTTTTCCAACACATATATATTAATTATATATATATATTCTCTATTTCACATAATAAGTTTAAGTTGCTTTAAAGATCTAAATGTGAAGAGTAAACTTTCATACTTCTAAAAATATATGAGATTATCTTTATACCCTAGAGTTAAGGAAGAATTATTAAATAAATCACAAAATTATAGAACATAAAGGAAAAATTGGTAAATTTTACTAATCTAAAATAAAGATATCAACAAAGTGAAAAGACAAGCTTAGACTGAGAGAAGATATTTTCCCAGACAAAAAATTCATAGAGTATCAGTATTCAAAATATATTAAGAACTCCTAGAAAACAATAAGGAAAAGAAACAACTAAAGAGGAAAATTGGCAAAGGATGTAAACAGACAATTCCAAGGAAAGAAACCTTAATGGCCAACAGATAAATAAGAAGATGTTCATATCACTAATAATAGATGAAAAGCAATAAATAGACAATAAATAAAAGGAAAAATAATAAATAAAATGTTACCATTTCATATTCATATGTTGACAAAAACTTAAAAGTCTGAAAATATCCAAAGCTAACAAGATGTGGAGAAACAGAAACTCTTTGGAAAGCAACATGACAATGACACAGTAATATAAATTCTAAGACCCAGCAGTTCCTCTTTTAGATAAATTGTTTAGATTAGGAGTCCTTAACCAGGAAGGGTTTTGGCAATGTCTGCAGAGATTTTTGATTGTCACACCTGGGGGGTTCTCCTGGCTTCTAGTAGGTAGAAACCAGGGATGCTGCTAAACAGCCTACTCCACAACAAAGAATTATCCAGTCCAAAATAGTGTCAAGGTTGAGAAACTCTGGCTCAGAAAATCTCTCACAGGGTGTGCACCAAGAGACTGGTATTGAAATGCTAAATGTGCATTATTTGTTGTAACAAACAGCAGTAACAAACTAAAAACAATTTATGTGTCCATAAAGCGTAAGCTTGGATAAATAATGTGTATATTCAAACAAGGGAATAATATGCAAGAGTTGCAATTAATGAATTAGTTCTTCAGGTTGCAACATGGATAATTCTCAAAAATAATAATGAATTTTTAAAAACTTCCAAACTTCCAAGTACAGCATGATACTTATTCCTTCACATTTTACAAACACAAAGTAATATTATATATATTTGTTAATAAATACATGTAAAATAAAGTGTAAACTATGCATAAGAATGATTTATCAAGATAGTGCTTAGTTTGGGGAAAAGCAGAGAAATGAATGGGATCAGAGGTGGGTAAGGGGCTTCAACTGTATTTGTAAGATGTTTTACAAAAATGAAACAAAACAAATCCCCAAGGCAAATAAGTCATATATTAAGATTCATCAAGTTGGATGTTTATAAATAGATTTTTGTTAAACTATTTTCATACTTTTCTGTATGTCTGAATATAAAAATATTTTTAAATCTTTCAAGAGCAGCTTTTACAAGAATGAGTATTCTTTATGTATCTCAGCAACATAGAGTTGGTGGAGGGAGCTATTGTTTCAAAAAAAAAAACAAAACTCTTCAACTCCAAAGGGAAGTCAGAGAAGGGAAAAGTGACCCCTGAGCAAAGAAGAGTCTATTCACTTAAAGACCCTCTCCCAGGAATACTTGGCAGGAATGAGAACTAGCTTTTCCTGCTGCGTCAGCTGCCTGGTAGCCTGTACCTCTGTCCATGGTCCTATTCCTCTGCCTCAAAACGGCCCTTAGAAGAATTCAGAGGGAGGTTCAAATTTGCCTTGTAGGAAGGCACAGAAGTGTTCTAGATAGAGTTGAGAAACTAGAAAGAGGAGGAAATGTTGTGGGCACAGAAGGTCTCCAAAGGTTGGAAAGAAGTTCTGTCTGCATTGCAGGCTGGCCGGTAAGCTCAGGAGCCAATATATGCAGGCCATGCATACAATCTGGGCAGCAGCTATCTCCAGGATCAGGAGGGAGCATCAATAGAAACTGTTTAGGAAGTTGGTCTCAGCAGGGCATCCAAAGTCCTGGACAGGTGAGGCTGAAACTGAAAGAAAGAGCTCAGATGCTACCAGCAGAAGGGAGTCTTGTTGGACAGTCATTCTTGGTAGTGACAGCATCCATAGGTGAACTCCACCTGCTTGATAAGAATGATACTGTCATCCTCTTAACATGTCATGTTTTCAACAAAAGCCTTTCTCATTCCTAATGCTTTTCTTCATCTCTTTCCAGCATTCCTGTAACATCAGTTGATATTTACCCCTGATTTTTCAGGGATGAGAAGAGACTAGCAAAGCTCTCCAAAATTCCGATGCCTTCTATTAAGCAGTATGTTCACCTGAGCCACTGAGAATAAATAAACAGTGAGAATAACTCAAGTGAGAGAGATATTTTATGGGCATCCCAAAGTAATCACCCACCTTTTAAAAAGAAACACCATTTCTTGAAATCCCAGGAGGTGTCTGGCACTACACAAAGTGATATGAGCATGAGAGTGCAGAACATAATATTTGGGAACACAATGTTCCTCCAAGGACTTAAAAATTAATGTAGATCCAAAACTGTTGAAAAAAAATTACAAGGGTTTGTTGTAATAGATTGTGGGAAGACAAAGTGAAAGGGGTAGGGCCAAAAACCCCAAGCAGAGTGATAAACTAGGGAACATGACAGCAGAATATGATAAGCCAATCAACGTCAAAGGTACACAGACTCACAGTGTGGGCAAAATACAAGATACTTATCCTGTGAAGTCAATTTTGAGGACCCAGTTACTTTTCTGCACATACAAATCAATAGCTGTTTCTGAAGGACCACTGGCAAAAATATTTACTGTTGTTTTCTGTAGATGGAGTCCAAACCATCCAGCATATAATAAAGTGTTTAAGAAAAAAATATGTGGGTTGGCAAACTTTTTTTTTTAAACTTTTTATTTTGAAATACTTTCAAACTTATAAGACAGTTTCAAAAATAATACAAACCCCATATAGAAAACTCCAACATACCCACATCTCCCCAGATACCTAAGATCTATCAGTTTTAACATTTTGGTTGGCAAACTTTTAATCTGTAGAACTGAAACTCTAGTTCTGGGTGACAGCTCTAATGGAAATAGGTACAATTGAGTTTGTGGATGCTGATTTTTATCAGCTACCAGAAAATGTGCTGAAAGCTCAATTTGGCCTACTTTAGGTTTCCTGGGTAAGTTAATGGGGAATTTTCATTAGGCGAGTTGTCATACATCAAAAAAGGAAATAAAGCAATATATGAACACTGTGATACACAGGAAGGCATGTATATTAATAGAAATATGTACTATAGTCCAGGGCAATGTTTCCCCATCAAGGTGATGGAAGGTACTTGGAAGGTACCTGGAAATAACCTAAATGGTCCCAAGACAGATTTCTCCATAGCTCAAGCATTTATATATATCCTGTTTTAACATTAACCTTGCTAACCTAGAATACTAGGGGAGTCAGTCTTATGTATTGATGGTCAGATTCTTACTTGGGTTCCCTAATGGCCAATGTAACTTTATTCATTTTTGTACTTTTCACTTTTACTACTATTAGTCATATGTAAAGACAAAAAATGTCTAGAAATTTTTATTCCAGTGGGGAAGGGAAGAAAATAGTTAATTCCACAAGGATATTTAATTGGCATCTCAAACTTAACATGGCCAGATGAGGACTCTTGATCCTTTCCCCTGATCTTCTTATATCAAATAACAAAAGATTTAAAGAAATAGAGTTTTACTTTTCTTGTAAATTCTATATCTAGCAACAGATGATTGGTGGTGTTAGTTCAGCTGCTCAACTATATTACTAAGGACCCAGGCAAATTCTATTTTTTTTTTCTACTTCACCTATCTTAATATATTGGCCTTTAATCTTCATGCCTTTTGTTTCATAGTCACAAAATGGTTGCCATGGTTCCAGGCATTACAATAGTGTTTAAGATAGGCATGTCAATCTTCAGAAAGTTTTCACTTGGTTCTCATTAGATAGAAATAAGTCACCCTTGCTATAAAGGACATGGGAAAATTGAGTATCTAGAGAAAGGGAATGGGATTATTATGACAGAATTACACCAATCATGATTTATCACTTGGGCCTGGACATACTGTCATACTAAACAATATCAGGGCTCTGTAACCCACGAGGAAGAGAGAAATAGTTATTGTGGAGGGAATAAACAGTATCTGCCACACTTCTTATTTCCAGCCTACTCATCTCACCAAATGGCATCACCATACACTCAGTGCCCAAGTCAATCATAGAGGAGATATCTTTGATTCCTTTCTTTCCCTTATGTCTCATATACAAACCATCAGAAAGTCCTGTTGACAATCCCTCCTTTTTCGGTATAGATATTCAATCCACTCTATTCTCTACATTTTCATTGTTACTATCTTAGTCCAAGCCACAATCATACTCCTGAAATACTGCAATGGCCACCTAAAAATCTCTGTGCTTACACCTTTGCTCTCTACAATTCATTGTCCAAAAAGAAAATCATCTCCTTACTGAACACCTTCCAATGGCTTCTAAATTTCTTAACGTGGCCCTCCTGGCTTAAAGGAATTAGGTCCTATCCACTACCTGACTTCATCTTTTACCAGTTTTCCCTTTGCCACTGAGTTCCAGCTACCCAGGCCCTTCTTCCTTTCCTTAAACCCAATTTTCTTACCATCTGGGGGACTTCTGAACCAGCTGTTCTCTCATCTAGAACGCTCTTCATTTTGATCTTTATGTGACTAGTCCTTCTTGTAATTTGATGACTGTTTAGATATCTCTTCTGAAAGGACTTCTCTGGCCACCCAATCTAAAAGAGCCACATGGTCATCCATCACTTCACCCTATTTTATTTCTCTGCATTGTACCTATCACTATCTAACACTTATCTAGTTTACCTCTCTGAGTATTATGTAATTAAATATAAGTATTTCTTTATTTTCAATTCCTCCACACTAGAATTTAAGTTCCATGAGAGCAGGGACCCTACGTTTGTGTTCAATCTTGTATTCTAGCACCTAGAATGATGTCTAGCCCATGGTAAGTTCTCATTAAATATTTGCTGTATGAATGAATGAGGGGAAAGTTTTTTTAAATGGAAACTTTAGGAATAAAAATAACATCTGTAACATATTATCAGCAGCCTTAAGGTTATCCTTTATACAGCAAAATCAACTTGCTAAAGAATTTAAAATGTATTATGCTTTAAAGATTATCACAATTAATAAGCAGCATTAATTTCCTCCACCCTACCTCTTTCTTCCTGGGTCCTCTTTTCCATGGCAGAACACACCACATTTACTCTTAGTTTTATTGCTCTATCAATGAAGTTATTGGATGACTCTGCTAATTCCTTTTCCTTTGCCTAATAAAATGATTGCATCTTCTCACCCTTCTCCAAAGGTCTGTGACAGTTTAAAAGAAACATTTGGGGAATGTCTTCTGTACTTCCCTTTTTGGCCAGGATTTCAAGAAGGGGAAAACCTAAATGTTCTTAGAATAAAAGAAAAATACTTACTGTCTGAAATGTTCTGCCTTTTTTTTCTTAGGCTTTCACATTTCTATTTATTTTCTTTCTAAAGGCTAAAATCTCCACACAATTCACCAGAATATTAGAATTTCCCATCAGGCTGTCCTCCAGGTAAAATGATAAAATCAGATAAATTTAAATGCACTCTCCCTTAATCTCCCTTTCTGTGATCCTCTCAGCCCTTTCCAGGCCTTCCCAACCTTGAGATTGGCCCAGCCTCTGGATCAGCAGCCAGCTGGACCCACAGGCTTAGCTTGAATTCCAGGCTTCCAGAGTATATATGGCACACCATGGTGCATTGAAACTGTGCAACAAAAATTTGGAGAAGTTCAGATCTACATTAGAGGCACAGCATCCTCACAGAATGTTCCCAAGTTTAGAAACATAGTCCTCAAATACTGCTCATAAATTATGCACAAAGGATCCTTTGGTTTTTTAAATTTCTGGATTTGTTGATAGAAAACAACAAAAGGATTTCCATTTTCAAAGATCTTCAATGAATTAAAAATGGGAATAAAATTTAAAATTAAATGTCTTGATTCAATATTGCTGGGAATCTATCTCCAGATCATATCTCAGGTTAACTGGGTGACTCTTCTAGTTTGTTATGGTAGGCACAATTCTAAAGGTGCCCTGTCCCCTGGTTCTCCAGTGAAACACTAATCTAGAAACTGCAGTAGGAATTCTGCAGATGTAAATAAAATCCCAAGTCAGTTTACTTTAAGATAAGGAGATTATTCCGGTGGGCCTGGCCCAATCAGGTGAGCCCTTTAAAAGCAGAGAGTTTTCCCAGCTAGTAGCAGAAGACTAGGTCAAGGAGATTCCAAATGTGAGAAAGATTCAATGTGCTATCGCTGGCTTTGAAGAGCAAGAAGGCCACCATGTCAGAAGGAATATGAGTGGCCTTTAGGAGTAGAGAGTGGCCCCCAGCTGACAGACAAAAAGGAAACAGAGGCAAAAAAGAGACAAAAAGGAATTCACAGGAACAGGATTCTGCAACCAATTAGAATGTGCTTGGCAGTGGGTTCTTTCCCAGAGCCTCCAGATAAGAGCCGGACCTGACTAACACCTTGATTTCAGCCTTGTGAGACCCTAAAGCAGAGAATCCAGACAAGCCCATTCAGACTTCTGACCCACAGAGCTAATCAACTCTCCTTGTTGTTGCTCTAAGCTCCTAAATTTGTGGTGATTTGTTAGCCAGCAATAGAAAACTAATGCAATCCTTTAGTTTTCACATTTCTAAAAAGAGGTGATAATGTCTGGCTATGTCCAAGAAGCACTCAGAAAACATATATTAAGCTTTAATTAAAGTTTTGAGCACCACAGAAAAGAACTATATTAAACTATTTCCAAGATGAAATCTAAATTAATTGTAATACTCATTGAGGTTCAATACAGAGCAATTAGGCTCTTTAATCGTAGTTAGGTTTGTTTTCTCACATTCATTGCAGTTGCAGAACTGGGCTAACTTCATAGGCCACTTCATATGGGTTTAGAGGGTGGAATTGTTGCTTCAGGAGGACAGATTCCTCAATTCACAAAATAATGTGCTGCATTTTATTGATGCTCTACTGGGTACTGCATCTACATGTCAAATGCAGGTGTTTTTGTGTTTTTTTTTTAAGCTATATTTCCTTTTCTAAAAAACTTGACCATCATCTTGACAAATTTGTTGAAATTCAGCAAGCTATATTCTGATCATAACTGTTTTAATAAAATTGATCACTGAGATGAAAGGAAACCAAAAGGCAAGGTAAGAACTTTCTGACCACATAATCAATCCCGATGAAAACAGAGGCTTGAATGGCACTGAGCCTGCTAACCCAGATTTCTCCTCTTGAGAACTAGAGGTAACTATCGAGTACAACCATGAGCATAATCCCAAGACCTGGTCTAGCGTAAACAAAGTGATCTGGGAAGAGGAAGAGGAAAGTAGCAGTTAAGGAAGCAAGAGAATATTCCAATATAGGGCGCTGACATTATATAGCAGATGAGGAGACAGAAGTAGAATTCGGTGGTTAAAAGCTATATGACCCTGGGCAGGGTACTTAAATTTCCTAAGCCTCAATTTCCTTGTGTTTAAATCAGGATAGTTTTCCAAAATTCTTAGCACAGAGCCTGGCACCTGGGGCTCTCAATAAATGAGGGCTGCATTAGGATCAGGCACTCTCATCCTCTTCCTTGTCCCAGGACTCTGAATAGTCATCTCTATTCTAATGGATGCTAATAGCTCTGCTGGCTAGACCAAAGCATCATGTTCAAAGAAAAAGACTGCAGGCTGGTGTCCAGGCTAGAAGTCTAAAGCAAACACTCTCTTCGGGAGGGAGAGACAGAGAAAGGGATCCTGGCTATGGGAAGCTGAATCCCAGGCTGGGGGTTGGGTAGGGTGGAGGGTACTATTCGGCCCACAGAAGGCGGCACCTGTAAGCAAATAGTTACAAATAAGAATCTCTTTCTAAAATAATCAAATTTTCTGGTCCAATCAGTTGACAATGATTTGACCGTTAAAGATCATATTTTTCCAGCATGGTCCATTTTCTTGGCTTTCCTAAGTCATTAATTGTGACCATGTTTTCCCAAATGTGGAAATTCCCCTTTGCGCAGATGCTGCTGATGCTGGCCAACCTTCTTTCCTGAGAAGTCTCCACGGCACAAAAATATTTTTGTTTTCCTCAATTGCCCACAGGAAAAATTTCCTCACTCTTTTTTCTCTCCTCCCTTAAAGCCGTCTGGCAATTTCCAGGAATCTAAGTAAATCAGAATTACTTAGATCACTGGAGAGCCTTTTAAATGTTCTACTTCAAACAGGACAAAAAAGAATGCTGAACTTTAAATTTAACATTATTAAGCCAATCCTAAGAATTTCTTTTAATAACTGAAGGCAATACCATTGAAATCAAAATGCCTCCCACTCTTGCCTAAGAATATGGCTCTGGGGCTTGGAGACTTAAATTATAAACAGAGGTGGCCAAAGAGATTATCGTTTTATCTGGATCAAATAACATTATGTGAAAAAGCTTCATGTATACCAAAACCTTATACAAATATAGGCACTTGGCACCAAAGTAGTTATGCAACACAGATAAATAAGAACTGAACATTCAAATCGTAAAAGATGACCTCAGTATAGGTACAACGGAGATATTTTGTTCTTTTCCAAATGTGCTTAAATTGTACAGAGTGTCTATTTGGGTTGATCATAAAGTTTTGGTAATGGATGGTAGTGATGGTAGCACAACATTGTGAATGTAATTAACAGCACTGAATTATATATTTGAATGTGGTGAAAAGGGGAAATTTTAAGTTATATATATGTTAAAAATACTTAAAATAACAGGACTATACAACACAAACAGTGAACCCTATTGTAAATGATGGACTATAGTTAATAGTACAATTATAAAAAATGTTCTCTCATGAATTGTAGCAAATGTATCACACTAATGCAAGGTATTAATAATAGGGTGTTATATGGGAGCTCTGTATTTTACACATGAATTTTCTGTAAACCTACCACTTCTCTAGTAAAAACTTAAATAAAAAACAAAGGATTTATGTGCCAGAAACTAATTTTTTTTATGCTAACTGAATTATATCTCAAAAATATTGTTACCATGATTGTATGGTATATGAATAAATTGCAATAAAACTGAATTAAAAAAAAATACTGTTACCAAAACAGAACAAAAACTTATCTCTCCCCCTCTTCTTGTCTATTCCCTGTCTTCTCTCAAAAGGATTTAATGCATCTTTAAGGGCTGTAGAAAACACGGCAAGGTGCAGCCCCTGCCAGTAGACCAGAGAAGAAGAAAACATAGGTGAGGACCCAACATAACTGAGCAAATCCTGAAGCCCCTCTTTTTTTTCTCTGTTCTAGGCACAACATTCAACTTGGGCCCCTTCCCTCAGACAGTTTCCAACAATGCACTGCACACACCCCCCCCCCCCCCCCCAGATCCTGGGCATGACCCTGTCCCCACCTCACAGTGGCATCTCTCACCAGAGGCTGCCTCCTCCAAGAGGGCATAAGTGGATCCTGGTCACCCCGGGGACAGGGTAAAGGTACAAGCAAGATTTGTGCAATGATCTAATGATTGTGTGTCTCAAACATACGGGAGGGGCAGATTGGCATGGAGCGAACTGCATTAGTTTCTTCTGGGTGAGCCTCATCTCCTGAGCTTCAGTTTCCTCATTTGTGAATGAGGTCATTAAAGGTAGAGCCTGCCCTTGAAACCTGGTCTTCTGATTCCATGGTTCAATGCATTGCCCACTCACCTCATGTTTATCTCTGTAAAACATTACATTTATGGAACAGATTCTTATCTGTAGCTATAGATAAATATATATACACACAGAGAGAGAGAGAGAGAGAGATTTAGCTATAGATACCTTATTTTAAGAGCCTGTAACTTGGCATTGACGTTTCCCTTCCAGGCATGGGGTTCTTTATGAATGAGAAGGTGCAAGACTTGAGGAAGGGGTGGGGGTTTTCAGTAAGGGCCTGGGATAAGCTCAGGAACACACACATGACCTTGAACTGAAAACTATGTGCAGACGTGGCTGAACTGACCTCATCCTGTGATTCCCTTTACCACTTAGTGAACCACCTGAGAAATAAATTTAGTTGGTGGGGAGAGGGCAGTAGTGTGATGAATCAGACAGCATCTCTGCCCTCGAGGACTTTATAATCTGGCAAAGAAGGCCCCATATACACTAGCTCAGTGGTTCTCAACTAGAGGCAATTTTGATCCCTGTGGGACATTTGACAACATCTTGGTCTGGAGACATGTGAAACAGTCCAAACAAGGAATGTTGCTGCTGGTGTCTAATGGGTACAGGTGAGGAATGCTGCTAAACATCCTACAGTGCACAGGACATCCCACCACGATAAAGAATTGGTCCAAAAATGTCAATAGTGCCAAGGCTGAGAAACCATCAACTAGCTAAATTACCAAGAACAGAGGGCCTGTTAATTGACGGATTAATTGATTGGTTGACTGATACTGGTCCACAGGGGAAATGACCTTCACCCTAAGACCTCAGTCATTTTGTGCCTATGCCTAATCCATTGTAACTGCTAGATAAACATCTTTTGAATAAATGAGTCCATTCAAACAGGCGCTGAGATAAAGCATGAGATAAAAATGTTACTAGGCAAAATGAATGATAATTTAGAGTGAGTTGTTAACTCAAGAGGAGAATGTTTTCTAGCATGATGCCAAACACATAGTAACTGCTCAGTGAATATGAACGGAATATATTCAGAGAATTTAGCAACACTCATTTGCCTGTGGTTTAAATACAAAATGCTGTCATTAAAGCAGTCCTAGCAGTAGCCCTTCTTGGAAATACTTCACTACAGGCTGTTTGAGATACATATTGTACCATAAAGGGATAGAACTATGTATTTTTATAATATTACAGCATTCACAACTTCCACAAATCAAATTGACCTTTTTTCTCTAATATGCCAATTTAGTAATGTTAATGAAGTCTGAAATTTCAAACATCAAAAAGGTGAGGTGACCACTTAATGAACTTAGGGAAGGAGGAAGAAATGTTTTGAGATGGGGCCTTAACTCAGTTTCTGTTCTTTACATACAATAACAGTAAAACAAAGGAACAGATACATTATCTTCCCATCTATTGCTTGAGATGTGTAAGTATTAAAGGTAACAGAATGGCTAAATGCCACTCTCAATTCAGGATCAATTAAAAATGAAATTATAATTTTAAATATGAACTGTCAGTGGAAAAAAAAACATGATTTAGTTTACTAAAATTATTTACACAATTTTTTTTTCTGGAAAAACAAAACAGTGAGTGGACTAACGTTCTTCTAGGGTTTATGAGATCAACAGAGCTATTATTGAATGGAAAATCTGTACCTTTGATTATGCAATTACCATTAATTGTGATATGCAGGTTACCAAGGAAATATTGGCGTTCTACTTCCAGCTATTAGGCCTGCAATTTTCTTAATGTAAGTTGGTGACTAAGTCCGGAAATGCCAACTAATTTTGTGTTAGCATTAGTCAAATCTAAGTAGGAGGGGAGAGTTAGGATTAAAATTTTAAATAGAAATAACTAGGATAATCTTCCATTTGTATAATCAGTATCAATGTTCCTTGAATTTAACACAGATAATGGAGACCACAATGTCCCTGATCTTGACAACATAAAGGAACAAAATTTCCTTTGAGTTTGAAATTTTGCAGTTGAATCTACTCAAATGTCATGTTTAATGAGGTATGTTGAGGAGCAGGGTAGAGGGAATCTTACTCTCCTTTTCTAAAGGAGTAATTAAATAAATAAAATTGATTCACCTCTACAGGATAAAAAATCTTATGGTGTAATTTCATTAATAAAGGAATGGGGTTAAAATTTACAAACTTATAACTCCAAAGATTAGAAATTAAAGGAAGAAAAATTGACCCAGGAAAATATTTACTATAATCAGAAAAAGAGGCATAACTAGTAAAAATGGGCCTTGATGTGACATATAAAGACTCCCTATTATTGTCTATATTTATACTTGTCATGAAAAGTGATCCCACTCTTTCTTCTAACAGGGGAAGAAGATTTGGCTAAGCAAGTATAATATTTTTAGGTGTATACGGAAGTGGGGATTTGGATTGATCCCCTTTAGCACTGAGAATGAACTTATCCAGAACAGCAGGCAGACTCTCTTGTGCTAGGGATAATATGATTGCCATAATCTTGGAACCCTGCTGCCTTAGCTCTTGCCACAACCTTCCTGGCTTGCTGCTCCACCACAGCAAAGAGCAAGGGCAAAATGACTGATTTGCCCCTGAGAAGACCAAGGTGCCTGAGCCCCTCCTACTCCATGGAAAGATAGCCTCATGGGAATGAAATATATTGCCAAGATATGAAACTATGAAGTGGCACAAGGTTTGTGGTCAAAGAACCATAAGTAGCCAGTTTTGCTGGAGGATTTGCTGCAAAGGAAAGAATGGTGCGAATATGGGTATCAGTGAAAAGTGGAAGTGTTTTTCAAACAGTAAAGTGCTAGGCAAATTTTAGGTTTTACTGTCCATTTCCTACTGTCTATATCCTATTTGTGATGTACACATAATAAATAATTGGTGTTGCACAGACACTTACTAATCAGAATAGATATCCAATTAACCAAAATGGATACCAGCCACAAACAACTAGATTGGCCGAACTGGTAAGTACCAGCTAAGAATCAACTCTGATTAGTTTACATGGTTGTGAGAATCAGTGTGAAGTTGATTTTGGAACCAAAAAAGCATTATGTAAACATATCTTATTAGAATATATTTTAGATGCAGCTGAATTGAATGTCAATCATGAATATGTAGATGAAAAAATATCTGCTAATTTCTATTGAACCCACACTCTTAGAAATGATTCTGGACCAAAAATCGTAATGAATTCCCTTCCACTCAGCACTTTTCAGATGAAATAGATATTTTTTAAGTCAGTTTTTTGGCCTCTTTCGATTAGACCATCATGCTTAGCTGCCTGAGTATAAAAGTCACTGTTCGTTTGCTAAAGGTGCCGGAATGCAAAACACCAGAGACAGATTGGCTTTTATAAAAGAGGGTTTATTTAGTTACACAGTTACAGTCTTAAGGCCATAAAGTGTCCAAGGTAACACATCAGCAATGGGGTACCTTCACTGGAGGATGGCCAATGGTGTCCGGAAAACCTCTGTTAGCTGAGAAGGCAGGTGGCTGGCGTCTGCTCCAAAGTTCTGGTTTCAAAATGGCTTTCTCCCAGGATGTTCCTCTCTAGGCTGCAGTTCCTCAAAAATGTCACTCTTAGTTGCACTTGGGGTATTTGTCCTCTCTTAGCTTCTCTGGAGCAAGAGTCTGCTTTCAACGGCTATCTTCAAACTGTCTCTCATCTACAGCTCCTGTGCTTTCTTCAAAGTGTCCCTCTTGGCTGTAGCTCCTCTTCAAAATGTCACTCTCAGCTGCACTGAGTTCCCTCTGTTTGTCAGCTCATTTATATGGCTCCAGTGATTTAATTTAGACCCACCCTGAATGGGTGGGGTAACACCTTCATGGAAATTATCCAATCAGAGTCATCACCCACAGTTGGGTGGGGTGCATTTCCATGCAAACAACCTAATCCAAACGCTCCAACCCAGTCCCCACTAACATGTCTGCCCCATAAGACTGCATCAAAGAATATGGCTTTTTCTGGGGGGCATAATACACCCAAACCAGCACAGTCATTTTTGAAAATTCTAAAATATCTCTTATTCCCATGTCTGGAATGATACTCCATTAACATTGATGATGATTACTTTTAGGTGGCAGGATTTGGGGTGGTTTTTATTTCTTCTTTGTACTCTTTTATATTGCTTGAATTTTTTTTACAATTATTTAAAATAGTAGCCATTTAAACATTTCTTTGTTCTATTTACTTAACCAACATTATAGTTCACAGTCTTCCGTCCTCTCCATTAGCTATTTGGTTTACTGCATTTACTTCCTGTTCTAGTTTGCTAATGCTACTGGAATGCAAAACACCAGAGACGGATTGGCTTTTATAAAAGGGGGTTTATTTGGTTACAGAGTTACAGTCTTAGGCCATAAAGTGTCCAAGGTAATGCATCAGCAATCGGGTACCTTCACTGGAGGATGGCCAATGGTGTCTGGAAAACCTCTGTTAGCTGGGAAGGCACATGGCTGCATCTGCTCCAAAGTTCTGGTTTCAAAATGGCTTTCTCCCAGGACGTTCCTCTCTGGGCTGCAGTTCCTCAAAAATGTCACTCTTAGTTGCACTTGGGGTATTTGTCCTCTCTTAGCTTCTCCGGAGCAAGAGTCTGCTTTCAATGGCCGTCTTCAAACTATCTTTCATCTGTAGCTCCTGTGCATTCTTCAAAGTGTCCCTCTTGGCTGTAGCTCCTCTTCAAAATGTCACTCACAGCTGCACTGAGTTTATTCTGTTTGTCAGCTCATTTATATGGCTCCACTGATCAAAGCCCACCCTGAATGGGTGGGGCCATGCCTCCATGGAAATTATCTCATCAGAGTTATCACCTACAGTCGGGTGGGGCACATTTCCATGCAAAGAACCTAATCCAAAAGTTCCAACTTAATCCCCACTAATATGTCTGCCCCAGAAGATTGCATCAAAGAATATGGCTTTTTCTGAGGGACATAATACATTCAAACCAGCACACTTCCCCAAAATTCGGCACCCTTTTCGCCATTACAACTTATTTAAAAAGAGACTCCCATAAAGCCAACATGTAAAGGCTGCATATTTTGACTCTGTTTCCTTAGGATACACTATCTTTGAAGGGTTTTTCCTTTTGCTATTTTCATTTTTGTATTGTCAACATCTACTTGTTGCAGAATACTGCTGAACGTCTCAAATTCCTCTGAATTTGAATTTAGGTGTTCTGGTTTGCTAAAGCTGCTGAAATGCAACATGCCAGAAATGGATTGGATTTTGCAATGGGGGTTGTTAGTTCACAAATTTACAGTTCTAAGGCCATGAAAATGTCTCAATTAAAGCATCAACAGGATGATGTTTTCTGAAGGAAGGCCGACATCTTCTGGGGTTCCTCTGTCACACAGGAAGCACATGGCCAGAGTCTGCTGGTCCTCTCCCAGGTTTGGCTTCTGGTTTCTATGGCTTTCACCAAAATATCTCTGGGCTTCTGTCTTAGCTTCTTTCTTAGCTTCTCCTGGGGGCAAATTCAGAATTACATATATTAGCTTCTCTCTTAGCTTCTCTGCTTGTCTCTCCCAGAGCGTTTCTGTCAAGCATCAGAATTCTATTCAGAATGTCTCTGCCTTTTATCCTCTCATAGAGGACACCAGTAAAGTCGATTAAGACTCATCTTGAATGGATGGGGTCACATCTCCATGGAAACAATCTAGTAAAAAGTCCCACCTATAATGGGTCTGCTCCCACAAGAGTGGATTAGAACATAGTCTTTTGGGAGTACATGACAGATTTAAACCAGCACATTAGATAAATAGGGAACACATTGCTCATCTTAGATGGTATTTGTAAATCTTTGACTAGCACATAAAACAGGCCCCAGGATAAAATAATCTCAGAAATTTTCTTTTGTTATATTGGTGTCAGAGTGACAAAGGGGATGAATTAGGAGACTTGGAAAACACTGTATTATTGAGGCTTATGAATTCTTTACATAATTTTCCTTTCCTGGGTCCAACTCTTGGTAGGATGAACACCATGGACCAATAACATCTCCTAAGTGTCTCTGAGCCAAATGATTCTGCCTCTTTATATTACTCATGGACCCTAAGGGGTTATATTTACTTGAGACTGAGGTCCTGGACTAGCAAAAGAAAATTTAAAAATTTTGAAAAGGTGGCAGGATTTGGAATAAGTCATTAAAAAATTTTTGGCATTGTTGTTATAATGCCATTTATGCTCTAGCTACCCATCTATCAGTATAAAAACAGGAAAAAGTAGGACTCTTTTCATTATTGGAAAATCTCAAGTAAGTCTGGATGACTATCAGGTTTGCTGTAAATCACATAAAAGAAAACTTGCCTAAGATGATGTCTCAAGTTTCTTAAATCTTTAAATTCTGTGCTTTGAAGGCTACCCTCTAATATGCCATTTGGAAAGGACAGGAGTTTCTTAGGCCACCATCCTCACTTTGTCTTATATCTGCAGCTTTGGTAGGGGTGCCAGCTTTTAAAATTACACAGAAAAGGGGGGAGAGGGTGCAAAAGTACTCTTAGGAAACTCTGAGCTGTCCAATGTCAAAGGAGCTACACACATTCCAGTCCACCAAGAATGCAGAATAAGACACTCCTTCCCGGCAGAAACTTTGAACAACTAGCAAAAAATGGCAGAGCCATCTTCCTCAGAACTCCGGGAGAGTTAAAGGGTTGCAGTAACTGGGTGAGCGCCTAATCAAGAAAATGCAGCTTTATAAAAGAGGATGAGACGTTTGCGGCACACTTGCTGGCCACTCCCCCACCCCTTCCCTGGCATGGAGCCAGCCTGTACTCCTGTTGTGGGTCGCCAGCCCTGTTCCAGAGAGAGCAGAGCTATCTATGCACATACTGTGGTGCCTGAAATTCTATTGGGTGTCAGCCTGAAAAAATGAACCATGAAACTTGTCTTTGATTAGCCTTCCCAGAACTTGCCCTGCAGCTTTTGGATAGCTAAAGCAGCATAAGAAATAATTAAGTCAAAGTGACCTAGGGCAAAGGATTACTTGCTTTGCATACAATAGAGCACCTGGGATGGGAAGAAAGTCTATTCATAGAGATTAAAGGGGGCATTTGAATTCTTGTAAACTGGGGAATTCCTAATGCCACAAGCAACCAAAAGCCCAGGATAAGACTCAGGCTCAAAAAAGATATGGAGGAACCTATAGGTTTTTAATGGCAGATTAGATATAGTAGAAGAAAGAATCAGTGGACTAGAAGAAAAGACATTTCAAATGATTCAGGCAGAGGAACAGAAAGAAAAAAGACTAAAAAAAAGTGAACAGAGCCTAAGACCCATGGGACCCCATCAAGCATATCAATATGTGCCATATGAGATTATCAGGAGGACAAGAAAGGAGAAAGGGGCAGGAGGAATAGTCAAAGTAATAATGGCACAAAACTTCCCAAATTTAATGAAAGACATGAATATGCACATTCAAGAATCCCAATGAAACCCAAACAGGATAAATTCAATGATAACCATGACTAGACACATAGGAGATCAAACTGTTGAATGATAAGGACAAGAAGAGGGTTCTGAAAGCTGCAAGAGAAAAACAGTGTGTGAATAAACATTTCTCCAAAGGACATATATAATGTCCAATAAGCACATGAAAATATGCTAATCATTAGCCATTAGGGAAATGCATATCAAAACCACAATGTAACACCATTTCACACCTACTAGAATGGTTACTATTTAAAAAAATGGAAACTAACAAGTGTTTGAGAGGATGTAGAGAAATTTGAACACTAATTTAATATTGATGGGAATGTAAAATGGTGAAGCTGATTGGTGGTTCCTCAGAAAGTTAGCCTAGAATTACCATATGACTTGGCAATGCCACTTCTCAGTATATACCCAATAAAATTGAAAGCAGGAACTTGATCAGATATTTGCACACCAATGTTCATAATGGAATTATTCACAATTGTCAAAAGATGGAAGCAACCAAAGTGTCCATCAACAGGTGAATGCATAAATAAAATGTGTTATATATACAAAAAGTGATATTATTTGCCTGTAAAAAGGAAAGAAGTTCTGATACATGAGACAACATGGATGAACCCTGAAGACATCATGTCGAGTGAAATAAGCCAGACACAAAAGGACAAATATTGTATATCAATGATATGAAATAATTAGAGTAAGCAAATTCATGGGGTCAGAAATTGGAATACAGGTTACTAGGGGCCAGAGCTGGGGTAGGAAATGGGAAGTTAATTCCTAATTAGTATAGAGTTTCTGTTTGGAGTGATAAAGTTTTGGTAAAGGATAGTGGTGATGGAAGGAAAACATTGTGGAAATAATTAACACCACTGAATTACATATTTGAATGCGGTTAAAAGAGGAAATTTTAGGTTATATATGTTACTAGAAAAAAAATTTTTTAAATAAGATAGTGTAAAACAAACAGTGGGCCCTAATGTACAGTATGAACTATTGTTAATAGTATGATTATCATATTGCTTTATCAATTGTAACAAATATGCAAAGTGTCTTTAATAGCGAAAACTGTGTGTGAGGGGAGTATACGGGAATTCTGTATTTTCTGCATGATTTTTCTGAAAACCTACAGCTTCTCCTATAAAAAATTTTTAAAATATGTAATAAAAATGTAGCTGCACACTCTACATAAGCCCCCCTAAAGAGATTTACTAAGGTCCTTTGGAACAGATATTTTGGTAGGCCAATCTTGACTAGGGAGAGGGGTGTCTGTGCATACATGCATGTAGAAGCCTGTGCATACCCAACCCCATTCCAAGGGGATTTTTTCCACTTTTTTATGTTGATTTTATTTTAAATGAGGTCAGTAATCTTTTAAATTGTACAGGAATAAAAAGGAGAACATGTAATAATGTGTAGAGGAAGAAAGAAGGAGAAGAGATGAAAAGAAGGGAAAGCATAAATAGAATTGTTACACCGTACTAGCTGTCTTTCAGCTTGTTAATTTTATACTATTTAACCAAACACCCCCCCCACACACACACACATATACGCTTACATGCACTTCAATTGTATTAAACATGCCCTCTAAAGTGAATTGGATCAACTCTATAGTGGCTTTGTAATTTATATTTTGCAATCAGAAATAATCATTATAGCCCACTGTCTCTAAAAGAAAAAAAGAAAAAAAGAAAGTGTCACATATTACTTTACAAAAGGTTCCTGGAGTCTGTAACTTAAAAAATGAAAAATAAAGTACATTTGGTCTGGAAAGGTTGTTTGGTCTTTTTCTCTTTGTAAGCAACAGGTGCATTCACTATGATGAATGCCTACTTGACTGAAGTTTTGAAGAAAGATATAAACATCTTTAATCATGTTTATAATTTTTAATAAGTGGCTGGATACCTAGACCTCCTTTTCTTGTCATTCTTCTGTAAGGAGGAACCAATGTTTCTATAGCATTATAGATTTTTAGAAGAGGAAGAGACTTTGGGGAAACATCTTGTCCAGCTTCCATCTGCTAGACAATTAAGATAGTATCTGAATTTTATAGATAACACAACTGAATGTGGAGAGGCTAAGTGCTCCATAATAAGTTTGAATAACTTTTTAAACTTACAAAGTAATATATGTTCACTGTAGACAATGTGGGAAATAAAAATAAATACACCAAAAAGAACATTAAAATAATCATGGTGTAACTATAGTTAATGTTCTTGTGTGTGGCCTCCACATATATGTGGTCATATACATATTTAATGCTCAATACGTCTTTTAGATGGAAAAAAAAAGGCAAAGTAAAAGAGTTGTTTCATCTCATCCAAAATTGTAATTATTGTCCCAATATTTAAACTATCTTCTTTAACATATCTCCTCTACCTCTGGGCTCAATCTGACAAATTATAAATTGGGTGCCAGATTTCCTATTTGAAAAATAGCAGTAAGGTTGTAGGCAACTGTTTATACCTTTCTTTCCCTGAATAGAGGTCTAAGAAATCATAAAGGCAGTAAGATATTGCAAAAATGGCATATTTTGGTGAGGTAACATTGGAGGTCCCCGTGTTGAAAGCTCCAAAGTCAGTCCCATGCTTAACAGAACAAACAGCCCTACAAAGGAAGAAGGTAACTTCAGCTTTGAAAATCCTTTTATCCTCCATGATTTTGATGGCTTTAAATTTGTCACCTGAATGCGACATTAACATAATCGTCTGCATTTCAGCTAATGAATGCACCTGTTTCTAAGACTTTATTTTAGCAGTTTTAATGAGCTCTTCAAAAGAGTTTGCCTGGACTTACGGCACTGCTAGAGAAATAGCAGCTGTAAGCAACTAACAACACATTCAGTATTTGAATCGAGCTCTGTGAAGTTGTTAAACTTGAGAAGATGCATCTATCCATCTGTCTGTGATAAGGGAAATGAAGTGAGATGTAGCTGTGGCATTTGGAAAAAGCACCGGAGGGAGTGGAGCTAGCCAAAGAAGGTTATTCCCTGTTTGGTCATAATATAGGGATCACAGCAATTCATTTAAATTCTCTAAACCCCAGCTTTCTCATCTATATTATAATGGTACCTATCTTACAGGTTGTCTAAGGATTAAATGTCTCACCTATTAAATTGTCTCATCTATTGTTGTCTAGGGATTAAATGTCTCAATAACATTAGTTGTTACTATGATTATGTTATAATTAATAAGAATGACTTCAGATAAGCTGAGCAAATTCTGTTTGACTGTGGGTTGTAAGATGATTTTTAGGTGAACAATTGCTCATTGAGTCCTATACTAAGAAAAAAAAAAATGAGATCTTTTATTTAAGAAATCAGAAAGTCTATTTGAATGCTGCATCGTACTTTAACCCCACAGTGAAATTTTTGAAAGGGAAGACTTCAACCAAGCTCTAGAAGCCCAAATCCCTAAACAATCCTATAGCCATTTAGAATTCTTAAATATCAGGTAGACGTTAGGATATTAGGATGTTTATTTATGCTTAGTATATATATTTAATACTTTTTATTATATTGCCAAATTCACTCCACGCTTGTTACACTCTGATTTCAACATCATATTTCATTACTATGATCTCCCTCCTCCTTTTCTTCTATGTGCTCCTCTGTGTACTGCGGTTTGTAAAGTAAGTAGTAATAATGCATCCAAAACTCAACTGAACAGAAAACAAATGGGACAAATGTTGCTTTAAAGACAAAGACAGCATATATATTACAGGTCAACTGGAGGCAACACCCTGGCATAAACACCCTGGTGAGAGAGCTGTTAAGAAAATGGAAAATTCTCCTATTTTTAATTTCAATTTTTTGGTAAAATTGAGACAACTATTCTGGCTTCTGGCTTTCTCCAGATTCCTTTCCCCTTCACGCCATTCTGGCCAACAGCCTTCCCTCAATATTTGGAGCTAATTCATCAGTGTTTCACCACCTATGCCTTGATTGATGCTGGAGAATCGCTCAGAAGAAGGGACCAGCTTAGAAATCTTTACCCACTTGATATCGGGGTTTCTCTGGAAAGACACTGATTTCCAGAAGCCCTCAACTTGCTGGAGTGAGGCAGCCTTCTGGTAACTGCTTGCATCTCCACAGTTCAAGAGATCCCCTTTATCCCAGACTTGCAGGGGTCATCTCTTCAGAAGACATTCAGTTCCACTCTTAGACATTTGCTTTGAAACCTGAGAAAAACAAACCCAAGGGAGCTCATCCGCTGCGGCTCTTTGACAGTGTTTTGCTATTCAAGGCAAGCTAAGCTTGTGCTGATGAGGACTGCTTATCTATGGCCTGGGTTCTTGCAGTGCTGGTCCTCAGAAGGAGCACTGGTACCACCTGGTAATAAATTAGAGACGCAGAAACTCAGGACCACCCCAGACCTACCAAATCAGTATCTGCAGCTTAAGGAGATTCCCAGATGATCCACATTCATATTTAGGTTTAAGAAGCAGTGATGTAAGGGATCTGCCTGAGATTGCTTTTACCAGCAACAGAACTTAACCATGTCCTGCTCCAAAGCTGTATCCATCCTCTTTCCACTTCCAGTCCATACAAAGATTTCTCTATTATCTCTATTTTGATGAGTCCCCAACCAGTGGGTCTTTTTGCAATCTGCATTTCTATGGCTCAGGTGGTCAAACATGTACATAGTACAACCTTCCATTTGCCAAACCATGCCCATTCCCCTCCAAGTCATCTTGCCCTCCTTATTCCCACAGCTGTAGTGTTACCATATTCATAAATTATTGTTAAAAGGAGGAAATTACCAAAAGAAAAAATATAGTCTCTATAAACCTGCATAGTTTAGAGCTAAAGAATATGTTAAAATTTTCCATTGTGGAAATTTCCCAGCTACTGGGCTCTTTAGTTTTTTTTTTGTTTTTTTTTTTTTTTTTCAGCTGCAAGCAAAGAATGGAAATTTCCAATTGCAGCATCAAGAGCCACTGTTCTGCTGACTATCTTGCTCAGCCGGGGTCATCTGCTTCTCTAAGACATCAAGGAATGCCAGGGTAGGTCTGAGAGAAAACATACAATCTTCCTCCGCAGGGAGGAAGGAATGTCTTTGTGCTGCCTCCAAGCTGTCACAAGGGAGGGACAGCAGAGGTGACAGATCCTGCTTCATCCACCTGAACGTGAAATTTGTGCATCGTTACCACCTATCAGCAGCTTATCCTGTTTGATATCTTTCCAATGGCAGCTAGCTGGCAGGTTTTCTTGGTTTTGTTTTTAAAGAAATCCCTAAGGTGGGTGGGAGATTCAGGGATAAGAAGGGAACCAACATTTGTTGAGGGTCTACTCTTACAGGTACTCCACCAGGTACTTATATGTTATATCATTTAACATTTATGTGAACTGCCCAACGTTAACTTTTGCCTTTCTGCACCCAAATTTTGGAAGCTTCATTTGTTCTTACTGAGAAAGCCCGACCTCCTCTGTCCCCCACCCCCATAAACTTTAGTCATCTGCAAATATACTAAAGTTTTGTCTACACCTCTTCAATTATGTCAGTGTATCTAAATTGAAGTATATTTCCAGTCTCAGTTGGTCCTGATGTGTGAATTAATAGGCATCTAATAGGTCTGTGAAGTCTGGCATGTTCCTCTCCACCTAGTACTGCTGCTACTTCAGAAATCTGATGGTGGCAGCTCTGCGGAAGGCAGAGTGTAAAAGTGTCAGCTTCTTGCAAACAAGGCCCAGGACCCTGACACTGGCTTTATGCCAGAGAGTAGATTCTCAAACCTAGGTTTTGTGGTTTTGTTTGGGTGGTTTAGGAGTTTTGTTTTTGTTCTTTAGAATCTTTTTTTAAGATTTTTGAGGGATTCTGAATTACTCTAAGAAGTAAGGGTGCTCTCTGTTTACTCTTTCCTTACTGACAGCCCACGGTATCAGGAAAAGAACAGTGAAGGAGGGTTTCTGACATCACTGTTGCTATTTTTACAAATCATTATTTGTTGAGGCAAGTTTGGCAATGATGAAGGTATTTATCCAAGCAATAAATTTTAAAACATCATCACGTGGCTAGTGGGTTTTTTAAAGGAATATTTATCCTGTATCTTTTAAAATCACATCCATATCCATAGATATCAATGCCATCTTTGAATACAGTGATCAATTTTAACTCCAACTAATAATGGAAGTAGAGGGGAGTGGGAATGGTCAGCAAGGAAATTGTAGGTATGTTTAGGCTTTAGTCTCAGAGGCTAATGTTTAGTTTAGTCATTGGTTACTTCTGTGATGATTGTTTTCCTCATCCTCTTAACCTATTAAAACTGAGTCTGATTCCCTGGTGAAATCCATCAAGATGGTATTTGAATATTGGTCTGGGTCTCATATGATAGGTACCATATTTCTGACAAGCATCTTTCTACTCCTCTGCATCTGTCATTAGCTTGGGGATATCAATCCTCTCAGTTGAAGACACTGATGATTCATGTCTGTGGGTGGGGCTGAATAGACGGATCTATGATGAATATTTCTTTCCACTTTAGACCACAGAGATGACACTTTTTTTTTCTTTAAATTTGTGGTTGGAATACATGCTGTTTTAGACGATGGCTGATTGATTTCAAACATGGCGACGATTATTCCCCTCTGTGTCCCTGCCCCTTACAATATGATTTTGCTGCACCTCTGGTCAACTGGTTGAATCCACTTCCCTACCTCTTGAATCTGGGCTGGCTTTTGACTAATTTTGGCCAGTACAATGCTCCAATGGAAGCAACAGTGTGCCAGTTCCAAACCTAAACCTCAGGAGGCCTGTGAGCTTCCATTGTCTCTCTTGAAATCTTGTCACTGCTATGTGAACATGAGAGAGCACGAGGAGCAGAGACAAGCTGTCCCAGCCAAGGCCGTCCTAGACCAGCCAGCCCCAAGCTAATGTGCTGGCTGACTGTATTTGTATGAGCAAGCCCAGGCCAGATCAGCTAGGCCAAGTCCAGATCAGCAGAACCACTCAGAACAACTCACAGATTCAGGAGAAATAGTAAATAATAGCCATTTTAAGCCATTAAGTTTTGGGGTAGTTTATTATGAAGCAATAGGTAACTCATACAGATAACCGATTTCCTTTTTTTTTTTTTTTTTCCTTCTGACTGCTAGGAAGCTCAGAGTCCAACTTGAAAGCCAACTGCAGAATCTGTGTTCATTCATTTATTCATATTTATTGCACACTTTTATGGCTAACATATTTACAACCTTCTCTCTCCTTGGTAGTGAATTTTAAAAATTTAATAACTTATTGGTTGTCATGTTGGTTACAAACCAACTCAATTCCTTGAGGTGGTTTTACTTATCATCAGGTTAGGAGAGATAACTCCAGAGCAGGGGATAGCAAACTTTTTCTGCATAGGGGCATCTAGTAAATATTTCAAGCATTGTGACCACCCAGTCTCTGTCACAACTATTCAGTTCTGCTGTTGTAGTGCTAAAGCAGTCACAGACAACATGTAAACAAATGAATATGGCTGTGTCCCTATAAAACTTAATCACAAAAAAACAGGCAGTGGGTTGGATTTGACCTTTATGCCATCCATAGATTGCTGACTCCCGGTTGAGAGCAATATATGTTACTAAAAAATATTTCCCCTTATACTATGATGCCATCTATTTTACTGTGATTCATCTGTTACTTTGAAAAAGAAAATAGATGAATTAACTGAATTTGCTTCCTCTATCAGAAGACAAGTTAAGACTGACTATAGTGAGACTATATAGCATTAGTACCAGAGCAAGTACTACAATGAGTAACTTAAAACTGTGTAGCCACTTAATCTATGACTGGTTATTCAGCTAACACTAAAGTCCAGTGTCTCGGTTTGCTAAAGCTGCCGGAATGCAATATACCAGAAATGGGTTGGCTTTTACAATAGGGATTTATTAGTTTACAAATTTATGGCTCTAAGACCATGAAAATGTCCCAATTAAGGCATCAACAGGATGATACCTTCCCTGAAGAGAGGCTGATGGCATCCAGGGTTCCTCTGTCATGTGGGAAGGCACGTGGCTGGCCTCTGCTTCTGATCCTTCTCTCCCAGGTACCATTGCTCCCAGGTTCTGGCACGTTCACTTTCTGCGGTCCTTGCTTACTTCTCCCAGGGCTTTTCTCTCCAAACTCTCTGGGTGTTTCTCTCTCTGAGCTCTCTCAGCTTTTTCCTATCTTTTATCTTCTCATAAAGGACTCCAGTAAAGGATTAAGACCCACCTTGAAACAGGTGGGTCACATCTCAATTGAAACAACCTAATCAAAAGGTCCCACCCACAATAGGTCTGCACCCAAAGAATGGTTTAAAAGAACATGGCCTTTTCTGGGGTACATAACAGCTTCAAACCAGCACAATAAGCAATGTCTCATTTGTTTCATTTCATTTCACAAGCTCCAGTCTCAAATAACCACTTAACAAATGCAAGCTGTATGTGACAACGAGGATGGGCCTCCAGCCGGACTTGACTACTTGGAGCTCCCTGAAAGTATTGTGCTATTTCACGCCTCTCTGCCCCTGCACACAATGTTCCTTCTGCCAGGAACACACTTAGTGCTCTTCTCTTACTGGCTAATGCCTACTCACTGAACAAACTGAGCTCAATTACACGGCCTCTTGGAAGACTTCCCTGAGTGTACATCTACCTCCTTGTCTTCTCCCTCCAGTCTGTCACTCAATCTCAGCATTTATTCCACCAAATTAATCACTAAAATAGCTCTAACATCTTTATAGCACTTACCACGTGCTGGACACCATTATATATCATCATTTAATTATTGGTACACTTGCCTGTTTCTCCAATTTAATCATTTATTCAAAAACATTTATTGAGGACCTCCCAACTGTTGCAGTAGCAAAAAAGATAAATAAAACATATATCTGTAATATAGATTATAAGTCCACTGAGGACATATATTGCATCTTATTTGTCTTTACTTCTTAATACCTAGCAGTGTCCAGAACAGAGATTTTAAATTAATATTAGATGAATTAGTGAACATAGCAAGCACTTACACAGTACATAATATGTGGTAGGCAGTAATCTAAGCTCTCTATACATCTAAACTCAATTAATCCTTATAAGATCTTCATGGGATAGCTGGCATAATTATCCCCATTTCACATCTGGGGACTCAAAGGTACAGAGAATTTTTAAGTAATTTGCCCAAGTTCACACAGCTAGTATGTGACAGAGCTGGGATTCGAACTTAGGCAGTCTGGTTCCAGAGTTTATGTTCTTAACCACTGCAAAAATGAAAGTCTGGATGACTCAGCATAAATCCATTGCCACTCCTGGGACAGTAATTCAAAACAGGTGTCTTTAAGAACATGTGTGGTACAGTGATAGCAGTTTTTGCTTGGACTTAGGAGTCAGAATTGTGTTCAAATTTCTAATCAAGTACTCAATGTAAGAGAACACTGTTGTTGACAGTGACCTCAACTGGCTTTCTCATATTTACTCAGAATGTTACAGCTGCATTCTCAACTCCAATCTTATTTCTTCTAACACCCTCTCCTCTCTGGTGGCATGTATCCCTACTTGAGGACCAACCCCAGCACAGCTTCTGCCAACATGGGTCTGCTGTTTTGACTCTTCCCTGGTGGCAAGTGGGATTATATGGTAGATCCACCCAGGCTGGCCCTTTCCAAAGGAAATTTTAGCAAATTAGCATTTTGAAGAAGACTGCACAGGAATGTCCCTAATGCTAGTGAACTTGGCCAGCAGTGTGCACTGTTTCTTAAAAGCATTGCTGCCAGCCTCTCACTGAAGACCTTGGAAGTCCCCAGGGAGCCTCCCAGGCACTATGCCACTCGCCACCCAGTGGGAAAGACATAGACAGGGACAGACAGTGACTGGCCTGCAGCTGTCTCCGAGAACAGTCTTACTTTGCTGAAAAAGGAAAGAACAGATATTTCCAGGAGGATTTTGCTCGTGAAACAAATAAGAGTTTGGGAAGTTTTAGGTTTGAATATGAGGATATTAGAAAGGAATAGTGATCCCAGGGTCAATGCAGACCACTGGAGCCCACAGCCCCTCTAAAGATAGAACAAATGTGTCCATTGTCCTGCCTCCAGGCAGGTTTCTTAAAAATACTGGACTTTAGTCCCTTTGAAAATTAGGTATAAATAGGAAACAAAGACACTCGGTGACCTCCAATGAGTGCTTAGAGGACCCGACAAAGAAGTGACAGGGCCAGGACCAGCTCCCACAGCTTCCAGTTCTCAGCCTGTCGTTCTAACACACAACAGAGGCCAATAAGAATTTGAGGATTCCAGAACTGGCTCTTACAAGCAGCCATGTGTCACTGCAGAGCTATACAAGACTGTATTTGTAGGCTTTCCCCCTGGTCAAGAATTAACCATGGGACTGATTGCCTGGCTGGAAAACTTCAGAAACATTCAGTTGACCAGTATTCTCTGGCACCTGCAAATGTATTTTTCAAGGCATTGAGTAGAATTTATAGTACTCTTTTTTTCCAGTTAAAATAATCCAAATGGTATTGCATGTATAGTCTATTTCATGCCATTTAATACCTAATATTTCTCTAATTGTTTCATTATATAAAATGTTTATTTTCCCATCTAGATCATAAACTCCCTGAGAGCAAAGATCATGTTTTCACTTCTTTTGAATCCTCCACAGAACCAAACCCAGAACAGAACCAAACCTAGAACAGAACCAAATCCGGAAAAGAACAAAACCCAGAACCAAACCCAGAATGGAGGAGACAAGCTGGTGGTCTAGGAGGAATGACCACAGAGCAGAGTGTCTGGAGACCTGGGGAGCTTCAGTGCCCCCTCTTGCCCCCATCAGCTGGGTATAAAGCCTTCAGCAAGCACTAAAGTTTCTGAGATGCAGTTTCCTCATCTTTAGATCGCACTGCTTACCTCACCAGCTTGTTGGGAGGATCAAATAAGGGAATGATGCCAAAGTATTTGGTAAACCATGATTTGCTAGCTATTGAAATGCAAGAAATCATCAGAAGCAGCACTTAGAAATATCTGATTGATTTTTAATGAAAAGGTGTTGTCTTCCCCCCTTTTTCCTCTACATCCAGTTCCTTTGGGGGTTTTGTTTCTTTTGTTTCTTAGGATTCAATTTTATTTGAGTAGCAAAGTCACTCCACATCTTCCTGATACCAGGTGAAATGTCCCCTAGTGCATAGTTCATCCCATCATTACCTTAACATGGGACTGAAACCTAAGCCAACCAACCCCTAAAGGCACAAGGCATACCACTGTCATGTCTGTCACACAGGACTCATAGAGATCAGGAAGTTCATATCCCACTAGATTTTCAGAGCTTCTCTTGTGCTACATCAGCCTATCAGAATTGCACCCTAATCATGTATACTGATACATAGTTGATACGTGAGTGCGGCAGATCATTGTACTAAGCCCAGGACAGCTGAGAAGAAAATGAAAGTAGATGCAGCAGCTTATGTGGGAAATTTTACAAAGAGGTGACACTGTAAAAAGAACTTTTAGAATGATTCTTCATTTATTTGTAGCTTTTGTTCTCTATTTTTTCTTAGCAAAGAAGACAATGTTTGTTGTAACAGAAATCTATATAATACGTTAGAAAAATATTCCTTTCAAACATGTTGTTCCTCAAAATGTTTTTAGAAGACAAAGTTTAGAAATTTAGTCTTAGGGCTTCTCATTTAACTGAAAAAAAAAAAAAAAATGGAGACAACCAGAGGTAAAATAAATTGTATGTTGTAGGGATTAGTTCATTGAAACTTCTGATTGCCCACCTAGTACTTTGGCTCCAAATACCATGAAAGTAAAAATAACTAGTGAACTGGTGATTTGGTTCTGGTAAGTATTGTCTTCTTTTACTGAAAATCTACTTTCAAATGCTACTCTTGAAAGCTATGTGACTCTATTTTTCCCACATTCAATCATAGAGTGTCAACTGCAGGGCTTGAATCCAGGTTTGAAAACTTTTGTCAATATATTAAATTCCAGACCAGCTTTGGACTCCATTGATGAAAATAATTATGATGCTCTTTTTTCTTAGACTTTTAACTTGGAAATAATTTCAAACTTATAGGGCAGTTGCAAAAACAATACAAAACCCGTATAGAGAACTTCGACATATTCCTCACCCCAGATATGCAGATCTACCAGTTTTAACATTTTGCCATATTTGCTATATCATTCTATCTATCCATCTATATCTGTCTGTCTGTCTATCTACCTATCTATCTATCTATCTATCTATCTATCTATCTATCTAACACTTGAGAATAGGTTGTATATCTCATGCTCCTTGAACACAATACTTCCTTGGACATTTCCTAAGAACAAGGATATCCACTGGTTTAACCACCTTAAATACAATTATTAAGTCCAAGAAATTTGACATTGATAAAAAGCTTACAATCTGTGGTACAAATTTTTTGTATGTCCCAACAATGTCCTTTTGAGCGTTTTCTCCTCCATTGTGAGATCCCATGCTGGATTATGTATTGCATTTCATTGTCATTGTCTTTTCAGTTGCTCTTTTTTAAATTGTGGAAGCATATATACAACATGAACTTCACCATTTCAACTACTCCCAAGCATACCATTCATTGGAATTAATCACATTCACAATATTGCAAATGGGAGAGAGAACACAAGGTACAGATATGACAACCCAGTGTTTCAAGGTGGAGAGTTTCTTGTACATAACAGTTTACTTATTTATTTACTATATTTCATATATAAATTAATTTTTTGGCAGAGTACTAATAGTTTGCTGAATAGAATTATTATAAGATTTATCAAAATGTATATCAGTTTTCACCAAATCATATCAATAGGGGATCTAAAATAATAATTATTATAAAAAAATAAGAAAATTAGAATGATGACATCAGGGTGGAAGTAATATGATTTAATGGTTTTAATAAAACTTTGCTTTCTTCTTTTATATGGTCCCCCATGATAAAAACAGCAAAATTTCCACCTAAACTGTAGCACTTGGACCATTCACTTAATTTTAGGATCCTTGATTGCTCTTAGGAACAAGTGTACTGCTGTGGCATGAAGTAGAAAGTATAATTTGGAGCCAGACAAAAGCCAAAAAATAAAAAATAAATTTTAAAAAAAAGCTCCTTTCAAAGTAATATATTCATGTAAATGTAGAAACATTAAAAAATTTAAAAATTACTAATTTCACCAAGTGAAAAGCTAAATTTCACGTGAGGCCCCCGCTGAACAAACTGTGTAGAACTCAAGCTTTTTAAAAGAAGTACCAAGATGTCCATAATGTTCCTGCAGTGTTTCATTTGTTATTTGCTTTATCATCCATGATAACTTCTTTTGCATTCAGTAAAAGACTTAGAGAAATGTAAGAACAAATACTTATCATAATTCATGCCGATGTGGACTTTTAGAACTCTAGGTTAATAGCTTTCCTTTTTCCTTCAACAGATAGATACTGAAAGGAATCTGGAAAGTGCTGCCCACAGGAGTGGCAATCAGTTGAGACAGGGGCTCATTCTCAGTTCTGCCTGAGAAGGTTGGTGTACTATTTGTTGCTGTCTACGTGTGATGTTGAAGGAAATGAGGAAAATGAGCTGCCTTAATTATTACATGGTGCCAATTATTTTATTATTTCACTACTGAAGAAATAAATTGCCTTTCTTCCTAGGCTTACTCACATGGTTCTCTGGATACAGGGTATTGTTACTCAGTAAGAAAAAGGCACGACATCTATTTATTTAAGAGAAGTTAAGTTTCATAGGAAAACTTTCAATTTAACAGAGGAGAGAAATAACTTTAAAAAATCAATCAAGCCAGTAAACCTAAGGTAAGGAGAAAAGAAAATAAACAATGAAGCATAGTAGTAAAAGTAAAAATAAAATGGGAAGAATAAAAATAAATATATCAGTTACCAGTATAAATTTGAATGGACTGAATTTCCCTTTCAAAAGACAAAGACTTTCAGGGCTGAAAAACAAAATAAAGCTGTGTATAAGAAACTCATATCAAAGAAAGTAACAAAGAAAGCTTGAAAATAATGGTTGGGGATATGTATATTTACATACACACACAAAAGTAGGGAGAATAGTAAAAGGAACCCACTACCACCATCTTCATGTACCCATCATTCATATGCCCAACATATATATATAGATAAATGTTGGGCAAATCCAAAAGCAGGAGTGGCAATATTCATATCAAATTCAAAGTAAAAAACATCAAACAGGAACACAAGGATAGAATGATTAAAGTAACTGTGACAGATTGCTAGATGCCTACACAATGTTCATTCCCCTTTACCCTTACTAACAAACTTCAATTTAATTTGGGCAGCAATGTGTCCATATAAAAAATTACTTTTCCCATCATCTTTTTCAACTAGGAGCAGACAATCAGTTTTGAAAGTAGAGGTTAGGGAGTGGGGCCTGCTGAAGAAATCTAATTCAGCCGGAAGCTCCTCTTTTTGCCTTTCTCTTTTTCCTCTTCCCCGCCTGGAAGATGGATGTGATGGCTGGAGATGCAGGAGCCATTTTGCAACCACAAATTAGAGAACAAGTGGCAGAGCAGAAAGAGAGAAGGAGATTGCATTCCATTGACCGTGGATCCTCTCAGCCCTGGACTTCTTACCTTCAAGCATCTTTTATGTTTGAGAAAAATGCATTTCTATTATTTAAGCCACTATTATTTGGGTATCCTTTTATATGCAGCCAGCTCAATCTCCTGTGGTATAGACATAAATATGAAGAAAAGATAACAGTTGCCAGCTATTATGCACTAAAAAACATAGCAGTAAAAAAAAAATCAAAACCACTATAAAACAAGGACGGTGAAATAACCGTAGTGATTGATTTTAATATATCTCTTTCAGATTTTGACAGAATATTAAGTCAAAAACAAGTAAGACTATAGAAGACTGTAATAATATATTAATAAGCTTATTATAGATATATGCATATATGAGTATATGTGCACAATTAGTATATAGTATAAAACCCGCAAATGTGTACCTTATGAAAAGAGAACATATAATCTTTTCACATGTGTGTGGAACATTTACAAAATCAGTCATGTACTTGGTCATAATAGATGAAAGGATATTGTGGTGTAGGATAAAAAGGAAAGGTGTTGGGACCAGACAGTCTGTTCTAAGGCTTGCTAGCGAAGTGACTTTGGTCAAGTTACTTACCCTTTCTGGGCCTTTGTTTCTTTATCGATAGAGTGGGGCTCGTAATAGCTAGAAATTTAATCTTTTATAATTATAATTATCCCTCCCAGTCTAGACAGCTTCCATTTGCTGCCCATTTACCTATTGAAGGAACTTTATGTAGAGGTGCCAGGCCTGCAGATGGCTGTCACTGCTTCACATTGGGAGGGTCAGCAGTGGGAGAGGCAGCATATCTCAGAGTGGCCCCAGCTGAACAGCTAACACAGGTTTGTCTATCACAGAATTCAAGGGCATCAAGGGTGTCAAATGGATAAATTAGTATTTGCTGGAAAAGAAATAGGCACCCTGTTTCCAACTATTCTTCATTTCAGACAACTGGCTGGTATAGTAACTGAATGGGGAACACTAATGGGTAAACTGTGCTGAAGGAGGATGAATGTGGGACAGTAAGTTTTTTTGACACAGTTCCAGCTTTATTTTTGCTTACTGCTGACTGCTAATATGAGGGATGGTAGAAAACAATTAACAAAAACTTTGTAAATACAGACTTTGTAAAAGACAAGGTCTCTATAGTCACCCCCCCCAAATATAAACTTTTTATACCGACAAACATCACTTGTGACATAAGATAGAACCTTTAAATTTAGCTGTTGGTTAGAAAAAAACCTCACGTAACTTTGAAAAAATAAAAGTATTTTAAAAAGCAAAATACTAAAGCATTTAAAATATTTAAAAATAAATAAGATCATATTTTCATAATTAAGCATTTAATATATGAAAAGATGTGACTATATCAAATATACTATTGAATGTATATTTTTATGAATTATTTCATATAAATAAATTATAAATATATAGGATATGTTAATTCAATATGTTCATATATACTTTTAATAAAATAAAATTAATAAAAATGATAAATTTATTAAAATGTTAAGAAGTTTTAGCCCTGAACTTAGAGGGAACACAGAAATGAACTGAAAATAACGTTTCCTAACTCATTTTAGATCATAAACCAGTAATAAACTACTAAGGACAAGTGAGAATTAATCGGGTGTTTGTTCTTTGCTTTGGGGGATCGGTACTAGTATCATCAGAGTAAATTTGTTTTTGCATATTTGTATGTTTCATCTCAAACATGTTGATGTACACGTGGACAAACAGAGTTTTAAATTTTTCTCCAAAATATTTCCTAATTCTCTAGCTGCTCCTAATTTCTCTTAGCATTATCTTAGGGTGGCAATGTCTTTACCAATCCCTTTTCTTTCTTTTCAAAAATTTACGTGATTGCAAAATCAGCTCTCCCCTTTCTGCTTAGCCTTTCTCATTAACTTTTCTCCGGCAGGCATTCACATCCTTTCCCAGCCTGTGCTTAAGTTCGTTACTCGCAGAAGCTCCATCTTCTTTCCATGTAGTGGGAAACGTCAAACTGAGGAAAAAAATTTTTCCAACTTTTCAGATTTCAGGCTTTCTCAGATACAATTCAAATAGTACATTGCTCCCCAAATAAAGAGATATATAGAGTGCCCTTTCATCAGGGAGAGAGACAGAGGCGAGGAGAGAGGACTGAAGGGAAGGGGGTGGAGCAGGAAGGAGAAGGGAGGAGAGGGAAAGGGAGGGGAGCAGAGTGTAAAAGGAGAGGGAGGGGGAGGAATGGGAAAGAGGGAGAGACAGCGAGAGACTAAGTTTGTACTGGATGCTTAGATTCTGTACTTTTTCTTTTGTAGCCCTATTGATTAGCACAATACTTTTCATTTTATCAGGGCTGTATGAATTTTTTTTTTTTTTTATTCAGCTGGGCAGACAGTGATAAATATTTACTGATTTGAATTGGATTGATAAGATCGGTGTTGAGATTTACATTAAAATGATTAGGAAATTTAAAGAAAAGGATCATTTGTTAATTCCCCAAATTGTCTTCCTAAAATTTGTATGAGTCTGTCTAATCCTGTAAGGCACAGGCTCGTCTTGCATTCCTGCTTTCTCCCAACACACGGAGGTCAGATTTCTCTTGCTGCCCTCATCCTCACGATGGAAAGAGATGCCACAAAGTAATTTTAAAGGATAAGGAAGGATTAATAAGAACAGAGAAGGGTTCTGAGGAAAATTCAACATATAAAATCAGAAATCTCTCTTTCCATGTAATTTGCAGAGCCTTTTGGAATCTTTCTTGTCCCCTGTTATTTTTTTTTTTCCCTTCACCAGGCAGGGAAACTCAATTTTGTCTATTAAGAATTCCATCTGCCTGCCTGAAAAAGGACAAACAGCATGGGACAGGGATGGTAAGGGGTAAGACAGGGCTTAAAAGTTTTCAAAGTTTGAAAAAGAAGGAAAATGAAAACTGGAAAAGAAAAACAAAATTCAATTGTCAGGTTCTTCCTCAAACATCATTTCTAGTTACAAGGCAGCAGGAGATGAAGTCCATGTTTATATAAACCTAAATAATGTCATCATTCTGGGACTCTGATGCGTCCCTCTTCTACTTGGTCATTAAAGAAATTCATCTCACCCAGAATCCAATCATTTAAAACTCAATACAGGACTCAAGGTTCAACTAACTGCAATATTTTTCCTCCTATTAGGTTTAATTTTCCTTCAAGATTGGTTTCTAGGTCAGTGTGTTCCCCACCCCCAAGTAGCTATAGATTTTTTTTTCTTTATTAGAGAAGTTGTGGGTTTATAGAACAATCATGCGTAAGATACAGGATTCCCATAGACCACTCTATCATTAACACCTTGAATTGGTATGGAACATTTGTTATAACTGATGGACTAAGGTAAAGATTTTTGTTACATTTTTGCCTGTTGTTATGAACGCATGTGTGTGTATGCAAAGTATATTGTGCTGGTATAATATCTGCATTGTGCTACAGCTACAAATAAATATTTAAAGAAAATATTGATTTCACCCAAGAAAAGGACAAATTAACTAAAACAAATGCCATATTACAGACTACATCTGATTTTCATTTTCAAAATAAAATAAGTTTCCCTTAAATTTTACAAATTTGACTTAATCGTTTCTCATATGCTGGGCAATGAAATCTCCCTCATACACTTGAATCATTTATGATAGATGTCAAACATTACAGAAAGATTTATGATTAAATTAACACTATGGATCAAGTATAGATGGCTGCTTCCCAATTCCATTTGATAGGGTTTCTGCCTTTCAGTGGTGCCTGAAAAGTCTAATAACAGATTTGGAAAAGTCAGTTCTTCCTTCCCACAATTACTATAGGAGGCATTTCTATAGCCTTACATGGTACAAGACAAGTAGATTTAAATTCATATTATCTAATTGAGCTAGTTCTTCACATGCTTACTTGTGCATCCAGATTAATCAATCTTGAACCAAATTCTTCCAAGGCTCCTAACTGTTTCTGACCAAAGGCGAAAGGCTCCCTTTCCTGGTCTTGGTGCACAGCCCTTCTCCACCTGGTTCCAGGCTGCATTACTGCGACCTCCTTTCTGTACCGGCGCCACTGGTCTACTGGGTCTACTCAATGCTCCCAAACATACCCTGTTCACGTCCACCTTCAGCCATTTACTCAAGCTGTTCTCCCCAACTTACATCCTCTTCCCTCTGTTCTACAAATCCAAGTCCTAATTGTTCTTTTTGTAAATTTTGTATTTTTTTAATTATACAAAATAATGTGTTAATACATTCTCTTTGGAATATATTCAACAATATAGATATATGCATACAGTAAAAACTGAAAATGCCTATGAATTCTAGTCCTTCACTCCCCTTCTCACAGTTTGCTAGGTATCTTTCCCACTCTTTTTCTTTGCATTTTATACGCATATGCAATTTTCTGTTTTGTTTTGTTTTTAGGTAAGGGGGATTAAACTCTACCCTCTGTTCTGTGGCTTGCTTCTTCCTCCTCCTATTTAGAATTTCCTCTCTCTGCTGAAGTCTGTCAGTGCTTCAGCATTCAATGACCTCTTCCTCCATTTGCCCGCCTTAAATTTTTAACACTTTGTATCCATGCCTTTCTATTGGCTTCTGATCCATTTCTTTACAATGTTGGGTTGTTGTTTAACTTTGTTATATGTGAATGTCTTATCACTGGAATATAAGATCTTTGAGGGAAGGAACTTATTTTTCTCTTTTGCCATGTTTAGAATTGCCTTATGCACAAAATACATATTCAAAACTATTTTGTTGAATAAATGGACATCAGATTCCCCTTTTCCTGATCCAGGACAGAAAAACTCTGCTCAAATGGAGGGAAACATAAAAACGTACTATGATGAAGAATTTTAGAATGCTCATGGCATCTCCTAAGAATTCCCCCAATCTGTTCTACATGGTGGGTTGTTGGATCATTACAAATAAGGAACTCAGCAACTCTGTGAAAAATCAGAGACTCCAGGCAATTTTTTCTTCTGACTTCTCAGACCAAGGACAGCTCCACCAGTTAAAAACCCTCAGGGATGCAAATATCCTTCTGTGAAGTGAGGTTTATAGCCCATGGAGTGAGGGTGGGAGGGGATGAGGGGTGGGAGTGAGAGGAGACCAGATAATCCAAGGAATCCAAGGAAAACAGTCTCTTGGACTTTTAAACTTTTAACTCTCACTGAACCCTTTCTCCAATGGAATTAATTATGGTGATAACAGACACAGCAATTCAAAACCTTTCACTTTTTCTTTTAACATAAAACTATACAGTTGAACTTGACATTCTCTTTAAAAAGTAATATTCTCTCAGCATTCCATAAAAAGCAAAAGCAGCCAATATAATAATGTATCTTGTGTTTTGTTTTTAGTATTGTCGCTTGGACATGTTATTTAACTCTTCTAAGCCACAGTTTCTTTATCTATAAAATGGGTGTAATATTAGTACTTATTCTATTGAATTGTGAGCATTAAAATGAGATAATCAAATGAATTACGCAGCAAAGTCTGGGTCACAGGAAGTTCTCAAAAATGTTAGCCATGATGAGGGTAATCACGTCATGACTTCTCACATCTGTGTCAGGAGCTGAAAGGGTTTTCTTGTGTGGCGCTTTAGCCAAAGAAGGCAGAAAGAACACTGTTGAGCTGTTGTAATTATGAACATTATGAGTGATATTTCCTGGAAAATTCTATTCAATTCCTTCAATCCCATTACAAGGAATTTGTTTAGAATCTTTTATTAAACTGACTGTTGCTTGAAATAAATGGGTTATTAAATGGAAGGAAGTGCACTAGAAATTTCCTCTGGAGTAGTATTAGTCAAAATTGGTTTTACATTCCTTTTGACATCTTGCATTTCTCCTACTAACAGTCTCAATTAAGTCCAAATAACCAATTGGAAGGATCTAATTTAATATGTAATAACGAAGGATTTTGTTTTATCAGAAAAGTTGCTGTTTGTCCCAAAGGAGAGTTTCTAAATCTTTCAACTGAGGCCATTAACTAAAATAAGTAATATTAGTTTTAGTTAATACCAAATAGTTAGAATACTGCAGATAACCAAAATAGTTAAAATATTGCAAGTTGCTAGTTATGGGATCTCAGTTATTGAGACACTCTGGACATATACAGAGTCCATCTGAAGCAATGAGCTGGTTAGTTCAGACACGAAGACCCTTGGCATCAATTGCTTGGAAGTTTCAGGTTGAATTATTCAGTTATTCAATTGTTTACTTTACCCATTTCTATATAATAAGTAAACTTAGGTTATCTTAATGGTTGATGTGTGTTCATCAGTGTAGAGGCTAAGGGAGAGGATTTGAGGTCAGAAGGATAGGGGTTTAAATTCCATTTTGGTAACCTCCCAGGTAAGTGAACTTGGGCAAACTGTTTAAACCTTCTAAGCCTCAGTTTCCTCATTCCTGAAACGTAAACAGCTTATTTGGCTTAAAAGTAGATACTGGATTATTTTATCTTTGTCATCATCATCATTATTTACTACTTCAGTTTCTAATCCATGATAATAAATAAATACATAGTATGTCAGATCTTGATAAGCACTTTGGAGAATATCAAAGTGGGAGCCCTACATGTCTACCAATGGAAGAATCGGTAGCTAAATTAAGAAAAATAAAAGGAGCCACAAACAAAGTGGCTTCACTTCAATCTGTTCATATAAACTTTGTCAACATGCATGGAGCAAGTTGTGCTCTCTCACTTCACCTTTATCGTTTCTAGGTTACAAATATCATCATTGTGTGAACACAGACCAAAGTGATTCAGGGAAATGGGGAAATGGAGAAAGTGAGGAAGGGACGGGGTGGGGGTGGGGGTGCAGCTGAGATTTAGGAGACTAATGAGCTATAGGGCCAGCTATTGAAGTTGTTGGTCCTCAGTCCTAAGGACAGTTTCCATCAGCCTGACAACTCACACTTCACATTGTTACCAAACAATGCAGTCTAAAGTTGTAGCAGCAGTTTCTTTTGCTTATTAAAATATTATTATTCTCTAAATAACATAACAACATTACAAAAAGGATACAATATAAATATGGAAAATCTGAAAGATTTAGAAAACATTAACCACCTATAATCACATTAGCCTAATGCATTTAGTTTCATCATTTGGGCTAATTTCCTCCTAGTCTTTTTTATCACATGTATAGTTAAAAGCATCTGAAATCATACTGTAGAAAAGTGTGGATCCTGTTCTTTTAAATACAACATTCTCTCATAAGTATTTTCTTTCTCACTAACCAGCCTTTCATAACTATCCTTTTAACAAGTGAATAGTGTATCATTAAGTAAATGAACTGTAATTTTCTTAATTTAACTATCTCGTATTGTTAGGCATTCAGGGTTTTCCCAGTTTCTTCTTATAAGTACCACATCAATATACATTTCCCTGCATATTTTCTTTTCCATATTTTAGTTCATCTTCTTAGGTTCTATTTCCAGATTTCCAAAACATAAAATGTTCCAGGACAAGAACATTTTATGAGTCTTCATATTTACTGCCAAATTGCTTTTCAAAGGGATTATATCAATTTATAATCCCAAGAATGGTGTATGAGAGTAAAAAATTTCATTGTATCCTTGAAAACATTGGATATTTTTAATTTTTTGCTTATACTTTCAGTTTCCAAGTCGTGAAAGCAAACAAGTAAATACATAGATAGTGGTAAGCACAGCAAAGTGGGGTAAGGGGAAAGTAGCGAGGGAAGTGGGTGGTTGCTGTATAGAATGATCAAGAAAGGCTTTTCTAAAATGGTGGCATTTGAGTAGAAGCCAGAAGAATTGATGGAATAAGTTATAAGAATTGTTTCAGGCAAAGAAACACCAAGAGAAGCCCTGACACAGACTCAAGTTGGGCAGCATTTGAGGAACAGCGAGAAGGCCAGTGTGGCTCCAGTCTATTGGGAGAAGAGGATTGTGGAAGGAGATGAGATCAGAGGGGAAGTGGGCAGCCGGGTCATGTAAGGCTTAATCAGCCATTGTAAGGATTTTTCTTTTATTCTGAGTAAGACAGAAGGCATTGAAGAGTTTTGAATGGTGTTTTATGTGATTACTTTAACTAATGTATTGAGAATAGACTAAATACGCTCAAAACCAAACTCAGCATCTTTCCCGGAAAACCTCCTATGTTCTCAACATCTCCATCCTGACTCATCAGTGATCAAAGTCTCAGTCATCTTTCAGTCTCAAAACCAGCTGTCACCAGACCCCATCAATTTTCCCTCCAAGAGGTCTCCTGCGTCTGCCTTCTCTATCCATCCTCATTCCCAGAGCCCTACCATACTAGTTTTCTAACAGACCTCCTTGCTTTGTGTTTTCCCCTCATCACTAATACCACCCAGGGCTGCCAAAACAATCATCCTAGCTAAGCTAATGGTTTATACATCTGCCCCTTGTCTTTACTGCCCACCCCACCCACACCAATAAGCCCCAAATTCTTCATACTGGAACTCAAACTCCACCACAATCTGATTCTAATCAGCTGTCAAAACTTATCTCCCATTATTATTCAGAATTAACTGTACTTTCCTGTCTAACAAGTTTCCCGAACCAGCTCTGCACTTCCTTACCATATACTTTTGTTTATATCATCTCTCCTTCCCTGCATCTTCTGTTTAAAACACCCTTCTCTGCCAATCCCCCAGGAACCTTACCATACTTCTAGGACCACCCCAAATATCACTTTTTCGAGAAGCCATCTCCAACATTCCTGAACTGGAATTTAAGTTTGTTTCCATAAATTCCTTCTTTGTTCCCATAAACATTGCTCCATTTCTCACAACAGTCTCTACCATATTATAACAGTTTTGTGAACACGCTTTCTTTCCTACTAGGTGATAAGTTCCTTGAGGAACCATGTCTTGTTTATCTCTGTGTCTCCTATAGCACTTAAGTAATACCTGGAGCACAGGAGGTGTTCAGTAAATGTCTGTAGATCTTGAATTCCCCAAGGCCTTGTTACTAAGTAGTTGTTGAAAGAGAACTAGAATTCAGGTTATCTGATTCCAGGTCCATATACTCTTCCCAATATCACTCTTATCTTTCTAACTTCTTTCCATGGTTCATTGTCATCTCATCTGAGCTACATTTGAAAACCGCTAAAGAATTTTAAGGAAGAATGACTAAACAAAAAACAAATGCTGGAATTCATTTTCCATGTAGCTGTTTAAACCAAAGTAAACCTAATTTAGGGGCACTAAAAATTTGACTCTGAATTAAGAAATTCAAAATAAAAACACAGCACATAATACATGTCTAGAAACTTTTTAGCTTCTTAGAGTTGGATTTTTGAGCTGCATTTAGTCTTTTTAAGATTCAGGTTGGCCTGTTTTTCAGTATACTGTAAATTTCTAGTCTAGGAGAAAAAAATGTAAAAGTTAAAAAATTATATGTGCTTTTGTTTAACAGCTCTTGTCAACAACATTTCTAGTTCCTAAGAATATGAGAGGGTTTAAACATTTGGGAATGAGGTCCTGAGGCAAAGGACGATACCCAATTATCCCAATAGCCCTCCCCTCCCCAACTTGGAAAAACAACTTAAGGAGCTATTATTCTAAACTGGGTCTTTCCTTTGGTATTCAGAATTAAACAAGTAAATGATACTCATGATACATGTTATATATGAGTAATGAGAATAATATTAAGAAATAGTATTTTAAAAATAGTAATAGCTAGCATTAATCATGCACAAATGAAAATTCTTTGTGAGTGTAAAACCCCGATGCCCTTGGAAAAAGGAAGACTCGACTAAGTTAAAAATATATTTTAGAAAATGATTTAAGGTGGTGGTGGTGGGGTGGGTTGTAAGGAAATGGAATGGCTCTTTCTCTCCTAAACGATTTTGCCTTCTCCTCTCCACTACAACTTGGTAGAGGGTAGGATTGCTATGAAGAATGTCCCATTGAGGTTTTCACAAATTCAAATAAAATGAGTTGAAATTAAAGCCTTACATTTTACAGGAAAAAAGAAAAAAAAAAAAGAAGCACTAATTCCTTTCACTGTTCTCTGTCTGGATTTGAGTTTTAGAATAGCTGACCTGTGAATATGATGTGAATTGTAATATAAGAGCATAGAAATGAAGGTAACCTCTGAAATAGTTTCATCTACCTTTCATTCTTAGGTGGGCGAGACCCAAACTGTAATAAAGAGTTTATATTTAAGAAACTTTCTCATAGGCAATTTTCCCCAACTACTACCTAAATTTAACCATACAGAATTGTATAGACAATTTTTCTTGTGCTCTGAAATGGAGATGTGAAAAAAAGCTTTTTGCCATAGCTAATGATTGAAACCATTTCTGTATCACGGGGGTTATATTTCTAGACTAAAGGGAGACAGCATAGAGTAATGGGTAAGAATCCAGGCTTGGAGACAGACAGATTTGTGCTTATGCCACAGCTGTACGATCACAGGCAATTTACTTAAGCTCTCTAAGCCTCAATTTCCTCACCCATAATGTGGCAATGATAATATCATCCAGCTGATCAAATTACTGTAAGAAATTGTCTAGAACAGTGCTGTCCAGTAGAAATATAATGTAAGCCACAAATGTAAGCCACATATGTAATTTAAAATTTTTAAAGAGCCTCATTAAAAAATTTTTAAAGGAACAGGTGAACTTAATTTTAATTATGTATTTATCTAACTCAAGACAGCCAAAATATCAATTCAGTGTGTAATCAAATTAAAAATATCAATGAGATTTTTTTTTTGTACTAAGATTTCAAAATCCCATGTGTATTTTATACTTACAAAACATCTTGATTCAGACTAGCTGCATTTCAAGCACTCAACAGCCACATGTGGCCAGTGCTACCATATGGGAAAGTGCAGGGCTAGAAAAGCCTGTAAAGCATTTAGCTTTATGTTAGGCATCTACTACATCTACTAAAAAAAAGAAACTTGAGGCTTCTATTATTATCATTAAGATTATTCATGAAGGACTGTGTTATCTTCTCAAAGCCTCTGCTTCTCCAGATTGACTCTGTGATGGACTTAGTGGTACCTGGAGAGGCTGGGTTACTCTAGCTTGAGTCTTTGTGTTACTACAAGGGCAACTTCCTCATGGTCACTCCCCATCTATGTATGGAGGAGGCTACAAAAAGTGGCCTCAGTGGTGTCTGCATGGAGAATGGATCCATTGAGCACCAATCACTGTCAGGGTACTGACACGCAAAACCCCAAGGTAACTACTCTGTCACCTTCTCAAATAGCATAGAATAGGACATTCATGAAAGTATCCACTTGGTTCTATATTTTTCTCTTTCCAAGTGGTCAGGTGCTAAGCAATACATTGTGACCAAAAAGTGATTTGTGATGTTAAACACTGACATAGCTAGTCTACCCAAGAGAATTGTAAAACATACATTCACACAAAAATTGGTACACAAACATATATAGCAGCATTATTCATAATAGTCAAGAAGGGGAAACAGCCCAAATGTCCATCAGCTGATGAATGGATAAACAAACTGTGGTATATCAATACAATGGAATGTTATTCAGCCATGAAAAGGAATGGAGTACTGATACATGCTACAATATAGATGAAACTTGACAATGTTATGCTAAGTGAAAGAACCTACCACATATTTTATTATTTCATTTCTACGAAATGTCCAGAATAGGCAAATCCATACAGACAGAAAGTGGATAACTGGTTGCCAGGGGATGTGTAGGAGATAGGGAATTGAGAGTGACTGCTAATAGGTATGGGGTTTCTTTTGGGGGATGATGGAAATGTCCTGGAATTAGGGCAATGTCTGCACAACATTGTGAATATTCAAAAAACAGAAACACTGAATTGTTAAAAAAAAAAAATTGATTTGTTACCATAAGGAAATATGGTCAGGTACACAAATACTGCCAGAGCCCCAGAATAGAGAAGTATTTGTAAGACTTTTAAAATATAAGCAATTACTTGTGCACAAAATATCATTTGATAGGATATCATCTTTAACTAAAGCATATATAATATCAATCTTCCTTTCCATAAATTAAAATTGTTTTAAATGTTAGCATTAAGCATATTAACTACTAAGAGGGCACACACCTAAAGGACTGTGCTGCTTTGAATCTATTATGTACCCCACAAAAGTCATGTTCTTTCAATCCAGTCTTGTGGAGGCAGAGCTACTGTGGGTGGGATCTTTTGATTAGGTTGTTTCCATGGAGATGTGACCCACCCAATTGAGGGTGGGGCCATTTTAGATTACTTCCCTGGAGATTATTTCCATTCAGGGTGGGTCTTGATTGTTTACTAGAGTCCTTAAGAAAAAGAGCTCAAAGCCAACACAGACCAAGACACTTGGAGATGCAGACAGATAAACATTTGGAGATGCTAAGCTAAGAGAAGACACCCAGACTTTGCCCTGGAGAAGCTAAGAGAGGACCCCTAGATGCTTAGAGAGAAACACCCAGAGACATTCTGGAGACAGCTGTTGAGACCAAAACCAAGAGAGAAGCTAAGAGATGAAATCCAGAGTTTGCCCTGGAGAAGTTACAAGAGGACCCTCAGATGCTTAGAGAGAAATGCCCTAGGAGAAACAAGCATGGACTCACAGGAGCTGAGAGAGAGGAGCTAAGGCAGAAGCCCAGAGACATTTTGGAGAAAGTGACGGAAACCAGAAGCTAACCCTGAGACAGGCCCAACAGAATCCGGCAATGTGCCTTCCCAAGTGACAGAGGAACCCCAGATGCCATCCGCCTTTCTTCAGAGAAGGTATCATCCCATTGATGCCTTAATTGGAACATTTTCTGGCCTTAGAATTGTAAATTTGTGAACTAATAAGTCCCCATTTAAAAAGCCAATCTATTTCTGGTATTTTGCATTTTGGCAGCTTTATCAAACTAGAACAAGGACACACACACACACACACACACACACACACACACACACACACACATAAAAGCATGTCAATGCTTCAGAATTTTCTGAAAGAATTTCCTGCTCTTCCTCTGTTCAAGACTCTCCCAGGGCTCCCATTTCATCCTCAGAAGAATCGGACCTCACACATCTCCAGCCTCACCTGCCCTATTGCGGGGCAGTGGAGTGCAGCTGTCAAGGAATGGCCACAAGAGCCAGCAGCCCATGTTAAAGCCTGGGTCCCACCACTTATCCTGTGGGACTTGGGGTAACTTTCCTGACTGTTCCATTCCTCAGTTTCCTCTTACAATGGGGATGATAAGGAACCTGGGTGAGGATAAAGAGAGTAAACATACACAAAGTGCTCAGAATAGTGCCTGGCATGTGGTAGACATTTTATAAGTGTTTTATAAGTAAGAATAAGTAAAAATAAAAAATCTTCTCCCACAGCATGCCACGCTTGCTCATACTTGCTTTCCCTCTGTTGGAGCACTCTTCCTCCAAGACAGCTCCTCTCCTCACCTCCTGCAGTACTATGTTCAAACATCACCTCAGAAACCTTGATCACTCTACACCCCTCCCTTGCTTGTTTCTCCTAGGAGCATTATCAGCTTCTAATATGCTATATGATATTTTGCTTATGTATCTTGTTTATGGCCCATCTCCCCCTACCAGAAGGCAAGGCTCCAGTTGGGTGCAGCTCTTATCCGTTTGCTCTGGACCCTAAGCACCAAGAACAATGATGCAAAGGAAGCACTTGGTCAATGTTTTCGGAATGAATGAACAAATGGTAGTTACTTCTGTGGAGTGGGACTGGGGATCTGGGATAGGAGTGAGATGTACCTTTTACCAAAGACCCTTTTGCACTGTTTTATATTTTACCACAAGCTTGTGTCCTTTTCATAACAGCAAAACTGCTAGCTTGTGGGTTGTTGTTGTTGTTGTTTTTTCATAATAATACACAAAACACTGGAAATAGAAGATTATGTGGGGGAACTTCTGGGAAGATGGCAGAGTGGGTGAGGCAGAGTGGGCTTCTAATCCATGAAAGAAACTAGAGAGGGGCCGGAGGACACCCAGGTCTGTGGTTTCTGGATGGGACTGCTCATAGAGGGACACCTACAGTACATGGTGGGAATGTGGACAAAAAAAAAAAGTGGGGAGAGATGGTGCCTCAAGGGACTGGGTGAGTTAGTTCAACTGGGACCAAAGCACAAGTGACAAAAGAAAAAAACAGATAAATGGGAACTCCTCAAAATCAAAAGCTTCTGTGCTTCAAAAGACTTGGTCAAAAAGGTGAAGAGACAGTTAACTCAATGGAAGAAAATATTTGGAAACCACGTATCAGATAAGAGACTGATATCATGCATATATAAAGAAATCTTACAACTCAACAACAATAGTACAAACAGCCCAATTATAAAATGGGCAAGAGATAGGAAAAGACATTTCTCTGAAGAAGAAATACAAATGGCTAAAAAAAAAGCAAATGAAAAAATGTTCATCTTCACTAGCTATTAGGGAAATGCAAATCAAAACCACAATGAAATGTCATCTCACAACAATAAGAATGGCTGTCATTAAACAAACAGGAAACAATAAATGCTGGAAAGGATGTGGAGAAATTGGAACTCTTACTTATTGCTGGTGGGAATGTATACTGGTACAGCCACTGTAGAAGGCCATTTGGCGGTTTGTCAGAAAACTAGATGTCAAATTACCCTATAATCTGGCAAGTCCACTTCTCAGTATATACCCAGAATATCTGAAAGCAGTGACATGAACAGACATTTGTACACTGATATTCGTAGTGGCATTGTTCACAATTGCCAAGAGATGGAAACAACACAAGTGTCCTTCAAAAGGCAAGTGGATAAATAAAATATGGTGTGCACATATGATAGAATACTATGAGCAGGAAGAAGGGACAAGGTCCTGAAACAGATGGCAACATGGATGAACCTTGTAGATATAATGTTGAGTGAAATAAGTCAGACACAAAAAGAGAGATATTGTGTGTTACCACTACTATGAACTCCCTGAACAATGTAAAATTAATGTCTTATAATGTAGAATATTGGGGACCTAGTGATAGACAGAAGCTAGTGGAGGGGGAAATCATTATATAATATGTTCAGATGTGTTAATGAGGGTGAGTTCAAAGGTATGGGAATGGATAGGGATGATGATTGTTTGTTAATGGGATTATAAGTATCAGAGTCATACTGAAGATGAATAGGATTGAAAGGCATTGTTTAAAGGCATATATCCCACAGATGAGCACTACAAATATAGATGGATGTTTGCATGATGTACTTCTAAGGTATGACACTAGTACAGAGTCATGACAGCAGAATGGTATATGGGAAAAATCTACCTATAGCATACTAGGGACCATATTTAATAGGAATACCATATTAGTGCCACACGAATACTAGGGACAAATAATTAAGGGCTGAAAAGAACTATGGGATGTTTTGGGTCATAAGAATGGTTTAAAGTGGAGAGTTATGAGGATTTTAAATTAAATAATAATAATGTGAGATATGGATGGATAATCATGTACATAACATATACTATGTGAACTTAGGAACCCCCTACTTTATTAGTCAAGCCCTCAGTCTTGAGGTTTGCTCTTATGAAACTTGTGGTAATAAAGGGGAACCTAAGCCCACCTATAATTATGCCTAGGAGTCACCTCCAGAGAACCTCTTTTGTTGCTCATATGTGGACTTTCTCTCTCTAAGCCCAACTCTGCAAATACATTCATCACCCTCCCCCCAGTATGGGACAGGTCCCCCCAGGTGAATGAGTATCCCTGGCAACACAGGACATGGATTCCAGGAATGAGCCTGACACTGGCACTGAGGGGTTGAGAATGCCTTTTTGACTAAAAGGGGGGAAAGAAAGGCAACAAAATAAGATTTCAGTGGCTAAGAGAATTCAAACAGAGTTGAGAGGCTATCATGGAGGTTTCTCCTTTGCAAGCTTCAGTTAGATATGCCAAATAACCACAGTATGATAAGCCCAAATCAATAGTAGTCCCAAATACCCTAAAGAATACCCAGATCCCTATCTGAGACTCTTATAAAGTTTCACTCATTAAGTTTATTCTTAAACCCTCCAGAGAACACCTATGCCAGCTAAGTCCCAAAACCCAGAGGTAATAGCCTCTTCAAGAACATCAACTAGATATGCTGCCCTTTTCTCATAAAGTTGACACCCCTTTTCAACATGAGCAAGTTAGGGTGGTCACTGCTTAGACATCCCCGAAGTTTGGAAAAGTGATTAAACTAGAGGAAGGGGTAGCAACAGACCAGATGGAATTTAACAAAGGTTTATGAATACTGAATCTATATATAATTTTCTTTTTCTTAGTTGCTAGGGTACTAGAATAGCTAGAAGGAAAGAATTGAAATGGTGGAACTGGAACTCATAGCTTTCTTTGACATTTGCTCTATAGCTACTTGTTAAATTGTAATTTGAAAGTTATCACCTTTTTGTATACGTTATATTTCACAACAAGGAAATAAATGAAACTGTGGAACTGTAACCCATAACATTCTTTGACATTTGCTCTCTAACTACTTATTAAATTGCACTTGGATAGTTATCACATCTATGTATATATGTTAAATTCCACCATAAAAAATATGATTAAAAAAAAGAGTATGTGGACCTGGGGGGAAAGCTGGTAGCATATAACAGTAAGACCTTAGGCATCAGTGACAAGATAAGGATTCTAGAGGAAAGTGGGAGGATGCTGCTACAATAGAGCAATCCAGCTGCAGACTTTTTTTTTTTTTTTTTTTTTTTTTGGTACTCAATGAGTGACAGCAACACATGCCTTTATTTATAAGGGTAGGGGGCAAACATGAATAAAGTTTTAAGTTTGTGTATTTCACACTAATACCATTTCTCAAAGACTTAAGACATGGAAAAGAATTTAACAAAAACAACAGAATCATCGTCTATGGGTTTTTCTTCATTAGAAGAGAAATTAACTATTCATACTAGAGATCACAAAAGGAAATGAACAAAATCTTGGAATTCTAGAATACGAAGTTAAACTTCATGGTAAGGGATTCTTGAATTTTCAAAGACTGAAAAGAGAAAAACGAAAAAAAAAATTGAGAACCATTTAGGACAGTGTTTCTCAAATTTAGCTCCTTCCACAGACATATACTTGGGGAAGGGAGCTATAAGATTTCTATGAGAATTTTTAAATTTTGCTTTCTATTTTGATGATATTCCAAAATAATACACACCCATTCAGGAATACCTGGACAAGCATCTTATATAAGAATATTGCCACGATTGCAGTATCTGCACTTGTGTCTCTGACCCCTGAGTGAAGACTAACAGTGCTTTACTTTTCCTGCAGAGTTCCTCAACCTGGGCCCTCAGACGTTTCATGGAATTGTTGCATATTTTCCATGAGAACTCTAAGTTGTCAAGGTTGAGAATATTGGCTCAGGGCAATGATTCTCAAAATGGGATAAGGTGGGGTGAAGATGGTGAAGGGAGGTATGTATGTAGTTTGAAAAAGCACATTTAAGAAGCTATTGATTTCATAATGCAAACTCTAGAAAGTCAAGCTCAGGAAAATAATTGGCTGATAGGTAGTACCAAAGACCAAATATATATCCATCCTGGGGGCTTGGAATAAACATGGTTGTTGCTGAGAAACACTGGTTTAGAGGGGAGTGCTGACACGTGGAGAACAGCCAGTAAGAAAAACATGTCCAAAAGAACATCTTTTGGGTCAATGGATGAATCCTAAACCAGAACTTGTCATGGTCTTTTGGAGCCCAAAAGGCCAATCCAGAAGAAACCCAAGATGGTCCATCAATCTTCTCGGCCCCATGGTGTGGGGAAAGTGGGTCTACTTTTTAACAATGATCCAAAAGAGGAAGACAAGCTTTCCCCCATGCCCATACTCCACTCCCCCTGTTGTTGTTGTTGTTGTTGTTGTTGTTATTTTGATAACCGTATTTCAGAATAAACAGTTGCTGTAGCTGAGTAAGAATGGCCCCAGATCCATCCACCAAGAAGTGTTGTCTTCATCGGTGAAGCTGTCCAGTTCCCAAGGGAGACATCATTGGAATCTGATCTGTAATTATTTTGGAGCTTCAATTTGGCATAGCCAGGTCTCCAGTTCCCCACTCTTTTGCATACTTATTAGATCAGAGCATCCACCATACAATCTTTTTCAATAAAGACCCGAGGTACCGTTCTTGCCCCTGTGAGTTCTTGGAAATAATCTTGAATCACATTTGTGTCACTGATGGCTGTGATATCGACAAATTCCAGAAGTCCTTGTTTGAAGGGCATTTGACAGAGGATCTCTTGGGTCTTTCTGCAGTAGGAGCAGGTGGGCTTGATGAACATAACCACCTTCCCAGGATGGATTTTGCTAATCACAAATTCCTGAGCTGTGCTGACAGGCAGCTGTCTTCCAATGAGGAAATCTCAACTGCAGATATTGCTCCCGTTGTAAAAAATCCACCTTTAGACTTTTAACCCCTCAGTAAAAAGTGGAATGACCCCTCAGAAATGGCACACAGTCCTAGTCTTGAAGTACAAAGTGTACACAGGTTAACGAGAAATTCTAACAAGATCTTTCACGTTGTGCAATATGTGTCCTGTACCTATGGGTACAATGAGAAATTTTTCCTTGGCACAAGGCCTGTTTCCAGGCACAGTAAACAGAAGTGTTTACTGAGGGTTGTTTGCCCACTTCCACCGCCGCTGTGGATTCCTTGGGCAGAGTCAGTCTCCACGGTCTGCCCTCAGTGGCCCTCCTCATTCCCTAACATGGCCCCTGGAAACCTCATAAAGATTACAGGTCCCCATTTAAGAACACCGGGCCTCAAATTAACCATTTTGTAAATTTAGCCCCACTAGTTTGGGGTAAAATTCAGCTTTAAGTGGTCTCTGGGTTTCCGCCACCTCTTATTTCAATATCCCCCCTGTGCTTTTCATTGCTTTAGGACTCCTCTGCTCTCTCCTGACAGGAGATAAACATCTGATGAGTCACTAATCCCTTGGGTAATAAATTATCCCTTCCGGAAGTTCTTGCATTTAAAAGAGGTCAAAAGGGAGAGAAGAAATAATAACGATAATGATGTTGATGGCAATATTGATAATGCTGATGATGATGATGACAATGAGAGCTGATGATAGCAATAATGGTTTATTGAATATTTACTGTGTGCCAGGTATTCTCCTAAGGGGTGGATAAAATTTATCTTATTTAATCTCCCTAACAAACCCATGAGGCAGATATTATCATACCCACGTTTTAGGAGAGGAATGAAAAATCACATAGTGAGGAAGTGATAGAGTTTAGATAAAGAATTGTCTCTAACAATTTTCGCTCCTAGGAATTCCATCCTATTATTCAAACGAACGGATTATTAAAATGGAAACTCTGACCTTGTAGATAGAGAGCTAGGGAGACTCATATGACCACAGCAACCCTCAGAAGCAATGAAATTGGCAATACCAGCTTGAAACGTCCAACGATCTACTGCGTCTCTGATGGCCTGGGTTCAAACCCCGACTCTGACACATTCTCCCGAGATTACCTTGGGCAAATCCCATAACCTGTCTGTGCTTGAGATTATTTTAGAATTAAAGGAGATAATGCAAATAAAGTGCTTAAAACAGTGCTTAGGACATAGTATGTATATATGTATATAAAATGGAAGAATCCAGACACTTTATTTTGATTGCTGTAAGTCCCTAAGTATTAGAAATTTATTTCTAGTTTCCTAAATAACAAAAGTGCTCTTTTACCTGATTTAATAATGTAGTCGTTGATTCATTTTCTGTAGTTTTTTTAATTGCAAAAGTGACATAACAATAGAATTTTAAAGGAAGACACTCCAAATCCCATATCCTTAACACAACAATTATTTTTATTTTTGCATATTGCCTTTTAGTTTTGCTAATTCTGAGAAGCTACATGGAGAGGACACTGTACTGAATCAGATTTGGGTTTTTGTCTCACTCTGTCACAAACTAACCGTATGACCTTAGCAAAACTGCCTTAGTTTCCCAAAGTATAAAGTGAAGGAATTAGACCAGATGATCTTTAAATTTCCTTTAGCTCTAACAGTCTATGATTTTAATCCATAACCTACTTTTTTCTTTTTGCTTTAATAAATATTTATAGGAAATTGTATATGTAAGGTATATGAGATCAATGTTTACAAAATTAATTAACTTAATCCTGTTTGGGAAATAAAGTTTCACATAAGATGGGTTACGCAAAGGTAAGGTTATAATTTAAAACCCAAGTTGGTAATTCCCTGAATTGTACATTTATAATTACTACACTTTTCCGTATGTATGTTATACTTCATTAAAAAGTTGTTTTCACAAAAAACAGGAATTTCCAAAGTAGCTACAAAGTTACCAAAAAGTTAGACAATAAAAATTATCATGATATAATCATGATATATATGTTTGCAACTAAAGTGTTAGCAATTCAAAGTATTAATAATAAGTAATACATTAAGTCTGATAAGTCCATTATAATCTTCATCCATATATAGTTATTAATTTATAATGTAAATGATAAAGTGTTACATCATGTAGTTTTTCCAGATGGTATTTTTTATTTTAAAAGTTTCTCCATAAGAAAATCAAACAGAAAAAACAAAGAAAAAAGTCAGAGCGACTGTACCTGATACATCAGATTGGCAGAAATATGTCAGCATAATAGTATAAAATGTCTACTATTAATACAGTGAAACAGCCACTCTTCTGCACTGCTGCTTGGGGTGTAACCTGGAATAAGCTTTTGAGAGGCAATATGACAATACTAATCAGGAGCTTAAATATGTGCCTACCCTCCGGCCTAGTAATTTCACTTATAAAGAGTTTCTACTAAGGAAATAAGAAGTGCACGAATGCTTTGTTGCGGCATTTTATATAACTGTCAAGAATTGGAAATGATCTAAATGTTCAGAACAGAAGAATGGCTGAATAGCTGATGTGAAACATATATTTAAGTATATGTATATATGAATAGATATATATTTATGATGTGTGCATGTCTGTGTGTGTATGTAGACAATTTTCCTGCTTCAGCCAGATGATAATATGGATACCAGGGATGCTCATTGATACTGGCTTAGTCATTGTTTCTAGGACATTTCAGTGAACAGAACTAGGAAATATGTCTCTGTATACACACATATGCCATAAGTTTATATCAATATCATCCCATTCAAGTTCAGGACGACAGAATTTTCCCTAATCTCTTCTATTTTACATCTGTATTTCTATATTCTATTTGTATGACATCTGTATTTCCCCCCACATTAAGAATTCTGATTCTCAAGGACACCAAGTATAATAGGATTAGAATATCCCATAATAAAAATTTGCTTATCCCATATTAACAGAATAGGATTATCAACACCACCACCAAAAACGTGATTACCTAAAACAGTTAAGAACTTTTTTGCAATACTTTTTGTGCCTCTGGTATATCCCAATAGGGATAGGTAGTCAAATCACTGTATCTTAAGGTCACTTGAAATAGTTTTCTATATACCATCAACTGGATACATCATTTTTAGGAATTACATTAAAAATAATTTTGTTTTATTATTGTGTATGTATTTATATGTGATTCCAAAGTTAAATCTAAAACAATATAAATTTGAAGAAGTCTAGTTTTTATCCCTGTCTTTTCTACCTTATTCCCTTCCTCTTATAGGTAACTATTGTTCTTTGATGTTTATCTTTCCACTGTTTTTTTAATATCATCAAATCTATCTACATACATATGCATGTGCATATATGTGTGTATATGTGTGTTTGTGTGTATATATGTGTATGCATATATTTACATATGTATGTGTATGTATATATATGCACGCGTAAGTACACAGATTCATTCTTAGATCAATGGTAACATACTAGACGCACTTACTTTTCTCCCCCTTGCTTTTTTTACTTACAATATACCTTAGAGATAAATCCATATTTCTATATCTAAAGATTCCTCACTCCATTTTATAGCTTCACAGATTTCCACTGTGTGGCTATACCATAGTTTGTTCAACCAATCCTCTATGAATGGACTTTTGGATTCTTTTCAGTCTTCTGCCATTAAAAATAGTTTCTGTCCTATGGTTTTGTGTTATATTACTATATTTTCAAGTCTTAAATATAAATAGATTTTATTATGTGGAAATATACAAGGAATATTGCATCATACTAAAAGCAGGGAAGCAAAGACTACCAGAACTCAGAAGCCAAATTGAAGATACTACCACAGACCAAATAGGGACAATTTGAGCATTAATAAGAAAAATAAATGAAAGATATTGAAACACATCAAATATGTTTCAATTAATAAGTTTGACACATAATAAAAAAGTAAACAGCACCCCCCCCAAAAAAAAGGCAAAATAAAAAACAAAAAAAAAAGCACCTAATTGGTCAACATTGGCATTTGCCAGAAAATCAACTTGAGGAATAATACCGTTAAAATAACACCATTTTGCAATCCATAATGATCTAGTGGATCTAGGTAACGTCACAAAAGTAGAGATTATTATACATTATGCACTTCATTATGGAAAAACACACACTACCCATGAAGCAGTATTGCCAAAAAATCAAATGTAAATCTTATAAAGCCTGTAGATAGTTACAGGAAATACAGAGGACAAAGGAACACTATTCCAGGGGGATGCAATGTTAAAAATCCAGGCTCTAAGAAGTGCTATGTGATAAACAACTTGATTTCTTCAACAAATAAATTGCAAGGAAAAAAAAAAGATAGAGGATAACCTGTAGATTAAAAGAGATTTAAGAGAAATACCAACCAATATCAACCAGTCTTAGTGTGTGAACCTTATTTGGATCCTGATTCAAACAAGAAAACTATTAAAATTAAATTTTCTTTTGAGGTAATTGAAAATGTGAACATTAACTAAATATTTAGTGTTATGAAGGAATTATTGTGAATTAGTTAAGGTGTGTTAATGGTTATGTTAAAAAGCCCTTTCCTTTGGAAGATCCATATTGAAATATTTATGGATGAAATGATACAATGTCTGGAATTTGCTTCAAAATTAAATGGCAGGAGGAAAAGGGAGTGTTGATGGGTTTGCCATGGGTTGATGAGCACATCGGGATTCATTATGTTCTCTGCATACTTTTGTTAAGCTTAAAATTTTCTACAATAAAACATTTATTTACATGTATATATAACAGATACTTTGGGGTGTGTGTGTGTGTGTGTGTGTGTGTGTGTGTGTGTAAACACCCATTATAGGGATATACAACAAAATGTTAATGGTGATTATCTCTGGGTGATAGAATTATGGGTGATTTGGTGATTTTTATTTTCTTCTTTTTACTCTATTGTACATTCCATGTTTTTATACTTCACATGTATTCTTTATAATCACAGAGTTATTTTAAAAATATTAAGATATTTAAATTGTTTAACAATACCATTTTCATGATTCAAGAATAATTTGTTTCTGACACAGTGAATAAAATAACTCTGTACATTTTTTACATATTTCAGCAAAGCCATTTAATATTTAATTATATTTAGTTTTGAGAAGGTACATATCATGAAAATAGACCTCTAAAGTGAAGTTTGAGTTTTGGAGATTCTGTCATTTGGTGTAGTAGGATAATCTTGAATTTATAGGTTAGGAGTAAACAGTTAATTTTTTTCTTCATCTTACATAACACAAAAACAACTGAACCAGTTTGGCACAAACTTTCTCCTCCAAAGTCACCTTTGTACTGAAATCAAGCACCTCAGGTTTCAGTCTAATAACTTGCAGATGAGAAAAGAGTTCTTAAAATTTTCTTGTGATTTTACTATAGCTTCAGTTACCGAAACTTGGGTGAGTCCTTTTTTCAAAGTTAAATGGGTCAGAGGGAATATTTCTGCCTTCTATTTTCTGATAAGGTAAGAGAGCAAGCAATTATCAAATTGTTAAATCACTCATTTTGTATCACTGAAATAAATGTAAGGCCATGACATTAGATGCCACACACACAAAAAAAGATAGTTAACTGATATTTTTACTATAGTAAAAATGAAATAATTAATATGAAGTACCGCATGGTTTTCGTTCAATTATGAGAAAATTAGTCCTTTAAGGTCAATGAAATTTTTAAAAATCCATTTTAAAAAACTGTATGTTTTGTAATTACATACAGACATATAATAATTTTATCATTATCTGAATGTTCTGTAATAAGATCACTGTTCCTTCTTCGTTTATTCTTAAAGAAAGACATTTCATTGGACTCTCATTTTCATTCTTCCTCTTGTTACACTCAATTTTACTCCTAGAGAAACTGTTATGAAATATATTACAAATTATCATCAAAGTTCCTTTTTGTTTTGAATAAAGACTTTAAAGCAAAATCATTGGTAGGTGCAGTTATTCATTTGGAAGTGAAACTTTCAGACTTAAATGAGTCCATCTGTCTATTTGAGATTCCATGGATTATTACACGCTTTGGATAAATTCAATCTATACTTGCAACTATGTGCCAGGTTTTTTGCTAAGTATTTTCATATATAATTCAGTTAGTACAATAATCCTGTGAAATAGCTATTATCAGAAAGAGATAAACTGCTTGCTCAAGGTCACACAGTAATCTAGTTCATTCCAAATCTTCTACTGCCACATTTGAATTAGGGACAATGGTGATTGAGAGCATTTGTAATTGTCCTTGTTGCCTTGTACTAGAAAGTATGTCAAGTAAGTTCAAAGGCCGTTACTAATCTATCTGGTTGCAAAAACAGGGTGTTCTGCCTCCCCCATTCCCTGGAAGATGAGCGGGAGACACAATGTGACTTAATATCAGTAAAGACAGAGCTAGCTGGGTTGGAGAAGAGAGAGGATGATCTGTTCTCAGCCCAAAGCAGTGCTAGCCTTCTGCCTTGATCTTTAAGAACTTAAGAAGGTTCAAACATCTCTATTTTGATTTGGTGACCAACAAATTAAAGGTCAACCTGAGAAAGTTGATTCTTAACGTATTTCCTACCAAGGGTCACTTGTTCTATCATAACAGACTCAAAGTTAAGAATTAAAAATCTCATCTTTAGTAAATTATGTGTTTGAAATACTGAGAGCTCTAGTTAGACAGACACCCCAAATTCCAGTGGAGCTCACTATATTCATTTACTCCTAACTTTATGAAAAACTGTTTGTTTGGGATATGGTTTTTTAAAGCAATTTACCTTAAGGCTTAGTTAAGGAATGCAATATTTGAGAAAAGAGTTTTCCTAATTTGTTGACTCAGTGATGAAAATGAAAAATATGATCATAAGAATTTGGCTGCTTGATAATGCAAAAGTAATTGCTCTAAGAAACTTGAAATTTTACACATTAGATGCTAAACCCAATTATAAATTTCAAACATAATTTCCACAGTATCCCCTTCTTGTACCTGATAATACTAGAGAATCATTCTGATGAGTAGCAACTGAGGAAAATGCCAAAAAATTCCTATAAGATTGAAATAGGGTTACTACTAGAAATATTTTATTTGTGGAGACACAAAGTTGGGTTACTTGACACCTTGTAAGTGGACTAGAACTAAAGAATATTAAAAATAAATAAGAACAGCGAAAATAAAGCATGACTAACTCTCCTGACACCATCAAAACAAATGTTTCCAAGGATATGAAGCCAACAAAATAGAAATCCATGAACACAAAGGCCAAGATAATCAGTTGAATCCACTTAAGTCTCCATAAAGGACAAAACAAAACACTCAAAGCAAAACCAAAAACCCTACCTGCTTTGAAGGAAAACATGCCAAAGAACATTGACCGTATCTGCCTGCTGCCTACCATAGAAATCCCAGCCAGCAGCTGATTTTTAAATTATGAAATCTCCAAAAACTACAGGAGATGGGTGTCTTAAGAATGCAGTAGATTCAATCAGATAGGTCATGTCCACATTAGCCAAAGTAGTGATTATTGAGGGAGGGGTAATCTACTTTATTCATTTTAATAACCAATTCTGTCTCAGTTAGATTTGCCACAGGGCAAACCCAACTGAATTATTAAGACACAATAGCATTGGATTGAACTACTTTGCCGTCCAAGATTTTTTTATTAAAGAGAGACAGCTTGGACAGTTTAAGCAATTATACGCTTCATTTCTCCTTTTAGGTATCTCATTCTCACTTATATATAAAGTATTGGATTTGACCTGTTTTATCATTAATGTTTTACATCTTGTCCTTTTCCTTCTTTTAGAGAATTTTAAACTAGATTTTTAAAAACTGCAGAGTAAGTGTTGGTCACCATTTCCCATGAGTAACAAACCATAGCCCTTAGAGCCCAGACTGATGACCTGCAGAATAACAGGCCCTGGAAACCCTGCTTACCTGGCACATAGAAAATCTAAAGCTTGCATCATGATGCTTGTCAGCAGTTTTGTTAATGCACATCCCAGATTTCACCATAGCTCTCCAACAACGTTCCCATGGGCATACAACCTACACAACCTCTCCTTGTGTCCACACACAAATGAAATGTGTTTTCATTTGTATGCAATATCTGCTTAACAGCAAGTGCACTTGGAAGAAAACTGAGCTTGGAGTTAGAGTCCAAGAGTTAGTTCCCCCTCTTCACGGAACCAGCTAAAGGCATCTTAGTGCAGCGAGCGTGCATATGTCTGCAAAAGCCAGACTGCCTAAGTTCAAATCATGTTTTTTCCATTTTCTAGAGAAGTTATTTAAATCTTGTGCCTCAGATTTCTCAATTGTAGAATGGTGATGATATCAGCAACTACCTCACAGTGTTGTTTTGAGGATTAATGTCTTAATATAGGTAAAAGGCTTAGAACAGAGCCTCAGGTATCCTAAGCACTCAATCAGGGTGGCTATTATTATTACTAGTAGCATACATGACCTTGGGAACTCGCCTAACCTCTATGAGACTCTATTTCATCTTCTGTAAAAGAGGGGATCACAACTTCACATGGTCTTTATGAAGACTGGAAAACTCCAGTGAGATAATACAGATGGAAGTGATTTTAAAAACATAATGAAGTATTAGTTAGCTCCTTCAACCAAGTAGAAATAGTTCCTTTCTACGCTGTGCTTCAATAATTCTTCAATAAAAAAGAGCACATGTATCTGCTATAGCACTTGTCACACAGTATCATAAGAATTTGCTTAACTGTCCATCTCCCCCATTAACAGTGCATCCGTTGATTTATCTCGGCATCCTCAGCACATTATACATACTTGGCACAGGATGAGTACTCAATAAATATTTGTTTAAATGAATATTGTCCAAATAATTGATTAGGAATTCTCAAGGCCATGCCAGGAATGATGGAGAATCACTTTTAGCCAAGTGTTCTCCATAGACCACCCAGAATAGTGCTTGTTTTTCTTCAAATGCAATATATTGAGGTTCTGTCATTCCAGACACAGCCAGTCTTGTGTGTTTGCATCACTCATTCTTTTCATTTAATAAGTATTCATTGAGCACCTACTGTGTGCCAGGTCCTACACTGGGCTCCAAAATTGTCAAATGCCCAGGTTAATTTACTCTGGTTTAATAGATATTGAAGAACCTATTTAATATAGAATCATCTACCCTTGAGACGATGAGCTCCTCTGTTTGATTGCTTCCTAAATAAGACAGGATCTCAGGGTGGGAAAGAATGGTTTTCTAGAAGTAGGAGTCCTTATAGAATAATAATTAAGTTCTGGGAGCTGACTGCCTGGATTCAAATCCTGGCTCTGCTTTGTACAATGTGTAAGACCTTGGGCAAGTTAGTTAACCTCTATAAGTATCACTTTCCTCCTCTGTAAAATGGAGCTAGTAGGATTCACGTGAGGATTAAAAATGACAAACCATTTTAGTCACTTAGTATGGTGCCTGCCATAGAGCAAGCCCTCAGTATGTGTTAGCTATTATGATTAATTCTACTTCTCTCATTCCCTCACCACAGTGTTTGAATGTCCATCACAAATCTATCCAGCAAATGGGGCATGGTTGTCCAGCTTCTGCTTGAAATCTACCAGGGTCAGAGAACTTACTACCTCTAGTGGTTGTCCATCTGATTGCTGGGTAAATCTAATTGTTGATCAGTTCTAGTGAGTTGAAATGTGCTTACTTACATCTTCCATTCACTGGTCCTAAATCTGTCATCTAGGGTGACATAAAAGTCTAATCTAACCCTTTAGAATAGCCTTTCAAACTTTAGAAGGCAGCTATATATGCTAGTTATTACTCTCCTCCTCACACACCCATATACGACCTTAACTATTTCTGATATAACACTGTTCATCACATCCCTTATTTATCCCTTTTACTCTTCTGGAATAATCTCCCATTTATCAAAGTCTCTCTTAAAAGCTGAAGACAAGAATTCATAAAGCAGAACAAATGTGGTCTGATCACCAGAGAAACTAGAGAAGTAAGTCTCCTCTTGAACACTATATTTATATTAATATAGCAAAAAAATTGATTTTTTGGAAGCTACATCACACTGTGTTGACTCATCATCTATTCACAATCAACAGGAGACTATATCTTCCTGACTTGTACAGTTGTTAAGCTACCTCACCCCCAATTTTACTTGTACAATTGAATGTTGGGATCTTTGACTATTTTATATTTGTCACCATGAAACTTTATATTGTTACATGTGATTCATAATTACATACTGTCAGGATTGTGGGTGCTGGTGGCCCTGACTGTTATCATTCAGTGTATTTGTTATCCTTTCTAGTTATGTGTCATCTGTAAATTTTTTAAGCATGTTATCATATTTAACAAGATGATGCCATCATCCTAGTCACCAATAAAAATATTAAGGGGCTCAGGTCTGCAAACCAGATTTGGAATAGATCACTAGAGAACTGTGTGTGCATCAACCTCTAAAAACAATTTTATAAAGATCATTCATTCAACTGAAAAATATTTATTGAATGCCTGCCAATTACTGTTCTAAGTGCTGAGCAAAGAATGGTGAACAAAACAAAATACCTGCCTTCATATTCTTGTGGGGAAGATAGACAATAATAAATAAGAAAATAACTAACTAAACAAAAATAAATGTTACAAAAAAAATAAGGCTGGTAAAGGACTAGAGAGGGGTGACAGTGAGGATGGAGTGGGGAGTTGTCTATAGGTGGTAGAGCTAAAGCAGAGTTATTTTTGAAGATTTAATGAACTGCTCATGTCCTGTATTCTTATTGTTCATATGTGCCCAAGGGGTGTCCCAGGGTGGGCAGCAAGACTTTCTGAGTTCTCAAAACCCCCTTTTCTTTACATGGAGTCACACTGAAAAGAACAAAACTCTGTGGATAGAATGATGATGAAGGATTTAAACAGCCACGAAACAAAGAATTTGAAAAGAAGTAATTCCTCAGGAGACTCTGCAACATTTCCTTGTATGTGTAGGATACTGAAACCTTGTGAGAATAGCCAGCCTCCTGATGAAGACCCAAAAGAGGAGAATAAAAAAAAATATTGCTCTATTAGATATATTACATGGTTAAAAACTAAATAATCAAGGGGGAAAAAATTGAAAAGCTAACACTTACCTTATTCCAATCCCCTTATTCTCAAGTATGGAGTGGGTTGTGAATCCAATAGTTTATGGAGAGTGAGGAGGATAGCATGCATGGGTGACCACCAAAACACAGCTGATATTGAACTCTGGAAAAGAAGCCCATAAGGGACAGATTTGAAATTTAATTCTGTTAACTACTCTCTGATCATGATTCTAATGTCAATAGGTTCTTCTAAATATTTTTTGGAATCTTCAGATCTCTTTGGTGTTAGAAGGGCTTGACACAGTTTTGTTTAGTAAAATCCTAATTGCATCCTTTCATTTGATATTTATTTTATACTATCACAGTGATAATTTTAACATGTTCATTCATTCATTGAGCATCTATTCTGTGCCAAATATTTTGTTGTTCTAGGAATACAATGGTAAATAGGATAAACATGGTCTGTGCTTCCAGGGACCTTCCAGCAGAGCCATAGAAAAGTGTAAGATGGAGGCAGGAGCCCTGACTCTGACAAAGCAGAGGGAAGGGCTGAGTGCTTTAGGAGGGTAGCCTAACACAGACTTTGGGAGAATTGGAAGTTAGTGACTTCTACATGGAGAATTAGAGGGTGTAAATTAGTTAGCCAAATAAAAAAGGTGGAGAAAGTCTGTTTCAGGTGGAGGGCACAGACACAAGTTTTGAAGGTAACAGCAAGTTCTTTGCATTCTGAACACTGGAAGTAGTTCACTATAGCAGAAGCAGAGTGTCAACCAAAGTTGTTCGAGGTGAGACTGGAAAGGTAAGCAGGGACAAAATTATGCAGAAAGTTATAAGCCACATTACAGAGGAGGCAGAATCTACTGAAATTTGTGATTGGTTAAATATTGGGGTTTTGAAGAGGGAGAAGTCAAGAATGCTGCTCAGAGTTTTGATGTGGTCTACTGGGTAGATCATGATGTTGTTCACTAAGCTAAAATATGAATGCAAACTAAAGGAGATTTGGGGGAGAAGTGCAGCTTTGGTTATGTTTGGTTTGTGATGCCATGTCTGGTTTCTTCTAGAGGTCTGAGGACACAGTTGTAGGAATCATCAGTACATGGCAGACAACAGTTGTGAGTGAGATACTCTGGGAAAGTGCACAGAGTAATAGAAAAGGGCCCAGAAGAGAACTCAGAGGAACACCAATGCTTAAAGGATGGGCAGAAAGTATTCCTGAAAAAAAGAGAGTAGGAAGGTACGGCCAGAAAGATAGAGGAAACCAAGAAGGGTGTGGTATCACAGAGGACAAGGCAAAAGCAAGTTGCAAAAGGTACATTATGGTCAACAAATGCAAATGCTGTCAAGAGATCAAGTAAGAAAAAGACCGAGAGCACCTACAGGAAACAGTTGGTCAGTTTGGCAAGGACAGTGTTAGTGGAGGCAGAAGATGGGTCACATAAGTTGAGGACTAAATGGACCAATGAATGTAGACAACAGTTTCAAGTTTGCCTTACAAATGGAAGACATAGCAGTAAAATTTCTTCCCAAGTGTAGGGAATTTGGGCCACCATGACAGCCCACCTTAAAGGATCTTTGAGATCACTTGCCATCTTAACAATAGCTCAGTGGACTATGTGGCATTGGTCTTGGCAGGCATGGCCTGTGTGCTGGACTTGGCTAAACCTGCAGAGTAAATCAAATCTGCTTTTTGTGTTCTCCTACTACCTCTTCTTCACCAACCCTGTCACTAGGACTGTAAGGCTCATATGTGCTTCCTGGGTCCCCCAAGGCCCATTGTGGTACATGAATGCACATGTTCTGCCCATGAAGGGACTAACATAGATACAATTCTGTTCAGATACAATTATCACACAGCCATTATCTCTCACCTATGTCGTGGCTTATGTATTGGACTAGTTAGAGGGACTGGAGAGGAGTTTGGTCACCTTGGAGTCGAGCAGGCAGCTGGCCCCACAGCTGGCCAGGCAGCTATCCAACCAGCGGGCCTTTCTGAGAGCAAAATCCAGAAGCCAAAATTAATGAGTCAGGTGTAAAACAGAAGACCACAACTGCAAGCAGTGCTGAAGGCTGGTCCTAGGGAGTGAAGGTGAGCCAAGACATAGCAGGTGAAGAACGTAAGGCTCTTGGTTAAGAAGGGAGGAGCAGGGAGCAGTCCAAGAGCAGCGACCAAGGAACTAGACATGGCGTGAAGCTGTAATAAACACACAGAGGCCAGACACAACTATGCTGGACAGGTGAGTACATCGCCACCAGCTCTCTGTTATCCTGGATCCCCCCAGTGTGCTGTTTCAGAAAATGAAGTTTCTGATAAAACCGCTTTCAAAATTTATTTCCACAACCCCTCTCCTGCCATGGTAACCTTGTATTCCAATGAGAAGATAGGAAAGCTCTGCCTGGGTGGTGCAGGTGGAAGTACAGAGGCATCTGCAGTTACTAACCTGCAAAGCCACAGTCATGGCTATCCCTATCCTAAGGACCAGGAGTTGAATCAGGGCCTGACACAGTTAATTTAGGCCCTAAATCAATGAGAAAATTAGCTGCATGGCTTGATTAGTTGAAACACTATTTCTAAATTGTAATCATTCCAGGTTACCTATGTTCTCTAAAATGCACATTGTGACTGAACTGAATGGCTTAACTGTCTTTAGTTTGTGATTATAGCCCAGAGAGAAGATGAAGAACAGTGGTAAACATTATGGATAAATACAATATTTCTGCCTCGTGCACATGCAGGCTAAGCTGCACAAACTGAGCTTTCAGTTGAAGATTTTCTTTTTCATTTCACTCAAGTCAATAATCATTTACCCACTGGATATTTCTTAAAGCAGAGTTTTCATCTAATTTTCATTTACAGTATTGAAAAAGAAAAACAAAATAATAATACCTCATTTGTGTATAGTGCTTTTCTTTCAAAGAAGAGATCATAACCCATTTTATAATATCTAATTTGCAGTAACAACACTTTTGTAATGTAAATACTAGTAAGTGTATTATGCATGAAAGAAACCTAGGCATGAGGGAATGAAATGACTGGTTCAAAGTAACTTTCACGGTAGAGGCATCATAGCTGTTTTGTTTTTTACTTTCTGACAATGACACAATGCTTTAGATAAACATGTTTATTAAGATGTACCTTGCCATTAAATTTTAAAAGGAAAAATATTTTGCCTAAAATAAATAACACAGACCATGTGTAACAATGATCAGATCTTTTTCACAATGCTAGATCAAAAGTAATTGATTCCTACTATCCAACTCTGCTTTTAATCAACACAGTTCTCATTATCTGGTGGCACACATATTATGAGTCAGTAGTGTGTGTCACTACTCCCTTCATATGGATTGTATTGCAATGATCTTGTCATCTCGATTGGATTTGGAAAGTGTCATTACATGCACAAACACTGTTATGGAGGGTTACAGCTGTATATATGCAGGATCACTAAGACATTTATTAGCTTCAATTTGGGGAGTAATATTTTTCTGATCTTCCCATGTATTCATTCATTCATTCATTCATTCATACAGTCAACCATTCATGCATCTGTTTAAAAAATATTTATTGATTATTTATAGGATAAAAATAGGAAAAGGAAAAATCACTGGCTTCAAGAAATTCACAGTCCAGTGAAGGAAACAGAAGAGTCACCAATTGTAGTACAGTGTGGTAGATGTTGAGATGGAGTTACACACAAAAATAGTTTGTGGAGCATAGAGAGGGGTTTTGTCTGTCTGAGAGGGTGAGGAAGGTCACCCAGAGAAAGTGCTACTAGAGCTGAGCATTCCAGAAAGAAGGAAATGTGAGTATTTCAGGGAGAGGGGACAGCATGAACAACGACACAGACAAATAAGAGCACGTGATATGTTTGGGGAATTCCAGGAAACATGGTATGATGGGAGGTTCTTCGAATACGCTATGGCTGGTTGTCTGTCACAATCCAGGCTCTGGATGTCCCTGTAATGATTCCATAAAGGGAAATGAAACACACAGTCCCTGGGTTACTTGTCCTCAGTCATGTAAGTAAAAACACCTTCTACATGGGATCTGTACCAAAGTACCTTTTGAAACTCACACTATTTGAGGAATATCACATAGTGAAGAGCACAAAATCAATTCTTGGGTCTGGTCCAACCGAGGTTTGTATTTTCCATATTTCATCACTGTTATATTCCAGGGGATGACAGATAAGAATAGTCTACCTATTTGTCAAATATAGGCAATCATTTAGCCCACTTCCATTACTATTTCACTATAAAATTTTTATATATAAATACTTACAAATACAACATTTTAAAATATCCTATTTTGGATGGGTCAGGTTTTGCTAGCTCACCCTTTTTCAACTATTCAGACATGGTGTTACCCAGTTCCCAAAAGAATGAGACCCAGCCTATGGGCTTGTTAGCAGCAACTCTACAAACTAGCAAAAAGTGTTCAGACGTAGTCTTTGGGAATCCTATACCCAAGTCCCTACAGTGATAGCTTTTTCTCTGAAGCCTCTCAGAAGTCCTGCATGGAGACCTTTATGGACTGGGGCCAGAAGTAGATAAAATGCAACTACAAATGAACTCATACAGAACCTTTCCTTCACTAATCCTATAGCTGTGGTAATTCTACTCTGAATTCCCTTGTCCCTTAAGAAAAGTCTTGCAACTTGAAATCCCATCGTTGTTACTGTTTGGGAATATTTCAGAGACTCTAAGAGTTCAAAAGAACTGGTATATCTATTTTTGTTTCTGGCCAATCATGGAACCCTAAGACATCATTTCTTCACTTAATCCAATCCTTCACACTTTCAACAAACATCCACTTCCTCATTTCTGACTATCTCTTGAAGCCAAGCCAAAAAGTCTTCTGTGCCCAATACTACACTGAAAACACACCTGTGAAGGTTGCAATGACCTCTATGCAGTCAAATTCAACTGTCAATTCTCAGTCCTCATCTTACCCTCTCAGTGGTATTTGGCACTGATGGTTTCTCCCTTCTTGAAACACTTTCTCCACTTGGCTTCCATCATACCACCCTGGCTTTCCTCCTACTTCATTGATTGTTCCTTCTCAGTCTCTTTTGTTGGGTCCTTCCCAATCTCTGAATGTTGCAGTCCCCTTGAACTTGGTCCTCTATAATCACCCATCCAGTCATTGCTTTAAATATCATGTCTCTTGCCCTGGCATGTCCCCTGAACTCCTGACTTGGAAACTGAAGAGGGTTTCTTTGCCCAGAGGTGCAGTTTGGATTTGATCTAAAAGGATGAGATGAGATGGCCAGGGGGAGAAGAGTGGCATTTTAGTTAGAGGGGAGGATCATAAAAGGCACAAAGGTCTGCAAAGGCAAACTGTGGTCAGAGCAAAGAGAGAAGCCTGGTGGACTGCAGATGACTGGTAAAGTAGGTTGTAGTTAATATTTTGAAGAACCTTGATTTGCAGCTAAGGAATCAGACTTTATCTTGAAGAAGATAAGTAATGATCAGAGCTTTTTTTTCTTTTTTTAAATAGGAGAGAAATGTGATCATTCATGTTAAAAAATAAAACTTTAGTGGCAGGATGGAGGCTGAGACAGAGTAAGGGGAGACTGGAGCCAGGAAGGCCAATTAGAAAGCTTCTGTAAAAGCTGTTTAAAAAAGGTGTTAAGGTCTATGGTGGTTTGGAGCTATGTACCCCAGAAAAACATGTTCTTACATTTAATCCATTCCTGTGGGTGTGGACACATTTTAAGTAGGACCTTCAGTTGAAATGTGTCCCACTTTAATCAGGATGGGTCTTAATTCTTTTACTGGAGTCCTTTTATAAGTGGAGTGAAATCCAGATATATAGGGAGAAAGCCACAGAGGGAGCAACTAAAAGCCAAAACCAACTGAACCCAGACGAGAAGGCAGAGACTAGAAGAGGCTGCTGTGTGCCTTGCCATGGGACAAACTAAGGGCCAAGAATTGCTGGCAGCCAGTCCCAAAATGCCACAGTTTTTGAGAAGACAGCAGCACCTTAATGGTGCCTTAATTTGGACTTTCTTTCAGCCTCAAAACCATAGGCTAATAAATTCCCGTTGTTTACCCTGACCTATTTCTTGGTATTTGCTTGAGCAGCCCAGGAAAGTAAAACAAGGTCTGAATCACCATAGCAGCAGTGGGACGAAAAGTAGGGAAATCTAGAAGTAGCATTGAATATATAGCTATTGATTAGATTGGGGGTTGGGAGTAGAGGAGAGAGGACAAGGTTGAGAGGGTGGTGATGTTAACAAAGCTAAATGGGAGAAGGAGAGCAAGCATGGAGGAGATGATGAATAGCATATTAGGTTTGCATTGATTATAGATACCCAGAGGTGAAGGAAAAACAGGTCTTCAGCTCAGGCAAGAGGTTTGGACTGGATAGACAGGTTCAGAGGTCAATGCCCAGTAGCAGCAAAGGCCCAAGAGTGGATGGAATCTCCTTGGGAGGGCACCTAGTGAGAAGAGTGCCAGGAATAGAACTCTGAGGGAAAATGTGCAGGTGGCTGTCAGAGGAGGGGGAGCAAGAGATTGGAAAGGGGATGTCAGAGAGACAGGATGGGAATAGGACAGAGGGATATCTGCACATAAAGGGAGAAGAGACCTTCAAGGGGAGCAGTTCTCCAATGGGGTCAGATGAATGATAAAGTTAGGCTTAATAATTAAGATCTGATGAGCACAGTTTTGAGAGGCAGAAGTCAGACTGGATGGATTGAGCACAGACTGTCTCTGAAATTTGGCTGTGGGGGAAGTAGGTACTGGCTGGGAAGGAAGTAGAGTTTGGCAAGGAGAAGGATTTTTTTTTTTTTTTTTAACAGGATGGGAGTTGGGTGCGACAGGTAGCTATCTAGATTCAACTTATATGCCTTTCATGAGCTTATGAGCCCACAAGACAATCTCTTTGTTTTTGAATAGCAATACATATCAAAATTGTTGAGTGCCTGCTATACTTCAAGCATTGGGTTTGGCATTTCAGTGCCTAAAATAATATGGAAGGCATAGTTATGCCCTGGGTTTTCACCAGTAGGTTAAAATGCACCCTTCTTGAGCCACAGCTGTCTATCCTCTGGAGCCTCACATAATATAAGAACCATCTCTTCCATATAACAGCTCTTCAGCTAACTGAAGATGATTTTCATGTACTTCCTGGGTTTTTCCACTTATTTGACTTTTTATGAAATAATTCAATCTGTATGTATGCATGTATATGTATGTTTTGTTACCAGCCAGCTGCTCTCCTTTGGACACCCATAGCCTAACCTGTCAAAGTTCCTTTTAATTGCAACACTCCCCATCTGGTACAAGCAGTGAACAAACCAGTAGGAGTATTCTCTCCCTTTTCCAGGACACAGTCCTTCAGTTAACGCAATCTGAGGTGTGTGAGTGCTCTGACAGTCACACTGCTGACTCATGTTGCTCCACAGTCAATCTAAATCTTTTGCACCTGAGATGCTGACAAACTAGGTCTCTCCAACACTATATTTGTACTACTGAATTTTTAAAGCCCGTTTCGGGGTTTTACATTTTTCACCACTGAATAACAAATCTTTATGTTTGGTTTTCATTAGCCAGACTTTTAGAAGTCTGATTATATTTTTGTATGACATATTAACTCTCCTTGGTAGTATAATGAGCAAGGGCTTAGGAGTCAGAAAGATCTGGAGTCTAATTCTGGCTTTGTTGTGTAGCTCAGTGACATTGGACATGTCGTATGATCCATCTGCATCTTAGTGTGCTTATGAGTGAAAATAGGAATACTCACATCTGCAGTGCAAAGTTGTTCTGAAGCTTGAATAAGGGCAAAACAATACCAAATATGTGATAAGTACTCAATAAATGTTGGTTTTCTTGCTTTCTTTTTCTTCCCCTGCTTTATGTCCTTAGCAGAAGCATGACTTGTAAGTTGTTACTCAAGATTAATGAATATGTCTTTAAATAAAAAAGGAAAACATAAGTTGAGCGAAACAGGAGCCAAGGGCCAGAAGAGACATTATTATGAAAGTTAAGAACACAGATTCTGAAACCAGATTTTTTGTGACTGAATCCCAACTCCTCTACTTACAAGCTGTCTAATCAGAAGCAAGTTCATTAACCATCCTGAGCCTCGGTTTTCCCATCTGTAAAATGGGGATGGTAACAGTACTTCATTCTCCAGCTTTTGAAGAAGATTAAGTGAGATGATGGATGGGAAACATTTTTGTACAGAACCTTGCAAATAGTAAGTATTCATTAAGTGGTAAATATTCTTATTACCACTTAGGAACCTCCAGGAAATGTGTTCTATTAATTCACACTTTGGGGTAAAATCATTTCATATACTAATATTGTACTAATAGCTGTCCCATGTTACATCATACTGTCCACCAGGATCCCCTGAAAACCTCTGTCCAATGCCAGATATGACAAATATGCTTCTAATCGTCCAGCCTAGTAATCTAATTTGACCTTAGTTACTACAGAAATTATAAGATCTTGGGCAAATCACTTGATTTCTCTGCTCTCAGGCTTGACTTCCATGTAATGGGAATGTTAATAATAATATTAATATCTACCTCATTTAATGAAGATTAAATGATAAGCATATGGGATATAAAGAAATGAGGGTAGTTTAAAAGTACTTAATTTGAGTGAACCCATGCTAGCTCCTGTTGACAAATGCTTTCTTTTCCTAAGCACTCAAAAACCACCTGGTAGGGGGATGAAAACTAAGTTTGTCAGTCTGTAGGGTCTGGAATTCATCACTCTCTTTCTAAAAATTGGGATATTTGCCTAATTCCAATCATTTGGCACTTCTCCCATCCTCAGTGATTCCTCAGAATGTCTGTGATCACAACTGGAAGTTCTTTTAGTATTGTGGGATATAGTTTAAAGATCACAAGATTTGGATCTCAACTAAAGCTGTGAGGTTCTCTTACTTTAGGTTCCTATTTTATCTTAAATTTCTTTTTCTTTGTCCTGGCTATAAAAGAACTAACCACATGTTTACTGAGGTGAATTTATATATACAGAAAATCACAACAAAGAAAATAAAATTATTTGTAATTTCACCACAGTATTACCGCTATTAATATTTTTCTGTTTAACTGTCCAGTCTTTTTTTCTGAGCAAATGCATTTAACAATAAAATTGGGCACACTATTTGACAGCCTGATATTTTTAATGTAACAATACAGTACCAAAAATTTCTGACATTATGACATCTTCCATATTCTGCTTTTTTACTGGATGCATAGATTTCATCACAGGAATACATAATTTATGTAATAATTCTTGGACACTTAGGTTATCTCCAAATGTTCATTATAAAGAATACTGTACTAATTATTCTTCTACATGAAATTTTGTGATGGTCTCTGATTATTTTCTTAAAGTAAAATCCTAAAAACAAAATTACTATGGTAAATGGTTTGCATATGTTAAGATTTTTGATACACAATGCCAAAATGTTGTCTAGACTGCTTGTACCAATTTATGCTCTCAATATGGTGTGAGGGTGTTTGTTTCCCTGCATCTTTAACCATGAAAGATATCATTTTAAAGTTCTTGCCACTTTGCTAGGCACAAAGCTATCTGGTACTTAGTTTAATTTGCATTTCTTTGATTATTAGTGAGACTAAACCTTTTTCATGTTCATTCAGCAGTTGAATTCTTGTTTCCTTTTTAAGTTTTTTTCCCATTCTTCTTTTAAGATCTTGTCTTTTTCTGATTAAGTTTGTAAAAGTTCTTTTATATTAAGGACACCACCCTTTTTCATATCTATATTGCAAAAGTTCTAGAATATCTTGTCTATCTTTAAGTAGTCATATTTATTGGTGTTTTTCTTTTATAAACCATAAACCTTTACTTTTTTTGCTCACACTGGCCTTCACCACCCTAAGGTAAAGAAATACTCATACTACTTTCATCTTTTCAATGTTCATTACCTGTTTTGTGTCAGTTCATTTTTCATGTTTAACTCCTTGTGCTAGTTTTAATGTATGTCCCCTAAAATGCCATTATCTTTGACGAAATCTTGTGTTGATTAGATTATAATTCTTTGAGTGTTTCCATGGAGATACGACCTACCCAACTGTAGGTGATAACTCTGATTAGATAATTTCCATGGAGGTGTGGCCCTGCCCATTCAGCGTGGGCCTTGATTAGTTTACTAGAGCACTATATAAGCTCATACAGAAGGAGCGAGCTTGCTACAGCCAAGAGGGACACTTTGAAGAATGTGCAGGAGCTGAGAGAGGAGCTGCACCTTACAGAGACATATTGGAGACAGCCTTTGAAAGCAGTCTTTTGTTCCTGAGAAGCTAAGAGAGGACAAACGCCCTGAGAGCAACTGAAAGTGTCATTTTGAAGAGCAGCTGCAGCTAAGAGAGGACAAAACGCCCCAAGAGCAACATTTTGGAGGACGTCATTTTGAAACACAACTTAGGAGCAAGCAGACGCCAGCCATGTGCCTTCCCAGGTAGTGGAGGTTTTTGGGTGCCGTTGGCCATCCTTCAGTGAGGGTACCCTGTCGTTGATGCCTTACCTTGGACACTTTGTGGCCTTGGGACTGTAACTTTGTAACAAAGTAAACCCCCTTTGTAGAAGCCAGTCCGTTTCTGGTATTTTGCATTCCAGTAGCATTAGCAAACCAGAACACTCCTTAATCCATCTGAAATGTATTCCATTCCTTCTTAGCCATGTTTGTTCCACAGTTTTTAGCCAGAGAGGATGCTCTGGTTTCAAGTAACAGAAAATCTCACTCAAATTGTCTTAGATAAAAAATAGAATCTGTTGGCTCCCGTAAGTGAAAATTTCAGAGGCTTCAAGCCAGGTTTGTCAGGTGGCTCACACAAATGTGGCCAGGATCTAATGTGTCCCTTTTCATTTCTTTGCTTTAGTCCTTGATGATGGCTCCACTCTCAACAGACTCTCCCTTCAAGGTCCCAAGATGTCTGCTACGAACTCTCAGGGTAACATGGCTCTGAATTCACTTCTGGAAGGCAAAAGTCTTTGTCCTAGTTCTCATTAAAAATCCCAACTTTCTCTTTAATTGAACTGACTTTAATTGAACTCACATGCCTACACCTGAATCAGTCACTGGGGTCAAGGAGATGAAATTCACTGATTGGCTTAGCTTGGGATACACTCTACCCCACTAGAGATAAAGGTAGAATCAGCTTTGCCAGAACTACATGGATGCCCCCAAAGGAAGGGACAGCTGGGAAAGAGGGAATGTGTGTGAGAAGGCAACTAAGGCAAAGACTATATCTTCAAGAATCAAGATTGTTATTTTTCATAGAAAGCTACAAACTCTCTGCCATTTGAAAATTCATTTGTTTTATCACTGTTAGCCTGGTAGATTAGAGTTAAAATAATAAAAAGACATGGTCCCTTCCCTAGGTGCTAAACCCTTTACTTTCGAACTGCTTATGGACCCCTGGGCACGTCATAATATGTAAACGTCTTATCACATGCTGCTGGAACAGTTTCCTCCATGGCCAACTGATTTATAGGTTCTCTGAATTCCTTCTTTAATATGGGCGGCATGGTCCCAGAAAGATAAAGACCACAGTTCCTGCTTTCTCCTCAATTTATTCTGGTAACATTTCTGACTCCTGGCTACCTTATTCTCCAGTTACTTATTTGGACCTCTCCTTGTCTTTGTTTTCCAAAACTCAGGCTTTTGTTTATCCCATTTAGCAATGTTTTTTCCTGGTTTTTGACCCTGGACCTGTATCCTGATCTATACACTTTGCATAGGACCCCTCCATGTGGTCAAATGGAGTTAGTTAAATTGGACCCTGGAGCACCAGGGCTTTAAGTCCGGCACAACAATGATTCAGACAAGGCAAGACACAGCATATACACATACCATGTGCCGGGCACAACTCGAAACATCCCACTCAGGGCAAGCCACTGTCCATCAACTCCATCTTAGACGCTGTTCCTGAGTATATGCAAAGCAGTGCCTTTATCCCTACCTGCATCTTGGCCATGCCTGGTCCTTTCGGCATGCGTCACCTCTCCCCTCCCCCCAGCTCTGAGACACACATGTACAGAGACTTGGCTTCTATGCACTGACAAAGGTATCTTTTTACTCCTTTATTTTTCCCCTTTCTTTATTTCCATTTTTGCTTCAGTCCAGTCTGTAGTACTTGCTACTATACTGCGCATCCACTTTCCTCAGCTCTCTCCAAAGGCAACACGCTTCTGAATATGCCCTCCAAAATGTTTTCTGACTCTTTCTTCCCTTTTGGTGGTCGCTGGCAGCACTGCCACTCTCAGGATACTTGTGGTCCCCTTGTCTGCCAAGTGCAACTGATATTGGCAGAGCCACGTGAACAAAATTCCTTATTTCCTTAATCTAAGACCAATTCACTATATAATGCACTACCATTTAATGAACGATTTAGAGCCCTCCCTGAAAATACTACCACATTAAACACATCTATTGAAGATATATTCTGATTTTAGAAATATTAGAAGTGTGAAAAAAAAGAAAAAACATGTACCATAGAACCTAGGAAATGCTATAGTTGAACAATTCTTTTCCCATTGTTTTAACATTAGACCGGCTGTTCCATACAATCGCACTATCTTATCTTCATTTTTACTGTTACTATAAAAGTAAGCAAAAAACGATTAACTATCTGCAATAATCTCCCAGGCTCCAGTTAACTCTGGACTTTAGCCATTCTGTCATTATTCTCACAGGTCTCTGCCCTTCTTTTTAAATGAGGCCTTGCTATATACCCCAGTACTATCTTTTTAACATGCCTTTAAAAATCCAAGCTTATCAGAACACTACTTATTAGCCACAATGATCTTTTTAGATGCTCCCTTTTTCTTCATTGAAGTCACTGATTTTATAAGATTTTAAATTTCAAGATCATTTTTTTTCCCCTTGAGATATAATTTCCTAGTTTCTGGTCAGAATCCTAAGCCCGTATTGCTTCCTAACTTGCTCAAGTCTTGTTTGTGTCAGGTCAACAAGTGCAGGATAGCCTTCTTGGGCAATTACAAATTCAAGGATACCGTGGTCACTTATTTTAAGTTGTCTGTCACTTCCATTTCACCAACACATTCTTCTTAGTTGGTCAGAATTTAGCATAGTACCTCTTCAATAAGCAGTTAATTTAAATTTAAGTCACAGCGACTTTATTTGATTCAGTTTTCAGCAGAATGAGATTGTCAGGAAATGTCAGAGAAGCTGAAGTTCTCCATTATCCTTATATCATGCCCCTATGCCAACAATTTTGTCATTTGTGTCAGGAAAGCATTATTGATGTTGCCATAACAGGATTATAAGGCATGCTAGAGCTAGTTGACAACACAGGGCTAGCAGAGAGAGGGAGTGAGCCAAGACTGGGGGTAGAGGTTACTCTCCAGGGCATGGGCTGTCAATACAGAAGCTGGTCCGGTTTAGGGCAGCTGGGCTCCGTGAGATCTGGGGTCTCTTAGCAAGTCGAAGTTGAGGAACCTCTCAGTACTAAGCAGTCCAGTCTGACTCATGTGTGCCATGGTTTAAGAAGATAACAGCCAGGGTGTGGGCAGCAGTCTTCAGCTCTCTGGGGAAGAGGACTGGTTCAGAGCTAAGCTAAATAAACCTCAGAATCACGGTAAAGTAGGCTGGGATTCAGGACAGCGTCCTAATTCTACAGGGAGACTGGGATACAGGTAGACTGACCAGAGACTCAAGGTATGGAGATCAAGGTGCAAGCCTTGGGATGGGGAAGCAAAATAGGAGGACTCTACAGGTGCCCAAGGCTCCCAACCAAACTGACTAGAAGGAAGCAAGATGCTGGAGCCGACACCGATGATATACCGTCTCCCCAGTCAGAACTAGCTTTTAGGTACTGGGAAGGCTGGGAGACTAGACCTATAGCTGGAGCTCCTTAGACAATCCAGTAGCTGGTTTTTTGGGAAGATAAAGGCAAAACAACTGGCCAGAAGCCTTATCATATGCTCCTGTGACAATGTCACTTCTGCTTTTATTTCCACCCAAGTGTTCTCTTCCGGGCATCCACCCTCAGGTTTGTGGGTTTCCATACGTGTACATATCTTCTTGACTTACAAGGTTACTCTGTTTTGCCTCTGTGTGCTTCTTTTGAATAAGTTATATACCTTTATGTTGTCATAATACAACGGCTACCATTTACTGTATGCTTACCATGTGCCAGGTACCACGCTAGCTGATTTACATGTTCTATTTCATTTGAATTCCCACAAGCTCCTAGATGATGAAACCGAAGCTTATATGGTTTACATAATCAGCCCAAGGTCACACAGCTGGGATGTGAAACAGATGAGATTTAAACTTAATTTTGTCTTCTATCTGTTGCTTCAAGTGACTACATTATACTGAAATATATTCAAACAATTCTCACTGGCACCTATCAGCCACTATGTTTTTCACTGTCTCTATCTCTGTCTGTCTGTCTGTCTCTCTCTCATTGTCTAGCATCATTTTTTTTTTATCATTTTAAACTTTTTATCTCTAACTAGATTAAAAAAACTCCTCCACAACGGGACCATAACTCCATAATACCCAGGACTGCACTAGGAATGAAGTAGATCATTAATAAGTACTTTCTGAATTAATCAATCTACTTTAAAACAGTGATTAGAACTACTATGTCTTCTCTTGGTTTGAGTATTTATAAAGTCAGGTGGTACAGTTTGCTCTATAAAAATACTACATTCATGCACATCTACATTACAAGGAAGAAAAAGGACAAATTAGTTAAATGAATACTGAACAGAGGGGATGTACTTCATTTCCAACTAAGTCAAATGTAGGCAAATGTATTTATATGTTCAAAAAATGTGAGATGTTAAAATAACAATAAAAGGGTATATATGAAACAGATTATTTCCTTCAGAAGTCCAAATCTGAAAATCTTTCCTGCAACATGATCTTCATGTTTATTTACATCAAGGGCTGCCAAACTCAGGGGCTACATTCAGCCAACCCTGTTTTTCTATGGCCTGTGAGCTAAGAATGGTTTTTGCATTTTTAAATGGTTGGAAAAAGAATAATATCTTGTGACGTGCAAAAATTATTTGAAATACAAATTTCAGTGTTCATATATAAAGTTTTATTGGAACACAGTCATGCTTATTTGTTTACGTATTGCCTATGGCTGCTTTCATACTACAATGGCAGAGTTGAGCAACTGCAACAGAGACTGTATGGCCTGCAAAGCCTAAAATATTTCTTATCTGGCCCTTCACAGAAAATGTTTGCTGACCTCAGATCTAAATAAATAATACACTATGTCATAACATTTAAAATATTTAAGCTATACCTATTTATTTAGCTTCTAATTAAAGGCCACTGAACCAAAAGGTCATCACCTCTCTTTTGCTATGTAGAAGGTTAGAATTTAATCTGACATGTTTCCATGTTCTCAGAACAAAGTTAAAACCTCTTCTCCTGCGATATTCTCTACTGTCTGTCCTGATAGCAGCAGCAGCACCCTTCTGCAGAAACAATAACAGACTCAGAAGCTGGTGGTGGTTTCTCTAAGGGGTTATGAGTCTCTTCCTGATGGGAAATTGGGGCTGGGCAGTCCTTATGAGTGGTTACATGCATTACAAAGCTTTAGTGCCACTGAAATGGATTCTCCAGGCTCCATCAAATGACTCAGGGTGGTACAATGGAACCAGATAGACCAGGAAAAGCAAATTGCTCTTTTTGTCATCATCCAGGACCTAAATGAAGACAAAAATGACTCAGAATAATCAGACATAGGTGAATATTACTTATCCAAATGTTTTCGGAAGGCACTTATCGCAACTACAAGGTACTGTGAGAGCTCAAGCTATTAGCGCAGGAGTAAAATAAGAGAGCAGAATTTCCTTATTTTTCTTAGGATTAATTTTGGTTTGCAGTAAAGTTCAAGGGAATCTGTTTTTATTTATTTATTTATTTATTTATTTATTTATTTATTTATTTATTTGAGATTTAAGGATAAATTCTATTGTCTTTCTGTCTGTATCTTGGACTCTCTCTCAATTTAACTAAAGTTTACTGTGTGCAAGGCACAAGGCAAGTGGTGGGGATACAAAAATAAAAGAATCCCTACTCTCAAGGAGCTTAGGGTTTTTGAAGGAAATATGGTATAATGGTTTTACTTGATCTCTTAGCAGCATTTAGCATTAATTGATTCTCCTTAATATACTCTTCTCTTGGTTTCCTTGGCACAATAGCCTCCTGGTTTTTTTTCTATGGTTGCTGATTTTCAGTCTCTATTGCTTTTTCTTTCTCTTCTACCCAGTCTCTAAATGGTTGGAATTTAGCCTTGGCCTTTTGATTCTTTCTGCCCTCTTCTTCCAAATTTATAAATCCTGTTCCGGCCGTTCTTCTGAGCTTCAGACCCATAAATGCAAGTCCTCAGTGGACATCTCCATTTAGACAGAACTTTTGAACTTTTTCTGCAATTCTGGTACTGTCTCTGGACACCTCCACTCATACATCTGATCTTGGTAGAAATCTCCAGTCAATCCTGACACTACCTCCCTCTTCCTAACCCACCATTTCCATTCATTCGTCAGGTTCTTTAACATAACTCTTGATCCGGATCATTTCTTTCAATGTGCACTGACACCACCCTAGTCCAGGCAACCATCATTTCTCACCTGAACCACTGACGTACCCCCCCAACAGTCTCTCCACATCTCCTCTTGCCCTGCTCTATTTTATCTTCTCACAGATAATGTTTTTCAGAAAAGAAAATGTAGCCTTTAAAAAGAAACACAATATTAGGCAAATACACTTGTTGTTCTTTGTCTTAATTTTTGTATTTAGTATTGTATCGTGAAGATCTTTTCACCTCAGTACACCTAAAACTACCTCACTCTTTTTAACAGCTGCCCACTATTCAATTGTGTAACTATACCATAATTTGTTTAACCACTTTTCTATTACTGGAGATACAGGCTGTTTTGACTCTTTAACTACTATAAACAATCCTTCAGTGATGATCACAGAAGAGGCATCCTTCCAAATATGTGTGAGTATTGGATAAATATATAGAAGTAAAATTGCTAGATCAAAGGCTTTGTACATTTGAAAATTTGAAAAATATTATTAAATTTTCCCCTTCGCAGAGGTTGTGCTAACTTTCACTCCCACTGATGGTATAAGCAAGTGCCTACTTCCCAGTCTGGCCAGTTAGGTACATTATTAAGCATTTTTATTTTTGTCAATCTAATATGTAAAAAATACATTTCATGGTAGTTGTAATTTGCATGTTTCTTGTTATGAGAAAGCGCGAGCATTTTTACATATGTATAAGAACCATTGTATTTCCTTGACTGCAATTTGTCATACTCTTTGCCCAATTTTCCAGAGTTTTTTGACATTTTTCTTATTGATTTGTAGGAGTGCTTTGATTTCTTTTTAAATAATCTAATTTCAAGGTTCTGTTGGTACTAGTATTTCATAAAAGTCACAATTTAGTCAGGTTTTTTTCCTAATAATAAATAAATACTCAAAAGCTAACACCATTATAGGAGAGCCCTCATGAAGAGCTATGTAGAAGTTATGAAGGGAAGTCTGGATTTCCTGAAAATAGGTTGACAAAACTGCCTTATGCCTATAACTATAGCTATATTTTCCTAACCCCTTGTGAGGCATGTATTATTAACCACAAAGTGAAGCTCAGAGAATGTGGATAACCATGGTCACATGCCTAGTAATACTGAAATCTTAAAAGCCTAGAAATCCATTGTCACTGCCTATTCTTAACTGCGCCAGGCTCTGATCTTTGATGTTTCTAATTTCTAATAATCTGTTGCTCCTCTCTTTTTACTTCCACAAAAATACCCAATGACCATTTATTAAGTGCCTACTATGTGCCAGAGAAACTTCGCAGGGTTTGCATTTTAGTTGGGTTCTCAATCACACACAATAGAAATAAACAGCAATAAAATTTCAGTAATAGAGTTTTGCAAGTATGAAAAGAAAAATAAACAGGACAATTGAGAGGGTGAACAGAGAAGACACTTTAGATGAGGTGGTAGGAAAAGCCTCTTTGAGAAGGTGACATTTAAACAGAGGTCTAAATGACCAAGAATATTTCAGGCAGAGGAAAAATTTGGTGTCAAGACTTTAAGATAAGAGCAAATTCAGTGTGTTTGAGGAAGAGAATAAAGGCCAGGGTGACTGGAGCTGGGGGAGAGTGGTTGGAGACAAGGTGGAAGAAGTGGTCTGGGAATGCCACATAGCGCTTTGTAGGCCAGGAAAGGAGTCTGGACTTTATTCCAAGTGCAATTAAGAGCTACCAAAAGTTTCTAAGAAGGGAAGTGACAAGATCTGAGTTATATTTTATGGTTTATGATTTATGTCACTCTAGCTGTGCTGTAGAGAATGGGGGCAAGAGTAGAAGCAGGAAAACCAATTAGAAAGCTATTATCAGAGTACAAGAGAGATGATGGTGGTTTGTATTAGGATTGTAACCATGAATATAGAAAGAGATTTATTTTGGAAATGTTTTAGAGTTGGTCTGATGTCCTCATGGATTGGATGTGAGAAGTGAGGGGAAAAAAAAGAATTATGTATGTCAACATACTTTTTGGCTTAAGCAACTGGTGATGCCATTTAGTTTGAAGAAAACTAAAAGAATCAAGAATTCTGAATTACTTTATTTCCTTCTTTCCCAATACAAGCCTTCACCTCACAGACCGTGAATTCAACTACTATCTTCCCAAAACCTTCATTTTCCTTTCTTGCCTGTTGGTCCTTCTTATCCAAAAAACTTGCTCTATCTGCTTCCTCAATTCTCATCTGCTCTTCAACCCACTGCAATCTGACTACTATCTTCAATAGTACAATAAATTCCTTCTTGCCCAAAACACCAACGACCTCCTTGTTGCTAAATCCAAAGGGCACTTTATCATCCTTATTTTTCTTGACCTTCTATAGCATTTAATACTGTTGATATTTCCTCCTTTAGCCTCTCTGAAACTGCTTGTTCCTGCTCTTCCTAACACTCTGGAGATTCTTCTCCTGTATCTTTCTTTCCCCACCTTTTCCTTCTTTGCTCTTCTTTATGTATTACAGACTGTGGTGGTTTGAAACTGTATGTACCCCAGATAACCATGTTCTTAAAGCTAATTCATTCCTGTGGGTGTGGACCTATTGTAAGTAGGTCCTTTTGATTAGGCTATTTCAGTTAAGGCGTGGCTCAGGGTGGGTCTTAATCCTTTTACTGGAGTCCTTTATAAACAAGACAGACAGACAGGCAGACAGATAGATAGATAGATAGAGAAAGCAAGCCATGGAAGCAAAAAGCTGAAAGCAAGGAAATCCAGGTGAGGAGGAGAGACCGGCAGATGCCACCATGTACCTTGCCATGTGACAGAGGAGTCCAGGGTCACTGGCAGCCAGTCTTCAGGAAGAAAGCCTTGCCTTGATGATGCCTTAATTTGGAATTTTCACAGCCTCAAAACTGTAAGCTTGTAAGCTAATAAATTCCCAATGTTAAAAGCTAACCCATTTCTGATAGATTGCTTCTGATAGCATAGCAAATGAAAACATATACCTTCTCTTGGAGATTTCATCTACTTTCATGAAGCATTACTTATCCGGATGACTCCAGCAGAGATCTATTACCTAAGTTATAGTCCCTTCTTGATCAATTACCTAGAAGATGGTTTCACTTTAATATCCAAAAGGTACATCAAACTCAACATGTTTAAAATTTAACTAATTACCTTCCCTCCCCTACCTGCTTTTTCCTCCTGAAGTCCCCATTTTGGTGAATAGCACCACCCTCCTCTTGTTTACCTAAACCATAAATCTCCCATTCCTTAATCCTGCACATATAATAAATAATCAAATATAGTTGGTTCTACTTAATACTTGATGCTTCTTGAAGTCCTCCTTCTCTCCATTTTCAGTCTTGCTGCCTTAGTTTAGATGTTCATCATATCTATTTTGTAATGCTAAAACAACCTCCCTGCTTACGGTGTTACTCAAACTAACAAATTCTCCAAACCAGAATGAACTTTCTTAACTGTACATGTGATCATTTCACTATGCTCCTTAAAATCCACCAATGGCTCCCCACTGGCCTTAGGATAAAGTTCAAACTTCTTAGGAAGACAATACAAAGCCATGATAATCTTTCTGGATGTATTCTTCAGGACTCTGCCATGTATTCCCATAATGTATTTATTGAGAAACTATTTGTTGGGTTCTGTCCTTCACTCTCAATTTCCCTTCATTCTCAACTCTCTGGCCATATAAGTCACACTTTTTTTTACCTCCAGGCCTTTATACATAGTGCGCTCTTTGCCTGGATTGCCTTTCCTTCTATGCTGCCTACCTGCCCATTTGCCTGGCTTGCTTCTACTTATCTTTCAGAACTCAGCCAAGATTTATCTCCTCTGGTTAGGGATCCTGACTACATCCAGTCAGGGTTAGGTTCCTCTCCTATCAGTTCCCCTGTGGGTATCATCTCATTGTTGTGTGATCAACTGTGTATTCATCTGTCTTCTCATTATACTACATGGTCCTTCAGAGCAGGGATGGTATATTATTCATTTTTGTACTCCGGTGCCTAGGACCACACCTGGCACATAGCAGACACACAAAAAAATGGAAAAATAAAGTGGTAGAATTGAGTTTCAAACTCATATCTTTCTTCTCTGGCACAAATCTCACATTTTTCCATGATACCTCTTATCTTGAATCTGAAAAATTTTAAAATCTGTGTTACATATATTTTTGCCTACCACTAAAATAGATTATTAACTCCATGAAAATTTAGTTGATTATTTCTTTTGTAGCCCCTCTTCCATCATTCCATCATTTTGTTCATCAATCTACTTTGGGTTAAGCAAATTTAAAATGACTTAAAGAGCTTTCTCTATTCTTTTATATCCTTTTGCTTCCAGAACACCACCAAGGCAAGCAGAGAGTAAGTACATCAGGCGCAATGTAGAGTTTATTTGATCGTCTGGCAATTGGTACTAAAAAATGGTGTATCAACAGCAAATTATTCAAATTATTTTTCATTATCATTTCCCCCAAGGTCTTCACAGATAATTAAAATTTCAGTGTTAAAATTTGACACCACAAAATAACAGCTTAAATTGAAAGTTTTATGTAGTGAGTTCAATATAATCATAGAATTTTGTAACTGGAATGGACCTTAAAGAGCCTTTGGTCCAGCACTTTCATTTAAGTTTCCATGAGGAAACCGACTCAGGAAGACCTGAAAGGGCTCATCCAAGGTCATCCAGTCTCCAAGGTCATCCAGCCTGCAGGAGAAGTGGGGGCAATTTTCTTGACATGCAGTAAGCTGATCTTTCCTCAATGCCATGTATACCTTTTCAAAGGGCTTTATTTTCCATCTAAACAAATTGTCTACATTAGAACACATCTTTTGCAACATCATTGTTATAAAGAGAAAGGTAAAGAAAAAAAGCAACAGTGTCTTGTCCTGGGATATAAGGTAATTGGTAAAAAAGACAATTAATACACAAAGTGATGAAGTTTCCTATAGTGTAGCTTTATAATCACGCGCTGTTCTCTGAATGCCATGATGCTAACCCAAGCTTATTTGTTCTCCCTGGGCCTGGATTCCATTCAATTCTATGCCTTATTTAGTCTAAATGATTTCCCCATCTTCAGTGTGTATTTTCTGTGCTTCATTTTAGAAATATTATACTTAATTCTACTCTCTACTTGAGTTTATTTTAGTTCTAATGCTGAGGAATGAAGATTCTGGGTAAAAGAAATAAAGATGATGAATTTTTCTAGGCTTTACATTTCAAGATGGTTTTCTCAAATAGCAACTGGCAGTTTATTTTATTTCTCAAATTATTACATTTTCCATGGGAATTAGAATTTAATTGGAATGGTTTGTTTTTACAGAAAGCCCAAATTTCTTTCCAAGAGGATCAGTTTGATAATATTTTACCAGCTAGTGCTACAAGACCAAATATAAACCAGTTCTGAGAAACAGGAAGTGAACCTGACTGGTCTAGTCTGAGTGTCCCTGGCAGTGACGCAAATACAGAAATCAAATTAGGAAAACAAGATATGGGGGTGTGAGACAATTGATAATAATCCAGGATGCTATAACATAAGCAAGAATGCCTTTAACCAAATGTCATTCATTTTAATAACACTCTGAGCAGTTTGATTTCCATGTAACACACTAGTGATTAGAGAGCAGGATGAGCTTGGGTTCCCTAGCAACAGCATGTGCTTTTGAGACAGTCATTAGCCTTTTGGTTAATTCTGCCAACCCCTTACTTCTAAACGTATAACTGACATTAGAAAATAATGTTTTAGAAAATGTTTTGAAATTTCCAGGAGCAAAATGGAAAGGAATTAAAAATAGAAAAAAGTTGTCCTGAGAATTGCACTCACGTGAAAGAAGTAATATTCTTAGGTGGCCATCCACCCAACCCTACCTTCACTACTCTCAGTTCTCTGTTTCTAAATCCCCTACCGGTAAAGGGCCACAAAGGTGAAATTGTTCGAGTTCAAGGCAGTCTCCTCACTCAACATGAAGCAGATCATTGCAAGGTCTCTCAGAACCACAGCTCTGAAAATGGGGGTGTGGAGTGGGATGAGAAGTGCGTGTGGTGGGGATGCCGATGGGGGGAGAAGGGGTCGGATGGGGGGCAATATAACACGTAGTTTTCTTTCTCCTTTAAGACGAATTATCCTGGCTGAAGGAGCTTGGGGAAGAGGGCTGGTGAGGGGAATGAAGCTATTTTTTCTATTGATTGTTTAATTGCACCAGAGGCTGTTTTGTCTGAGGCCACTGGCCAAGAGCATTATTTTCGTGGCTAAAGTGAGGTTGGGCAGGTTTCCCACCCCCTTCTCTTCTCTAGTTTTAAACAAGACAATGCTTAAAGTGCAGCAAAACTATAAGGAATATGGTGCATGTTTGCTTTTGTTGTTCAGCTGTACCCTTTAGGGTACAGCTTTAGCACCAGGGCTGATGGGATGATGTTTCTCAAACCCTGAATCATTGCCTCTAGATCTGTCCTGGGTTCAAGATGCACAACTCCATCCTCTGTGCTGCCTGGGTCAACTGCGGACGTTATTCTAACAGCAAATATTGCTGTTTTGGGCTGGTCATCCTTATTATGGCCTGGGTCTCTCAGTCTGGCTGGGGTGACTCCTAGTTCTCCCCTCCTCCCCACCTAACCCCCCTGCACTCTCCCTTCCCCAGGCGACCACCTGCGCCTCCCCACTTACCATCTGCCCCGCGGGGAGGGCCCCCCGGGATAGCGAAGCCCTCCCTGCTCCCGGGTGGCTCTGGGGGAGCTCGGTGTTCGCCTCCAACCCTTCGCTACCGGAGAGATCAGGTTCCTCCCCTCCTCCCCCTCCAGCTCCGGCGGCGGCCACCGCCACCGCCGCCGCCGCCGCCGCCTTCTTGCATGACACAGCAGAACCGCAGCTGCTGCAGAAAGTCCAAACCATCCGCCCAGGAAGCGCTGAAACCGGGATTCGGGAGGGGCGGAGTGGGGCAAAGCAGGGGCCACAGCGGAGGGGGATTCTCGTCCCCACTTTGTAGCGCACACTCCTTTTCCAGCCCAGGGGCACGGGAACAAAATAACGCTAAAGCTGACCAGGCCCAGCCGTTGAGGAATGCTGGGGCTTGGCGTCGGATGGGATGGGGCAAGAAAGAAGGGTGTGAAGGAGGTCCCAGTAGGGACCTCACTGCAGGTAAAGAAAGGTAAGAAGTGGCCTAGAGGTCAAGGGTCAGACTGTGAAGGAGATTAAAGGAGGTCAAAGAAAGGTAAGGAGGTAGAGATGCTGAGAAGAGAGATCGAGCTGGCAAAAAGGATAGGGTGGGGAGGGCTGCCAGGGAAGGAGGGCCCGAAGGGAGTATTTGGGGGAGGCCTGAGCTAAATTCCCAGACAGAAAAGGGGCTGCACTGGGAGGCAAGGGCAGAAAAGGGAGAAGGGATGAATGAATTAGTTAGACAGGAAGGTTAAAATTGGGGGACATATTACAGAATTAGAAGGGATGTCCTGGAGATAATTCATCATGGCTGATAAGGTAAAGTGACAAGGTAGAAAGAGATACAGTTAAGGAAAAGCCAAAAGACAGGATGCTTTTTCATGCCACTCTTCAATTTCCTGCAAAGTTTTCCGTAATTCCACCAATCCAAACAGGGAGGTTTCCTTATAAAATGGAGAAGAACTTACTGAAGCAGAGAAACAGGTATCTCGCGTAGAGATACAGGATAAAATCTCCATGCTCCACAAAAACTTTCTTTTAAGGCAGAGATTTGGGATTTAAGGCATAAGCCCATAAAGAGGTTGTGATTCAAAATACTGAGAACATTCAAACTGATATTACAGTTTTCACACATCACCAGACTTGAATAAATGTTTCAAAGTGTTTGTGAAATGCTTCTGTTAAATGCTTTAAATGATGCCAAAATTATTGGATCAAAATTATCATAAAAATACACAGGCTTCTCTCTCTGTGTACACACACACATCTAATTTCTAGATGTGTGTGTGTACACTAGCACATAAAGTATGATTAAGAGAAAAAAATGTGTTTTTCTCATTATTTTATTTCCCACCAAACACACGCCATGCATTTTACAACAGATCAGCTTCTCAGATTTGAAAGAATGTGGTCAGAAAAGTAACGCAAAAACTGCCACTTGGGTTTCGCCTGTACCTTTCAGGTCATATCTTCGTACCTCACTTCCTGACACAAACAAGTTTTTACTGTTGTCAGCAACCAAGCCCTAATATAGATGCGGAAGAGAGAAACTGCATTGCATTTTGCCTCCTGCAAGCATCAACACAGTTACCAGAGGAATGTAATCCCAGAAAGCTTTAAAGCTGGTGGTGATGGTAATTATGTATCAAAATCCCGACTCTATTTCTGTTATTATTGTTTTGTCATTACTGCTCTACCAAAGGTCTGATTGAACTTGCAGAGGAACAAATCCGGTTTTTCTTTCTCTACTTTGTGAAATTTAATCAGATCTTATAGAAAACTCATTGCTGTCGGGGAAAATAAAGTAGGAGCCACGAAATGTCATTTTAACAGAGCGTAGGTTTTGTGAGTGCAGAAGGATTTAAGGACGCGCCTTCTGTTTCCTATGTAATAAGCAGAGGCTACACGCACGCACAGACGCCACAGCTCCCGGATGCTGTTGCTCCCTTATCTGGGCTTCTGCAGCGCCAGAAGCGCCAGAAGCCCCTTCAGGATGCTGCGAGGGGCTCGCAGTAGGTGGTGGTACAAACGCTGCGGCCGCCGCCGCCGCCGCCGCCGCCGCCGCCGCCAGTCCTGCTGCTGTTGTTGCTGCTGCAGTCACGTGGGAGCCCCTTTAAGTTTCCATAGAGAGGCCTCTCCGGTGTCACATGATGGACATGATATAATGAAACAACATTGTGGAGAGGAAAGCATTAGGGGAGCCCACGGCTACGAAAACAAGTGAGTGAGAAGAGGTGGGAGGAAGAGAAACTACGCCACCTCGCCTGCAGCCGAGCCGCACGCAGCAGCTTGGAAGTGGGCGACGCTGGGGCGGGGGGGAGGGCAGGGAGAAGGGGGTCCTCACCCTCGCCGGGAGACCCCGCCGCCGACCCGCGCAGAGAACAACTTTTAGCTGGCAGCTCTAGCTAGGACTGCACCTGTCTCAAGAGTGTCCACCGCTCCTCGTGATAATCAAAGGGAAATTCTAGAAGAATATGCTGTACAAATATACATGCGCATCATTTTCCCCCTGGCGTTTCGCTCTGGAGGAAGGAAAGAGAAAAGGATTTAAGCAGCGTGTGTTCAGCCCAAAGGTAAGTTATTCAGAGTGGGAAAAGCTGGTCCAGCAGGACTTTTGGATGGGAATTTTGTTCTCTGTTTAGATCTAATGAGGTGAAAAAGGCGTCCCTTCCCTCCTGGTTAGGGGGATTGGTATGATCATGTATCAGAAATATTTTTACTGTAGACTCTTATTTCCTCTTTTGTACACTTCGCGTTCCCACCCTCACACTCTCCGGGGTTCACTCGCCTCCCTCCGGATGGGGTCTTTACTTCACGGTCAGCACGTTTGGAAGCCAAAAGGAGGGAAGGTAGAGTTTGTTGCGTTAAACGGGAATGTCGGAGCTATTTCGCCATGTTTGCGTTGCTAAGAGCACTTTTTTTCCCCTTTTAGGTGGCTTGATGCCACATGGCTCCTCCGGAGCCGCTGCTGGGTTTAGAGCGTGTGTTTTTTTTCAATGTCCGCATTCCAGCTAATGTTGCGCAGATAAAATTCAAAGTTGAGGTAAACAGAAGGGGGGGGGAGGAAAGGGGGGAGACTATTTCCATTTCGAGATCCCACCTCTTCACTCCGCGGAGACCAACATCCCGAACCTAGAGCTAACTCTAATTTCTCCCACGTATCCCACCTTTGCTGTCAACAAAAAATAAGGGCGGAGGGGGCATGGTCATAAAGGACGCGCGGTGTCTCGATTCTCAGAGGAAAGAACGATCCCTTCGAACTCAGTCCTTTGGATACCGCCCTCTTCCCGCCGCGAAAGATGAGGGATGCCTTCATTTTCTCTGGAGATCGGGAACTGGAGGATTACAGCGCTCCCGGGTGGGGCGAGGAGGTGTCTGTATCCTCGCACTACTCTCCTACTTTAAGAAACTGAACTATCATTCCCCCTCCACCTCAGGCGCGGGGCTCCAGAAGGCGGGGTGGGTGGGTCTCCAGATTTCCACAGGGCAGGTTAAGTAGCAGCTGAGTGGTGGGGCATTTCTGTTTCTTAAGTCTATTGTCGTTCGGCAGGACGATGTGGGGAGTCTTTAAAGCGACTGGATGGGTAGAGCTACAGCTTCTCTGTGTGCGTTTTTTTTTTTTTTTTCCTAATTAGAATAATCAAGACGTTAACTGTCCCCCTACCCCCTTTAAATATCGGTTTCAGCTTAAAGCTAGGCGGGTGAGTGGGGCTGTTGTAAAGGTGAGGATGAGGTTCGTCATGTGGAAAACTGTAGGCTTTTGACAGCTTGTAGCCATCTCCCCACCCCCACCCCACCCCACCCCACCCCGGCGGAAGATGTGGGTTGGGTGGTCCGAGAAGGGTGACGTCCGAGGCGGGGTGGGAACAGACTCGGGATCCCTAAATGCGCTGGGGTCTACAGCCGTTTTCACTGGGGAGTGCTGTGTCAGGGAAGCAGCGGCCACGTGAGGGTGGTCTGCGGAAGCGCTGGAGCTTAAGGATGGGAGGTGAAGTGCGTAGCAGAGTCGTGATGGGGTCTGACACGAGGCAGCGTGGGCGGTGGGCCGGGGCTCGGCGGGATTGCTGAAGAGGAGAGTAGACTGAAGCGGGGAGCCGCTCGCAGGTGGGCCCGGTGGTCCGCGGGGCGGGGAGGAGCGGGGGCGCCTGACCCCAGACTCATGGCGACGGTTTTATTCCTAGCTGTGACCGGAGCCGGGCACCTCCCACGCAGGGCCGGCGTTCTCGGCAGCGGGTTGGGTGCGCACTCCAGAGCCCTCTCCCGGGACACCGTTTCCGGGCGGGGTTCCCGGTCCGGAGCAAGGACACGGGCGGGGTCTGGGCTGTAAACAGGGAGTCGCCCGCTGCTCTCCCGCCCCCGGCTTACCGGCGCGCGCGGCCGGGGCGGTGCTGGGCAGTGGCGGCGGCGGCGCGCGCTCTCTCCCTGCCGCCCCCGCGCGCCCCTAGCCCCTCACGGCCCGGCGGCCGCCGGGCCGGCCTCCTCTGTTTTTGTTTTGATGGAGCCCGCGTGCAGCTGGCGCGTGTCTAGTCACGTGCCGTGGGCGGGAGGGGGTTGGGGCGCGGGAGGCGAGGGCGCCGTGACGCACGCGTCCGAGAGCTGGGCGCTGGTGAGGGGCCGCTGAGGAAGGGTCGAGGGGGCGGGTGCCCCCAGACGGATCCTCGGGAGTGTCGGATGTCAAGGTGGTCTCTGGAATTCGTTGGGGTTGATCCTTGGTAAGCGGTATTTGGGTGTGGGTGTAAGTCTTACTTTGAGTCTCTCACAGCATCTAGACAAGCCTCGTCTGTCTGCTCCGGCTGTGGGGCGGGCCTGAGTTGATTTGGTCAGAAATACTAGAAATAGAATGGGTCTTACAGGTGTGTGCGTCGCTGAGGCCACATATACCTATATGTGGTTCTTAATCTTGGCTGCATAGTATAATCTACTGGAGAGCCTTTTTAAAGTTCTGATGTCTGGTCCCATCTCAGTACAGTTGGGCAGAGCCTGGGCATAGTGTGTTTTAAACCTCCTTGAGTGATTTTGATGCAAGGTGAAGGGTGAGAACCAGTAGAGATAATCAGCTTGATTTAGGGACTGAATAGTAAAAATAACTAACACGTGTTCTGCCACTAGGTGGGGTCACTATGTGCCAGGCATTGTGGCTATGCAGACATGGATATACTGTACGAAGTAGTGTTATCTCCATTTTACAAATGGGGAAATTGAGGCTCAGGAAATTAAGTAAGAGTTCTTCATTGAGGGATCCATCTCTAGTACCCAGGGAGTCAGATACCAGAACCCGTGTTTTCAACCATTGAGACATTGAAAATACACCTTTATTTAAAGGTCACATGTTTGTGTGAATAGGCATAGATATATGTTTGCCTGAGGGCCAGCAAATTTATATATATGTATATGTATGCTGTTAAGATAATCCAGAAAGTTTTGTATGTATTTAAGGAAAGGGAATTGGTGAATCGTAAGGTCTGTACACTGCTAATTTCAGAAAGTTTACTGTGGAGAGACAGGATCCCACAAATTTGAAGGGAACAGGTTGCAGGGAAGTTTTGGTCTTTTGTTTTTGTTTTCAGACTGGAACATATGTGTGAAGTGAGGAGAAGAGCCCAGAAGATGCAGATATTGTCCGAGTATCTGCACAAATATTTGCAGAAGTCCTTTAGGTTGCTGGACACAGTTTTGCTGGCTACAGTCTGGATGTGGCCAAAAGTGCCGTGTGATCTACAGAGACACAGAAATTCTACCATGCAAAGTTAGGAGGGAAACAAAGACAACAGTACTGCTCTGGAGTAGCAGATGATCTGTTTTTACATCCCCCTAGTCTCCTTGATTTTATCTCATTTGTCTCCTCATCCAGTGATGCTTAGTGGGAAAGTTTAGATGCGGAGGTAAGCCATTTGTTTTGAAAAGGCATTCATTGATATCTTCTCTAAGGATATGCCAAATAAAACTCAAAGAAAACAGAGGTTTCTCCCTGAAAAAAATGGATTTCAATTACAGTGTTCTTGTCACCAATATGTATTATGAAGTGGTACTTTGTCACAAATCTCTTCATATTCCTACTAATGATTGCCATCAAACATTGTTAGCTACGTGGCAGAGAGGGGTTGTGGTAGTTATCAAGTTTTGGGGCTTGGCTTTCACATTACTTGCAGTTTTGGTGACTTTATATACTCGCCGATGCAAACTTGGCATAAACACGTATGTCCTTGGTTTGACATGGAAATAGCTCTCTAGCCCAATCTTCCACCCTCCATTGTCCACCTTTATTTGCCTTACTATCAAAGGTACTTTTCTGCAATAATGCCAAACCATTTGTAGTTCCTTTGCGCATCTCTTCTTAGGTGGATTTTCTGCCTCTGAGGTACCTCCTTCTAGAAATTTCCCCTGATTTCCCCTCAGAAAGCACTTAAAGATACTTTCCCTGGGTCATCTCTGTGTCTTGTACATACTTGTTGCACCTTGGTTATCATAACATATGTTGTATTTGTTTACATATTGGACACCACTGTTAAGCTTAGCTTTTCAAAAGTGGGAAAGGTGATTATTTGTGTACCCCTGTCACACAATAGGCACTTGAGTTTAGTGCAGTGCACCAAATTGAATTTTCTCCCATTTGAGTGGCATTATTTGTGTTGGCATTTTCCTGTGTCATTCATCTTCATTCTTAACTGTCCTCACCTCTTTCTCTGCTACTAGCTACTAGGCTAAGAGCATACATCTTTACCCAGAAGGATACTACCAGTACATTCATGTAAATGGAATAGGAAGGAAGCAATAAAGTATAATCCGTTTTTTCACTTGTTTCCCAATTTCATTCTCAGCTGTCCAATTGGACAGCATGGATGTTTTTGGTTATTGGTGTATACTGGTAGATATGCTCAACATTGTTAATATTTTTCAATTTGGGAAGGGAGAAATGGTACTACATTACAGATGGCTATACTTTGTGCCATATTTGTACATATGTGCTTTATCTGTGTACAGATGCTTTATCACATTTCATTACAATATAGTTTTCAGATTTCGTGTTACAGAGCTATTTGTAGGGCAGCACCCTCTAGGAGAGCTTTCTGAGAGAATAGAAATAATCTCTAAAGCTGCACTATCAAACACAGTAGCTCCTAGCCACTTGTGGCAACTGAGCACTTTAAATGTGGCTAATGTGACTGAGGAGGACTGAATTTCTAATTGATTTAAATGTAAGTAGCCACAGTGCCTAGTGGCTGTTGTATTGGATAGTGTAGAGCAGTTACTGAGGACTTGCTTATGTTCAAATAAAGTATTTGACTGGCAAACATTTAGGCAAACATATCCTGCCTTTAAAAGACAAATCTTGATTTGTCTTACAGGGGTTAACACTATTCTTCCCTTTCATAGATTGTAAGGTGTTAACTGGGTGATATTTTTTACTTGTGTGAGGACATCATATTAATAGAGCATTATAATAGTTCTTCCAAAGAATGCAATCTTCTTGACTTTAATTGCTTCCGTTTTAGATATGTAGCAGGAATTATTACCCTTTTATTTGACGACAGATTGAAAAATAAAATTACAAGGAGGTGTGGTGCTCAGGTCACATGGTAGTTGGAAGTGTACATCAAATTGAAGTAATTGTTTCTGTTGCTTTGTGTACTTGTCTGTAATTCTTCAGAGAGAATAAGTCACATACTGAGTTATGTTAGTTAGAAAATTTGGTTTGTAAAAATCAGAGGTAATTATATATGCTAATGGAATCTGAAAAGAGGACTGAAAATATTATCTCTAGTATGGAGTAACATTGAGAAAATAACTTCAAGATGAGAAACAGGAACGGAAACATTTTTTTCTTAAGCCTCCAAATTTCAGACTGGTAATTCTAACACCCAAGTTACAAACTTCTTGAAGAGTATATTTAAAATGTAAATAGAAACAGATGTTTAGTTATACAGATAACCACTAGTAAAGTTTGAAATATTTATATATAAGATACGTGACACATCAAACATCTCTTTAGAATGAGAACCTTGAGGTTGAAAACTGTAGATTTTATTTCATGTAGTAGATCCTGTATTGGTGGATTGATATATGCGGTTTAGTACTTTTAGAAGATGAGTCATAGTCTTCTCTCAATACTATGCATCACACTTACCTACTTTGTGGCTGGATTTTAGATCTGCCCCCTTTCACAACAGTTTGTTTCTCAGACAGGCTGTCTTCATATAATATTGCCACTACATTTTCCACAAAAGAAAACTAATTTTATACCTAGGGTAAGTAAAATATAATTGAAAATATAAATCTGTTAGCTAAAAATAAAGTCATAAGATACATTCCAAGATAAAATGTGGAAATTTTTGTTTGGGGTTTTATTTTTTATTTTTTAGTTACTTTCTCTTTTAAGCAATTTCTAGCCCATTAGTTCTTCATGATTACTTCCAGACACCTTTAGTCTGAACTTCTTTGGTAGGGGACAAAAAGATCAGAATAAAACTATCAACCATATATCCCATCAGTTTTTACTATTGCCCTCAAAACCAAAACAAAACACAAAACAAAACCCACCATTGCTAACAGCAACAAAAGGTAACCCAACCAACCAAACAAAACAAAAAAGCCTGTGAGAGTTGAGTTGTTTTTGTGGAGAGGCCAATAATGTAAAGGCTTTCTGAAGTATTAAATGCAAGTTACTCATAACCAAAATGTACATCTATATAGTCATGAAACAAGAATTAATGCTGCAGTAGATCAAGATGCATTCTGTCTAAATGATGTGAGGGAACTACTCGGATTCAGGTGTATAGTTTAAGAATCAACTTGAAGGCTATTGAGAACTGTCAAAGTGATCTTGATCGCTAACTTGATAAGAGAATGTAAGGAAGTTCTTCATTCCATTTCTTTTAGATCCGTGGAATGGTTGGATTGGATCAGTGGTTCTAAAACTTTAGTGCACATCAGAATCTCTTGGAGGGCTTGTTAAAACACAGATTGCTGGACCCCACCCCAGAGACTCTGATTCAGTAGGTCTTGGATGGGCCTAATAATTCGTATTTCTTACAAATTTCCAGGTAATGCTGATGTTGCTCGTCTGAGGACCATACTTTGAGAACCACTGGATTAGATAATCCCCAAGGTCTTTTCTGGTTCTAAAGTTCTGTGATTTTGTGCCTGTTCCCCTCTTCCCTCCTTTTTAAGTTCTTCCACTGATCATGAATTTCTGCAACATATCATCATTTAAAAATGGCTATAAGAAAATATGAGTTTAAAATGGGTTAAATTACTTTTATTTTGAGAGTTTCTTGATAATTCCATGTATTTTGCAAAAACTGGAGTGTGTTAAAATTTACATCATATAGTTCTACTTAACAAGAGTGGAATTCTCCAGTTAAAATATTTTGAAATATTTCTGATGTTATTGAGTGACAAAATTATTTGATACTCCTTAAAAGTAAATATTGCATTTAATCTAACCAAGAACTTTTACCATACAGGTATAGCGTATAATGCAGCATGTTATATAATTGTGATAAATAAAACACAGGTTGTTCTAGACAGAACTCCCTGAATTTGGGTCCATAGTAGACTGCGATAGCGTTAATCTGGATGTCTTCTGAAGACACCTGTCTCAGGGAAGCATCCTGATTGCAGGAAGGAGATGCCTATCAGGGGTGTGAAGAGTAAGTCAGGGCACAGTCATATCCTATTTTGAGGACCCTGAGGAGTAGTGGGTGTTCTGCAGTTTCTAAATGAAGTGGCTGAGGGGCTTAAATCTGGAAGGAACCGGTTGGGAACGAGGAGACCTATCTTAAAGCAGCACTTGCATTGCAAGCATCTGTTCTTACTTAGTGTATGTCTATTTGGAATGGCCTTTGGGAAGGGGTTGGTGGAGAGTCCAAGGCATTCTAAGAGGGCAGGTGGTACTCTGGAAACATTCCAGATTAAAGTAGACTCCCAGGTGCGAAGAGTTCTAAAACTTTGTGTGCATGTGAAGAGTAATTAATAGCACAGGTTCATTAGAAAATAATATACTAATAAGTTTTTCTTTTCATTTTTGGTGAAAATGAAAATAGGTCACCAGATAATATTTGACTTAAATGCTTTTTGAAGTTAAGCCTCAAATTCTTGCAGTGCTTACATTTTTAGATTGCTTCATGTTGGTTAACTAGTTTAAATCATGCAGAATGATTATTACTGGGTGTTTTTAATGAATTAGGAAACAAATCATTTGTGTAGCATCGGCCACAAAGCTGGCTGAGGCCATGAGACCTCATTGCTTTTGCATCAGTTAATTTTAGTTTTATCTTTATATTCTATATTCTCTACTTGCATGAAATAGTTGAATCTTAAAATCTGATAGATGATTTAGGATCTATTTAATTGATTTTGGACTCTATTCATGCATAGTGCCCTAGGTTTTAATTTATTGTTTGTTTATTTGAAAAGATCTACATGTGATTTGCTTTCCAGATCTGCAGTACTTTTTTGACTGAAATATCTGTGACATAGTTTTTGTAACTAAATCTTTGAAATTGTTTTGAATTCTTTTGGCTTGACAGTTTGAGGCTGGGGTTGGCAGTCTGACCGCAGGACTGGGAATGTCCAGGGGCCAGTTTTCACTGGGCAGCCAAAGGTGCTGCTGTATGACTCCCTCCCCCACTTTCCTTGAATTTCACTCACACACACAATCACACACATACACACACTCTTTCCTAAGACTTTAAAAAGATTCATGTCATTTAGAGAGATAAGATGTTCAAGTTATGTTATGATTTTTCTCATATTTAATCAGGCTAGCACTTGGCAACATTTGCCTCTTGTCCTCCCACATCTCTTAGGTTCTTTTTTCCCCCAGCTTCTGTTATTTTTGTTTCTCTCATAGCCAGACAGCTTCTCATGATGCCTTCTGGTTCTGGTTGGCCCAAGCTCCCCATGTGGCTTTCCCTTTTGGTCCTACCTTCAAATTTTCCTCTTTGTCCTTTTCCTGTCAGAACTTCTTTTTCTGTGCTGTGGTTCATCTTAGTTTGGTGGAAATAGTATTGAGTTAGAGTAGTATTAATAACCATACTAATGATTAATGGCTACCTGCTGTTTTGGATACTGTGTTAGGTGCTTTACATTGTTTATTTCCACTGGATTCTAGTTCCAGCTACTTCTGGGACCTTGGAAAATTGTTGTCTGTTGGTATCATAGGCTGCTTATCTTCAGAATGGGGGGTTGGATGGAGTAGTTGCTCTGGTCTTTCTGGCCCTAAAATGCTGTGATTGACTTTATTCATAGGTGGTATTTTGTAAACCCTCAGAGGAATACTTTAGCTTTTTAAAAATACCTGTTAATTGAGATTAATCCTCAATGTTGGGGGTGATACTTTTGAGTCCCAGGGTGAGGGGAGCATCCCAGGAGTCCTTAAATGAGACAGTCTGCAGTGTGACTGGCCTGTTTTTCCTCCAGGATTTAGATATGGGTCTCAGCGGCACCCTTCTCCCTCCTTGTGTTATCCACTTCAGAAAACCTGATAGCTGAACCTGAACACTGTGCTTTGGAAAAGTTGCTAGTCCCTGCTTTGGAAGATTTTGTTGCTTTTAAAAGACATCTTTTTGTTGATATTTAGAACACTAGGGGAGTTTCTAAGAAGCTGTTTAATACTTCTATTAATTTTTGCATAACTCATTAAAAATGCTACTTAAGATCTTCCTCTTGCAAAGTTATACATGGCCTGGGACCTTGAGTGCTTGTTCCTGTTTCTAGGGGAATTTTTGTAGTACTGAATCTTATTTGTTATGTTCGCAACTGCACCAGGCTACTTATCCGTTCGTTGTCAAGGCCCCTGACGATTATTTTGCTTTCTGCTTTTATGTTGATGTATCATGCATTTATTGCACATATTGCCCATTAAAAAAAAAAATCTGTGGTTGTCTTTTTTGTTTCTTTACTGTTTCCAGAGAGATTAATCATTGCTATGCTAAGAATACTTATTTAATCAGCTTTGTCCTTAGTGTTGCCCATATTCTTATCTTTAGCTTTTTGAAATTTTATAATACCTGCTTTTTATAGGCTTTCTCCAAAAAGAATTTGTGAAGCCTCTCTTATTCAGGTTTTAGTGGATTTTTTTTGGTGTTATTGTTTTGTTTTTGTGTATGTGGTTTTTTTTTTTTTTTTTTTTTTTTTTTTTTTGGCTAAAAAGGCAAGTACTTGATAGCAACAAGTGAAAAGTGCTTTTAAAAAAAAAATGGCACTCATATCCTTTCATTGGATTTTATCTTTGGGTCATATGGTTTATTTTATGCATTTTTATTTGTGAAAAGTTCCTGAGCAAAATCTCCCTTTGCTCCCACTTTTAAAGGGTTTTAAAGATTCCTTCTGCTATCAATTTAATTACTCTAAAAATGTAACAGGGATTTGCTGTTGGCCATATATCTTTGTTACTACTTAATGAGCAGTTTGGAATATGGATTTTATGGGTTTAATTAATCAATACCCTATTTAGTCATTTTGTATCATTTGCAGATTAGTTTTCAAGGTATATTAAGCAATAATAGTAGGTCATTTGGGATTCTGAATAACTGGAGCATCCAAACAACAGAATTGGTTTAAAAAGATTATTTTAAATGATCATCCATTTAAGGAATGATGCTCTATGATAACTGAAGAACATTTGCTCTTGTGTGTGGGATGTGGTGGTGTGATTATCCTGGGTTCATTCTGTGTCTGAGTGTCCCAGCCCCTTCGCACAGAAAGGGGGCCCACATTGTTGAGGAAGGACCACAGTGGCATCCTGGGGGATCTGACTGGAAATGCAGGTGTTCTGACTATTTTGTTGCTGTTTTGGAGGGTAACATATTTTAAAGCACTGAATGTCAATTGTGCAAATATATATATTACTTGCTAAAACATCTTTTTCTATCCTTGTGCTCTTCTGGATTTAAGAGATCTAAATTCTTTAAAGATGATTCATTGGGAACATGTCCTGGACATTCCAGGTAAACAATCTACTTGATTGGAATTGTAGACTTCCCATGTTCCTTTTCATGCACTGAAATACTAATTCTCGATTTGGAGTCTGGGAGCAGGCACAAATAAACATGCCCTCTCTAGTCTCTAGGTAAACTTTCTGTACTAAACTAAAATAAATTGAAGAAAACAAACAATCGAAAAACCGTTTAAAGGTGCCTGGATTCTATCTGAAAGTTTTGTGGGATGCCACCATGGCCCTGGGACGCCTACAAGCCGTTTTTGGCAATTTGTTCCTCCTCGTTTATTCTTGTTTCTACTGAATTCTTTGCTTTCTCAGTTTCCTTCCTTTTTTGCTTTTTGAGCTTTTCTTGGTTTCTTCTGTTATTCTTCCTTCCCCTTTTGCTTTTTTCCCATTCTTAGGGATAGCTTGGTAACGCCTTACAGTTACCTCAATTGTTTCTTTGCCTGACTAATGGCTATCTAGAACTAAAGGCAAGTCTTAATCTGATGTTAGGTAGATTGTAGTTGTAAAACTCCATGCTGGTGTAAATAATTTCTAAAGAGTTAAATATTCCAGTTGACTGGAAAATACATGTGAAATGTATAGCTTCCCAAGCTCTTTTGGATATTTAAATAGGCATTCAGAATAGGTTTTAGATTGAAATTCAAATTTTGTGCTGAAGGACACAATGTGGGTTAATAGTGATCATGTAGGCAATGAATTACAGAATTCTTTCTACTTAAGAATTTTGGGTAAACTGATACCATTTGGGTTAAAAGAATGTTTTATAATTGCCTAAACTGTAATAGAGGTTGGTTTTAAAATGTGACAGAGTCAAACTTGTGTTAAATGTACAGTTGTTACTTATGCCAGTATCAAGAATGAGAGTATATTCCAGCTATAAGGGGCTTCAGATAGAATTTAATTCAATTCTCTTATTTTGTAGATGAGACAGTTTACTTAATTTCACACAATTAGTTAGTGGCCTGGTTGACCATCATTAGATCTTCCACTTCTCTATCCACTGTGCTTTGTTGGACAGAAAGATAAATTATAAGATTTAGAAAGAAAATGTTCTGAACAGTATGAGGAGTGTGTTTGGGTTCTAAACCTAGCTTTCACTTCAATTTATGAGACAGTGGACTAGGTGTTAACCTCTTGGGATATCAATTTTTGAGATAATTCTACTTTAAGGTCTTTCCCAGTCTGTGACTTGTATTCAGGTGAGAAAAATGAAGTAGCTTAGATTCTCCCTCCTGTGCAATTTCCATTTGTGTTTTATTTCAAGTAGTATCATTCCTAATTTTTCATAGGTATCATTCCTATTTTTTCATGATAGTGAATCAGCTTTTCCAAAGTGTATTGTTGTTAGACAGAGATTGTTGTCTTAATCAACATAATAGTTGCTTCTGTAGTAGAATGCTTCTAGCATCATCTTAACTGAGGTGAACACACATTCAAGAGCAGGTCTCCCCTGGTTTTAAACTTGTGGAAGGGTATGGTGTAGGAATGCTCCATAGGCAAGTCATTGAGAATTGTCAATATTTACAGTTTATTGCAGTCTTAGAGAATGTCTTAGTTTGCTAAATCTGCTATGACGAATACCACACAAAGGATTGGCTTAAAGAACAAGAATTTATCAGCTTACAGTTTGGAGGTTAGAAATACAAAATCAAGATGTCAGCAAGGCCAGGCTTTCTCCTGGAGTCAGTAGCATACTGGCACTGGGAGTCACAGGGCCATCTCTCCTCTCTGGCTTCCACTTCTGGCTTTTACTGCTTTCCTCTTTTAAAGCCTCTGGTAATACAGATTTAAAGACCCAGTGAAATTCAATTTGACCTTAACTAACGATAATAATAACATCTTCAAAAGGCCCTGTTTACAAATGGGTTCCTACCCACAGGTGTGGTCTAAGATTAAGAACTTGTCTTTTGTGGGGTGCATGATTCAATCCCCAACAGAGAGTAATGTCATATAAATAAAATTTTAAGAGACTTGCTATTTTAACTTGTGGAGTTGCTTTATTTGGGGTTGTGGAACAGATTTTCCATTCTTAGTAGGGTAATTTGCATCGTTTGTGGCAAAGGGAATACAGTTGTGACAATCTGAAAGGACAGGAGAGATGAGTTTAAGTACTGGAGAAAAAGCTGGGGAGTCTGAGAAGCTTTTCTAGAAAGACTATTGCAGTGAGCTCTGAGATCTTTTCGCTATTGCTTAGCAGTAGTTCCCATGCCCTTCAACAAATGTTTAACATTTCATTCTTTCAGCAAGGCTTTGTCCTTAAGGCGTTTACTTTCTAGCTGGGATTCTAATACACAGACCATCAAATGTGGAGGTATAGTAAATGTCTGAGTACCTGAAAGAGTGGTCCAGACAAGAAGAGTAAAGGGAAAAGGGCTAAAGCAGTAGAGGAAGACCTCCGGGAGCCATGAAGTAGGAGCAGTTTGGAGGACTGATAATTAAAAAAAGCCAAAGAACTAATTTTAATTTTCTTTTAGGGTATGCAGGGAGATAGGGTTGGGCTAGGTAAGGCATAGGCTTGGGAGTTGGAAGACGACCATTGTGTGTTAAAGGTGGCAAATGAGGAGACTACTTGAAAAATTTCAAATCTGCAGAAAAATAGTACAATGAATACCTATACACTGTTCATCTAGGTTCACCAGTTCTTAACATTCTGCCATACTAGTGTGTGTGTGCACACGTGTGTGTGTATGCTTTGACGCTAATGTGGTGAGTATTCGTATTTGTGTTGTTTTGCTTAAGCACTTGAAGGTAAGTTGCAGAATCATGACATTTCATTTCTAAATACCTTTTTAAATTCCCAGCAGACTTGTCTGGCATAATGAGGAGCAAATGAATTTGTAAGACAAGAGGATTCATGGAATCCTCAGGTTTATACACATTTAAAATGTCATATATAGCCATAAAATGGAAAGAGGAAGTTCATTATATTCTGATATGCTGTTCTTGAAGGTGCAATGTTAAGTAAAAGAAAGGCATTGAAGAATGATAAAAAAGAGAGACTTTATAAACCTATATGCATATGTATAAAAGATAGATGCAGATATACTATCTCTGGAAGGTTAGAAAGTGAATTATAGCATTTCTCATCTTTAAGAAAAGGAATTAGGTGGCTGGGAGACAGAAGCTTTTCCCTGAAACCCCTTTTTTACTTTTTGAATTTTAAACTATGTGACTATATTACATAGTCAAAAATAAAATAGTAAATTAGCAAGCATAGCTTTGTAGTATGTAGGAGAACAATTCATTTCATATCCTAAAGATATTTGGAGACTGAGACTTGAAGCAAAGAAGATGGAGGGAAGTTTTTATCTTATCAATTTTAAAGGGAAATTTGCTGTTTGTGTCAATTAATGGAGAGGGATGTTCCGGATGTTCCTGGTATTAGAAGGTACTTTTTCAGAACTGCTAGTGGGAAGAGGATGGACTTGATGGGAATCTGATTCAGAAAGTCTGGGAATTTCGTGGGACAAAGGAAGATGAAGTTGGAGTTTGTATATTCCTTTTGGAGAGAATGATTTTTCCTTCTCCAAGAAAATAAGAAACAAGAAAAAAATTTTGTTATTTGTTTCAGGAGAAAAGTACAGAAGATGGCAAGTGGGACTCAAGAGTTTACCTGTATATAGTCAGCATATATATTCAAACTTTCTTTGATGCTAAAAGGTATTTTGTGTTAAAAAAAAGCTGCTAAGAGAGTATGAGCATCTAGGCATAACCTCTGGCTGTTTTCTAGATTTTTTTTTTTTTTTAAAGACACATTCTTGGGTTTTACTGAAGAGTGTGTGAAGGTTAAGAGAAAGTCATATTGCGTTGATATCTATGTTGTTAGTGAAATGTTTCCATTTGATAACAATTTGATTATTTCAGGTGATAATTTTTATAAAATTATATGGTGAACTTATGTGGTATTTATCTTTAAAAACTACCATTTTTCAGTGTTTTAAGATATGTTGCACAAAAGGCTGAATTAATTTCCAAGATAACTCAGCCATAGTTAATTTTCTATTTCTATATGATTAACACAAAGTTATTGATTGTTACTTAGTGCCTCTTCTCTTGTAGGCCAACGTTCATTAATCAGTGAGTGGTGAATTGCTCCCATTGTCCATTAGGCATCTTGTGGTTAATGGAGACAAATGGTCTGCCCGTGGTAGATGCTTTTGGAGAGTTAACATTTCAACAGTGATAGTTAAACTCCTCAGGAGGCCAGGGAAGGCACTGATTGCTCAGGCAGGCCTTCACAAGGAGAAGAGCTCTCACTGTTTGATCAGGAGTCCAGGGTGTGACTTTGTGGGTGAAGAAATTTGATTTTATCAGTTCATCCAGAGTTGATGGGGATTATGGCACAGAATGAAGCTAACCAAGTTTACATGATACTGAATATCTTTGTGCGTTAATTTGCAGTGGGAGATTTACTATGGTGAGCTGTAGGCTTGTTGAGTAGGTAAAATTTGCATCACTTTACTTGGTGAACATAGAAATACGATGAGGAAGAATTGGGTATTTTCGGTTGATACTTAATCAAATCGTAGGAATTTGATAGAGGGCTCTTCTCACTCCAGGGATTATTCTGCCTGAAAAAGTGGGCCAGTTGTCTTCACCATAGTTTAGTGCTGGTTATACGTGATTAATTTTTTTTCTTTTAAACTTATTTTGAAATAGTTAAAATTTACATTACAGTTACAAAAATAATCCAACATACCCCTGCCTTCCAGTACACCAATTTTAACTTTTTGCTACATTTGTCATATCATTCTCGGTCTATTTATCAATCTACTTGAATGTAGGTTGTATACATCGTGCTTCTTGGATACTTACTACTGCCATCTACATTTCTTGTAATCAAGGATACTCACTTATGTAACCACTGTAAGTGTGGTTATCAAGATCAAGAAATTTAACAGTGATATAAAGCTCACAATCTATATTTCAGTTTTTTCATGTGTCCCAAAATGCCCGTTTGGGCCTTTTCTCCTTCCTTGCTAGATTCCATCCAGGAACATGTATTGCATTTAATTGTCATTCTCTCTTCAGTTGCTCTTTCTTTTCTTTTCTTTTTTTAAATTGTGGGAAGTTTCCTATGTCATCGCTCCCAAGCATACCATTCAGTTGGATTAATCACATTCACAATATTGAGGTACCCTTTCCACTTTCCATTACTGAAATATTTCCATCTCCTAAACTAGAAACCTCACACCTGTTCTGCATTAACTCCCCAATCCCCTTGCCCCACCCCACTTCTGACAACCTGTACTTGAATTTCTGTCTCTAGGAGCTTGCATATTCTCCAGTAGCTTCTTTGTAGCTACCATGGGGCTTAAATTTAACACCATAAATCTCATTTGCTTTGATACCAGCTTAACTTCAATAGTATGCACAAACCATGTTCCTATATCCTCCATCCCCCCTTTTATATAGTTCTTATAACTAAATATTTAAATATTGAGTCCAGAACCATTTTGTCATTACATTTTATGCCTTTGCCTTTTAAATCCTGTTGGAAGTAAAAAGTGGAGTTACAAACCAAAAATACAATAGTAATGGCATTACCCTCACCCAAGGTCATTATTTCTTCATGTGTCTTCAGTCTAATGTCTATTATCCTTTCCTTTCAATCTGCAGAACTCTCTTTAGCATCTCTTGTAGGGCTGATCTAGTGGTGATGAACTCCCTCAACTTTTGTTTATCTGGGAATGTCTTAAATCTCTTCCTCATTTTTGAAAGACATTTTTGCTAGATACAGAATTCTTGGTTGGCAACTTTTTGCTTTTAGCACCTTAAATGTATCTTCCTACTGTCTTCTTGCCTTCATGGTTTCTGCTGAGAAATCAGCATTTGATCTTATTGAGGCTCCCTTGTATGTGACATGTTGCTTCTCTCTTGTGACTTTTGGTATTCTCTCTGTCTTTGGCATTTGATAGTCTGATTATAATAATGCCGCAGCATGGATCTATTTGGATTTATCCTGTTGGTAGTGCATTGAACATCTTGGATGTGTGTATTTATGTCTGTTGTTAAATTTGGGAAGTTTTCAGCCATTATTTCTTTGAATATTCTCTCTGCCCCTTTGTCTCTTTTTCCCTCCCTCTGAGACTCCTACAGTGAGTATATTGGTATGCTTAATGGGGTCCCACAGGTTCCTCAGGCTCTGTTCCTTTTCCTCCATTCTTTCCTCTTTCTGCTCCTCATACTGGATGATTTCAGTTGTTTTATCCCAAGTTCACTGAGCTTTCTTTTGCTAGCGGCAGTCTGCTGTTGAACCCCTCAAGTGAATTAGTAATTTTTCTTACTGTGGTCTTCAGCTCTGTTTGGTTTTTCTTTCATAATTTCCATCTCTCGATTAATAGTCTCTTTTTTTTCATCTGTCATTTTTCTAATTTCCTTCAGTTCTTTGTCCATGTTTTACTTTAGCATTTTTAGCATATGTAGGACCATTTTTTAAGTCTTTGTCTGGTATGTCCCAGGTCTGATCCTCCTCATTGATGGTTTCTAATGCTTTAAGCTCTTTGACTTGGCTCTTGCTTCCTGTTTCTTTGTATGTTTTGTAATCTTTTGTTGAAACCTGGACGTTTTAATGTGTTAATGCTGGAATTTAGACTTCGAGGCATCTGTTCCTTAAGTTTGTATCCAATGGCTAGCATTATGTCACAGCTTTCCTTGAATACTGGAAGCTAACAAAAAAAGAAGGAAAAAAGAAAACACCTTTCCCAGTCTTTGCAGATTGACCTGTGCAAGTGTTCTCTTTAAGGGCTTATCCATACAGTTGGTTGTATGAGAATAGTTCCATGCCAAAGCATAGGGATACCCTTTATTCTTTCTGCTCATGTGTCTTGCTTTTGGGCATGCTTTTTGGGCCTTACGAATTCCCTCCTTTACAGTGTTGAGGAGAGCATAGGGAGCTGCCTTCTACATGCATGGAACGTTCTTGGACAGTGAGTCCCTCAGGTCATCACCAAACAGACTGGGCCAGGCATACATGCTTGTGGTATTGCATAAGGGCCACTCTGCTCCCTCTGGAACCATCAAGAAGATCTACACTGGGAACACTGGGACCAGCCAGGGCGCCATGAGATCCTACTGCTTTTAAGCAGCCTTTTTCTTGTTCCAGTGCTTGCCCTGTTGCTGCAGTTCTTTCAGTGATTTCTGGAGCTTTGAGAAAGATGTTGCTGCCAGTTCTTGTTGATTGTTCAAAGCTTCTGTAGGGGTCAGAGTCCTGAAGCTTCTTACTCCACCATCTTGATCTGGGTGGGGCCCCAATTAATTCTTTTCTAGGTCCCTTTGAAATCACTTACCAGAAGCCTCAGGATCCTATGCTGGATATGTTACAATACAGTTGAGGAATAATAATTATGGTACTATTGCTTACCACACATCTGGTACTTTGATAAGATATTTTTCTTCTCTTATTCCATAAGAGATAAGGGGCTCCTTTGAAGCTTAAGGAAAGCTAAATACAATGTGAAGCCCAAATTCAGACCCGGGTAGCCTGACTCTAGAGAAGCCTCTGATCTTAAGCCACTGTGTGATAGATGCATCTTTTCCTTTTCTTTTTCACATTGTAGCTTCTTTCTATTTCTGTTTTCCTTAGGAGAGATATATCATGGTCACTTTTGAGAAACTTATCTCCCAAATGAACACTTAAAAAACACAGTTATTGTTAAAATAAACACTGGCTCTTGGGGGTAGTTTCTTTTAGAAGCTTACTGCTCTTACCCATTTAATAATAATTCTGAATAGTTTCGTTTAGAGGAAAGCCTTTAAAAAGTTTTTTATTTGGAAAAGATTTCAGACTTTTAAAGATGATTGCAAAGAAAAAAAGGATAATAACAAGAACAGCTAATTATTTTACCCAGATTCACCTGTTGTTAACGTTTCCCCCATTTGCTTTCTATCATTTGTACATGTTCTCTCACTCTCTCCAAATGTGTGTATATATATTTTTTTCTTCTGAATCACTTGAGAGTAGTTGAGGCTTTTAAAGAGTCATGGCTCTTTACCCCTAAATACTTCGGTATTTATTGCCTAAGAATAGGGATTTTTAAAAATATAGCAACAGTACAGTTATTATTTCATAAATTTACATTGATAGAATATTTTTATCTAATCTGCTATCCATAATGCTGATTTTATCAGTTGCCTTCATGATGTCCTTTTTCAATGTTTTTTCCCCTCTGGTACAAGAGCCAGTCTATGTTGTTTAGTTGTCATGTCTCTTTAATATTCTTCAATCTGGAATATTTCCACAGTTTGTTTTGTTTTTGTCCCAGATTGACATTTTTGAAGAATATAGTCCCCATTCTTATTTTTAAGCAGAATGTTCCTCATTGTGTGTTCATCTGTTTTCTCATTGTTAGATTCAGACTATGTCTTCTCAGTCAGAATATTGCATAGATGATGTATCTTTCTCATGGTATCACATCTGGAAGTACGTGATGTCCATCTGTGCCTCTTTGGTGCTGGTTAATTTTAGTCACCCAGTCAAGTTGTTGCCTGATGTCTCCACTCTAAGCTCACTGTTTTCTTTCTCCTTTGTAATTAATAAGCCATCTGTGGGGAGATACTGTGACACCATACACATATCCTGCACTCAATCAAAATTTTTCTCTAGTTCACCATCAACTGAGATTCTTGCCTGATCCAGTCTTTACCATAATGATTGTGAACTGATGATTTCTGACTTCCTGCATTTACCCATCGGCCTCACCATTCAGTAAGAAGCAGGAAGCCCTACCTTCTCCACTGTTTGTTTGTTTATTTACATATTTGTAATATGGGCTTTTGAATTCCTGTCTTTCCCAATAGTTTATACTCCATAACATTACTCAGTTATTTTTGTGCTCAAATTGTCCCAGATTTGGCCAGTGAGCCCCTCCAAGCTGTCTTCTGTTCTCCTTGTGCCATACCCTCAACATTTTTGCGGGTACTTTCTTGCTTTCTGGGATAACAGGATGTTTCAGGATCATTTTGTAACTGATTTCAACCATTTCTTTGAGCTACCCTGGTTTCTTTTAGTGGGGAATGGTATTAGAGACCCTTTCAGTGAATAGAGCTTAGAAGTAATATGCATGTGTATACATACATACACACACATTCATCTGTGCATGTTCACATAAAAATGTACTTGCACATGCATATATATATATTTTAGGAATCATGATTTCACACAGAGGGTGATTTTTAAAGAACTTACAATCTAGTTGTCGTAACACTTTTTGGGGGGTTTGTACTATATTAGGGATTTGCTACCTGCTGACTTACTTTAAATATCAACCCAAACTCATGAAAGAGATAATGATGAAAGCTTTGGAAACAGTAGTTCTCCTTTCAGCCTTTACACTTCAGGTAAGTAGAAATGAATAGAGATAGAAATCATTTAGTGAACATCTGTGGTTACTGAAACTATTGGTATTCGCATGAGTTACTAGAATGGCATTAAGGTCAATTGCGTTAAGCAGAGTCAATTGTTCTGAACTTCTGCCATGAATAAGCAATATTTTTCTTAAATGTGTATTTTTTTATTTGAAAAGTATTGAAAACACACTCAAGAAAGAAACCTCCCATATTACCGATGCTTCATTTTAGAATTATGTCAATTAGGGAGTAAAATTTTTGTTTTACTCTCCCAGTCCTACCTCCCTCCACCACACATAGCCAACCTGTTGCCCCAGGAGTAATTTATCATTATGTATGCTTAATCATGTCTGTACATTTGTGTATTTATTAAAGAGTTGGATATATATTCACATACATATATATACATCTGCATACATTCATGTGTGTGTATACTGATATAATATAAAACTTATATATATTTGTTTATTCTTTTTGAAATGGAAATTTACATTGACACTATAATATCTAACTACAGACCTTATGCACATTCTGTCAGTTCTCTCCAAAATGTCTTAAAAAATAAAAAATGTTAAAAAGTAGGAAAATACTTCCTCATGCGCTACACTTAGTCTCTGACATTTTTAAAGAGTACTGCCAGTTATTGCTTAGAATGTCCTCCCAGTTTTGGTTTGATGCTAGATTCAGGTTTTGCCCTTCTTGCAGAAATTTTTTCTGTAGCCTGGTCAAGAGTACCTTTTTATACTGTTTAATTTTTGCCAATCTGGTGAGTGAGAAATAGCATCTCACTGGATGTGAGTATGTCTGTTCATGAACTTTGCCCATTTTTCTATCAGGTTATTGTTAGTCTTTATTTTCTCAATTTTAAGAGTTTATGTATTAGGGATATTAGCCATTTATCTGTGATGTGATATGTTGCAAGTATTTTCTTCCATTTTGTCTATTGTCTTTAGTTTATGATGGAAGGTTTTTGGTTTTTAAAAATTTTTTTATTTAGTGAAATTGATTAACCTGTTCTTTCTCTCTGATTTTGAATCATAGTTAGAAAGCCTTTCCATAAATTGAGGTTAGAGAAGAATTCACTGATTTGTTTTTCTGCTGCCTGTATGGCTTCATTGTTTTGCATTTAGCTCTCTGATTTATTTGGAATTAATTCTTATATATGGCATGAGGTATGAATCTAACTTTATCTTTTTTCCAACTGGCTTTCCAGTTGTTATAATACTATTTATTAAGAAGTCATTCTTTGTCCCAGTGATCTTAAATGCCGACTTTGTCATATACTGAACAATTATTGAACTTTCTGTATTTTTCCAGTGGTCTATCTACTCATATGCCAGTACCACACCGTTTTAATTATAGAGACTTTCTAGTATAATTTACTGTTTAGATCTTCTTTCTAGTGTTTTAATGTATCCTTGACTTTTGGCATGCTTATTTTTTTAATATGAGGTTCAGTATCAACTTGTATAGGTCAATAAAAAACCTTGTTGATATATTTATTAATATTACATTAAATTTTTAAATTAACTTACAGTGAATTGACATTTTTATGATGTTGAATTGTTCTATCCAAAGGGCATGTCTTTCTATATGTCAGTCTTAATTTCTGCCCTTTTAAAGGATATTTTAAAGTTTTCCCCAGATAGGTTTTGTACACTTCTTGTTAAATTTATTCTTAGTATTTTATCTTCTCTGTGCAGCTTGCTTTCTTTCACGTAGTATATCATGTATAGCTGAACAGGTTAGTACATGTAGATTTATTTCCTTTTCTTTTAAAAATGTATTCATGGTAGCCTATTGTATCCTAATTTAATTTAACTCTTCCTATATTGGTGGATTTTATGTTGCTTCTGATATTTCCCTTTTACTAACAGTGCTGTGGGAGAATATCTTTGTACCTATATTTTTGCTTACTTAGGTTATTGCATCTGTAAAATAGATTCCTGGAAATAGAATTGCTTATTTGTGGGCCACGTGATTTTGTGTGTGTATGTATTCTACAAAGTTATCCTCCCAAACTATTCAACATTTTAAAAAAGTCAAATATTTTTTATTTTGTATGTCCATTGTTATAATACCATCAAAATTTTTTTTCAAAGAAGCACCTTAAAAGTGAATTACAAATAAAATGTTATGTGTATGTGTCCATGTGTCCTTTAATATTGGTCTCCATATAGAATCTTAGTTAGTAGAAGTCCTGATTTCTACCTTAAGTAACCTAAGTGTAGTTTTGGAAACAAGATGTGTGTTTATTTTATGCATTAAAAATAGAAAAATTTCATGCATAGACCTTGAATTGGGCTTAAAAGAAAGTGTTGAATTTTGTATAGTGGAGAGAATAAAGATGGACATTTCATCTGAGAATAGCTTACAGATGCAAGAATTACTGTGTCACATGAAGTCAGTAAAGTAACTGGCCTTAGACTGAAGCAGTGTGTTTGTATACAAAGTTAAAGGGCAGTTAGTAGAAGACCTTGAGTGCCTAACTGAAGAGTTTGAATTTGACCCACTCAAAACCAGAGACCCCTTCTGAATTAGTAATCAATTGCTGGGTAACATATTACATCCCCCCCGCCCCCGCAGTTTAGTGACATAAAATAATCAATAAACATTTATTTTTAATGCATTTTTACTGTGAACTTTAACATATATACATAACAGTGATAACTTTCAAAGTACGATCTAACAAGCAGATAGCAAATTTCAGAGAATGTCGTGGGTCACAGTTCCACAACTTCAGCTGTTTCCATTATTGTAAAATATAACACACCCACAGAAAGGTGTTGTTAACTGTCGATGTACAGCTCACAACGCAGTTATATAGGTAATTTCAAAAATTATTATGGGTTACAGTTCCACAGTTTCAGTTCTTTCATTATTATGCAATATAGGATATATATAGAAAGGAGAAGACTTTCAAAACACAACTCGAGTAGCTATAGAGCAAATTTCAAAGGATGTTATAGGTTACAGTTCCACCGTGTCATTTACCTCCTTACAGCTATTCCAACAACCCAGCATCTAAAAATAAATACATAAGTTTCAGTATTCATAGACCTCTGTTAAATCTTATCTTGTTTATTGCTACCCGTTCCTCTCACTTAATCCCTTTCTCCATCTTCAGAGGTGTCTAGGCAGTGAGCACCCTAACATGTTCATATTGGAAGGGGGTGTCAACAGTATGGGAAGGGGGCTGCATCTGATTGTTATTCTTAAAGAGGCTGTTGGCTCTGGGTTTTAGGACTTGTCTGGCATAGGAACGCTCTGGTGGTTTTCAGTTTCTGAGAGATAAAAATCAGTGAGTAAATATAGAATCCCAGGTAGAGACCTAGGTATTTGGGGACTACTTTTCGTAAGGCATGGCATACTATGATCATTTGGGATGTCTAGCTGGAGCTTGCAAAACAGAATCCTCCAGGTTAGCCTCTCGACTCTATCTGGAATCTCTCAGCCACTGTTATCTCTGTTACCTTTCTTTTTTCCCTCTTTTGGTCAAGTAGGCATTTTTAATCCCTCACTGCCAGGGCCAGGCTCATTCCTGGGAGTCATGTCCCATGTTCCCAGGGAGATTCATTCCCTGGAAGTCATGTCCCTCGTAGCGGGGGAGGTTGATGAATTTATTTGCAGAGTTGGGCTTAGAGAAATGCCACATCTGAGCCACAAAAGAGGTTCCTGGAGGTCCTCTTAGGCATAATTATAGGAAGCCTCAGCCTCCCGTTTACAGCCCCCAGTTTCACAAGAGTAAGCCTCAAGTGGAAGGCCTGATTTATTAAGCAGTGGGTTCCTAATTTCACTTAATATACATTCTATCCCAAGATAATCAGTCGGTTTCTTACATTATCTTCACTTAGTTGTACAATCATCACTCTTAACTTCAAAGAATTATCATAACATAAAACATCCCAGAGCTCTTAGCAGCAGCAGGTTTGTGGTGCTACTCTGTGGGTTACATGCCTTTCAACAACCATTTATGAACGTGCTCACCTTCAATGTGTCACTGATTCTTATAATCCCATTAACAAACCATGGTTACACCTGACCATTCCCATATCATTAAGTTCACCCTCATTATCATATCTGTATGTTTTAGATTATCATTCCCCCTTCACTAGCTTCTGTCTATCTCTGAGTTCCCTATATTCTATACTGTAAGACACTTACTTTACTTTTTCATGGAGTTCACGTTAAGGGTAACATACAATATCTCTCCTTTTGTGTCTGCCTTGTGTGTTCATGTGTTGTGGTGAAAATGGTACTATCAAATGATAATTTAGTTCCTAGTGGTCTTTTAGGATTACAGTAATGCATTCTAGAAATAGCTAGATATTTAGGAAAGTGTTGGTTTAGCTTTTAGACTTTTACAGATAAGTGTGAAGGAGAAGTGGTCATGAAATGTTCCAATGTAATAATATTTACTTTCTGCATTCAAAATGGAATGAATTTGAGTAATTCAGAAAGTATATCTATATAATCTTCATTATCCTTTTGTAATAATTTGAAGTTCAAAAGAATGCATTTTTAAATAAGTTCATTTAAATTAAAAAATAAACATTTATTTATCTCACAATTTCTGTGGTTCAGGGATTTGGGAACAGCTTAACTGATGGTTCTAGATTGGAGTCTCTAAGGAGGTTGGAATCAGTATGTCACCCAGGACTGCTGTCATCTGAAAGTTTGATTGGGGCTGGAGGATTCTCTTCCAAGATGGCTCACTCACAAAGGTGGCAAGTTGATGCTGGTTGTTAGTGGGAGGCCTCAGTTCCTCCCTATGTGGAACTCTCAACCAAACTTCTTGAGTGTTCTTTTGATATGGTAGGTGGCATCCTCCAGAGTGAGTGATACAAAAGAACAAGGCAGAAGCTGCAATTCCCTTTTTTTACCTAGCCTTATGTTCTAGTTTGCTAATGCTGCTGGAATGCAAAACACCAGAAATGGATTGGCTTTTATAACAAGGGGGTTTATTTGGTTACACAGTTACAGTCTTAAGGCCATAAAGTGTCCAAGGTAACACTTAAGCAGTCGGGTACCTTCACCGAAGGATGGCCAGTGGTGTCCGGAAAACCTCTGTTAGCTGGGAAGGCACGTGGCTGGCGTCTGCTCCAAAGTTCTGGTTTCAAAATGGCTTTCTCCTAGGGTGTTCGTCTCTAAGCTGCAGTTCCTCAAAAATGTCACTCTTAGTTGCACTTGGGATATTTGCCTCTCTCAACTTCTCCAGAGCAAGAGTCTGCTTCCAACGACCGTCTTCAAAATGTCTCTCATCTGCAGCTCCTGTGCTTTCTTCAAAGTGTCCCTCTTGGCTGTAGCTCCTCTTCAAAATGTCACTCACTGCTGCACTGAGTTCTTTCTGTTTGTCAGCTCATTTATATGGCTCCACTGATCAAGGCCCACCCTGAATGGGTGGGGCCACACCTCCATGGAAGTATCTCATCAGAGTTACCACCTACAGTTGGGTGGGGCACATCTCCATGCAAACACTCAAAAGAATTGCAATCTAATTAACACTGATAGGTCTGCCCACACAAGATTACATCGAAGATAATGGCATTTGGGGGCCATAATGCATTCAAACTGGCACACCTTAGAAATCATACATTGTCATTCTTGCCACATTCTGTTCCTTAGAAGCAAACCAGTAAGTTCAGCGCACGTTCAGAATGGGGGAAGTAGGCTCCATCATTTGAAGGAAGGAGTGTTGAAGAATCTGGGAACATATTTTAAAGCCACCACACTGTCTGTGTTACAAAGAGGCAGAATGATGGTATAATTTTGATAAGGATGAAACCATGGTATCTAGTGGAAGATTAATCTGGTAGCAGTGTCAAAGGTGAATTGGAGTAAAGAAGAAACTAGAGGTAGATTCTAGTGTAATCCATCAGTAAAGTGATGATGGATTTAGTTGGGAATAGTGAAATAGGAGAGGTAGGACACATGAGGGATGCAGCAGAATGATGAGAAGAGAGAGATGAGAGTAAAAAATCGTCTCAAGACTTAAAAATCTACAGAATGACCAGGTATTTAGTAATTGGAAAGATAAATCAATTTTGAGGGGATGAGGGTGCTAGTTTGGTTTTAGACATTCAAGGACAGATTCCTAAGCAGAAAATATAGAACCAGGGCTCAAGTTGAAATGTCTAGCCAAAGAGGGAAAATTTCACATTTGTCATCCCAGAAGTGATTTCTAAATTCTTCAAGGCTTGAGCATGTAGAGAGAACAGAGCACTGAGGATCAGGCCTTTGAGAAGCTGTAGTTTGGAATAGGATTAGGAAGAGGAGCTAAAGCTGTAGCATTAGGAGAAAGAAGATCCAGCTGTGTTCCTAGCAGGACTGAAAAAAGTGGAGTGATAAAGAGTGATCAAGATGTTGCAGAGTTTGAAGAGAATGAGATTTGAAATGAAGGCATTTGCCTGAAAGATTATTATTATAGGTGACAGCACTTTAAGTGTAGTAGAACAATTTTGGAAATTGGATTATAACATTTAATTCAATGATTAACTTTTTAAAAAGTGCTTGAGGTGGGAGGATGAGTGGCTGGCATGTCAATCATCACTTGGCTTTTGAGATCTTAAATCCTTTCTGCCTCTTTTTGGTGCCATCAAGCATCCCTGGAATGATACTTCTACTCAGTTCTTGGACTGAGGGAAATGAAGTAGGATTTTACCTCACGTATTTTTAGGGCATCTTTTAACTGTAAGTGAAACCAACTTCCTTTATTATATTTTTTTTCACCTGACATATTCCTTTTAACTATCCTTATCTGTGCTCTTTTGTTCCTCTCTTCATTTCCCTCCCTTTCTGTTATACCTGCTTAGTTAATATGACTCCAAGATCACAATCCCAGACAAAGTGTATGTATTTTTCCTCTCCCTTAACTTCCAACTTCAAGCATGATTTTATTATTTACATACTTTGTTAACTGAATTCACAGTGATGCAATTAATACATAATACATAGTAAATATAATTAAAATAACTGACCAATGTAAATAATAAGTTGAAAGATTATTTTGTATTCTTTCACATATTATGTACTACATAAATTTTATTCAAAGAGAATAATTAATAAGATGAAACGAAAACATGTAAATATTTTTAAAATTTCTTTGTGACATAGTATATTTTAAGATTTGATTTGAGATGAAATGGATCAAGGAATTGTAAAGCAAAACACTGATAAAACCAAAAGTTAAAACAGTTTTCTCCGCCGGATGGTGTGATGATTATTGTTTTAATTTTTTATTCTGATGAGATTATTTCTCTTCTAAGAAAAAACTTTGGTTCCATTAAAGACTTAAAAGAAACTAAACCACAATATCAATAATAACTGTGGTTCCAAATTAAAGAATAGTCTTTATGCTGTGCAGAAAGAACCATTGATAAGTTCCTTTTAGCACAAAAAGATATAATTTTTCTCTGTAACATCATCTTTGAATAAGTAGGGCAACGTTAGATGATGTTGCCCATTTCTGAAGTATACATAAAAGGTGAACCAGGGAGGAAATAAGAGGATCAGGGAAAAGTGGGAAGGAATATCACGAATGAGGGAAATGTAAGAGACTTTGGCATAGATAACACAAATAAGAAGTGACTGTGAAGGCGGAATGAAAAGAGAAGCATGGGCTCTAAACATGTCATTGCCAATATATTCTTAATTTTTATGATATATATTATGCCTTTTCTGTGTCAGTGAGTGGATGTGAGAAGGACAGAAAAAAAGAGATTGAGAATGTGTGCCTTAGATCGCTGAAAATGTTTATTTTCACAATTAAGCATCTGAATATATTTGCAAAGATTATATCATGACTTTTAATACTTGTACTTGGACAGTTCACAAAGAGTTAAGCTAGTAAATTGGTATATTTTCCATTTCCTATCTCCTACCTGTCCTGTATCATCCTCTTTCCCATTCATTCTCTGAGACTCATTTTAGGCATCAACAGTCCTAGAAGCTTCATCCAGTGTCCTCTTCCATTTCCAGTGCCCCACATTTTGCCTGGTTAATTGTCCTCCCCCATGACCCTCTGCTCTACAATGTCCTGAGAATAGCTCTTATCACCAGACTTCTATATATTTTATAAATGTCTGTTAATGTGTTTTTTCCCGTACTAGATTGAGAGCTCATCAGGGAGAGAAGACCAAGACTGACTTATCCTTATATTCCCACGTAAATGAATGATTTTTGCCAAGCCTTGTATTAGTCATACTCACTATGATCCATCAGTATGGCAGGGAAGTCACTGAGTGTTGAAGATTGGGAGAGAGGCAACTAGAGGGATAGACCACATGAGCCTGTTAAAAGAAAAGCTTTTCATGCAGTTTAGGATCTTGAAGCTGTATTGAGTGATTCATGAATTGGGTGGCACCCCATTCAGGAAGTAGAAGGGCGCTCCACCGAGGGGGTGCAAACATGGAAGCAAGTGAGGAAGTGTTATGATTGGCTGATGTTAAGTTTCCATTTTACATGGAGGGTCCTCAAAAAGTGTGGAGTAAATATAGTGTGCTTTTGTTCATTCTGGTAAGTTATCCCTACTGGATATCACCAGGTGTTGCTTATGTGCAGTCCTGTAGGGTATGGTCCATTTTCTCAGGAAGCCCCTGCACCTCCATTGTTTTTGTCTTCTAGAAAGTCCCTAGTTGGAAAAGGGTCCCTCCTGGAAATGCCCAATCCAGATGGCCATTTTATTTTACTTAAGAAGTCTTCAAAAATCTGTAGTTGACTGAAAAATGAGTAAGGCAATGTTCCTGATCTTGTGGAACCACAGAGTAGTTTTTGACAATGACTTACGTGGTGGTTTGAAGCTATATGTAGCCCAGAAAAACATGTTCTTAAATTTGATCTATTTCTGTGGGTGTAGACCCATTGTAAGTAGGACTTTTTGATGAGGCTATTTCAGTTAAGGTGTGACCCACCTCAATCAGGATGGGTTTTAATCCTATTACTGGAGTCCTTTATAAACAGAGTGAATAAAGAGAGAGGAAGAGGAAGCCGTGGAAGCAAGAAAACCCAGAAGAGAAGGGAGAGACCAGCAGATGGTTCCATGTGCCTTGCCATGTGGCAGAGGAGCCAAGGATCATTGGCATTCAGTTTTTGGGAAGAAAGCATTGCCTTGATGATGCCTTGATTTGGATATTTTCCTGACCTCATACTGTAAGGTAATAAATTCCCACTGTTTAAGCCAACCTATTTCTTGGTATCTGCTTTGAGCAGCCTAGGAAACTAAACAACTTGGGAGCCAGAAACAAATCCGTAGAACACTGTGTCTTAAGTGATGCAGTAGAGGTCTCATGTACAACTGCTCTGGAAGGTTGTATTTAATTCTGCTTGGGCAGTGTAAGAAAAATGGATTTTGGATTGTTCTTCAAGGGTATGTGGTTGCACACTTTGTGGGGAAGAAGGAGAGGCACATTTCAGAAATACCATGTACAAAGATAGAGAGGTATGAAGGATTGTTTTTTTGAGAGGTTGAGATAGAATTTAATTTAAGGTTGATGGGAGTTGGGGAGTGGGAAGGTAGCAGGAAATGAGGTTGGATAGGGCCATGTATGTAGTGCTGAGTAACTAGTCTTTGCCCTGTTGTCTGTGGGGAACCCGTGGAGGTTTTCAAATCAGTGGAATGACACGGATAGATGTTTTAGAAAGGTAGCGGGCAACAGTGTGGCGAATAGAATGGATGTGAAAAAACTAAAGAGAATTTACTAGATAGGAGACTGTGGTGTAGCATTTAAGATGAGTGTGATGAAAGGCCTGGATTAAGGCATTGACAGTGGAGAAGTAGAAGAGAAGATACATTTGAGAGTTTGTTATTTGGGGAGTTATAAATTCATGAGATTTGCTGACTGGACAGATATATAGCAGCTTTCAGGGAGATGGAAGAATAGAAAATATTGAAAAAATATTTTTAACCTCTAACCATTGCATGAGAAAGTAGAAAGAAAGCATTGAGTTTGATTCTGGATATTTGAGAATGGGCATTCAAGTGGAGATAACTAGAAGACAGTTGGAAATGTAACTCTGAAGTTTAGGAGAAAGATACAGAATGTAGAGTTACTTGCATATGATTAGGTGAGATTATGCGAGGAGAGGTATCTGAACAGAATGAGAAGAGGGCCAAGCAAAGGAACCCTGGGTTACTCCAACATTTAAAGGATATTCAGGAAAAGAACCGTCTAAGAGGGAAGTAGTCAGTAATATCAGATGCCACCAAGAGATCAAGTTGGGATGAAAAGTAAAATGAGGCCAATGGATTTGACCAAATCAGAAGTATCTCAGTGAGAAAAATTTTAATAGTGGCATCAGAAACTTCATTGCAGTGGTCAAGTGCAGTGAGAATTAATTAATAGAGACAATGAGTACACACTAACTTTTCTTTACTAAAAAGGTAATTTAAAACTGAAAGAATGGAAGAAATAGGAGAAAGATGACTGACAAATGGTAGAGGCAAGGCCCTTATTTTAATATAAAATGTAATTTTAGGGGAACTCAATGGTGGTAAAGAGGGAGAGATTAAAGCTCAATAGTAAAGTAAGTTCCCAAAGGAATTGAGTAGAGGATGAGTCCAAAAGTTAAGGAAAAAATATATAAACTTCTTCAGAGGCTATGCAGTGGGTTACAGATGCATGTGAAGCTGAAGTAGGTTCAGGGATAATTGCCTTTGAGGATTGTCAGGCAAGGTCATCTGCGGGAGGTGGCACCGTGGGTTAGAAGGCTTGAAAAATGGTGACTGCTTGGCACAGGCATTGTAGGGATTGAGAAAGAGAGCTAAGGACAAGTAGTGGAGTATTGCCCAGCAATGATGGTCTGCTGAAGTAGAAAGAAAGTAACTCGACCAAGTGGTAGAATTACCTGCCTAATTTCCCCCATAATGCTCTCTTTAGTCTGGAAGCTGAAACAGGTCAAATAATAGCATGATTATTTATTTTACTGATTCTTTTTTTTTCAAAAGAATTTACTATAAAATTCTTTTAAATACAAAGCACTTTTCAGTACAGTGTTCTTAAAATATGATTTAAACACATAATTTTTTTCAAGAACACACTCCACAGCCATTACAAGTTCTCAAGACCTGCCATATCTGTTTTACACAGAAAAAGGGAGTTAGAAGAAAGGAATTCACATATATTATATACATCCCAGTAGGTGTTAGGTGCTGCATTAATTGCAAATGCTTCATTTGACACATTTATTGTTCATAACAACTCTTGTGAGATGGATTTTTAAATTACTCTCATTTTACAGCTGAATAAACAGAATTTCACAGAGCTTAAGTAGCTTGTGCAGAGTCACACAGCTGGAAAGTAACTGAGCCAAGATTCACATTTTGATCTTCCTGATACCAGCAACCATGCTCTTTTATGACCTTCAGTTCTCCATGTAGTAGTCATATCTCTAATTATATTAATCTAAAGGAGTCAAATTTCTTTGCTTTGAACTTAATGAAAATGTACTTTTTAAAGTTTTACTGGTGTTCAGCAAATGTACTAGGCTCTCTATGGCCTTAAACTGTTCTTATTTTGTGTTTAGGCTTTTAAGAATAGAATCAAACATTTGCCAAAGTGGAGAATTACTTGTGTAATTCATTCAGTTCACATAGTTATTTGTTTAATGTTGTTTGGTATATTTGTCCAACTTAGTATTTGGGGAGCCTACAGAACTAAGTTGATAGATTTGTAGAATAGATTTCTAAAGGGCTAATAAGAGTTTAAAATATTTTGTGCCTTTGAAATTACAATTTCTATCCTAATGACAAATAGAAAAGGAGAAAAATTTTTAAAGTGAAAAATAATCACTAATTTTTTAAGGACCTCACAAGACAAAATATTCAAGTAATTTGGTTCTTTACTGTATTTGAAGCCAGAAGTCACAATCTAAGACTTACATTGATTTCTTTTTTACCTGTAAATGTTTCTCTAAATTCTTGGAGCTTCTTTCCTGTGCCAATGAAAGACATTTTTCTTTAAGGATCTAAGCTGTGGCAGTGACATATCAGGGTTGTTTGAGTGGATGATCCTGGTAAATTAACCAAAGCCATTTACAGAAGGCTTATTTCTTGAACTTGGGACCTTCCTGGAGTTAAGCCAGTGGGTTTTGGTGTTGTCTGTAGGCTGTGCATATCTCTGCATCTTTGCTCAGTGTTCCATTTTTGAAACTTTGAGAGCACTAATTTTTTTTTTTCCAGAATCTCAAACTTTAGAAATAACTGTTACAACTCATGAATAGATGTGACTGCTGTAAGAGTTTAAAATCTGGGAACCTTTACATAAGCCTTTCCCTGAGAACCCATGCTCCCAGATTCAATTCTCAGAGTTTGCACATTATTAGTCCATATTAGTGAGGCATTACAGTGTTTGTCTTTTCATTTCTGGCTTATTCACTCAACCTGCTGTCCTTATGGTCCATTCATCTAGTTGCATACCTCACAACTTCATTCCTTCTTGCTGCTCCCTCATGCAAAAACATTCGTATATTTGTACATTTAATCACATTGACCTTCTGAGTTTCACTAAGTTATACAGTCCCAGTCTTTATCTTCTATCTTTCCCTCTGGGAGAGCACCAGTGATTTTGAGTTTCATCTGCATTCTGTGACCAATTGTTAGAGAGACCCAGAGTTTGAAGTTTGTGTTGACTTAGGTAGACATTCTCCAACTCCAGTTTTGGAATAAGTTTAAAGAAAGTAGAGTGCCAAAAAGCCTTATAGTGGATGCCTTGGGAAAGGATCAGATTCCATTGTAAAGTAATGATGAAAACAAAGAATAAATCAGAGGGACTGTGAAACATCCCCCATATCTTCCTTCAGGCAAATAATACCAACCCAATTAGGACAGGCAGTTGTTTTCTCTCCATTTTATATTATTTTTTTTCTTGAAATTGACAGAATTGGAAGTTTTACAAGCCCCGTCAGTGGTTCATTTAAGTGTTTTAGTATCTAGGTGATTAGGATGTGCAGAATCTCTTCCACTTTGTTTGAAGGCTGTTCTCTTGTCCAGACTGCATAAATTTACAAGCAACTAGTTAGTATCTGTGATGAAAATTTCTCATTCTGAAAGTCATGGGGAAAGGGGCACATTTACCTACCTTGGGTCAAACTGTAGTTAGATGTTCATACATTATGGTTTTATTCAAATGTAAAGGAAGAAACAGTGCTCAAGATATAGCAAAGGATATTTTTTTAAGTATGTGATTTGTGTGATTCTTATTGACTCAAGTGAGTGGGTGATGTTGGGCAGAGTTGTAGGAAAAAACTGACTTCTAGCAAGGAATGAAAATCCATGCTGAACAGAACAGGAGTGAGGCTGAGAACATGCTCAAATAGAAGGAAGTCTCAGGAAGCAGTAAGGGCGATGAGTTCAGCCACTGAGGAGGAAACTTTTGACCTGTAAGGATAAGGTCTGGGATCCAGAGAAAAAAGGACTTCCTCTCTTTACCTTGGCGCTGGATTCCAGCCTGGGTCTGGGAGTAGAAGTAGAGTGGACTTCCAGAAAGGACTGACTCCAAAAAGTTGTTTGCCAGAGGGAAAATAAAATCATGGAAGGCTTAGAAGAGTCTTTTTAATGTTTTAAACCTTCCATTATAATTGAATATTGTGAGATGATTATGCTTAAAACTTAGCCCTAAAGGATAGCATTTGTATTCCCAAGATACTTTGTAGTAAATGTTTTGGTATATTTGAGCAAACTCTCAGTCTGTTCTCCACTGTAGAGTACCAAATAGGGAATTCTTGTTAGCAGACAGGGAAAGCAGAATAGGTTGTCTTCACAGAATTAAATCTGGATGCATTTAATTAAGGTATGGTGAGAACACCCCTGTGTGAAACCTTCTTGTGGGAGATGGCAGAAAGGCATCTTGTTTTGCCATAGCATTCTGTTCTTGTATAAGGTTATTCTCTGCCATTCTCAGGACATGGTTGGACTTGACCCACTTAACTGCAGTAGGTCCAGGATGGGCACAAATCTGAAGTTCATTCAACTATTTGGGGAGGAAGCCCAATATAGTCATTAGACTGTAGTATCTGAAAGTATGATTTGTCCTATAGCATAGTTGGAATCCTAAAGGTGAGAATAGGACTAGGTGTAGTTAAATTTATCTAGTTAAATGTAGCTCCTGGTTTATGTCTTGTATGTACTAGTGTTAAGTTTTATGATACATAATAGAGTGTTCTCTAGTTTAAATTGAAGAAGGAATTATTGTTTGATAGAAAGCAACACCTTAGCTAACTTTTTCTTTCACTCATAATTTATTTAGTCAACAGATAATACAAGTGTATTACAAAATGTTTTGGTAGGATACAAAGGTCAATTCAGATACAGACATTATTCTCATGTTGTCTGATCTAATTGGGAAGGGAGGTGGACTGTAGAATGTGATCGAGAGTTTGCATTCTGCAATCAAACCAGCCTGGATTCAGATCCTGGTACTGACACATACTGGATGTAGAACTCTGGAAAAAGCTACTCGATCTCTCTAAGCCTTCATTTTCTTCATCTGTGTATTGGTACCTATCTCATAGGGGTCCTGAAAGGCCTAATGAGGTAATAGCTTTAAAGGGCTTAGAAGACTCTCCAGAGCACAGTAAGCCCCTCTGTAAACAGTAGCAACACACATAGATGAAGAGAATGCTGGCCTCTGGGCCCAGGAGACTCGGACTTTGCTGAAAGTTCAACATTAGAGATAGGGCTTGGGGAGTTACCTGTATGAAGTTGGTCACCCAGACTATATGACACTGGATGACATTGCTGGAGGCGAACACAGGAAACAACAGGGAAGACACAGAGCCTTATTTTTTTTTAATCCACAAAAGTAGACTAATAATTATATTTATTTTCTTAGATGTTTTGTTTATATTACTTTGTGCAATTCAGATATGAAAGATACTGATATAAAGGTAATGTAACTCAATTTTTTAAATACACATTTATTGAGCATATCATGTATGCCTTTCATGAGTTCTAGCACTAGATGTGGTTTTATCAGTACTGAAAAATAAAGACTAAGGAGCCATCCTGGTGATTGGCTTAAACTTGGGAGTTTGGCTATTTAGGATATTAAGAATGGGTGACTATTAGTATTTGAAGATTTTCAGGCAAAATGAATGAAACTACTAAATAACAATTTGATAAAATATAAAGAAGTTGTGGAGTCAGATTTCCTTAAATCACTATTTTGCTTTGTGGTCTGAGCTAAATAATTTAAATGTGTGCTACATATTTAAACAAATCACTGACTGCCCTGTGATGTGCTTTATTTTTAAAAACAAGTTATGTAATATTTGATATATGCAAAAGGTTTTACCATTCTATATAATGAGTAGAATGTTAATAATACATTGAAACCTACTGTTTGAGGAGGACCTTGAATTGTTTATTGCAGCATTGCTTACTAAGTGTAGCTTGGTTAATCAAGAAATATTTCTTTAATTCTGCTTTGATGTCTGCTGCTAAGCATCTGGTGATGGGCCTCTGAGGCCCTCCTTGTTCAGTGCGTTCAGGAGTTGGGAAAAATAGCATAGGGGGTGGGGTGAGGATAAGCTGGAACCCACCAATGTTTATATCTGTCATTACATTTAATTATGAAGACCTTCTTCCAAAAGTGATTATCGCTGCTGCAATTCTTTCTTACAGATCTCAGGATTCCTCTTTTGGCCAATTCTAACCTCGAACCACAGTGGAAGAGGAGTCTGGGAAATGTAGTTCCAGTTTCAGTTGATTCAGTACAAGCCATCACACTTGCACAGCTAAATACTTTTCTGTCCTTACTCGTTGTATAGTAAACAGGAGAGACATTTAGAGTTATTTCTGATTAGAAGATAATCAGACTAGTTTAAAAATAAAATTTAACTTGATTATATCAGTTTTTATTTCTTTTAAACCATATTTTTATTTTTAAGACCATGAAATAAGTTAAAACAGGAGTAATAATCTTACTGTCTTTTGTTGAAAGAAAGTATTCTTTTTAACTTGGCAAGTCAATTCCAATCTCATTGTGCTTAAAAAAGAAGAAAAAAAATGTTTAAAGTATCCAGTACAGTGCCATCTAGTGACAAATGGTTTACTTGCTGGTAAAACTTCTTGATAAATTAAACTTCACTTTTAGTCATACCTAACTCATAAGATATAGTTTAAGGGACTATTTATAAATAATAAAAGTATTTGTATATAATTTAAAAGAAAAAGACTAGAAAAGAAAAAACTAGAAAAGATTTTATCTGCAGATTTCATTATACATCAACACATAACTTACATAATGAGTCACAATTTGTCCATTTACTGGATACCATCTGGAACCATGAGTAGAATCTATTTTATGTTTCCTGATCAGTTTCTTTGAAAAGAATGAGATTATTTTAGAAATGTGATGTAGTGAAATGAGCATAAACTTTAAAATCAGGCAGACATGGGTTTATCTTTTTGACCTTATTTTTCTTATTGATCTGGCAGGTAATCACTATATGCTAGGTAGACAGTGCTCCCAGCACTTTAAGTGTACTGACTCCTTAAGTCTTCACAAAAACTCTATGAGGTATTTACAAACCAGAAACTGAAGCACAGAGCATTTAAATGTTATGGAACTTATCTAATTGTTTTTGAGTTATTTGTGTATTTATCAGTTTCTCTAATAAAGATTAGACCCTTGCAGGGAAGGTCTTATTCATGAGTCTTTTCCTAGTACCTTTAGAGACTGGCGTGTCTCCAATTCAACTGATAAATATTTGTTTTTTTCTTTTTGCTTTCATGAAAGAAAAACATGAGAGCCACAGTGATGACAACAAGAAATTGAATTGTTTAAATACCAGTATTTTCTCCCTATTTTCTTCAAGAATAAATAAATGTAATTAAAGAAAAGCAGTGTAGCACAGTGGCACAAGCACTACTCTAAGAGTCAGAAACCCTGGATTCTAGTCTCTATTTGGCCACTTTTAAATTAAATTTTAATTTTAATCTAAGTTATAAATGAACAGCATTCAGAGGCACTAAGAATTGTGTAAGGCTTGATATAAAACCTAGTAGTCTCCCAACTCTCACCTCCTCGTCTCTGGAGTTCAACTCATTATAACTGTTATTTACCTCAGTACCTCTGAAGAGCATGTTGCTGTTTCTCACTATTAATTTTTCATTCTTAGGCATTATCTTTACCTTCTTATGATAAAGGAAGAGGATTTTCTCCTTTCTTACACAGCCCTATCCTATGTGTACAGTCCTCTTACCTTCTCATTATAATTATAATTAAATTTTGAATAATAGTTCTTACATTATTATGACTATGAAAACATTCACAGCTGAGCCATCTAATCTCTGGTTACTTTTTCTTTCTAGCACAATCTTTTGTTTTCCCTGGTGTAAATGATTGTTGTTTGGGAGGCGGGGTATACATTGTTTATTTGACTAGGTTTTATGTACTTATCACTTATTCATCCCTAAACTCTTCCTGGATGTCTAAGTGTATTGAGGATAGGTGACCTTGAGGCAGTTGTTTAGCTCTTCAGGTAAAATATTTTGTCATTTATGAAGTGAAGTTTCTGGATGATAGGAAGACTTAGGCCACTTGTATCTGTAAAACTTTATGGTTCTATGAAATGGACGTCTTGGATATTTTGTGCTGACAGCGTTGTCAGCTAGCACACATCCTTCCTCTCTGACTTGGTTGCCTTTTTTTCTGGTTAGCTGGAGTGTCTCTGCTGCCTCTCCAGCAGGGCCTTAGAGCTCATGGTCTGGTTGGAAATGAAGCTCCATTTATGTGTGACTAAGACCTGCTTGTCAGCAAGAGCTCTGTCAAGTATACTGAGTTAGAAATACCCTCAGTGCAGCCAGAATAGCAGAGATTCTTTGATTAGGGAGACTTAACTTTAGTCTTTTGACAGTTAGAAGCACTGATTATCTTATACACTGCTTTGTCAAGAGAAAACAAGAGTAAGTATGTGTGGGGGTAAATAGGGGTGAAATAAAGAGTATGAAAGATATAAACTAACAATAGTTTAAATCTTGTTTGAAACAATGAAAAGGAAAGCAGAAAGAACTCTTGACGGTAGCTTCTCACAGATGGTTACAGGAAATAATATTGGGGATGAAAGATCTCATGACTCTTAGCTTCGTAGATATTTTGTTTACCTCAGTCATAGGTTAAAACCATGGGTATGGTTGTCAGTAGTGTTTGAGATGTTATTTTGAGGAAGTCATTCTTACCTTATGCATGTATAGAAAAAAACCTAGAGAACAGAATAAGTCTATACTATTTTAATTAATAGAAGAATTTGCTGCAGGACTATCTTAATGGTTAAATATACAGAAGCTGTCATTATAGAGGACTAGCACTAGGAGGCCTCAGAGACCACGGATTCTATGGCCTCATGCTTAGTCACGCATCTTTCTTGGAGTTCAGAAAGAAACCTACAGTAAATAGCCCAGTTGAAATGCTGTAAGACCTTCATAAAATTCAGGATTAGATAAGCTACATTAAAAATTCGTCATGCTGTTTTTCATAATGCAGTGACAAATGAATCTAAAATACGTAACACTACTTTATGCACCATTGTGGCATTCTTTGAAAATAAAATAGGCAAACTTATATAATAACTACCTCTTTTTTAATTGTACCTCTAATTTTTGCCTTATGATTACCTTATGCCTGGATGACCTCAGTAACCACTTAATTGATCACACTTTTAATCTCATCTTTCTCTGTTTCATTCCGTTTATTAAAGCAGGAATCTTTATGAGAAATAGTTTTAGTGACATGTGCCCTCTGGTAGGACATGTGACCTTTGGTAGTTTTCTGTCACAGTATTTCAAATCCAAGCCTGCCCATCATTTATTCATTCATTCAACAAATAGGTATTGAGTGTCTTTATATGCCAGGCTCTAGGCTAGACATTGGAGAACAAGACATATACTCAGAGGTTCTGCCCTCAAGGGCTTTAAATTTGTACATGCGTTTTCTCAGTATTCTCCACAAAGTCTCTGTTACAGCTAAACAAACACAGCTTTCTCCCCTAAATTTTTACTTTTGTTATTTAAACATAAATCAATCTCTCTGTCATTTAATAATTCTCTTCTTTTCAAAACCTGACCTACCTCTATTTCTCTGTGATTTCCCAGGCTTTGTGGTACATAGTTGATACTATTTTAATTTTGCTCATTTTTTTCTATTAAAATTAAAAATGTTAATTACTTGTTTTTTGTTGCTTAAGGTCAGGGTGGTCTTTTATGACTATACATTTCATATTAGTGCCAAATATAAAATTCTAAAAAAAAACGAGATACTACTTTAATGACTGTAGCACATCCCATTGGTTGCTTTCCCTGAAACCTTTCACTGCCCCCTTCTCTTCTAACAGAACCCCCACTTGTGTTCAGAATCTGCTCTCACTACTAGTCCTGTTTCTTGGGGGAAGGTGGGCTGGGTCATGAAGGTTCCATTTTTGCCAGTTGATTGGCTTGAGCATGAGCATGTGACACAGTTCTGGCCAGTGAAACGTAAAGAGAAATCTGATGGGGGGACTTTGGGAACGGTTTTCCTACCTAATAAACAGAGTTGCATGGGAAGAAATGGAGCCATTTCTGCCACTGTGGGCAGAACTCCAGCCATCTTGCAGACTTGAGGGCAGCTAGTCCAAGCACCAGTTGCCACATTAGGGATGCAAGAGTAAGAAGAGTAGAAAGATATTTGGAACTTGTGCCCTTGCTGGCATCATTGAACCATCTTTCCTTGGGATTTCTTGTTATGTGAAGATAATGAAGCTCGGTTGATCTGAGAGTTTCTGTTACGAGACAAAGGCATCTAACTCACTCTTTCATATCCTTCAGGTCTCAGTTTTTTTACCCGATCTCAGCTCCCTGTACATATATCTCTTCCTTGCCACATTGTGCTGTTGTAATAATTTATGTGTTTGTTAGTAACAGCCACCTTCCAACCCCCACCCCACCCCCCACCAACTGTAAGCTTTATGAGAATTGTGTCCTTACAAAACTAGGTGCCTGATGACAGATTAAGTTTTAATATCTATACTTATATTATCCTGAAAAGGTTTCTAGAACAAGGACAGATTATTGCTTACAGCAATAACCTGAGACAAGACACTTCAAATTTACAACCCTGGCATGTCGCCAGTGTCTCAGTTTCATCATCTTTATGAAATGTGAACACATACCTCAGGGGAGGTAAATCTCTTTATTATCTCTTCAGTTACCTTTTAAATTTCAAGGCTTGTTCTTTAACTGAGGTCCCCGCAAAGTTTACCCAGAGAGCTCTAACTGTGAAGAAATATAAAAATACTCACTTCCTGACAGTTAACACAGTAGGTGCTCAATAAACTGTTAAATGTTGGTTAGAAGAATAGAGCTAACTCAGTGATCTCAAGTGGGTCAGGAATTGAGGGCCTTGATGATGGGGTGAGGGTAAAGTAACAGAATTATCTGGGAGGCTTTTTATCTACCCTCCAGATTCTTACCTGCCCCTGTTAACTGTCATATTCCTTAGGTGTGTGTTCAAAAAGAAGGTGAGAACCCTGATACAGCCTCCCTGTGTTTGATCCCTTTTCTATAGCCTTTCTCATTAAAATTAGTAATGGAACCTGATCTCAAGGCTGCTGTTTCAGTGTTTACATCCATCTGACTGATTGTTCTGTTTTGTGTTCACTTAGATGGATTTGGTAGAATTTATTAGAAGGATTTCACAGTGTGTTTCAGGCAACTTTAGAGCAAAAATACGTAAAAGGAAGTAACATAAACAAAATCAGAACTAAGAAAAAGGTTACAAAGATGTCAATTTTAATTCGGATTTGGTTCTGTTTTTTTGAGGTCACCTAGTACAAAATGACAAGTAGTGTCAGTTATGCTAATAACAAATGTTGTTAACATTTTTGAGTCACAGAACCCTCTCACGAAATCTGTGTATCATTTTCTGAGAAGAGTGAACACACACATACATAAACTGGATTTTGCTATAATTTCCGGCCTATTCCTCCCCCACTAGGAGATCCAGGAACCTTTTGTTACCAGAGAAAGAAAAATACCCATTTCTTAGGAGGGAAAACAATGTTTTTCTTAGTATTTGGCTCTAAAAAAATTTTCTATAATAAAATATCTCAAACATACAGAAAAATATGTAGGCTAAGGTATTGAATACTCACCATCAGTTTTGTAATATTTGCTTTTTTAAAAAGTAATATAATACCACAGAATTAAAAGAAGCATCCTGTTGAGCTCTCTTTGACGCTATTTTCCTCACTTCTTCCCTAGTAGAAATCACTGTCTTAAATTTAGTGTTTAACATTTTTACACACATTTTTACACACATTTTGTATTTTTGCTATCTTATACATCTGTAGCAATCTGTATGTAGCATTATTTTATGATTTCAAGCTTTATATAAATGCCATTATACTGTTCCTAGCTTTTGCAGCATGTCTTTTCACCTAATGTGGTTGTTTCAGTTTGCTAAAGCTGTCAGAATGCAATATACCAGAAATAAGTTGGCTTTTTCAGTGGGGATTTATTAGTTTACAACCTTACAGTTCTAAGGCCATGAAAAAGTCCAAATGAAGACATCAGGAGGAAGCTACCTTCTCTGAGGAAAGGCTGCTGGTGTCTAGGGTTCCTCTGTCACATGGGAAGGTACATGGTGACATCTGCTGGTCCTTCTCTCCTGGGTTATGTTTTCTGTGGCACTCTCTCAAAATGTCTCTGGGCATTTTCTCTCTTTTATCCTTATAAAGGACCCCAGTAAAGGGATTAAGACCCATCCTGAATGGGCTGGGTCACATCTCAATTGAACCAAAAGGTCCCATCCACAATAGGTCTGCCCCCACAGTGATGTATTAAAAGAACGTGGCCTTTTGTGGGGTACATGGCAGCTCCAAATCAGCACAGTGGTTTTTCAGATTTATCCATCTTTGATAATTGAAGCTGTCATTGATTCTTCTAAATACATACAGTGTTTCATTATGAGACTATATTAACATTTAACTATTCTTCCGTTGATTCATTCTTGGGTTGTTTCCAGTTTTTTGCTGTTATAGGCAATGCTATGACAAACATTCTTGTGTATGTCTCTTTATGTATATGTGCCAGTTTCTTTAGTATACATACTCAGGAGTGGAATTGCTTGGCTGTAGGCATGAGCATGTTCACCTTCATTAGGTATTGTCACATTGCTCTCCAAAGTGGTCAAATCAGTTTAACATTCTTTGATTACTATAGGATACTTTGGCAGTATGGTGTAAAATTGTATTGTATTGTGAATATGAACATCTTGTGTTTATTTCTACTCAGAATTTATCTGTTAATTACCTATTTACGTTTTTTTGCCTTGTTTTTTCAATTGGATTTTTTGTGTTTACTTAACTGATTTTTAGGTGTTCTTCATATATTCTGTAGATTAATGCTTTGTTTGTTATATATGTTATTCATGTCTTCTTCCAGTCCATGGCTTTGCTTTTCATTTTGTTGAAAAAATCTTTTGTTGCTTAGAATTTTTTTTATAAGTTAGCATAGTAACATCTGTTTTTTTACTTTTTATAATTTCTGCTTTTTGTATCTTATTTTAAAAATCTTTTGTTATTCCAAGGCCTTTTTTTCTCTACAAGTTTTCTGTTTTCTTTTCACATTTAAGTCTTTAGTTAGCATGAAAATTTTTAACTATGGTGTGAGACAGGGATTTAATTTTATTTCTTTATGGATAACCTGTGTCTAAACACCATTTATGCAATAGTTCTTCCTTTCTCCCACTGATAGGCAGTGCTACCACTATGATTTATCAGCTTTCCAAACATATATGGGTCTTTTTATGAGGGCCCTCCTGTTTTTCATCTGTCTATACCATTTTATTTATCGTAGTTCAATAAAAGTCTTACATTTTGGAAGGCAAGTTGTCTAACTTTGTTTTCTTCTTCCAGTTTGTCAAGTCTTTTCATGTGCCTTTTATCTTACGAATTTTAAGATCAGCTTTTCAAGTTCCATGAAAGACCCTGTAGGAATTTTGATTAGAATCATAATTGAATTTGTAGATTAATTTAGGAATATTTATTAAGTCTTCTGTCCACTAACATGGTTTATTTCTACATTTATTCAGGTCTGTAATTTTCTCCATATAAAGCCCTTGAAAGTTTTTGATAGATTTATTCTTAGATATCTTATAGTTTTAGTTGCCAGTAAAAATTTTTTTTCCTATTCAAATTATGAAGTGGTTAATTTTGGCTTACAGGAATAATAATAATTTTTGGTTTTGGTCCTATATTTAACATTGCTGAACTTCCTTATTCTAATGGTTCTTCTTCATAATTTTCTCTCTGTAAACAATTATCACTTGGAAATAAGGACACTTTTGTCACTTCATTCATCATTTTTACATCTCATTTTCCTTTTTTTATTATGTTGACTAGAACCTCTACTAAATTATTGAATATAAGTGATGATTGTAGCCATCTTTGTCTTATTTCCTGAATTTTAAAGGGAATACTTCTAATATTTAATCATTAAGAATGATTTTATTGTAGCTTTTTGATGAAGTTAAGGAAGTTCTTTTCTATTCTTGATATGCTAGATTTTTTTTTTTTGTTAATCATGTGTAAGTTGTGTACAGGGTTAGTACAATCATTTCTCCTCTAAGAACAAATCTGATTTTGGATTCACTTTCTACTCAGTTCCCCTGAAACCTATAAAAATGGAAAGTCATCCATGTTACTAGGCAGATTGCTTATGGTAAAAATAACGTCTACTTGGTAAATGTATCTGGACTGGGGAGAACTATGCATCAATTCTAAATTCTTCATGAGAGATTGTATCATTGAGTTTTTCCTGACTTTTCAGAGATAGGTACATCCTTTGTGGGAACTCTGGAAGCTGTGGCTAAGACCATGATAAGAGACACTGGTTTCTATTTGAGACATGAGGTTTCTAAGCCAGTGTACTGTTTACCCACCCTTGTGATTTTCATTGCACCTTGCACTTGAGCTGTCTGGGTGCTAAAGAGACTAGCTCCTAGATGGCCAAGTGGATGGTTGTGAAGACTCCTGCCATGGAAAAGAAACACCTGAAACTGTCCTGCTGGCATGTGTGTTTCCTTACAATGCTTTCTGGTGTAGATGGCTACTGTGTGTGACCTTTGGTAATTGGGTAGTTTAGTGGGTGCAGTTAGTAATCTCTCATGGGCATTGCACAGTGAATCCAAATAAAATACAGAAATAAGTTGGTTACTGAGACTGACCTAAGTTTATAATTCTCATCTGTCACTTTCAATTTCTAATTTTTACCTATTGGAATATGCATAATCTCATTGCCTATAAATCAGTATTATAAATCTGAACTCATAAAATATATGTATATGATATACCATCTTTATTTTTTAATGTATAGCATTCCATATATGTGTTTGACAACCCAAAAAAGGGTCTGCTACTAAAAAGAAATTTGATTTGATAAATAATATTCTAGACCTGTGCTATCTAGTATGGTAGATATTGGCCATTTTAATAATGGCTTTTTAAACTAAATATAATTAAACATTTAGTTTCCTAGTTGCAGTAGCCATATTTCATATGCTTAATAGCCACATGTGGCTCATGGCCACAATATTGGACAGTGTAGATATAGAGCATTTTTTCCATCACAGAAAGTTCTGTTGACAGAGTTTCTTGGTTTATTTTTTTTAATTATCCAGATTATCAAAGAGCATTATATTTTTATTAAATATATTTTATACTGTAAGAAACTTCTGGATGAATGAGTAATTATATCTATCAGGGACATTATTGATATCTATCAGGGACATTATTGAAGACTCCAGTATATTGTTTATATGATGATCCACTAGAGAAGTATTTCTCGGATTGATATGCCAGGACAATCTGTATTCCTTCTGAAACTTTTTTTCCATCATGATCTGTGTGAGTTTTGTAGTTTTCTCTTTTTGCTTTGTCTACCAGAGAATTTAGGGCCAAATCTATATATACCTATGAAATTTGCTTATTTTTTGTATGTCGTTACAATATTTTTGTGTGTGAGTGTGTCTGGCTTATTTCACTCAACATGATGTCTTGAACATTCAGGCATATTGTCACATTTATCAGAACTTCATTCCTTTTTACAGCTGAATAATATTCCATTGTATGTATATATATTACATTTTATTTATGCATTCGTCTGTTGATGGACACTTGGGTTGTTTCCACCCTTTGTCTATTTAATGCCACTATGACATTGGTGTACAAATAACTGTGTGACTCCCTGCTTACAGTCCTTTTGGGTATAAACCAAGAAGTGGGATTATCGAGTCAGTGGAAATTCTGTGTTCAGCTTTCTGAGGAACTACCAAACTGATTTCCACAGTGGCTGCATCATTTGACAGTACCACCAACAATGTATAAGGGTTCCAATATCTCCATATCCTTGCTAAGTTGTTACTGTGTGTGTGTGTATGCTGTGTGTGTGTGTATGTGTGTGTTTTAATAATAGCAGTCCTAGTGGGTGTGAAGTGGTCTCTCACTGTGGTTTTGATTTACATTTCCCTGATGACCAGTGAGGTTGAGCATCTTTTTATGTGCTTATTGGCTATTTATCTTCTTTGAAGAAATGTTTATCTAAAACGTTTTTAATTTTCAAAATAATGTTTGAAGAACTCTATTACTGAAGTAGTTTGTAAAAATTTGAAGCTTTTAAGTTTGCTAAGAAGATCCAGTCAATAGCATATTTGTTGTATTCATACTGATTAACCAAATTTAACAAAGAATGTCGAGGTCTGTTTTAATTTTGGGCATTTATACCTTCCTCCTGGAAAAACACTAGTCGTATTTTTCTCTTTTTTCCATTTTATTCTGAAACTTATAAGTAGGTCAATATTATATATGTCATTTTTGCACATTACAGCTTTTCATGCTTCTGAAAACACTTAAAGCAACATATACACTTCAGGCCGAAACGTAGCGTAACTTTATAAAAAATAAAACAAACTTCATCTAAAAGAAGTTGAAGTAATCTTAAGTGCTCTCATATGAGCATGAGCAGATTTGGGCAATATATTTGATTTTAAGTTTTCTGGTTGCTAAAGTGAAAACAAGAAGCATTGAGTTATATAGTTTTCATTTACTGACAAGCGGAAGCAGAACAAAACATTTCCTGGAACTAAACTTGAGCAGAAACTTATCACGTGAAATCTTTGTTTAAAGAACCTAATGAAAAATATCTTCAGCCACGGTTAAATGGAAGATCCAGTAATGCAATTTGTGTGGATGAGGTTCTTTAGAAGGCAGAAAGCCTAATAAGTCTAAGAACAACTACTCATGAGATACATGTGCTAGGCACAGGGGTCAGGGTAGTGAAAAAGAATCCTGAGAACATAGTCCAGGGCCTCTGTTCTTCTGAAACTATACAAAAAGGAGTTTGGAAAATCATGACTGTTAATAGGACCATTAGGGTTTTTTTCCTCTAAAATCACTGTGTGTTTTGTTGAGGTACTGATTTTATTCAGTTTTTCTTCAAGTCCTAACACATGCCTGTGGTGAAGATGTTTTATTTTAATGATTAATGTGAAGCTTTTAAGTTTTGAAGCAAACATTTTCCATGCAATTTTTAGAGCTGGGCTTATAGTTTTGCCCATACGGAAGTCCAGTTCACTTCAGAGTGAAGGGCAACAATAAAATCTTTATTTTAAGGAGCTTGTGCTCATTAATATGTTTTCATAACAAAGTAATTGAGACTTCAGAACTTACATAGTATGGAAGAAACAACTTTTGCCTGAAATATTTGAGGGACATGTATGATAAACTATCCATTTTTTCTCTGAAAATCTAAACTGAAAGATTTCAGTATGATCACAATAGTGAAGTTTCTTTTAAGAATTCTTATATCCCCTAGGCCTACTAGGGTGAGTTAACTGAAAAAGTTTGAAAACTTCTTAGCCTTTTCTATAGGTTTAAGATTGGTCTTTACTAGAAAAATGGGAACAAAAAAGGAAATGAGTAATGGGGTGGGATGTGGGAATGATGGGTTGTTTTGGGTGTGTTCTTTTTACTTTTATTTTTATTCTTTTTTTTTTTTTGGAGTGATGAAAATGTTCAAAAATTGACTGTGGTGATGAATGCACAACTATATGATGATATGGTGAAGAAGTGATTGTACCCTTTGGATAATTGTAAGGTATGTGAGTATATCTCAGTAAAACTGCAAGGAAAAAAAAGGGATCTTTACACGTTTACCAGATACAACAGTTCTAATATAGGTGTTAATTATGAGCTGCTCCTTCTGATAAAAACTGGCCAATACTTTCAACTGTTCCTTAAGATGCGTCATGCCTAGTCCGTATTTAAGATGTGTTACTAGGGGTTTAAGGAGGTATCTTGGATGGTTTTGGAATATGGTGATACATACCTACTATACAATGTTGTTTGTAACATCAGGGTTCTCAAAAACAAAAACAACACATACACACACACACACACACATTATGAGATTTGTTATAGGAACTGGCTCATATGACCATGGGGATTGGCAAGTCCAAACTCCATAGGGCAGGCTGCAAGTTGGGAACCCTGATGAAGGTTTCAGTGAATTTGCCAGGAGAGCCTTGCTGGCTGAAGGAGAGATAGAAATTCTTTTTTCTAACTGCTGAAATCATCAGTTCTCCCTTTAAGGCCTTCTACTGATTTGATGAGATTTCTCTCATTGCTGAAGGCAGTCTGCTTTGTTGATTGTAGATGTAATTAGCCATAGATGCAATCAACTGACTGATGATTGAAGTCTATGAAATACCCTCACGGTAACAATCAGGTCAGTGCTTGTTTGACCAAACAACTGGACACCATAACTAGCCAAGTTGACACATGAACTTAACCAGCCATCACAGTTCACTCATTGTCAACTTGGCACCCAAACACATCTCCTTAAACCATACTTAATTTCTAAATAAAAAATACAACAGTGATAATTTCACCTAACATAATTTAACTGTCCCACATTAATAACTGGAGATGCGCTAACCTCTTCCCCAGAAGAGGATGCAAGCCCTTGGGTAACATTTACTCTTAAACTTGATAACCTGTAACTTAAATACATACTATAACAGGAAGGTAATACAACTTATATTATAAGACAAGGGAATAAGATAGGAAAGAAAACAAAGAGATTTAATGTTTATATACAAATATTCATACAGAACAAGGAACCACTCATAACAATTAATAGTCCTTGTTTCAACAATGGCCAGTTGGACACAGCTTTTATTTATAAATACCTTCTTCCACTACCCATTCCATATTCCCTTTACCCTAAGCAACCACCTCATCTAGTCTTGGTTTTTTGCCGGTGGGGTGACCCAAACCTTGAATCCAGTGATCCAAGTGAAGAACATGTCTTTTTGGGGTATAGACGGTAGACTGTGGTAGATTGAATTGTGTACCCAAGTTTGGAAATGTTCTTGGCCTTGTTCCAGAGTCTGGTGGGTGTGGATCCATGGTAAATAAGATCTCTTGAAGATGTTACTTCAGTTAATGTGTGGCTCAACTAAATCAGGCTCAGCTTTAATCCAATTACTGAAGTCTTTTATACGTAGAGTGAATGTCAGACAGAGGAGCCACCGGGAGGATCCAGAGGCTGGAAGTCAGTGGAATCCGGAAGACAGGAAGAGATGCTGCCATGTGCATTGCCATGTAACGGAAAAGGCAAGGAAACCCAAAATTGCTGGTCAGCCAGAAGATACTGAGTGCAGGAGAAAGCAAGTCTTCTAGCTTCTGAAACCAGGAGCCAATAAATTCCCGTTGTTTAAAGCCAAGAATTGTACATTACTTTTTTTAGCAGCTGGGAAACTAAAACATAAGGATTAAAGATGATAATGTGGATAAAATGCCTGGCAGATATTAGATGCTCAATAAATGATTAGTTCTTCATGCTCTCACATGTTATTGATGAGAGCTATAGACTGATTTTAAAAGCAGTTTTATTGAGACATATTCACATCCCATACAGTCCATCCAAGGTGTACAATCAGTGGCTTTTAGTATAATCACAGAGTTGTGCATTCATCACCAGAATCAATTTTAGAACATTTTCATTGCTCCAAGAAGAAAAATCCCATGTTCCTTGGCAGTCACCTCTCATAGCCTCTTTGCTTCCCCAGTCCTACATAACCACTAATCTAATTATGTCTCTATAGATTTATTTACATTTAAAGAATACTAAAATGTTTCTGTTAACTGTAGTCCATAGTTTGCATTTGGTGTATTCTTTTTCTCATATATCACCCTGTTAACATCTTGTGATAGTGATGTACGTTTGTTACAGTTCATAAAAGAACTTTCTTGTAGTTGTGCTATTCACCAGAGACATCGTCCACCACAGAGTTCACTATGTTATATAGTCCCATGTTTTCTCCTGTAGCTTTCCTTCTAGTGATACACATGACCTAAAACTACCCCTTTCATCCACATTCACACACATAATTCATGCTGTTAATTATACTCACAGTAATGTTGTACCATCACCTTTAACCATTTCCGAACATTTACAGTCGATCTAAATAGAAATTCTGCACAAATTAAACATCAGCTCCCCTTTTTCTACCCCCATTCTCTCTCCTGGTAACCCATATTCTAAATTCTAACTCAGTGAGTTTGCTTATTATACTTAGTTCATTTAATTGAGATCATACAATATTTGTCCTTTTGTGCCTGGCTTACTTCACTCAACTTAATGTCCTCATGATACATCCATGCTGTTGCCTGCATCAGGTACAGCTGAGTAATATTCCATTGTATGTATAAACCACATTTTGTAGATCCATTCATAGGTTGATGGACACTTCGGTTGCCTCCACCTTTTGGCAATTGTTAATAATGCTGCAGTGAACATTGGTGTGCAAATGTCCGTTTGTATCCCCTGCTTTCAGTTCTTCTGGGTATATACCTGATAGCAGGATGCTGTTCTGTACTTAGCTTCCTGAGGAACTGCCAACCAGCAGTGAATGACTGTTCCTATTTCTCCCCATCCTTTCCAACACTTGTAGTTTTCTGTTTTTTAAGTAGTGGCCATTCTAGTAAGATGTGAAATGATATCTCATTGTGGTTTTGATTTGTATTTCCCTAATAGCTAGTTCTGTTGAGCATCTTTTCATGTGATTTTTGGCAATTTGTATTTCCTCTTTGGAAAAATGTCTATTCATGTCTTTTGCCAATTTTTAAATTGGGTTGTTTATCTTTTTATTGTTGATTTGTAGGATTTCTTAAATATTCTGGTATTAAACCCTTATTGGACACATGCTTTCCAAGGATTTTCTCCCATTGCATAGGCTGCCTTTTCACTTCTTGACAACGTCCTTTGGAGCATAAAAATTTTAAATTTTGATGAGTTCCCATTCATCTATTTTTTCTTTTATTTCTTGAGTATGGGTATGAAATCTAAGAAGCCATTGCCTACCATAAGATCTTAAAGATGCTTCCCTACATTTTATTATGGGAGTTTTGTGGTCCTGGTTCTAATACTTAGGTCTTTGATCCATTTTGAGTTAATTTTTGTATAAGGCATGAAGTAGGGGTCCTCTTTCATTCTTTTGGATATGGATATCCAGTTTTCCCAATACCATTTGTTGAAGAGACTATTCTGTCTCATTGGGTGGGCTCGGCAGCCTTGGCAAATATCAATTGGTGATAGCTGTGAGGGTCTATTTCTGAACTCTCAGTTCAATTCCATTGGTCAGTATATGTATTTTTATGCCAGTACCATGCTATTTTGACCACTGTAGCTTTTGTAATATGTTTTTAAGTCAGAAAATGTGAGTCCTTCAATGACATTGTTCTTTCTCAAGATATTATTGGCTATTCCAGGTCCCTTACACTTCCAAATAAATTTGCTGATTGGTTTTTCCAGTTAAGCAAAGTAGGCCATTGGAATTTTGGTTGGGATTGCATTGAATCTGTAAATCAATTTGGGTAGAATTGGCATCTTAATGATATTTAGTATTCCAAACCATGAACACAAAATGTCCTTCCATTTATTTAGGTTTTCTTTGATTTCTTTTAGCAATGTTTTATAGTTTTCTGTGTATCGGGCCTTTATATCCTTGGTTAAATTTATTCCTAGTTTTGATTCTTTAAGTTGCTATTATAAGTGGAATTTTTTTTCTTGATTTCCTTCTCAGATTGCTCATTACAATTGTCTTATTTGTAGAATATAGGGTACCTAGAGATAGATAGCAGCTAGTGAAGGAGAAACGATAACCTGGCTCAGGAATGACTATGGTTTGTTAATTTTCTTGTGGTATAGTAGGAGCGTGTTGGAAGCAATGAAGTTATTTCAGGATATTTGGTTGTCCTATTCTTTTGCTTTGTTTTGTTTGGAAATATTTTTTTAATTTTTTGATAAAGTTAATAAAAAATAAAGATATCAATAAAAAGATTGCTCATTACTAGTGTATAGAAAGACTACTGATTTTTCCATGTTGATCTTGTGATGGTTAGGTTCATGTGTCAGCTTGGCCAGGTGACCCAGCTGTCTGGTTAAGCAAACACTGGCCTAACAATTGCTGTGAGGACTGTTGAGGCTGGTTGATAAACCAACAGGCTGGTTTATTGGATCATCAGTCAATTGACTGCAGCTGTGACTGATGACTTATCAAAGGGCATGCCTTCCACAATGAGAGAATGCAATTGGCTGCATTTGATCCAGTTAATCAGTTGAAGACTTATAAGCAAGACAGATAGAGAACCTTCACTTCTTCTTCGGCTGCCTAGTGAAGCATTTCCTGAGGAGTTCGTTGAAGTTGCTGGTTCGTTTCCTGAGGAGTTCATCGAACACGTTCGTCGAAGATCCCAGTTCATTGCTTGAGAAGTTCGTCGAAGTTGCCGGTTCGTTTCCTGAGGAGTTCATCGGACATCTTCCTTGGAGTTGACAGTTTGTTGACGGCTCTACAGAATTTGGACTTGTGCATACCCACAGTTGCGTGAGTCACTTTTACAATTTGATATCAGAGACACCTCTCATTGATTCTGTTTCCCTAGAGAACCCTAACTAATACACTCAGGAATGACTATGGTTTGTTAATTTTCTTGTGGTATAGTAGGAGCATGTCGGAAGCAATGAAGTTATTTCAGGATATTTGGTTTTCCTATTCTTTTGCTTTGTTTTGTTTGGAAATATTTTTTTTTTAATATTTTGATAAAGTTAATAAAAAATAAAGATATCAATAAAAAGATTGCTCATTACTAGTGTATAGAAAGAGTACTGATTTTTACATGTTGATCTTGTATCCTGTCACTTTGCTGAACTTGTTTTTTAGCTTCAGTAGCTTAGTTGTAGATTTTACGGAACTTTCTATATATAGGATCATGCCATCTGCAAAAAGTGGATGTTCTAGTTCTTCCTTTCCAATTTGGTTGCCTTTTATTTCTTTGTCATGTGTAACTGCTCTGGTTAGAACTTCTAGAACGATGTTGAATAACATTGGTGACAGTGGGTATCCTTGTCTTGTTCCAGATTTCAACAGGAAAGCTTTCAGTCTTTCACCATTGAGTATGATGTTAGCTGTGGGTTTTTCACATACGCCCTTTATCAAGTTGAGAAAGTTTCTTTCTGTTCCCATCTGTTGAAGTGTTTTTATCAAGAAGGAATGCTGTATTTTGTAAAATGCCTTTTCAGCTTCAATCGGGATGATCATTGTGGGGGTGGGGGTTGGGTTAGAATTGGAAATAGGAGGTATAGTCATCTTCTTTAAGTTTTCCTATAAAATTGAAGCAGAGAAATAGGGTGGTAAATCATGCAAGTGTGGGGACAGAAGAAAGGTTTTTTTTTGTTTGTTTGTTTTTAACTTGGGAGAAAATACTGTTACATGCTAATGGGATGATCTTGTAGAGAGGGAAAAATTGATGATGTAGTTGGTTATAGGATTGTGAGGCATTTTGGTTGTAGGTAAGTTGACTGAAATAACCAGATTGTTCTCTGCTCCCCACCCTATCCTGCTCAGTTTTTAATTAATTCATTCAACACATATTTATTGAAAACTCGCTACATGTCAAGAAATGAGCAGGATACTGGGTAAAATACTCTTTGCACCCTCATGCAGATTTTACAGATAGGTTTTCTACAGATACACAAATAAATACAGTTTGTGTTGAGTCCTGTGTAGGAAAAGTACAGAGTAGTATGAGAGAGAATACCATGATATAATTTAGATTGGGACCATATGAAGCGTCCTCAAATTTGAAAGATAGCCAAGACTGCGAACGAGACGATTCCAGTTGAGAGCAGGTCATGCAGTGGCCCTGGAGCAGAGGAGAACCTGGTGCTTTTGAGGATTTGAGAGAAGGCAAGTGTAGCTGTAGTGCAGTGAGAGGGAAGGAATGATATGGCCTCAGAGTTGGGAAGGGGTCAGATTGTGCAGGAGCTTATAGGTGATGTTAAAGATTTTGGATTTTTATCCTGAGAGCAATGGGAAGCTGTTGAAGTTTTAAGGGGGAAGTGACATAATGAGATTTGCATTGGGGAAAAAAACCCTACTTGTGCTGCAGGTGTGTGGTGTTGAATGGATTGGGGGGAGACAAGAGTGGAAAAAGGAGCACCGATTTAGAAGGATATTTGCATCTCAAGTTCTCTTTTGGCAATGGAATTGACAGGACTTAACAGATGATTGGATGTGGGGAATGGGAGAGAGAGAAGGACGATTACAATATTTCTGGCCCAAGCAGCTAAGTAGATGCCATTTTCTGAGACATAATCATAATACAAGAGAAAGTGGGCAAGAAAAAAAGAAAAGGATGGTGGGTTTTTTTTTTCTCCTTTGCTTGAGGTTTGAAATTGTATGGTTTAGGTGGAAGGGCAAACGATAAATCAGGCTGGTAATGAATACAATATTTTAGGCAAACTGGCACTAACCCTCACGTCTTCCTTATTCAGTAAGCCTTCATTGTTACCCTTGGGTGTTTCAGGCCAGTTTTATACTAGATGGGTCAAGTAGGACACCAGTTAATCCCTCAAATGCTCTGTTTTCGTCATCTAGCTTTTTGAATTTCATCCAATACAAAATGAAACATGATACATATACTATTATAAATTTTATTGAAGATAAAATTGTTTTATGTAATAACATAAATATAAATTTGGGGGAACACAGTATTGTGGTCATAATATGTTCTTAGCAAGACACATGTGGAAATAAGAAATGTCCTTGGAAGTGGTTATGTTGCAAAAAATTCATAATTGTGTCCAAACTGCCATATCTATGAGTTGAAACAGAAGATGTGTGATTAACACTTACAAATACTTGCATGTTTTTATAGTTAGAATAACTAAATTACAAATTTTTGTGACCATGGTTGATTTTGAATACACAAAAAATACTTCTGCATAGTAGTATACATTTTCTCTCTTTACTGCCCATTATAAATGAGGTCCTAAGTCCTACAATGGTATTGAACTTTTTTTTTCCTTGTAAATGAGTTGTCTAAATTATGGTTGTATTCTTTTTTTTTTTTTTTTTTTTTTTTCAAAATAAGGTAGAGATTTGTAATTAACCTATTCAGTGAGTGGAATGTGAAAAGCTTTAGCTTTTGAAGTTTTTCGTGAATTGCAGTTATTGAAATGAAAGCTTGTAACCCCATAAAAACAAACAAATGGTAGGAACACGAACAGTGTACAAGATATACCTTCATTATCTCAACTTGCGGGAAGAATCTTAATGGAGCTCATATTTTCAGATGGAAAAAGTTGTATTCTGTACCTGAATGGAATGAGATTGAGAAGGCCTATGGAAATTTTGCAGTAAATTTTGTGAAACATTCCAAGGAACCACAAATAAAATCTTTCACAAAATTTGTCTTACAAATATTTGTTGAAGAAAGGTATTCTGAATTTAGACAAAAAGATAGTATCTGTGAAAATATTTAGGCTAAAATACTTACAATTTTGTTTGAAAAAAAAAAAATAGAATTGGGAATACCTTCCATTTAGCATAATTTGCTTTGACCTTACCAGGCTCCTCAGCACCTGTGAAGAGAGCATTTCCTTGTTAAAAATAATACCAATATGGGAGAGTCTGCAGAAGGTGTTCATGATTTCAAATTATTTAACATAAAATGAGACTTTGAAAAAGACTCTGGCAACTTTGTGAAAAACTAAAAATAATAAGGACCATCCTGAAAAATTTTTTTGGAAGAAATACCAGTGACACAGTATTAGAGACAGAATGTATTAAGAAACATTATTAATGTACAACCAGGAATAACTAATCTTATTTTTTTTTCAGTCTTCAGATAATATAAAAGAAACCTTTTAAATTTTGCTTTAATGTGTAGAGCTGTACATTAGTTGCATTTTTTAGACTAGAACCCATATTTTAAAAAGCAGTTTGTTGGTTAATCATAAATATTTCAAATGCTTCCATTTTTACTTTCAAAAGTATCTTGGTTTGGATGATAAATTATGTGACTAGAGGGTAGAGGATCTCGACAGGTTGAAGGGTCAGATTGCTAAAAACATGGTCAAGATATAGTACAGGATATATATTTTACTACACCTGTTTAGCATTCTTCCCAAAGAGATTTCTTAAAACTGAAAAGCAGTTGTAATACCAAGTATTGATATTATCAGGTCACCCACAGCTCCAGGGCCATGAATTAACTTTTTCTGACTCGCACTTAAAAAAAAAAAAAAGAGGAAACAAAGTTATTGCCTATCTAGACAGAACTGTCTGGTTGTAACTCCAGTTTTCTTTCCGGCAGGGGCATTTTATTAAAGCTTTTCAGGGTCTGAAAAGTTGGAATCAAATTTTACCATCTGGAGTTTCTTTGTCTTGGTATCTAAACTCTGACCTGCTAGTTTATGAGAGGTGACTACACCCTGTAATGTCTCAGTAAGTAGATGCTGCAGCATGTTTTGTTTTGCAGTTTTAAAAAAGGTAAAAATTTGTGTCTTTAAAGTTTTAAAATACCATGCACTTTAATTGGGTTCTTTAATTTTCATTATTTAAAAATGATAATTACGATAATGATAATAACTGCATATTTATAAACAATGGGATTCTGGAAGAAACGAATCCTCTGATGATGTAAAAATATGTAATAAAAATATTTTCCATGTATAATACTAATTCGGCTTTTAGAAACAAAGTAAGAACTTAAATGCATATATTAAAAATTTTGGGGGTATTCTCCAGTGCTTTATTTCACTTTTACATTATAAAATGCAAAATTATTGATAAGGCAATTGGCATGAATTTCTTAAATGCAACATCTATACAAAATTTTCTTTTATTGCAGGATTCATTTTTGGTTAACGTGAAGTAAATAAAATTGATTAGTTCTTTCTGTTTGAAAACAATGTTTTTTTTTTCCTGCTAATGTAGATAAGATCAGGCAGTCTCTGTGGTTTTAACTTTTTTAAAATCTAAGAGAAAAGGGAAGAAGGGCATTCATTCTTTTTAATCAGAACAACTGAATGAAATTTAAAGAGTTGAGTCAGTTATCTTGATATAAATTGCTTCTCAGAATGAAACCTATTGCTCTTCTAACTAGGCTCACTGAAACTATTTGACAAAGCTAGGAAACCATGAGGTTGTACCAGAGTTTTGTTTTCGAATACAGGCATGACTTAGAGATAGTGCAAGATGGTTCCAGACCACTGCAATAAAGTGAGTAGTGCAATAAAAAAGTGAGTCACATGAATTTTTAGTTTCCCAATGCATATAAAAGTTAGGTTTACACTATACTGTATCTGTTAAGTATGCAAGAGCATTGTGTTTAAAAAAATGATGTACATACTCTAATTTAAAAACACTTTATTGCTAAAAAATGCTAACCATCATATGAGCTTACAGCAAGTCATAATCTTTTTGCTGGTGGAGGGTCTTGACTCGATTTGGCTGGCTGCTGGCCGATCAGAGTGACGGTTGCTGAAGGTTGGAGTGGCTGTGGCAGTTTCTAAAAATAAGACAGTGGCGTTTGCTACCTCAATTGACTCTTCCTTTCACGAAAGATTTCTCTGTAGCATGCAATGCTGTTTGATAGCATTTTATTCAGAGTAGAACTGATTTCAAAATTGTAGTCAGTTCTCTCAAACCCTCCTGCTGCTTTATCAACTAAGTTTATGTAATATTCTAAATCCTATGTTGTCATCTCAACAGTGTTCCTAGCATCTTCACCAGGAGTAGATTCTATCTCAAGAAACCACTTTTTTTGCTCATCTGTAAGAAGCAACTCCTCATCCAGATTTTATCATGAGATTACAGCAGTTTGTTCACATCTTCAGGCTCTGCTTCTAATTCTAGTTTTCTTGCTATTTCCACCACTTCTGCAGTGACTTCCTTCACTGAAGTCTTGAACCTCTCAAAGTCATCCATGCGGGTTGGAATCAGCTTCTTCTGAACTCCTGTTAATGTTGATATTTTGACCTCCTTCTGTAAATCACAAATGTTTTTAATGGTGTTTAGAATGGTGAATCCTTTTCAGAAGATTTTCAGTTTACTTTGCACAGATCCTTCAGAGGAATCACTGTCTATGGCAGCTGTAGCCTTATGAAATGTAATTCTTAAATAGTAAGATTTGAAAGTTGAAATGACTCCTTGATCCATGGGCCACAGAATGGATGTTGTGTTAGCAGGCATTACAATCTTCATCTCATTGTACAGGTGCATTGTCAGTAATATTTTGAAAGGAATCTTTTTTTCAGAGCAGTAGGTCTCTACAGTGGGCTTAAAATATTCAGTAAACCATGTTGTAATCAGATATGCTGTCATCCAGGTTTTGTTCCATTTGTAGAGCACAGGCAGCATAGATTTAGCATAATTCTTAAGGACCCTAGGACTTCTGGAAAGGTAAATGACTATTGGTTTCAACTTCAAGTCATCAGCTGCATTAGCCCATAACAAGAGAGTCATTCTGTCCTTTGAAGCTCGGCATGACTTATCTTCTCTCTGTGAAAGTCCTAGATGACATCTTCTTCCAGTATAGTCAGAGTAAAGTTGTTTTGTCTACATTGAAAATCTGTTGTTTAATGTAGCCACCTTCACCAATGGTCTTAGCTAGATCTTGTGGATAACTTGCTATATCTTCTAAATCAGCACTTGGTACTTCACCTTGCACATTTGTGTTATGGTGACGGCTTCTTTTCTTAAACCTCATGAACCATTCTCTTCTAACTTCACACTTTTCTTCTGCAGCTTACTCACTTCTCTCAGCATAGAATTGAAGAGAGTTAGGGCCTTGATCTGCATTAAGCTTTGTCTTATGAGAAAGTTGTGGCTGGTTTGATCTTCTATTCAGACCATTAAAACTTTTCTCTATATCAGCAATAAGGCTGTTTTGCTTTCTTTTGTGTGTTTGCTGGAGTCACACTTTAATTTCCAAGAACTTTTCCTTTGCATTAATAACTTGGCTAACTATTTGGTGCAAGAGGCCTACCTTTTGGCTTATGTGGGATTTTGACATCATTCCTCATTAAGCATAATCATTTCTAGCTTTTGTTTTCAAGTGAGAGACATGCAACTCTTCCTTTCCTTGAACATGTAGAGGCCATTGTAGGGTTAGTAATTGGCCTAATCTCAATATTTTGTCTCTCAGGTAATAGGGAAGCTGAAGAGAGGGGGAGAGATGGGGAATGGCCAGTTAGTGGAGCAGTCAGAACACACACAACATTGATCGATTAAGTTTGCATCTTACATTGCCGTGGTTTGCAGTGCTCCAAAACAATTACAATAGTAACATCAAACATCACAGATAATCATAACAGATGTAATAATAATGAAAAAGTTTGTAATACTGCAAGAATTACCAAACTGTGACACAGAGATACTAAGTTAGTACATGCTATTGGGAAAATGGTGCCAGTAGACTTCCTCAACAAAGGGTTGCCGCAGACCTTCAATTTATAAAAAGTGTAATATCTATGAATTGCAGTAAAGTTAAGTGCAATAAAATAAGGTAGGCCTATACTAAGTTAAAACAGTTAGTAAATCCACAAGATGTTCACCACCACAGTGGGGTTGTTTAATTTTGATATATATATGTGCTGTCCAATAAGGTAGCCACTGGCCACATGTTGCTATGGACCACTTAATCCCTCTGTATTTCAGTTCCAACAGATATGAAATGAGGATAATATTTGCTTTATTTACTGCATGAGATTTTTATGAGGATGAAATGAGAGGGTAGGTGAAAGGGCTTAGCTATGAAGCATTCTATAAATATGAAGTAATGGTATTAAAATAAGTTGGAGTTGAGAATTTTGTGACAGTATTAGAAATAACTAGAAAAAAAGTAGAACATAGCAAAATCTGGGTTGACAATAATTAAAATATGTAATACCGATAGAACCTTCAAGAATTTGCTTCATTCCCATGTTAAGCTTTGTTAGTAACACTGCAGAATCTATCGTACTGGGGCCATCATAGAGTTTTGTGGTCAAGAGCCATCACTGAGGTCTAAGCAGTCAATCACCTTATCCCCTGGGATCCTCAAAGTTACTGAACATCTGGCTATTTTGGTGCTTTATATACTAGTAGTTTACTGGCACTGTGTGGAAAAACCACTCTCTTAATGGAAAGTATTCAAGCATAGTGGTAAATTTTGTATCAGACTTGGAGAGCATTTCTATATTTGCTGCTTGAAATGGACTTACAGGCATACTTTATTTTTATAAGATTATGTTATGGGAAATTCAGGAATTAAAAATGGGTTGCCCAATGCTAAGTGTGTATGAGAGGGGGATATAGGGGAGGGATATGGGATTCTTGGTAGTGGTGTTGTTTTCTGTCCTTACTATGATATTGTATTGTATGACATGTTCTTTTTCTGTTTATCTTTTTTATTATTCGCTTAAAAAAAAACCTACTTTTTAAAATGGGTTGCCAAGTTCACTTCCATTAGTGGTGACGTGGAGAGGCTGGTTGATTCTCTTTCTCAGTAAAACAAGTACAAAACTGGACAAGATAGTCAAAAGTGATCATTTCTGGGCACTAGAAATCAACCTAAAAAGGCAAACAATAAACTGGGAAGCATTATGGATAAGCTAGAGCTTTGAGTAGGAAGACAGGGAGTTTGTTACCTTCTTGCCTGGTCTTCTTCCACCCCCACCCCCCACCTCCTGTCTTAATTGGCAAGAACTGTAGTTTTATTAGCTTGCAGTTTTACCAGAAGTAGTAGTCCCAGTTTGGAGGCGGTGGTTGGAGGTGGGGAATGCAGACAAAAACCCACAGCTTTGCTGACATATTCAGTTCATAATGAATGCTGAAACTTGCAGCTTTGCTACTTTTAGGTTGTAGTTCTGATTTGGGGCCACCAGCCAAAAAATTTAACACAGAGATCCTGGAAATGAGAGTGCCATTGAAGGGCTGAGATAAGCTTTCCACACATCTGTGTCTGACTTCTAAACTTTGCATGCTCTGGAAGGATACTCAAGAGATCCCAGCAAAAATAGAAGCCAAGGGAGACTTGAGAACTAAGTGCAACTTTTAATGCTTCTTTCAACCCACGTATAGCTCCATCAGTATAGAGTGGAAGCCTTACAAGTTCAAAGTGTTTGAACACAGTCTCTGCTCAAATCGTTTGGTGACCATTAAACTATGTAGATTCAGGGTTGACCCCTAGGGAGCCAGGCCGGAAAATAGAAACACAAATTTAAAACTGAGCAAAGAAATCAGAACTGCACTTCTTGGGGGAGACATGATCTATAGTTCAAGCAAGTTACTAAAAAACGAAACAATCCAGAGCTGCTACATATTATCTATAATGTCTGCTTCTTAACTAAAAATTACTAGATATGTGCATAAAATGTGACCCACGCTCAGGAAAAGTAGTTAAAAGAGACTGACTCTGAATGGGCCCAGATTTTGGGTTTAGCAGACAATGACTTCAGATCATCTATTTTAAACGTGTTGTAAGAATTAAAGAAAACTGTGTTCAAACAGTTAAAATATGCTAAGTGAGTCAATTAATAGGAAATATCACCAGAGACATAAAAACTATACAAAAGAGCCAAATGTAAATTCTAGAGTTAAAAGTACATTAACTGAAATGAAAAATTCACTAGATTAGCTCAGTAGTAGATTTGAGATGGTAGAAAAAAGAATCAGTGAATTTAAAGAAAGGCCGATAGAATTATCCAATCTGAACACAAAAGAAGAACAAGATTGAAGTAAAACAGAACCTCAGAGACTTGTGGGTAATGCTAAGCATTCCAGTTTATGTATAATGGGAGATCTAGAAAGTGAGAAGAAAGAGTCAAACTGCTGAAAGCCAAAGGAAAACAGGAAATCTTTAATGTAACATGAGAAAAATGACTCATCATGTACAAAGGAATATACTGTGGTTAATGGCTGATTTCTCATAGAAGCAAAGAAATAAAAAAGGCAGTAGAATGACATATTCATGACATGACGTATTCAAAATGCTGAAAGGAAGAAATGTCAACTGCAACTAAGAATTCTATATTCAGAAAAATACCCTTCAAAAATGAAGGTGAAAGAAGTAGAATGTTTCTTGCAGGTGACCTTATCTTAAATATAGAATATCCTAAGGTAGCCATTAAAAAACTATTAGAAATAATAAATGAGTTCAATAAGGCTGCAGGATACAAAATCAATATATATAATATATATATAAATAAATTGTATTTCTATACAGTAGCAGTGAACGATGCAAAAATGAAATTAAGGAAGCAATTAATTTACAATAGCATCAAAAAGCATAAAATTCTTAGGAATAAATTTAACTAAAAAAGTACAAGACTTGTACAATTAGAAAACTACAAAACATTGAAACAAATCAAAGATCTAAATAAATGGAAAGGCATCCCATTTTCAAGTATTGGAAGATTTAATATTGTTATCATAGCAGTACTCCCCAAGTTGATCTAAAGAGTCAGTGTAATCCCTATAAAGTCTCAGCTTGCTTTTTTATTTTTTTGGCAGAAATTTACAAGTCAGTCATAAAATTCATATGAAAATGCTAAGGACCCAAAAAAAACCAAAACTTTTTTTTGAAAAACAGAATTCGGTTGGAGGACTCCCAATCCCTGATTTCAAAATTTACTAGCCAGCTAGGGGAATCAAGACTATGTGGTACTGGCATCAAGATAGACATAGATCAATAGAATAGAACTGAGAGACTAGAAACAATCCCTCATAGTTAGATTCATTTTTTTTACAGAGTTGCTAAGATAGTTCAGTGGAGAAATAATCCCTTGTTATATTCATTTTTACAAAGTTGGCAAGACAATGCCCTGGAGAAAGAATGGTCTTTTCATCAAATGGTGCTGGAACAACTGGGTATCCACATGCAAAAGAATGAAGTTGGATCTCTTCCTTACAAAGTACACAAAAATTAATGCAAAATGGAACATAAAACTTAATGTAAGAGCTGAAACTGTAGAACTCTTAGAGGAAAACAAAAGTAAATCTTGATCTTGGGTTAGGCAAGGCCTTCTTAGATATGATGCCAGAAGCCCAAGTGACAAAAGAAAAAACAGATGGATTGAACTACATCAAAATAAAAACTTGAGCTTCAAAGAGCACCATCAAGAAAGTGAAAAGACAACCTGTCAAATGGAAGTTAGTGTAGTTAAAATATTTGAAAATTGTACATCTGATAAGGAACATGTGTTTAGAATAAAGAATTCTCATAACTCAATAATAAAAAGACAACCAAATTTAAAAATAAGCAAGGGATTTGAATATATATTTCAAATATATAAAGATAGCCAATAAGCACATGCAAAGATGCTCAATATTATGAACTGTAAGGGAAATGCAAATCAAAATCAAAATGAGATGACATTCGTATTCGTTAGGGTGGTCCATTTTGCTAATGCTGCCATTTTGCAAAACGCCAGAAATGGATTGGCTTTTACAAAGGGGGTTTATTTGTTTACAAAGTTACAGTCTCAAGGCCATAAAGTGTCCAAGGTAAGGCATCAACAATAGGGTACCTTCACTGGAGAAAGGCCATTGGCGTCTGGAAAACCTCTGTTGGCTGGGAAGGCACATGGCTAGCGTTTGCTTGCTCCCAGGTTGTGTTTCAAAATGGCATTCTCCAAAATGTTGCTCTTGGGGTGTTCTGTCCTCTCTTATCTGCAGCTCCTCTTCAAAATGTCACTCTCAGTTGCTCTGAGGTCCCTCTGTGAACACTTTTTATAGGACTCCAGTAAACTAATCAAGGCCCACACTGAATGGGCGGGGCCACACCTCCATGGAAGTATTCATTCAAGAGTTCACACCCTAACCAAAGGTGTTACTCACAGTTGGGTGGGTCACATCTCCATGGAAACAATCAGAAGGTTCCAAACCAATCAACACTAATACTTCTGCTCCTGTAAGACTGCATTAAAGAATAGGGCTTTTTCTGGGGGACATAATATATACAAATCAGCACAGGTGGTTATAGTGAAAAAGACTGATAATAACAAGTGTTAGTGAGGAAGTGGAGAAATTGGAATTCTTTTTCATACATTGCTGATGGGAGTGTAAAATGGTGTAGGCACTTTGGAAAATATTCTAGCAGTTCTTCAGAATGCTAAATACAGAGTTACCATGTGATCCAGCAATTCTATTTCTAGAAATGAAAACATAAATCCACACAAAAACTTTTACATGAATGGTTCACAGCAACATTCTTCATAATTGCTAAAGAGCAGAAATAATTTGTATGTCTGCCATCCAGTGAATGGATGATGACTAAAATGTGATAAATCCACACAATGGAATATTATTTGGCAATAAAAAGGAATGAAGAACTGACACATGCCACATGTGGGTGAACCTTGAAAACATGCTAAATAAAAAGAAATGAAGGAAGCCAGTCCCAAAAACGCATATGATATGGTTACATTTATATGAACTATCCAGGATAGGCATGTCTACAGAAGCAGAGAGTAGACTTGTGGTTTGCCCAGGACTGCAAGAGTGGGGATGCAGAGGGAGGAAATGGGATGTGACCGCTAATGTGTATAGAGTTTTTTTGTGGGGTAATGAAAATGTTCTAAACTGTGATTTTGGTGAGAGTGCGCAACTCTGAATATGTTAAAACCATTGAACTGTACACTTTAAATGGGTGAGTTTTATAGTTTATGAATTATATCTCAAAGATATTAATGATAAGATGGGGAAAATGACAAAATAAAGACGTTCTCAGATAAATGAAACTGAGAGAATTCATTACTAGCGTATTTGCACTATAAGGAATACTAAGGCACTACCTTCAGTTTGAAAGGAAGTGATGCCATTTGGTAGCTCAACAGAAAGGAATGAAGCTCCACAGAAATGGTAAATATGTGGGTAAACATAAAAAGCTGTATATATGTATATTTTTCTTTTATTCTTTTAATTAAAATATTGTTTAAAACAATTTTAACACAGTGTTGGGATTGTGACAACATAGATGTAACATATATGACATATATGACAGTAGCACAAAGGAGGAAGGAGGAAATGGAGCTATACTGGTGCGGAGTTTCTGTTTTTATCAGACTAAAGTTGATATTAAGCTGAGGTAGATTATGTTAAATTAAAGTTGCATATTGTACTGATTTGTATATATTATGTCCCCCAGAAAAAGCCGTGTTCTTTGACGTAGTCTTGTGGGGGCAGACCTATTAGTGTTGTTTAAGTTGGAACTTTGGATTAGGTTGTCTCCGTGGAGATGTGCCCCACCCAACTATGGTTGATAACTCTGGATAATTTCCATGGAGGTGTGGCCCCGCCCATTCAGCATGGGCCTTGATTAGTTTATTAGAGCACTATAGAAGCTCAGACAGAAGGAGCGAGCTTGCTACAGCCAAGAAGGACACTTTGAAGAATACACAGAAGCTGAGAGAGGAGCTGCAAATGAGAGACATTTTGAAGATGGCTGTTGAAATCAGACTCTTGCTCCTGAAAAGCTAAGAGAGGACAAATGCCCCAAGAGCAACCGAGAGTAACATTTTGAAGAGGAGCTGTGGTCTAAAGAGGAATATCCTGGGAGAAAAAGCCATTTTGAAATCAGAACTTGGAGCAGAAGCCAGCCACATGCCTTCCCAGCTAACAGAGGTTTTCCAGACACCATTAGCCATCCTCCAGTGAAGGTACCCGATTGTTGATGCATTTCCTTGGGCGTTTTATGGCCTTAAGACTATAACTGTTTAACCAAATATACCCCCTTTGTAAAAGCCAATCTGTTTCTGTTATTTTGCATCCTGGCAGCATTGGCAACTAGAAAACGTATTATAACCTCAAGAGCAGCTACCAAAAACATATAGCTAAAAATACACAGGTATATTAAAAGGGTATACTAAAGAATACTTGTTTAACACAAGAAGAAGAAGTAAAAGGGAGAACAGAGGAACAAAAAGTCATGAGACAAATAAAAAGCTAAATGTCAGAACTAAAGCCAAGCATATCAATGATAATGATATTAAATACAAATGAACTAAAAAGATCATCAGAGTGAATAAAAATGCAAGATTCAATTACATGCTATATAAGAGGTACACTTTAAATCAAAAGGCGCAGTTATAAAGTGATGGAAAAAGATATACTAAGCAAACTAACTGTAAAAGAGTAGGAATGATTATGCTAATATCAAAAAATAGATTTTAAGACAGAGAACATTACTAAAAACAGAGGAACATTTCCTGATAACAGGGTCGATATGTCATGAAGGTACAACAATTAAAAATGTATGTACACCTGAGTCTGAAAATATAGGAGAAAAATCTGAAAGAATTAAAAGAAGAAATAGGCAATTCAAAGTTACAATTGAAGAGTTTAATACTCCTATCTAAGTAATTGATAGAAAAACTAGAAAGAAAATCAGTAAGAATAGAGACTTGAATAACATTATCAGTTAACTTTATCTAACTGATGTACATATCATACTCTCTGAACATACTCCATGTACATTTCCTATGAACAAGAATACTCATGTATGTAATTATCTTAAGTGCAGTTAACAAGTTCAGGAAATTTAATGTTGATATAAAGCTTACATTCCAATAATGTCCTTTTGAGCCTGTAGAATATCATGTATTGCATTTAATTGTCATAATCTCTTTAGTTTCTCTTTTTGTATTTATGGAAACAATACATACAACATAAACCTTCCCATCCCACCTCCTCCCAAGCATACCATTCAATGGTATCAATCACATGTACAATGTTTTATTACCCTCACCACCATTCATCACTAGAACTTTCCCTTCACCCCAAACAGAAACCCTACACTCATTTTGCATTAACTCCCCATTGTCCCTGTTCCCCACCCCTGGTAACCTGTACTCACTTTCTGTCTCTATGATCTGTCTCTATGAGATTGCATATTCTCTGTTCTTTACTTTGTGGTTGCTGTTGTAGTTTCCTTGTTGCTAAAGCATGTACCATGCAGTGGGTTGGCTTAAACAATGAGAATTTATTGCCTCATGGTTTTGAGGCTAGACGAAGCTCAAAATCAAGGCATCATCAAGGCAATGCTTTCTCCCAGAAGACTGCGGCATTCTGTGGCTGGCTACTGTTGATCCTTGGTATTTGACTTTTTGTCATGTGGCAAAGCACATGGTGGCCTGTCCTGGCTTCTTCCTTCTCTTCCTGGTTCTGCTGACATTGAGCTTCTGACTGCCCCCTCTTGTTTTCTCTCTCTCTCTCTCTCTGGCCTTCCCGGTAATACCTTAGGTAATAGGATTAAGACCCATCTGGAGTCAGTTGGGCCATACCCTAACTAAAGTAACTTATCAAAGGGTCCTGTTTACAATGGGTTCACACCCACAGGAATAGATTAAGTTTAAGAACATGTTTTTCTGGGTAGCTTCAAGGCACTGTAGTTACCATGGGGCTTAAATTTAACATCTTGAATCTGTAACAGTCTTGTTTGTTTTGATACCACAAAATCAACTTCAATAGCATACATATATATTATAGGTTATTATATTATAGGTTACAGTTCCACCACTTTAGCTATTTCCTTCTAACTATTCTAATACCCTAGCATCAAAAAATGTATATATATATGTGTGTGTGTGTATATATTCAGTATTCTTAATCCTTTGTTAAATCCTATCTTTGTTGCTAACCCTTCCTCATGTTTAATCACTTTCTCGATCTTCAGGGTTGTCTAGGCAGTGAGCACCCTAATCTGTTCATGTCGAAAAGGGGTGTCGACATTATGGGGAAGGTGACTGCATATTGTTGTTGTTCTTAAAGAGGCTATTGCCTCTGGGTTTTAGGACTTGTCTGGCATAGGGACAGTCTGGTGGATTTAAGTTTCTGAAAGATTAAGTTAGTGATTGAAACTTTTAGAGATTCATAGTGACCTAGTTATTTGGGGACTACTGTTGATTAGTGCTTGGCATACTGTGGCCATATGGGATATCTAGCTGGAGCTTGTATAAGAATAATCTCCAGGATAACCTCTCGACTCTATTTGAAATCTCTTTGCCACTGTAACCTTATTTTGTTACCTTTCTTTTTCCCCTTTTGGCCAAGAGGTGTTTTCAATCCCTTGATGCCAGGGCCAGGCTCTTTCCTGGAGTTGTGTCCCATGTCACCAGGGAGTTTCACTCCCCTGGAAGTCATGTCCCACATAGGGGAGAGGTTAATGAATTTATTTGCTGAATTAGGCTTAGAGAGAGAGCCACATCTGAGCAATGAAAGAGGTTCTCTGGAGTTGCCTCTTAGACATAATTATAGTAAGGCTTAACCCTCCCATTTACAGCCTTGATTTTCCCAAGAGCAGGCCTCAAGATTGAGGGCATGATTTATTAAGTAGGGGGTTCCTAATTTCACATAGCATATATTCTGTCCAAGATAAACAATTAGTGTCTCACATTATCTTCACTTAGTTGTAGAATCATCATCACTCAGTTTTAAACAATTATCATAACACAAAACATCCCAGAGCTCCTATCAGCCGCTAATTATTTGTCTCTAGTATTAGTGTAGAGCTGGTAAGGTATTCCTATTAAATACTGTATAATCTGTAATATGTAATGGGTAGTTTATCCGTATACCACTGTGTTGTTAATTCTTTGTACCACTGTCATACCTTACAAGTATATCGTGTAAACACTTACTTATATTTGTGCTTCTCTGTGGGTCCCATGCCTTTGAACAACCACTTTCGATCACGTTCGCCTTCCTTGCAGAACTGATACTTAGAATCCCATTAATGAACCATCATCACATCTGACCATTCCCATACCTGTAGGTTCACCTTCATTATCATATCTGTACATTTTAGGTTATCATTCCCACCTCACTAGCTTCTGTCTATCCCTAAGTCCCTTGTATTCTACAATGTAAGGCACTGATTTTACATTGTTCAGGGAGAACACAGTAATAGTAACATACGGTATCTCTCCTTTTGTGTCTGGCTTATTTCATTCAGCATTATGTCTTCAGGGTTCATCCATGTTGTCTTATTTTTAAGGACCTCATTCCTTCTTATGGCTGCATGGTATTCTATCGTATGTATATACCAAATTTTGTTTATCCACTCCTCTGTTGAAGGACACTTGGATTGTTTCCATCTCTTGGCAATTGTGAACAATGCTGCTGTGAACATTGGTGTGCAAATGTCTGTTCACATCATTGCTTCCAGATCTTCTGGGCATATACCAAGAGTGAAATTGCTGGATCATAGGGGACTTGATATCTAGTTTTCTGAGGAACCGCCAAACTGTCTTCTTCCACAGTGGCTGTACCATTATACATTCCTACCAGCAATGAATAAGAGTTCCAATTTCTTTACATCCTCTCCAGCATTTGTAGTTTCCTGTTTGTTTAATAGTAGCCATTCTTATTGGTGTGAGATGATACCTCATTGAGGTCTTGATTTGTATTTCCCTACTAGCTAGTGAAAGTGAACATATTTTCGTGTGTTTTTTTAGCCATTTGCAGTTCCTCTTCAGAAAAATGTCTTCTCATATCTTTTGCCCATTTTATAATTGGGTGTTTGTACTCCTGTTGCTGAGTTGTAGGATTTCTTTATATATGCAGGATGTCAGTCTCTTATGAGATACATGGTTTCCAAATATTTTCTCCCATTGTGTTGGCTGCCTCCTCACCTTTATGACAAATTCTTTTGAGGGACAGAGCTTTTGATTTTGAGGAGTTCCCATTTGTCTGTTTTTTCTTTCATTGTTGTGCTTTCGGGTGTAAGGTCTACAAAGCAAAATCCTAATACTGGGTCTTGAAGATGTTTCTCTACATTGTCTTTTAAGAGTTTTATGGTATTGTCTCATATTGAGGATTTAATACCATTTTTTAAAAGTCTTTGTCTGGAATATGCCAGGTCTCATCCTCCTCATTGATGATTTCTAAAGCATTAATCTCCTCCCTTGCCTGGGCCAACACTCCCCCTCCCTCTCCCCTTTTTTTGTATATTTTGCCATCTTTTGTTGAAACCCAGACATTTTGATATCTTAGTGTTATCACTGGAATTTAGTCTTTGAGGTGTCTGTTCCTAAAGCTTGTGTCCAGCTAGTGTTATGTCACAGCTATCGTTGAATGCCAGGAGCTAACAGAAAAAGAAGAAAAAGAAGAAAGCACCTTTCCCAGACTTTGAAAATCGACGTGTGTGAGTGTCCTTCAGTACTTATCCATACAGTGACTTTGGAGTATAGCTCCAAGCCAAAGCAAAGTGGCTTCCCTGATCCTTTTTGCACTTTGTATCTTGTTTGGGGCGTGCATGCGTGTGCCTAGGAATTCACCCATTTACACAGAAAGAATACCCCTTCTTCCCAGGCAACAGTTTCCTCACTGGTCTCAGGCCCTGTGCTGTGTGTTGTACACTAGCAATCCTTTGCCCCAGGCTGCATGACTTGATTGCTCTCCTACAGCGTTGTGTAGGTGAGCCCCGTGAGCTGCCTTCTACACACAAGGGAAATTCTGGGACACCAGTCCCTCAGGCCACCACCAGATTGCCTGGGTCATACATACACGCTCCCAATAAGTGCACAAGAGTTATTCTGCTCCCTCTGGAACTGGGACCAGGGATCCTAACTGGGAATGCTGGCTGATTCCATGTGGAGCCGGTGAGGAGAGGGGGAACGGGAAGTCCAGACAGGGCACCGCAAGATCTTACTGCTTTTAAGTGACTGTGTTCTAAGTGGCTGTTTTCTTGATTTGCCATTCATCCTGTTACTGCAATCCCTTAATTGTTTCTTGGAACTTTCAGAAATATGGTCTGCCAAGTCTTGCTGGTTGTTCAAAACCTCTCTGGATGGACATATCCCAGAAACACCTCATACTGCCGTCACGATCAAGGCAGGGCTCACACTACCCAAGTTTAAAACTTACCGTAAAGCTATAGTAATGCAGACGGTATGTATTAGCATAAGGATAGACATACAGATGAGTGAAAGAGAATATCCAGAAATGGATTCCCATATAATGATCTGAACTAAAGAAAAAGCATGAACTAAAGAAAAAATTGATAAATTAGACTTCATCAAAATTCAAGTTTTGCTTTTTAAAAGATAACACTCTAAGAAAATGAGTAGTCAGACCACATAATGGGAGAAAATATTTGCAAAACGTATCTGATAAAGGAATTACATCTAGAATATATAAAGAATTCTTGCAACTCAATTATAAGAAGATAGATAACCCAATTATAATACGTGTTAAAGATTTGAATAGACATTTCATTGAAGAAAATATAAGAATGGGAAATAAAATATGAAAAGAATCTTAGCATCATTAGTTAGTAGGGAAATGCAAATTAAAACTACCATGAGACTTTGTTATGTACCCACTAGAATTAATAGTATTCAAAAGATTGACAATCCAAGTGTTGGCAAGGATGTGGTAAACACAGAATCCTCACACATAGTTGGTGGGACTGTAAAATGCTACAGCCACATCAGAAAACAGTTTGGCAGTTTCTTAAGTTAAACACTTAATGTATCACCCAGCAATTCCATTCTTAGGCATATTATCAGGATAAATGACAGTGTATCTCCAGAAAAAGATGTGTACAGAGTGTTTGTGGCAGTTTCATTTGTGATTGCCCAAAACTGGAAATAACACAGGTGTCCATTAGCAGATTAATGAATAAACAAACTCTGGTATATCCATACAATGGAATGCTATTCAGCAATGAAAAGGAATGGACTATTGATACATACAATGTGTGAATCTAAAAATAATTATACTAAGTTAAAGAAGCCAGTTACACACATACAAAAAGAGTACATACTGTATGATTTCATTTAGGTGAAATTCTAGAAGAAGTAAAGTCACTTGTAGTGACAAAGAATATATCCGTTGTTGCCTGAGAATGGTGTGGGAGAGGGGAGGGAAGAAGGGATTACAAAAAGAGGGGCACATGGAACTTATGCGGTTGCTGTATATGTTCATTATCTTGAGTATGTATGATGTTTTCATGGGTGTATACATAGGTAAAAACTCATCAAATTGTACACTTTAAATGTGCAATTTATTGAATGTCAATTGTATCTCAGTAAAGTTATGACAAAATTATACTCAAAGACCAAAGAAATGTTCATAGTAGACAAAAACTGGAAATGCAGATTCATCAACTGGGGAAACAATAAACAAAATATGATATATCCATGCAATGGAATATTATTTAGCCATAAAAGGAGTGAAGTGGACTAAACCTGGAGCCTTGGGTGGCCGAGGGGCTTCATCCTAGCCTGAGAGCGAAGCGTCACCGGGAGCCGCAGATCTCACAGCCGCTCAGGGTTTTTAGAACTTCCACTATAAAATTGGGCAGAATTTTCCTTGATCATATCAGTGGTACCTGTCTGTTTTCTTGTGCAGACTGTGATACGATCCTGACCAATCGCTCAGAACTCATCTCCACTTGTTTCACAGGTGCCACTGGCAGAGCATTTCTTTTTTTTTTCTTTTTTGCCTTAGTTGCATTTAATGAATGTACATACAATATTACTGTTGACCATAGACTCCAGCTTGCCTTGATTATGTTTTTTCCCAAATACCATCCCTTTTTCAACACTTTGCATGGTTGACATTCATTTGTTCTCCCACATGTAAAAACATTTTTATATTTGTACATTTAGTAACAGTCATTGGCCACTCCAGTCTTTGCCAAGTTATACAGTCCCAGTCTTTATCACCTGTCTTTACCTTTGGTGTCATACGTTCCTGTATCCCACCTCTTTCAGCTTTACTCATAGGCATCTTTGTTCAGTGTACTTACAATATTATGCTACCATCACACAGTATTGTGCTATCTATTTCTGGAGCTATACAATCAGTCCTGCTAGGCATTCTGTAGTCCTTCAGCATGAAATGCCTGATCTCTACCCTCTTTATATCTCCTAATAGCCTGTGTTCTCAGCTTTAACTCTCAAAGTTTGTTCATTAATCTTTGTTCATATTAGTGAGACCATACAGTATTTGTCCTTTTGTTTCTGGCTAACTTCACTCAACATAATGTCCTCAGGGTTCATCCATGTTATTATATGTTCTATGTCTTTGTTCTGTCTTACAGCGGCATAATATTCCATCATGTATATATACCACAGTTTGTCCACTCGTCTGTTGATAGACATTCGGGTTGTTTCCATCTTTTGGCGATCGTGAATAACTCCACTATAAACATTGGTTTACAGATGTCCGTTTGTGTCTTAAGTTTCAGTTCCTCTGAGTATATACCTAGCAATGGAATAGCTGGGTCATATGGCAGATCTATACTTAGCTTCCTGAGGAACCTCTACACTATGTTCCAGAGTGGTTGCACCATTTTACATTCTCAACAACAATGAATAAGTGTGCCTCTTTCTCCACATCCTCAGAGCATTTCTTTTTAACAAGGTAGTTAACCTGCAGTACAGTGAAGTTCAAGACCCGGTCATGCTCACTGGCTGCCACATGGTTTGACATGTGAGCTGGAAAAACTGCAGTAGCAAACTGGGTTGAATCTGTGAGTTTGCCACTGAAGACAGCCACCGTTACAAGGAAGGTCGTGTGACCCTGGAACGTGCTCTAGTTCGAGAGAGTGAGGGCTTTGAAGAGCATGTACCATCTGATAACTCTTGAAGAAAAAGAGATAAATACCATCTTTTCCCAGGTCTCCTTCACTGAAAACAAAAATATACTTACATACACTGTCACCTTAGCATCAGAGTCAGATTCATGAACTGGGGGACAAGAGGTTGTAAGAATCCAAGGTGGAATATTTCTTTCTTCTCTCTCTTGTTTTTTTTTTTTGTTTGTTTGTTTGTTTTAATTTTCTATTTTCCATCCAGTAGCTATGTGTAGAGAGAATATTATGCAGATGCCATTATTTTTTTCCCCCTGTGTTTACATCTTAAGGCAGAATAGTCTTTATCTGCAGCTACATTGTGGGCTATGTTAGGAAAAAATCTGGGCTGTTAGAGTGAAAAGTAGTGTTTCATGTAAATTTTGAGAGGAAAATATGTCAAGAGCATGTTTTTAAAACTTACCTGGCTTCATTTTAAAACTTTTAAAAAACCCAGTTATTTCACCTGATTTGCTAGTTTCAGAGAAGAGATCCGAATTTGTAACCAGTTCTAAAGGTTCGGTGTTAGTATGGCTTGTGCTGGCCATTGTGCCATATTCTTCCTGGAGATGAACTGTAGCACCAGAGCCCATTCTTCCTTGTCAGTCTTGACCCAAAGATGTCACTATTCCTAATTATTTGTCACCACATAATTGGTGTGGATTGGAAAGTTTTTCTGAAATGGGGCAGAACTGCTGGTTGACTTTTTTTTTTTCATGTAACTTAAGCATAGTGATATAAATAAAGTGAAAGTCTGAAAGGAAAAAAAAAAGGAGTGAAGTGCTGATTCTTGCTGCTGGAACATACTACAACAGGATGGGCCTCAAAAATATGTCAAGTGAAAGAAGGCAGACACAAAAAACTACATTGTATGATACCATTTACATGAAACTTTCAGAAAAAGGAAAACCGTAGATAAGTGGTTGCCTGGGATTAGAGTTGGGAGCAGGGACTAACTGTAGACAGGCACAGGGGAACTGTAGGGGTAATGAAAGTATTCTTGATGATGGTTGTGCAACTGTATAAATTTACTAAAACTCATCAAATTGTGCATTTAAAATGAATGACTTTGTGCCACATAAATTATGCCTCAAAGCCATTTAAAAATAGGTAGCCACTCAAAATTCTAAATTCTCTAAGATGAGCATTCAAGGAATTGGAATATAATGCTGATTTTATTAGAATATATTGTTTTAGTAAGACCTACTGGTTAATGTTCTATGTCATATCTCTTTGGATTCTAATTGTAAAACAGACATCGTTATTAGTTGTCCTCAGAATTTAGTGACACGCAACAGCTGTATTTTCCTTGCATGTCAACATTATTTTAGAATGATTGTTTTTATGTTTAATAACTACTAACAACTCTCCCACCCCAGTCCACGGAAAGAAATGGTTGTTTCTTAGATTAATATTATTTTAGTGAAAAGTAGTTCAGTATTATGGTGGTAGGTTATCCTCTACCTTTCAGTTCTTCAGGAGGGAAATTGATGGTGGCTTAACATTTATGCATTTATTAGGTATAGAAAAACACACTCTCCTAGAACTTGGGGACCATCTTTCTGCCCTCCGCCCCTATATACGTGGTGCCATCAGGATAGTTGGGCATATGATCCTTTAAGAGAAAAAACAGAATGCAACCAAGAGAAGTTTCCTGCTGGGTCTGGTCGTTTTCTGCACCAGATGAGGAATTGTGTCCTCCTTAATGTCCTCGTAAATAGGAGACTGAATTTTAGTTTCTTAGGTGAAAGTGGATATCTTTCAGGTAGAAAATTACCTAATTTTAATGAAAAATCAACATCCCTAATATACTTTAGCATGATTCTTTCCAAATATATAGAAATATAAATGTTTAGAAGAAGTTTATTTTGGAAGCAACCGATTCTCGGACTGATATTTCTTAAGCCATTTTCAAAAAGTACCAGTTAAAACCAAATTAAATTTTTTCCTCCCTCCCCTGGAAGCAAATTCCTTATTCTACAAGGATTTATGGAACACTCATTCATCAGGCATCCTGAAGATAAAGGAAAGACATCGCAGCAAGGACAAGAGAAGCTTAGGGTTGGGGGTTAGTGGGTTAGTACCTAACCTGCCTCAGTTGGGAGGTGGGACATATAAAAAGAGGGGTTAGAGAAAGGGATGAATGAGAGCTGAGTTTTGAAGGATGAACAGGACTTGGCTGTTATCTAAGTTGGGAGGAAGCTGATGAGGACTTTGCCTAAAGCTGTGGCATGCAAAATAAAGAAGACAGAATAGTGTCAAAAGTTTCAACAAGTAGGAGTGTTAGGACTTTGTGACTGGATGGAAAATGGAGAGGAGATGAGAGGAAAAATGAGTCCAGGATGTAGCTCAAGTTTTTGCATTGGCCATCTCAGAGAGTGGTGATATCATTCATTTATTGAAGTGGGGATTACAAGACCTTCAGGGTTTTGTTTTGCTTGTTGATTTGGGAAACCAGGAATTCAATTTGGAGGTTTTATCAGGAGAGTGCAGTTATTTGCATACACTTGATTGAACTGAAGATGATTCTTGTCCTGCTTTGGAAGAGTCACACATGGAATATTTGAGAGGAAAGTGACAGCTGACTCAGTTTGGTAATCTGTGGTTGTGTAGCTTCAGGAACTATAGTATGTCCCTCTTTTACAAGTAAAATCAGTTTAGAACACTTCAGGGCATTTGCAGAAGTGGTAAATATCTTGTACGTGAAAACATATTGCATTTAAGAATTTTAATAGTTCCTTTTGGTTATTTTTTTACTTGATATCTTGTCTCCATGTTTTTACCATTTATAAAGGTAGAATGAATAAGCATTCTGGCTAAATAAGATTTTGCTACAAAGAAGATAAAAAGGATAACTTTTAGGAAGGACTACTCAATCCTTTACATTTATTAGCTCATTTTACTTTTAAAACAACCCTGTAAAGGAAGTACTTTTAATCACATAAATTCATAATGAAGATTCATAATAAAGGTGTTTAGAAATCAACAGGTTTTAAAATTATGACATGCCATTAACATGCAGCATAAATTCTCATATGCATATCCATTGGCATTAGTATTTAAATCAACTGAGGATGACAGTTTCTGTTTTGAAAATTCTAATTTTCTTCTTTACTTTGAAAGAAGTACCTTTGGTAACAAGTGGGTTAATGAAAAAAAAATCCTATTTATATACTTTTTGAGACCATTGAAAAAATAATTTGGAAAATAATCCCTCTTTCTTATGAAAATATATCTCCATTATTTGCTTTCTGTTTTGTTATAACTATGAATATATTAAACTGAAAATATTACTTAAACACTTGTTTCGAAACTACATCAAAACCGTGGAATTTAAAATTAGTTCTACCTATTATTGCTTTAGACTTATCTTTTAACAATATGTGATCAGTACTTGCTTTAAATGGTTTCTTAGAAATCTGGAAACAAAAAGAGCAGGATGAACAGATTGTGTCACGTGGTTTCAGTAACAAGGTGTGCAGCTTTGGAATGTAATTATGAGCTCAAATTTCATTCTGCTCGTTGAGATTCCTTAAGGAATTAAGTTGCTTGACCTCACTTAGACTGTTTCCTTGTGTAACAGGAATTGTCCTGCAGTAGAATGGTTGCGAGAATTTTAGAGAGATAATGTATGCAGTGCCTGGCACAGACATAACCCAGTGAGTGATAGCTGTTATTATTTTCCCTTTTGTGCTATAAAACTCAGAAATGACTTCCTTAGGCTTGAATGCTGCCTAAATAGGCAGTTTCCTTTTGTACCACAAGAGGGCGTGCTATGTTGCCACTAACCTGAGCTGAGGTCTGAATTCCTAAAATATGACTGATAATTTGGAAACAAATGGATTACAGATGGAAATATGAAAGAAAAAGATTTTGTGACAGTGTCAAGGTGAAGAGGTACTTGAAACAAATAGTGGTGAAAAGGAAGGGATTGTGAATAAAATCCCTCAGAGATACGAATGCACTTTTTTTGCAGTTCTGTTGAGATATATTCACATACCATATAATCCATCCAGAGTATACAGTGAATAGCTCAATGTCATCACATAGTTGTGCGTTCATCACCACAGTTAATCTTAAAACATCCTCTTTACTTCTCCCCAAAAATAATAAAAATTAAATAAAAATAAAAAAGAACACCCAAAACATCCCATACCCCTTATACCCCCTGCCCCATCATATATATCTATATCTATATCTATATAGTCTTTATTACTCAACTGCCCATATCCTGGATCCAGGGAGTGTCACTCACAAGGTTCCCACAATCACAGGGTCACACAATGAAAGCTATATAGTTATACAGTCATCATCGAGAATCAAGGTTGCTGCATTTTCAGTTCAACAGTCTCAAGCATTTCCCTCCAGCTATTCTAATACACTAGAAACTAAAAAGAATTGTCTATATAATGCCTAGTAACCTCCAGAATGACCTCTTGACTCTATTTGAAATTTCTTAGCCTGAAACTTTATTACATTTCTTTCCCCACTTTGGGTCAAGTAGGCATTCTCAGTCCCATGATGCCAGGGCCAGGCTCATCCCTGGGAGTCATGTCTCATGTTGCCAAGGAGATTTACAACCCTGGGAATCATGTCTCACATAGGGGGAGGGTAGTGAGCTAATTTGCAGAGTTGATGTAAGATATAAACCACATCTGAGCAACAAAAGAGGTTCTCTGGGGATGACCAATTAGGCATAATTTTAAGTAGGCTTAACTTGATATGAAGGCTTCAAAGCTTTTACAGATTGTTACAGATTTTGCTCCTAGTCAGCAATATTTTTTTGCCTACATCTGAGAATACGTATTTTGTTTTCTTCCTTCTTTGCAACTGTGTCTATAAATCTTTTATATCAAACAATTATGGATCCTAAAGTTTAGTTCCTCAGTAGTGGTACCGAATAATTAATATTGGTTAAAGATTGGATTGTTTGTACTCAGTGGCTTGGATATATATACAAAACCTGTTTTCCCAAAGTAGCAAATTAGAAAATGTTTGAATCTTTTCATCCTGTGCCCCCTCCCTGAACTTTCACCCTTCTTTTTCTGGTTTGCTAATTGCTGCCTTTTTGCAAAACACCAGAAATGGATTGGCTTTTATAAAAGGTGGTTTATTTGGTTACACAGTTACAGTCTCAAGGCCATAAAGTGTCCAAGGTAATGCATCAACAATCGGGTACCTTCACTGGAGGATGGTACCTCTGTTAGCTGGGGAGGCACGTTAGCTGGGAAGGCACGTGGCTGGCATCTTCTCTAGAGTTCTGGCTTCAAAATGGTTTTTTTTTTTGAAAATTAGGACCTTCCTTTCCAGGCTGCAGCTGCTGCTCTTCAAAATGTCACTCTCAGTTGCTCTTGGGGGTATTTTTCCTCTCTTAGCTTTTCCATAGCAAAAGTCTATTTTCAACAGCTGTCTTCAAACTATTTCTCATCTGCAGCACCTCTCTCAGCTCCTGTGTGTTCTTCGAAGTCTCCCTTTTGGCTGTAGCAAGCTCACTCCTTCTATCTGAGCTTATATAGTGCTCTAGTAAACTAATCAAGGCCCATGCTGAATGAGTGGGAACACACCTCCATGGAAACCATCCAATGAAAAATCTAGCCCAGAGTTGAGTGATTACATCTCCATGGAAATGTCCAATCAAAAGTCTCCAACTCAATCAACACCAATGTGTTTCCTGCCCACACAAGACTTGCATCAAAGATAATGGCATTTTAGGGAACATAATATGTCCAAACCAGCACACTCCTTTTTGAGCTTCTTTAATGTGGTTTTTAAATTTTGATTTTTGCTATCATATGTAGCTCAGAAGTTTGTGGGGGAAGAAAGACATGCATTGTTTTTGTGGACCAACTCTAGAGATATGGAATTAATTTTAGTATACTGTGGAATTTTAAAATTTGAAACTGAGATCAGAGCTAAACAAATGAAGTGAAGTTGGCAATTGTGGAATTATTCTGATCAATTAGGGAAACATTCAATTTTATCTCAGTTATGTCAACATTTCATGTGAATATGTTTTTTGATTTAAATTTCCCAGGTAATCCCTTTATTTTGCTAGTATTTCTATTATAAATACAAAAATCATGAGCACATTGTGTTTTACATGACCATAATTATTCTTTAACACTTTTTGTATTGGAAAATGTTTTGAATTTAGAAAGAACGGTCATAGGCATCTTCTTTTACCCTAAATCCCACTTTTCTCTGGGACCTGTTCATGGTAATGAACCATTGTCCAAGTTCAGAGTCAGACTACCCCGGTTCGAATTGCGGTATTACTGTGTGTGAAACTTGGCAAAATCAAAGTTACCCTGTAATTTCAGTCTCATTCATGTGAATTCTAATAATTTCTTGAGCAGCAGCAGAAGTGGAGTTACTATAGAGATTATGCATAACTCCATCTTATCTGTATAGCACCCTATTTGAAATGATCGTCACTGGTAAACAATAGGAGTTAAAAACATCTAAATACTGTCGAGATTTCCGTATTTAAAAATAAAAGAAGGAACTCTGTAGCCCTATTTTCTTTACTTCCATCATAAAATATTTTTTTTTGTATCAAAATGTGGGAACACCCATGATAATCTGTTGTCCACATGAATGTCATCTGTCTTGTTTATTGTAGCAGAAAGGAGGTATAGAATGGCTGATAACACAGGGGTAAGCTGTCCTTTGTTTTAAACATTTTTTTTTAAATTATGGAATATTTCATACATACAAAGAAAGCAAAAGGAATACTGTAACCAATACAAATGTATATAGTATCCAATGTAAAATTAAAATGTTATGTAGTGTTGATTGTACACTATGGATGATTGTATGATATGTGAATATATCTCAATAAAAATGAATTAAATAAAAAAATGTTATGTAGTTATTAAAACAATATGTGTATTCTTCCATAAACTTTGTCCCCTTTCTACTTTCCTCTGTCCTGAATTTGGTGTTTGTCATTCTCATGTATGTTTTTACACTTTTACTAAATACATATGTATTTCCAAACATAAATAATGTTGTTTTGCGGTATGTAGTATTGTGCATGTTTTAAAACAAGTTACAAATTTTATCTGTTTCAAGCCAAATCAAGGAGACTCTAAGAAGATGGTTTACATGCAAATAGTTTATTAAGGAGATTTTAGGATTAACACCTGTGGAAGGAACCGGGCGTTGCCACAGGGAGAAATTGGGCTGCAATGCAGTCACAGCAAAGACCTCAGCTAATTCCACAGGGAGCACTGAAGGTGGGGTAGCCCTTCAGAATTGTCTAGAGGTGGAGTGAGGGGCCAGGCCTTCATAGATTCACATGATGGTTATTCAATGCAGGCTGGCCTGGAGCAGGGCTGAGACTTTGGTGAGGAGGGCTTTTTTCAGCTGGGGTCTGTCTGGTTGCCCCTGGGAGATCAAGCCCTTCGGTCCTGAAGAGGGGCCTAAGGAGCACATCTCAGCATTCACTATAGTACCATATCCTGTGTATCATCTGAACTAGCCTCTTTCACTCAATATTGTGTGTTTGAGATTTATTTGTATTACTATTTGGTAGCTCTAGTTCACTCATTTTAATTTTTGTGTAGTGTTCAATTTTATAAATATATTTTAAATACATTTTTATGTTGACAGACATTTAAGTTTTTACAGTTTTTCACTGTTGAAAAAAATGTCACTATTAACATTGTTTTGCGTATCTCAATGCATATATCAGTGTTTATCTGTAGTACATAACTAGAGTGATATTACTGGGTCTTAGGATATGCACTGCTTCCAATTGAGTAATTATAATGAAATTACTCTGTAAAGCGGTGGTTGTACCTTGCTCCATAGCCTCACAAATACTAGTCATTGTCTGACTTTAATTTTGCCAGTTTTTTGGGTATGAAGTGATAATCTCATTATAGTTTTAATTAGAGTTTTATGGAACACTAGTGAGATTGAGACTTTTTTGTCTGTTTACTACCTATTTGTGTATCTTTTGTGAAGTGCATATTTCAATCACTGGCCTATTTTTGTATTGGTTTTTTTTTTTAAGGTTTTTTGTTTTTTAATTGAAGTATATTCCCATACCATACAGTCATCCAAAGTGTAAAACAGTTGTTCACAGTATCATCATATAGTTGTGTCTGCCCTTTAGTCTGATCTACCTCAGTCTCAACCGTCATGTGGTTTCTTTTTCTTGTTGATTTGTAGGCAATCTTTATATAGTCTGGATACCAATTTTTTGGTTGTCAATATATGTTACAAATACTCCCCAGGTTTTGGGCTTGATTGTTGATTTTTTTAAAAGTCTTGTTGAATGAGAGTTTCCTTTTAATGCAGGATTCATCAGTGCATTTCTTACGTGTTTTATTTTAAAAATGCTTCCTTAAGCCTGGGGTTTTATGCAAATTTTCTCCTGTGTTTTCTTCTAAAAGTTTTAAAGTTTTGTTTTTTTCACAGTTTAGCCTGAAATTAATGTAAGACGTAGTTTCACATTGACTGTAGTGTGAAGTATAGATAACGTAATTTTATTTTTTTCATTGACAACTAGTTGTCCTAACACCATATATTTACCAGTTCATCCTTTCTACACAGTACCATTTCAGTCATATCAATATTCGTTTGTTTTGTTTGGAAATGTTTTATTTGATAAAGTGATTTTAACAAAAAAATATATTCCAACTAGATAGATCTGTTTTAGATTCTTAATTTTGTTCTACTGGTCTATTTCTTTTCTTCCTATTGCAAATTCACAGTTTTTTAAATTAGGCCATTATTTCTTTATTTCTTTTTATTTCTTATTGTCTGGTAGATTACGTCTCCTCTCATTGTTCTTATTTAATATTGTCCCTACTTGTTCCAGTTCGGATATATTATGTTCCCCATAAAAGACATGTTCTTTTAATCCAATCTTGTGGGGTATTTGGATTAGGTTTTCTCCATGGAGATGTGACTTACTCAACTGTAGGTGAGACCTTTTCATTAGATTATTTCCATGGAGGTGTGAACCTGCCCATTCAGGGTGGGTCTTAATTAGATCACTGGAATCCTTTAAGAGGAGTCGGAGCCTCAGAGGTGCTAAGAGATGCTTGGAGATGCGAACAGAAAGATGTTTGTAGATGCTAGGCTAAGAGAAGAAGCCCAGAGTTTGCCCCAGAGAGGCTAAGAGAGGACCCCCAGATGCTTAGAGAGAAACGCCCTGGGGGGAAGAAGCAAGGATGTACAGAAGCTGATTAGAAAGGACTCTGGAGACATTTTGGAGAAAGCCATTTTGAAACAACCCAGGAGCAAAGGATTAGGACACCAACCATGTGCTTTCCCAGCTTGACAGAGGTGTTCAGATGCCATCGACCGTTCTTCAGTGACGGTGTCCTCTTGTTGATGCCTTAGTTTGGCACTTTTATGGCCTTAGAACTGTAAATTTGTAACCTAATAAATCTCCTTTATAAAAGCCAATCCATTTCTGGTATTTTGCATAACAGCAGCTCTAGCAAACTATAACACTACTAATGGCCGTTTTCTCTTCCAAGTGCATTTTAGAATTTGTTCCATGAAAAGCTTTCCTTTGATTGAGTTCATGCATTGAATTTATAGATGAAGTTGAAGAGAAGTGACTTCTTTGAGGGCCAGAAGTTTCCTGTCTGTGTCTTCTTAATATCTTTATTTAGGTCTTCTTATTGTACACATAATTGTTTTTTTTTAATTTCAGTTTTATTGGGACATATTCATATACCATACAATTATCCACAGTGTATAATCGGTTGTTCACAGTACCATCATTCATTGTGCATTCATCATCATAATGAATTTTTGAACATTTTCATTACTCAAAAAAAAAAATAAAAATAAAAGTAAAAAAGAACACCTAAAACATCCCACCACCCCCCCATACCACCCTATTTTTCCTTTAATTTTTATCCCTATTTTTCTACTCATCTGTCCATACACTGGATAAAAGCAAGGTTTTTACAATCGCACAGGAACACTGTGTAAACTACATAGTTAAACTGTTGTCTTCAAGAATCAAGGCCACTGGGTCGCAGTTTGACAGTTTCAGGCATTTCCTTCTAGCTATTCCAATGCACTGAAAACTACAAAGGGACATCTGTACCCTCCAGAATGACCTCTCGACTCCATTTGAAATCTCTCAGCCACTGAAACTTTATTTTGTTTCACATGCTTCCCCCTTCTGGTCAAGATTTTCTCAATCCCATGATGCCAGGTCCAGGCTCATCCCCGGAAGTCATGTCCTGCATTGCCAGGGAGATATATACCCCCCTGGGAGTCATGTCTCACATATGGGGGAGGGCAATGAGTTTGCCTGCCAAGTGGGCTTAGAGGGAGAGAGGCAACATCTGAGGAACAAACAGTTCTCTGGGAGAGACTCTTAGGCACAATTATAAGTAGATTTAACCTCTCCTTTACAGTAACAAGCTTCATAAGGGCAAGCCCCAAGATGGAGGGTTTGGCCTACTAAATTGGTAGTCCTCAGTGCTTGTGAGAATATCAGTAATCCCCCAGGTGGAAGTTCAATATTTCTGCATTTTTCCTCAGTTCCTCAGGGGGACCCTGCAAATATGTTCTTATTCTCTGTCCAAATTACTTTGGGATGCATCGGGATTTCACACCTGTACAAACCTACCAGATCTCCCTTCCTATTCAAAGTTCCATGTAATTATGGTGTTTGAATAAACTGACCGTACAAGTTAAATTATTTATTATGCTACAGAAAATATAGATCCCACACCAAATAAACATCTCTTTCCTTGGTCTCACATAGAAGTTGAAGTTTTAAAACACAGTCAATATTGTCCTTAACCCTTCAACCTGACTGGTCTTAGTCCTAACCAGATCCACTTCATTCATATTTCTAATTGAAGTCTGAACCCTTTTTCAGCATTTTAAACAGTTGCTGTATGAGGTAATACTGACATTCATAGCTGCCAAACTCTGGCTCTGAGTCTTAGGTGTCACACAGATACCCAAAGTTCCAGAGACTGGCCAGGTTATACACAAAGAGCTCAGCATCTCAGAATTTAGAGATAACCATTACAAGCCAGGAATAGATGTGACTGCTGTAAGAGCTTACAATCTAGGGACCTTTACAATAAGTGTTCCCCTGATAACCTATGCTCTAAGATTCAGTTCTCAGAGTTTGCATGTTATATTTAGTTCATAGTAGTGAGGCATTATAATATTTGTCTTTTCATTTCTGGCATATTTCACTCAAAATGCTGTCCTTAAGATCCATTCACCTAGTTGCATGTCTCACAACTTTATTCCTTCTTGTAGCTGCTCAATATTCTATTGTATGCATACACCACAATTCATCCTGCTGTTCATCAGTCGATGTGCCCTTAGGCCACCTCCATCCATTGCAAATAGAGAGTGCTGCTGCCCTAAACACCAGTGTGCAAATTCGTGTCCCTGCTCTCAGTTCTTCCAAACATATACCCAATAATGAGGTTGCAGGACCTTATGGCACCCACATACTTAGCTTCTTGTAGAACCACCACACTGTCCTCCAGATAGGCTACACCATTCTACTTCGCCACCAACAGTGAATAGGTACATCCCTCTCTCCATGTTTTCTCCAGCACTTGTAGCTCTCTGTTTATTTTGTTTTCCCTGCAATGTTATGGAGATATATTCACATACTATACAGTCATCCATGGTGCACAATCAATTGTTCACAGTATCATCATGTAGTTCTGCAGTCATCACCACAGTCAGTACTTGGACATATTCATTACTCCAAAAAAATTAAAAAAAAGAATAATAAAAACATAAAAGAAACATAAAATAAAAAGGCCAGACACCACCACCACCACCAAGAATCCTATATCCCTTCCTTATTATATCCCTCTCTTATAGACATTTAGCTTTGATATATTGCCTTTTGAAAATATTTTTACATTTAATGGAAGCATATTATGATGTTACTGTTAATTGTAGACTCTAGTTTGCATTGATTATATTTTTTCCCTAATACCATCCCTTTTTCAACACTTTGCAAGGTTGACATTTATTTGTTCTCCCACATGTAAGTACATTTTTATATTTGTACATTTAGTGACCTTCACTGACCACTCTAGGTTTCACTAAGTTATACAGTCTCAGTCTTTATTGTCTGTCTTTCCTTCTGGTGTCATACATGCCCCTAGCCTTCCTCTTTCAGCATTACTCACAGACATCTTTGTTCAGTGTACTTACAATATTGTGCTACCATCACATAGTGTTGTGCTATAAATTTCTGGATCTATGCCGTCAATCCTGTTGGACATTCTGTACTCCTTCTGCATCGAATGTCCAATCTTTATCCTCTTTCTATATCCTGATAACCTGTGTTCTCAGCTTTAACTCTCTAAAAGTTTGCTCATTAATGTTAGTTCATATTAGTGAGACCATACAGTATTTGTCCTTTTGTTTCTGGCTGAATTCACTCAACATAACGTCCTCAAGTTTCATCCACATTGTTATATGTTCTGTGACTTTGTTCTGTCTTACAGCTGCATAATATTCCATCATGTGTATATACCACAGTTTGTTTATCCACTTGTCCGTTGATTGACACTTGGGCTGTTGCCATCTCTTGGCAATCGTGAATAATGCCACTGTAAACATCGGTTTACAAATGTCCGTTTGTGTCTTAGCTTTCAGTTCCTTTGAGTAATGGAATTGCTGGATCCTATGGCAGTTCTATACTATAGCTTCCTGAGGAACTGCCACACTGCCTTCCAGAGTGGTGACACCATTCTACATTCCCACCAACAGTGAATTAAGTATGCCTCTTTCTCCACATCCTCTCCAGCACTTGTAATTTTCTGTGTTTTTGATAATGGCTGTTCTAGTACATGTGAGATGGTATCTCACTGTGGTTTTGATTTGCATTTCCCTAATAGCCTGTGAAGTTGAGCATCTTTTCTTATGTTTTTGAGCCGTTTGTATTTCCTCTTAAGAAAAGTGTCTGTCCATGTCTTTTGACCATTTTTAAATTGGGTTGTCTTTCTGTTGTTGAGTTGTGGGATCTGTGTATATTCTGGATATTAAACCCTTATCTGATATATGGTTTCCAAATATTGTCTCTCATTGCATAGGCTGCCTTTTTGCTTTTCTGATAAAGTCCTTTGATGTGCAGAAGTGTTTAATTTGGGGGAGATCCCATTTATGTATTCTTTCATTGCTCACGCTTTGGGTGTAAGGTGTAGGAAACCAAATCCTATCACAAGATCTCTTGAGATATTCCCCTACATTTTCTTCTAAAAGTCTTATGGTCTTAGCACTGATGTTTAGGTCTTTGATCCATTTTGAGTTAATTTTTGTATAAGGTGTGAGATGGAAGTCCTCTTTCATTCTTTTGGATGTGGATATCCAGTTCTCAAAAAAACACATAATTGTTATAACTTACTTTCTTACTAAATACTGACATTTGTGTGTGTTAATAAATATATTTCTTCATAAACAATTGAATGATTATAACCACTCATATCTTGGCTAGACAGTAATGCAACCATGCCCCTGTGACATTTAGATTAATATATTTTCATAATGATTATTCTTGAACACACATAAGATATTTTATATAAATATTTACTTGGGATGTATTCAGGTGTAATATATGAGAAAAATTTCTGAGTTAATTTTTTCCCACATAGTTAGCTTTTGAATACTTCATCCTTTTGGTGTGATTTATTTACTTCATCATTTATGTTCTACTACTGTATAACCATAATATGCCTGCAGATAGCAGACACTTGATAAATGTTTGAATAAGTGAATTAATTTTTAATATTTGTTTTGCTTTCTGATGTTTCTTGTCCATTGATCTATCTGTCTATGTAGATCTACCATCACACAGTTTTAATTTTCAGAATTTTATAATACATTTTTATATCTGGTGGAATAAGTCCAACTTCACTATCAAAATTATTATTCTTGTTCAGGATTTTCTGTTTTAGAGTTCTTTCAAATGAACTTTAAAGTAAGTTGGGCAAGTTTCCTCTAAAACTGTCATGATTTTGGTTGTTAATTTTCTGAAAAATTGTAAAGGCACACTTTAGCGTTTTGTTTCTGGCCTAATGAGGGGTGCACATTCATCTATTTCCTAAATTCTAGAACTTTTTTCGCTAGAGCAGATAAATATCCGGATTTCCTTTTGAATTAGAATTCAAAGCAATTAAGGAAATCCATTGCAGCAAACCGAATCATACCAAATGTTTATCCTCTAAAGACAAAATGTTTTTCTGTATTGAGCTGCACTTCAAAGGCTTTGCCTCCTTCTTACAAAACCTGGCTTGCATGGTACCACGTGTTCCCTGGTTGGGCTGATTCTTGAAAACAGATAATTTGTGTGCTATTTGGTTGAAGAAGCCTTTTTTATTTTTTTGTATGGATTACTTTGTCTCAAATCTTAAAGGAATTCTGTGCACCTGCTTCTCTGACTTACCTTTTTTATGGTAAAAAGGGTAACAGAGTCTGTTGGGTATGTGAGAGAAGTCTGCATAAGTCTTTCTCACACCTGCTTGGATTCCGGCCATGGTATTTGCTTCATGAAGTATGAAGACTGGCTTGTAATGTGTTTTCACAGAAAACTGATGGCTCCAGGCCAACTTGTTCAGCCTTTGTCTTTTTTCTTGCATAAAATTGCCTATTTTTCACTTCATATGGAAGTTTTAGGCACACTTCTTTGTTCTTGTCACATGCACGCCATCTGGGGTCTCTTGGCATTTTAGGCAGGTTCTCAAATTGGCCGACATGTAATGTTGGTCAGCATAGAGAATGATTAGGGGGATCCCAGCCTATGTTTGTTCTTGTTGGTGTAACCAATGCTGTAGCCCACACCTGAAGTATCATATATTGGTGATTTGGACTCAGTTAAAAAAAAATTTAAATAAACTTTATTTTAGAATAGTTTTAGATTTGCTCAAAATTTGCAAAGATAGAGCAGAGAGTTCCTGTACATCTCTGTTTCCTCATTGCTAACTCTTAACATTACTGTTAGATTTGTCACAACCGAGGAACAAACAATGGTACATTACTATTAATTAAATTTCACACTTTATTCACATTTCACTAGTTTTTTCCTAATGTGCTTTTTCCATTCCAGGATCCCACCCAAGATACCACATTACATTTAGTTGTCATGTCTCCTTAACTTCCTCTGATCTGTGACATTTTCTCAGACTTTCCCTGTTTTTGATGACCTTGTCAGTTTTGAGCTGTCCTGGTCAGGTTTTTTATAGAGTGTTCCTCAATTTGGATTTTTCTGATGTTTTTTCTCATAAATAGACTGAGGTTATGGATTTGGGGAAGGAAAACCGCAGAGGCAATGTGTCATTCTCATCACATCATATCAAGGAAGCAGTATCAAACATGGCTTATCACCGATGATGTTGACCTTAATCAGCTGTCCAGGATGGTGTTTGACAGGTTTCTCCTCTGTAAATGTATTGCTCTTCCCATCCCTGAATTTATTGCCCCTCCCATCCTTTCATACTATACTCTTTGCAAGCAAGTCACTAAGCGCAGTGTAGGCTCATTTTAAAGTTTTGTTAATAGTTTTATCAGTCTGTAAGTTGTTATATTTTAAGCCATACCCAAATTTTTTTGTGCCACAAATGTACAAATTTTATGTTTAAAGCCTTAAGAATAAATATAACTAACCTAGACCTAAGAAGGATTTGAAATAGTAGCTGGGTTGAGTCTTTCTTCCTCTTCATGTGATTGATTTATTAATTTTATTTTTTAGTCTTCATACTATGTAAACTCCATCCTTGTGTGACATTGACTAATCTGTTCTGTTCATATGGTTGCACAGCTTGCACTTTTATTCTTTTAGTGTACGAAAACTTCAGTTTTTCTTAATTGTTGGGGAATAAAGTTTTAGCATAGGAACATTTTAACAGTTCTGAAGCTGTTTGAAGTAAAACACCAAAATACATTTATTCTAATTAATTTGATGGTGATCTTTCTACATATAAAATTATAAACATTTATAATAGGTGTTCTCTGACACCTATTCTGACATCACAATAAGCGTTTTAGCCTTCCACACACCTTCTCTACCTGTGAAACTGCTTAACCTTCACTTGGGGGTTCAGATTACAGATTGTTATTTGTGTATTACTTGTGAGGTGAAATTTTGAATTAATTTGATTTTTTTTGTCTGATTACTCTTTTCCATTCAACTTAACTGAGTATTTACATTTTCATTTCAATCCCATATTTAAATATTAAGTGCTTTTGGAGAACTTAACTATTTCAGAAAACTCTGTGATAAATTCTGCAATGCCAAAAATGACCACTTTTGCAAATCCACTTTAGCAGACATTTGGTTTCATTAAGGTGGACTGGTCAAAGTGTCTTCAGTGCATTAGAACTTCGTATTCTTTCTTTTTTATTTGTGCTATTGTGAACTTATTTATGAAATTGTTTTGAGTGTGTAAGGGTATTTTGCCTTTAAGACAGTCTTAGAATCCAGTACTAGGGGAAAAAGTTAAAAAAATACATTTTAAGAGATCTTTTTGCTCACTTCATGGTCACTTGGTATGACACCTCAAAAAAGAATACTGTTTTTCATCAACCATAGGGGAAATCCTTTCCATAGCCCCTCAGTTCTACTTTCAGTCAGTCAAAAGATTCTTAAATTCATGTGGGGAATTCCCATGTGTTCTGTAATGAGTCTCTTTTAAAGTTTTTATATATGTGTAATAGAGTGTAGGATATCATTGCATATGTCATATCAATATAAAATATAGTTGTGTGAGGGCTTCTCAGTGTACCATTACTTCGTTTTAATTTTATTCATTCTTTTTTCTAAGTACAGATGTGCAAGAGTGAAAAAGGCTGACCACTATAAAGTGAAATATAAAAAATTAATTGATCTTAGATAGGTTAAAGGTGTTTTTATATGATAAGACCTTGAATATATACTGGATCTTTTTTCTGCAGCAAGTAAAGAAAACTCTATAGAGTTTTGGATTAGGATGTAGATTCTCCCTTAGGGGCATTCACTGATGCTGCTGCCTTCACTACACTCACTGTTCCCTCTCTGGGTAGCTGCAGGCTCTCCCATCCTCTGTGCTAAGGAACCAGGACATACATATTTCTACTCAGATCTGGCAGGCTTCCTACAAGTTAATGTTTAGGCTAATTCCTGAGTCTTAAAGTGATCTTCAAAAAGGTAGTAAATGTTGCAACTTTTTTTTTCAGGAGTAGGGGAAGATTATACTAGGGTAAAGAGCCTTGATATATTCTTATGTGTTATCAGTAAACTGTATCTGTGTGGACCACTTACTCTGTGTCCTGTACTTTACTGAGCTTTTATAAGAGAAAACCATGACTTCTCTAGGGATAGTGTCATATATATCAGTTTCTCTGTCCTCACAGAACGTGTGAAAAACCCCAGCAGTAGACAAGAGTCCACCATGAATTCTACCACTCTGTAAGCACACTTGCAAAATGTTCGAAATGGAAGTTGTATTAAATGAAGAACACTAGTACTGGTACACAGAAAGCAAAGTTCCTTGGGCATTCTTTTTGCCTTATCCTCCAGCACCATGTCCAGTCCTTAGTGGAAGTCTCTTTACTGGGAGTGCTCTTGGAGATTTGAAGGATGGGGCAAGTGTGTGTGTGTGTGTGTGTGTGTGTGTGTGTGTCTGTGTAAGTCAGAGGGAGAGACTTTTTTTTTTTTTTTTTTTTTTTAAGAATTTTAAGGCATTTGAAAGAGTTCCTCCCCCACAACAAAGCAACAAACAGCAACAGTAAAAAAGAGTTTTTCCTGAATTTTCCTAGTTCACTCTCAGGTCTTTACATTCATGATGTAAACGTGATATTTGCACGAAGAAAATGTATTTTTATGTTCTTGCGCCAAGAAGATCCGTATCTGTTAAGGGTGCTTTAAAAATTGCTATCTGTATTTTATTTCCTCCCTTTTAATTTCATTTCTCTAAAATCCTGTAGTTTACCTCTGATTCGAAAATTTCAACAAATTTTAGATCTCTAAACATTGCTTCCTTTCCTGGCATGTCTGTGCTTTTTTTAGTGGGGTTGAGGTCTCCTAGTGCCTGCTCTGTACAGGGCCTTGAGGATAGCAGTGCTTGGGTTGCCCTTGTGGATTCCAGTTCCACCTTAGTCCAGAGGCTAGCTTTTAAGCCAGACTTCATTGCAGCAATGTTTTCTAAGCCACATAATAATTATCTCTTTCAGTAAATTTTTTTCAGCTTTGTCTGTCTCCTTCACACTAAATTGCAGAAAGAAGTCTTAATCTCAGGTTACCCCATCTGATTTTGATTTGATCTGAAACTCAGAGCATCTATAAGAGGATGGCACAGGGGATGTAACACCTTTGCCTGAAAGGTCCACTCCTCCACTAGGCTATTAGCATTCATTCATTTAACAAACCTCTCTTATTCACTTGTTTTGAGCCAGACTGTGATGGTTCAGGTGATACCAAAATAAAAAGGCCCAGTGCCCACTGCTTCAGTAATCTTCCAGTCTAGTGAGATACAGTGTGAGGCAGTAACAGCTGTGATATGGAAGCATGGAAGGACCCACAATCCAAACATTCACCACAAGTTGTGCCAGAGGGACTGACATATGTCTAGGTTTTGGAGAATGGATAGAATTAAATTGAGAGAAGATATGGGGTTTTGATAAGGCGAAGGAGCAGAGGGTGAGAGGGAAGTATCAGGCTTTGGTGTGGGTGCTCCATGGGGGAGATTGCTGTGTATTTAAAGGCCTGTAGAGGCTACAGAGTAAGGAGCATGCTGAGAACTACAGGCAGTTAGGACCTGCTTTAGGTTAGGGTTCACGCTTTTCATTCAGTTTAGTTATGAGCAAATGCCAACATTTTATTACAGTTTGCAAGACAAGGGAAAAGGCCTCTGGTAAGCCTATTCAAAGATTCATTCTTAGTAGGGCCATGTTATAGGAGGAAAGAATGATTAAATCATCATTAAAAAGAATGTCTGGTTAAAGATCTTTAGATTCTAACTTCTAGCTAATAGTCAACTTCATGGATACTATGAGTTTCCCAGAACAAGACTTAATCCTCAAATTCGTTATAAAATGGCTCAGGCATCTTACCTGGAACGCTGTTGATTTCTTCCCAGTAGGATGTTGTGAATTACGTAGTAGGCAACCTGTTTCAAACTAAGTTTGGGGCAATTTTTCTTTTATAGATTCGAGGTCCCGGTGGAACAGAGTCCAGTTACCAGGCAGCTGCTCGGTAAAGCACTTTCTAAACTAAGCTGAAGTCAGTTTGGAATTTTTTCCTGAGGGCAGTAGGGAGACACGGAGGGAATTTAAATAGGAAGAAAGCGCCAGTGGTCAGTGTGGGGAGTGGATTGACTGCAGTGTGAGACTAGGGCAGCAGGTATAGTAGCAGGGATAGCAGAATATTTTAATTACCCATGGAAGAAATGATGAGGTACTTGAGTTCATGTCTGTCTTCCTTTGCCCCCTCTTCCCCAAACTCTCCCACCTGGAGCATCTCTGAGATAGAAGCAGAACTGAGGGTGGGGATTGGAGGTACAAATTAGTAATTGCTTTCTCTCCAGAACGGGTGGTTTTAAAATTTTTTATTTAAGTAATATGTTGACATGATGCGTGTTAAGATATTGATGAAAAGATGTTAGAGGAAGCAACCTGACATTGAGATAAGAGACTCTGAGAAAGTACTCAACGCCCTTTCTGATGGGTCTACCCTGCTTCCAACCACTGGGCCTAGTTGTCCCACCTGCGTGGTCACAACTCTGCCCCCAGCCACCACTTCAAACCAGATACAGTTTTAGATCATCGGATCATCAGACCTTGGCCTTGACAATGATGCTATTCTCAATATCCCGCTCTAATTTGCTGGAATTATGTAAGATTCTACCCTTTCTCAGAGGTCTGCAGGTTGAACCTACTTCAGCTAACTTCAGTGTATGTCCTATGGTTAAGAGAGAACCTTCAGAGATGCCCTTACCCTTAGTTGCATATATGTTGGTGTATAGTGATCGATATCATTTTCTTGGCATAAAGCTATATAAATCTTCTGTGTTTTCTTGTCTCTGTTTAATGATATGTAGTAATATCCTGAGCAGAGGTGTAGCCAGATTGAAAGAAATGGGAGGTGGGTCTAGTGGTGGAATCTGCAGCAGTTGAGAAGGCACGCTTCTGTATTCTCTTTTGAGGTCTTCATGATCTTGCTTTTCATTGTCTTCTCTGTTGTCTTTTATCATAATGTTCAACCACTATCATGTCAACATATTGCCATAAAAATAGCACTCCACAATTACTTTCTAATAGGTCTGTTTGGAGAATATGCATTTCTTTTTTAAATTTGTTGTGAATAAGGATTTGGTCTCTTTGACTTTTAATCCTACTAGAAACCATTTTCAAAATAAATACTTATTCACCTCTTGTTTTTTATAATGTCTTCCCAGGTTGCAAAAATATCTGACTCAGAGAATGCAGGAGGACTTACCTTATGGGAGCAAAGTTAGTCATACCTGCAAGCTTAGAACTGAAAATTTGAGTCTCTTCATTCAATCAGGATGTTTCCTAGGCAACCACTTATGTAATAATTAAAAGATGAGGAACTAAGAGGTATGTACTTGGAAATGTTAATATTCAAATGAAATCTTTGTTACATTAAGATCTCTGTTTGCATTTTTTTTCATTTAAAATAAGTAAATTTAAAAATCCAGTACTTAATTATAGATAGAACACATACACTTTTATTAAGGTGTGTGTATGTATGTGTGTTTGTGTGTGTGTGTTCTGCTTTGTCTTTTTACTACTTTCTCTGAAGGAAAGTTTTAATCTTTTTTTTGTTGTTGGTTTATTTGGAAAAGCAAAAGTGAATTTATTGCTTGAAGTGAGTGCATTTAGCCATGAAGTTATTTGGGAAAGCATATATATATATATTTTTTTTGTGTGTGCCTGTATCTGAGTTCATTATCATTGGTAGAATCTCCAGTATGTGGAGAAAGTTACTAATCATATATTTCTTCTTTCTTTGTTCATCCTTGAATTTATATTTACCCAAATGCTTTAGTTGCTTCAGACTGCCTTAGATTGTACTGGTATTTACTGCTCTTTGGAGGCTCAGGAGAAAGTATAGAAACACTTGAATTGGAATCCCATGAGTAGGAATGATGGCCTCTGTAAATAGACATGGCCTCAGTTTGCTGAGATTTTCCTCTAACTCTTCACTTTCATCCTTTTATTTAGGGTTTTGCTTGGTTGACCTTTAGGATATGATAATCATTTCTCTTCCTCTATGAAACACTAATACTTCCTGATTTTATTTAACCTGAACTTTCATTAAATTCCATTTTGATGAATTAAAGTGCTTTTTTCCCCTGTACTAGTGAAAGAGGAAAGTCTTACTAGTTATGCAACAGACTCATTTTCAACAGCTTTAGAAATAATAAATATCTGCGAAGAACCAGCATATTGAAAGATTGGCAGTGCTAATTTTGAATAGGGCTATGTAATGATCCTAGATCAGGTGTTCTATAGAATTATTAAATACAAGATGGGATATAGAAAATGGCTATTTCCTACTAGAAAATGAGAAGCTCCACCTCCGCACTCTGAGCATCTGTAGACTGTAGCAACAATGAGTTTATAGCTACGGTAATTTTAAATTGCTTTTGGATGTCCCTGTTGATTCCCTCTATTGCCAACAACTTCGAGGCTCTCCTACACTATAAATGTGGCAAAGTAAGTAAGTGAACTTTGTTGTGATGATTTTTCTCCCTTCCTAGATAGCTAGATCTATGGAAGGATTTATGATAGCAAATCCTAGTCTAAAGCCAAACCTCGGGGCTTTTTTTTTCTAATTGCAAAAATGAAACTTTTCTAATTCTTAATATCAAAATGCATGTAAATGTACTTAACTTTAAGAAGCCCAATTTTTGATACTGTCTTTTCATTGGTATTGATGGTACGGTTCTCTTTTAATTTTAACTTGTTTCATTGAAATTAGATATTTGAAATATATTTTGTCAGTCTGTACTTTGTGAACTGCCTGAAAATATTTTTTAGACAAGGTAGGCTATACATAAGTTGATACTTTTGGTTTAATATTTATAATACCTACATTTGTTAGTGGGATAAAGATGGATTAATTTGTTCATTTTTTTCCCCATTCACTGTCTCCTGTTTGCTAGTCCCTGTATGAGGCACTGAGGATACTGAGATTAAGTCCTTGTCCCTATTTAGAAGGGGCTAACAAGTCCAAAAGGAGAGGCATGCCTTTGTCACGTTACCTTTAACGATGATTGTTCATAGCTGTGTTGCACTGAACAGTACTGCCTTACAGTGAGATTATGTAACTAGAGTCTCAGTACAGACATTATTAGTCTTTTATTATATTGGAATTATACGTTTAGATGTTTCTCTCCCATGATCACTAGATGGGCACTGCTGTGTCATTCTCATAGCCTCCAAATCCCCAAATGCCCAGCTCTGGAACTAAACAATTGATAAATCAATAAATAATGTATACTAAATGTTCATATTTTTATGTGAAAGCCAACCGAAGAGATAAAGCAAAAGGAGAGACGAGGAAAAATATATGAGGAGAAGTGAAACAAAGATGAGCAGAGGCAGCAGGTGGGAGCGGTGGTACTTAAAAGGAGCAGAAGAGTGGGTAGCAACCCCCAATAGCAGAAAAGAGAATCAGCAACACAGAGGCATAAAACAGAACAGATCTGAGGTTTATTTGCAGGAGAAGAGGGGATCAAACTGTTGCCTCATTGCATCTCAGTAATCCATGAAAGCACTGGTGATCCATGCTTTCCAGAACCTGGAGAATTGGGGACCTGTTGGGAGAAGGGGCCGTTGGCATCCCTGCAGATAGCTGGGAAAAGCTAGTTTATTGAGGCAATCCAGAGGGAGCTTCTGGGATCACTTAAGGCAATTCTGCTTAATGCAGCATAGCTATGAACAGTCATGGTTAAAGGGTAATATGTGAAGTGTCATTTCCAGCTTTGCATACCTTAGGTCTGATACCTCCAATTCTTTTGTTGGCGGTATCAAGAGATTAAATAGATAACAATAAATCATGAATGCATTCTTTCAAATTGAAATTTGTAATAACCTGAGGTCCTGTGACTTGGCCACTTCTCTGCTCAGTTAAAAATGCCATTGTTCCAACTGTTCAAGGACTAGATTTCAGAAACATAATAATAACCTTTCTAGAGTACCTAGTGAGCTGAGTGGGTGGAGTGGAGACAAATGCATAAAGGAAGAAGTCATTAATTCCAACCTGCCTTCCATTCTTGCTCCTTCCCTTCCTATTTGTTTGTTTAACGAGCTATACATGTCCGTTGTAAAAAAATAAATAAGTGGATCCAAAGCATATGATGTTATGTAAAGTCTAGTATTTTTTTCCCTTCAAATACAATCCCTCTGAGGAAGCTGTTTTAAGAGTTTAAGGTTTTATCCTTCTAGATCTGCACTAACTAAAGGTAGCCATTAGCCACTTTTGGCTATTTAAATTTAAATTAATGAAAATTAAATACAATTAAAAATTCAATTCCTCACTCATACTAGCCATATTTCAAGTGCTCTGTAGCCACATACGGCTAGTGGCTGCCTTATTGGACAGTACAGATAAAGAATATTTCCATCATCACAGAAAGTTCTGTTGAACAGTGCTGTTCTAGATGCTTTTATTTATATACAAACATGTATGTATGTATGTATGCAATTGGCAAAAAATAGTACATACTGCTCTGCAATTTGTTATTTTTCACCTAACACAGAAACTTTTAATTTAGTGTGATCCACATGCAACATCATGCCAGGAAAAATGTTAGAGTGTGTAATCCAAACACACTGTTTTAGTAATTAAAAATATTTTAATTTCATATTTTACAGGTGAAATTGCAACATGGAAGCTTTAATGCTTGTTTTAACTTTAAATAGTTGTTTTTTTGGAAATAGTCCACTCTGCCTTGGGTTTATTAAGAAATAGGTATGTAGTTTGAGCTTAATCTACTGTGATTACTGTGTATACCCAAACATACACATTTCCTGTTAGTTCCTCTGTCTTATGACAGGGATTGTTATCTTTTTCTGTCTATCCACTCTTCAGTGGACTTAAACTGTTCAAAATGGTAGCCACTATGCACGTGTGGCTATTAAAATTAAATTAAATTAAATTAAAAATTTCTCAGTTGCACTGGACAGATTTCAGGTGCTCAGCAGCCACATGGGACTGTTGGCTGCCATGTTAGGCAGTGTGGAGATGGACCATTTTCATTATTGCAGAGAATTCTATTGATAGTGCTTCACTAGAGACTTCTCTTCAAACACATTTCTCAAGAAATGCAGTGATGTTTCCACAGGTAAGAGATGGGGAAAATGATGACTCCCCCAAGAGGACGTACCAGAACATCCAGGAGTGGATGGAGGGCTTGTACTTTCATGTCCTTCCAACTCAAGGTTGTGATCGTTTCTTCTGAAGGCACATGTGTTCCAACCATCTGTTGAGAATTAGCATTCTATAACTTAATTGTAGGAAAGAAAATTGGTACTGATAGCTTTTCAGGCTTAGAATATTACATGGTGATGGACACATATGTACCTATATATAATAGTAAATGTTGCCGTTCAATTTAGAACAGACAAGAGTTTAGTGTAATGGTAGTTACAGTGAGTGCTGACCAAAAAGTAAATTTAAGCTTTTAAAAATGACCCAAGAATACAATATTGGAAATACATCCTTGTGTGCAAAATAGGATTATTTATGCTGCCATTTATGTTAGAAAATATATAATCCAGGAGGATTCATAAGAAACTATAAGAATGGTTCCCTCTGGGATGGGAAACTGTTTAAGAGGTAGAAGAGAGACTTGCATTTCACTGTATATCCCTTTCTTTGTGTACCTTTTAAATTAGATACTTTTTTTCACTTTAGTAAAATTATCAATAATAAAATAATGAAGGAAAAAATAAAGCACATTCTTAAAATGTGCAGGATGCAGAATAGATTGTTCAGGAAGAAAGGGTCACTTAGGATGGTAATAATTATAAAGTTGAATAACAGCAGAGAGTGGGCCAAGGCTTGTTGTGGCTATCAGATGAACTCTCATGAGGCCCCCTGGCATCCCAAGACCCAGGGTTGGCACAGGCTGGTTATTGTGGAGTACTTAAAGCTATTTAAAATCATTTTTCTTGTCTGTAATTTATTATGTCTTAGAAGAAAAATACTCCTAGTACTGAATTACTTTTTCATTCAACCCTTAATGTTTGTGGTACACAGCTTTGGAAATGCTGATTTAAATTCTGGGAAATAATTAGCCCAGAAAGATGAGGTTGAAAAGAAATTGTTCTAGGTCTAGGACACTCTGCTTCAGCAACAGTCTTTTAAGAAAATGGATTCTGGTGGTAATTGAGTTTAATTTGAATAGTGATGTAACCATTCAGCACACGCCACCCACCTGCGAGTCACAGGTGCACCAACTGTGGACTCAGTAGTCCCCTCTGTCCCTTCTCTTTCTACTCCCCCACTCTGTGCTTACAACTGCATCAGTTACCAAGAGGGGTGGGTGGGTCCAGCAGTGTGGGAGTTGTGGACAGTGGGGACAGAGCTGCTTTCTTCCACTATTAAGTTTCTGTATTTCAGCCTCCAGGAGCCCATGACATCAAAAATGGAGTGCCCATATAGTAAAAGTGAAGTATTAATTTCTGAAAATGGGACCCTTTAAGTCAGCAAAGTTATTTTTTCCCATTAAAGCAAGTTGCTAGGGACTTTACTTTGTTAGTAAATAAAACTAAGGGGATTCTGACTAGTTAGGGAAAAATTATGTGCTAATGTGCAAATCTTAAGAAAATCTTGTTGGTTAGAGAACTTCACTTTAAGGAAGGGGTTCCCAAAGGCAAAGGTCATTTTCAGAATATTTAACAATCATGACGGTATGGGGTTACCAGCCATTCAGAATGGATGCCAGCTTTAACTAACTGTTATGTGCAGGCTGAATGTTACTGCTGCCTAAATGTAAAGCCATTTGAGACGGGAGATGAGCCATTGTTGGGTTTTGTAGCAGAGCCTGCTGGTTGTCTCCCAGTACCCATACTCTCCTCTTTATATAACAACAGGAGCCCTACTTCATAGCTGGGGCTCTTGACAGCTTTATGGTGGTGTGACTAAATTCTGATTAATGGGAGGTAAATTATTATATGGTCCCTTCTGGGAACTTTCCTTAAGAGGCAATATGTATCTCTCCTTGCCTTTCCTTTCTCATTCTGCTGTCTGAAATGGAGAATGCTGCCATTTTGGACCATGTTGTTGAGGTCACACGTGGTAGAGCAACAAAAGAGATGGAGGTCATCTGGGCCTTCCTGGACTTTTACCTGAGAAAGAGTGAAAGTTCTTTTGTTTAAGCTGCTGATGATATGGGTTTCCTGTCACCCTCAGCCAAACCTAACTCTAACTAATGTAGGTTCCAAATTTTCTAGGCGAGCTCAGTTTTTTTCTTACGTAAAACTCTAAATTCCATAAGCCTAGGTATTCTTGTTCCCATTTAATGGAATAGGAGCCAGAAGTTAAAGAAAAATTAACCTATTGCCCAAATATATCCTGTTTACTTAGTACCAGCATTTAATTCTATGTCTGATCATTCTGACTTCACATCTCCAAAAGCCTGATTCTTGCTTTAGAAATTAATATAAAGCAGAGAGAGAAATATGCCACACATGGTTTTGTAACATTCGAGCTTTGGCAGAGCCCCAATTTTGTGGATTTTTTTTTTCAAAGATGCCGAGTTTTTCAGAGAAATTCATTTGTGGCTTTTCGAAAGTGACAAATATGTTAACTGTTTTTAAGTTCAGAATACTTATCAGAAGAACTTAAAAAAATTTTTTTTCAAAGAAACCTGCCTTGTTTCTCCAGTTTCCAGTATTTGCTTACTTGTCATTTGCTAATTAGGACATTTCTATGAGAATAGAACAGCTTGAAGAGAGACTTCGTGATTTTTTTTTCTTAGTTCTAGCTTGGAGTTTTCTAGAAATGTTATTATGCAACAACTCTCAAACGTTCTGCATCCTCATCACATGATAATGTAGAAATTGGGAGCAGCCTCTGCAGCCAACATTTCTGTAAAATTGAGACATAGGAGAACAGAACTGAGATAGCTGCCTGCTGTGCTGCTGTATTGGAGGTGGGGGAGATGGAAGGGAAGACTGGAGTTTGAGGCCTTGAGGGCAGGTGGTGCCCTGCGGGTCTGCGGAGGCAGGTAAACTGGGTCCAGAGCAAACAACTAGTTGGCAGCAGAACCTATAGTTGAGACAGGGATCTTGATCTGTAGCCAGGGCTCCTTTTGGTGGTCCCCTGAGTGACCCTTCAGATCCATTCATGTTTGACATACTAAATTGGTTAGTTCAGCATTCTCCAAGTGTATTCCTGGAAACACTGGATCTGCAGGATTTGTTGTATTTTAAAAAAAGGATTCCGTGGTCAAATAAGATAGGTAAAATGGTCTCCTGGAAATTTACAATGTATACTTAGCATTTTAAAAGTTTAAGACATCGTGAAATCTCTTTAATTTTAACCCCATTTCTGAAACTTATTTGAAAATAGAAATAGACACTCTTTTTTTTAACAGCCTATAGAACTACTTCATGATTCTCTAATAAGCAGTTAAAATGGTTTTGGAAATTGCAGTTTGAATAGGTTAAGTTTCTGAGAAAATGCAAGATTGGAATCTAAAGGCATGGTACTTTTCTTGGTGTCCTATTTTCTCTTACTTGCCAGTCTATATTCTCTAAAGTTTACTTCATCTTTGTCTGTGTTTACTTCACAGAAGAAAAGCTTTTAACATTTGATAGCCCGTTTGAGGTCATCTGATTCTGTTCCTTCCCTTCATTTGCTTGCTGAAGAAACAAAGACTTAGAATTCTAAGTTAAGTCACTTTCCAAAGGCCAAAGAACTTATCAGTGGAGATGCTGAGGCAAAGGTCTATGTAATGTGCCATTAATTGATTAGTAGTGGAAATTACTTGAGTCATTTCCTTATTTTAAGAATTTCTTAGTGGTATCTCCAGATTGGGATAGGAAAAGAGCAAAAAAAAAAAAAAATGTTTTGATACCCTGCTAGACTTGGGTTGGATAAATGAACAAAAAAGGAAGTGCCTGAAATATAGGTATAGATGGTGCTTAATAGAAGAAGGTACTGCAGAGGAAAGCAAGAATCCAGATCTGGAGTGTTGTTCTGAAAAATTAACTTATTTGTGTGGATAAGAATGACGTAAAATAAGCTCTGCAAGAGAATGCAGAAAGGGAGTTACTGCAGGGTGACTCCTAAGCAATGAGCAAATTAACAACTAAACAGACAGTGTTTCAGCCATTGCTATATTTACATGGTGGCAGTAGCCTTGAGCTCATGAGCCAGTGCTCATTAGCTGCCAGGGTTAACACTTCTCTGGTTTGTTTGTTTATTTGTTTATTTACTTATTTATCTAATTGTAGAATATAACATATATACATAAAAGTGACAACAGCTTTCCAAGTGCAATTTAACAAGTAGTTAGCAATTTCAAAGAATATTATAGGTTACAATTCCACAGTTTCAGTTATTTCCTTATTGTGAAATATAACATATATACAAAAAGATAATATCTTTCAAAGTATGATTTAACAAGTAGATATATAGGAAATTTCCAAAGTTATTATGAATTATAGTACCATAGTTTCAGTTATTTCTTTATTGTGAAATACAACATATATACAAAAAGGTATAGCTTTCAAATTACCATTTAACAAGTAGCTGTAGAACAAATTTCAAAGGATGCTATGGCTTACAGTTCCACCATTTCAGTTCTTTCCTTCTAACTATTCGAATACCCTAGCAACTAAGAAAAAGAAAATTATATAAATATTCAGTATTTATAATCCTTTGTTAAATTCTGACTTGTCTGTTGCTACCCCTTCCTCTTGTTTAATCACCTTCCTGATCTTCAGGGATGTCTAGGCAGTGACCACCCTAACCTGTTCATGTTAAAAAGGAGTGTCAACTTTATGAGCAAAGGGGAAACATCTAGTTTATGTTCTTGAAGAGGCTATTGCCTCTGGGTTTTGGGACTTAGCTGGCATAGAAGCACTCTGAAGGATCTAAGTTTCTGATGAATCAACTTAGTGAGTGAAACCTTTATAGAGTCTCAGATAGGGATCCGGGCACTCTTTAAGGTTTTCGGGACCACTGTTGACTTGGGCCTGTCATATTGCGGTCATTTGGCATATCTAGGTGAGGCTTGCCTAGGAGTAACCTCCAGGACCACCTCCTGACTCTATTTGAATTCTCTTAGTCACTAAAACCTTATTTTGTTGCCTTTCTTTTCCCCCTTTTGGTCAAAAAGCATTCTCAATCCCTTGGTGCCAGAGTCAGGCTCCTTCACGGAACCCATGTTCCACATCAGTAGGAAGGCTCATTCATCTTGTGGGTCCTGTCCCACGTCGGGGAGGGTGATGAATTTATTTGCAGAGTTAGGCTTAGAGAGAGAAAGTCCACATTTGAGCAACTAAAGAGGTTCTCTGGAGGTGACTCCTAGGCATAATTACTGGTGAGCTTAGCCTCCTCTCTAGCCATTAGTTTCACCCGAGCAAGCCTCAGGATCGAGGGCTTGACTTATAAAGTAGGGGGTTCTTAAGTTCATGTAGCATATGTTATATCCACGATTATCCATCCGTATCTCACATTATCATCACTTAGTTGTACACTCCTCATCACTCCATTTTAAACAATTCTCATGACCAACATATCTCATAGCTCTTGTCAACCCTTAATTATTTGTCCCTAGAATTTGTGTAATACTGGTATGGTATTCCTATTAATTATAGTCCCTAGTAAGCAATATGTATATTTTCCCCATATACGCTTCTCTTGTCAACTCTATGCTAGTGTCATACCTTAGAAGTACATCATGCAAGGTCCTATCTGTATTTGTGGTGCTAATCTGTGGCCCTTAAACAACCCCTTTCATTCCTATTTGCCTTCAATACAGCTTTGATACTTATAATCTCATTAACAAACAAAGGTCACCCCTATCTATTACCGTACCTTTGAATTCACCATCATTAACATATCTGAACATAATAGATTATCATTCCCCCTCACTAGCTACTATCTATCACTAGGTCTCCAATATTCTGTATTACAAGACAATGATTTTAGATTGTTCAGATAGTTCATTGAAGTGGTAACATACAATATCTCTCCTTTTGTGTCTGAGTTATTTCACTCAATTATTTCTTCAAGGTGCATCCATGTTGCTGTATGTCTCAGGACCTTGTTGCTTCTTACTGCTGCATAGTATTCGATCGTATGTATATACCACTTTGTTTATCCACTGGTCTGTTGAAGGACACTTGAATTGTTTCCATCTCTTGGCAATTGTGAACAATGCCGCTGTGAACATCGGTGTACAAATGTCTGTCTGTGTCACTGCTTTCAAATGTTCTGGATATGTACTGAGAAGTGGAATTGCCAGATCATAGGGTAATTTCAATATCTAGTTTTTTGAGAAACTGCCATACTGTCTTCCAGAGTGGCTGTACCATTATATAGTCCCACTAGCAATGAATAAGAGTTCCAATTTGTCCACATCCTTGCCAGCATTTGTAGTTTCCTGTTTGTTTGATGGCACCCATTCTTATTGATGTGAGATGATATCTCGTTGTGGTCTTGATTTGCATGTCACTAATAGCTAGTGAAGATGAACCTTTTTTTCATGTGTTTTTTAGCCATTTGTATTTCCTCTTCAGAGAAATGTCTTTTAATATCTTTTCCCCGTTTTATAATTGGACTGTTTGTACTATGGTGGTTGAGTTGTAGGATTTCTTTATATATTCAAGATAATCAGTTTCTTATCAGACACATATTTTCAAATATTTTCTCTCATTGCATTGGTTGCCTCTTCATCTTTATGACAAATTCCTTTGAGGTACAGAAGCTTTTGATTTTGAGGAGTTCACATTTATCTATTTGTTCTTTAGTTGCTTGTGCTTTGGGGTAAGGTCTAAGAAGCGACCTCCTAATACTAGGTCTTAAAGATGTGTCTCTATATTATCTTCTAGGAGTTTTATGGTACTGACTTTTATATTGAGGTCTTTGATCCACTTTGAGTTAATTTTTGTATAATGGGTGAGATAGGGGTCCTCTTTTATTCTTTCGGATCTGGATATCCAGTTCTCCCAACCCCTTTTGTTGAAGAGACTGTTCTGTCCCAGTTCAGTGGATTTGGGGGCCTTATCGAAAATCAGTTGACTGTATATCTGGAGGTCTATTTCAGGACTCTCGATTTGATTCTGTTGATCAATATGTCTATCTTTATGCCAATACCATGCTGTTTTGACCATTGTAGCTTTATAGTAGTCTTCAAAGTCTGGAAGTGTAAGTCCTCCCACTTCATTCTTCTTTTTTAGGATGTTTTTTGGCAGTTTAAGGCCCCTTTCCTTTCCAAATAAATTTGATAACTAGTTTTTCCAAGTCTGCAAAGTAGGTTGTTGAAATTTGGATTGGAATTGCATTGACTCTGTAGATCAGTTTGGATAGAATTGACATCTTAACAGTATTTAGTCTTCCTATCCATGAGCATGGAATATTTTTCTACCTATTTAGCTCCTTTTGTATTTGTTTCAGTAAAATTTTGTAATTTTCTGTATAGAGGTCTTTTATGTCCTTGGTTAAGTTTATTTCTAGGTACTTGATTTTGTTGTTATTGTGAATGGAATTTTTTTTTGATTGCCTCTTCAGTTAGGTCATTACTAATGTATAGGAACATTACCAACTTGTGTGCATTAATCTTATATCCCACCACTCACTGAATTTGTTTATTAGCTCAAGTAGCTTTGTGGTTGAATTCTCAGGATTTTTCAAATAATAAGATCATATCGTCTGCAAATAATGACAGTTTAACAACTTCTTTTCCAATTTGGATACCTTTTTTATCTTTATCTTCATGAATTGCTCTGACTAGGACTTACAGCACAATGTTGAATAATAGAGGTGACAGTGGGCATCCTGGTCTCATTCCTGATCTTAGAGGGAAGGCTTTTAGCCTCTCATCATTGAGTACTATGCTGGCTGTGGGTTTTTCATATATGCCCTTTATCATATTGAGGAAGGTTCTTTGAATTCCTGACTTTTGAAGGGTTTTTCTAAAAAGTATGTTGAATTTTGTCGAATGCTTTTTCAGTGTCTATCAAGATGATCATTTGATTTTTCCCTTTTGATTTCTTAATGTGTTGAATTATGTTGCTTGATTTTCTTATGTTGAACTACCCTTGCATTCCAGAAATGAACCCCACTTGGTCATGCTATATAATTCTTTTAATGTGCCTTTGGATTCTATTTGCAAGTACTTTTTTTTAAGGATTTTTGCATCTATATTCGTTAGGGTTATTGCCCTATAGTTTTCCTTTTTTGTAGTGTCTTTATCTGGTTTGGGTATCAGAGTGATATTAGCTTCATAAAATGAGTTAGGTAGTGTTCCTTTTTCTTCAGTTTTTTGAAAGAGTTTGAGCAAGAATGGTGTCAGTTCTTCTTGGAAAGTTTGGTAAAATTCCCCTGTGAAGCCATCTGGCCCTGGACTTTCATTTATAGGTAGATTTTTGGTGATTGGTTTGCTGAGGTCTTCTGTTTGTTCTCTGGTCAGTCTAGGTTGTTCATGTGTTTCTAGGAAATTATCCTTTTCCTCTAAATTATCTAGTTTGTTTGCATACAGTTGTTCATAGTATCCTCTTATGATTTTTTTTTTTTATTTCTTCAGGATCTGTAGTAACTATTCCCTTCTCATTTCTGATTCTGTTTATTTGAGTCTTCTCTCTTTTTGACTTTTGTCAGTCTAGCTAAGGGTCTGTCAATCTTGTTGATCTTCTCAAAGAACCAACTTTAGTTTTATTTATTCTTTCTATTGTTTTTTTTATTCTCCAGCTCATTTATTTCTGCTTTAATCTTTCTTTATTTTTGTCTACTTGCTTTAGGGTTTGTTTGTTGATCATTCTCTGGCTCCTTTAGTTCAGTTAGGTCTTTAGTTTTAGCTCTTTCTTGCTTTTTTGATATATGCATTTAGAGCTGTAAATTTCCCTCTCAGCACTGCCTTCGCTGTATCCCACAGGTTTTGATATGTTGTGTTCTCATCTCTAGATATTTAGCAATTTCTTTTCTGACTAATTGGTTGTTCAGGAGTGTGTTGTTTAACTTCCATATATTTGTGAAAGATATGGTTCTTTAGCGATTGTTGTTTTCTAGTTGTATTCCATTGTGGTCAGAGAATGTGCTTTGAATAATTTCAATTTTTTTAGATTTATTAAGACTTGTTTTGTGCCACAGCATATGATCTATCCTGGACAATGTTCCATGGGCCCTAGAAAAGAATGTATATCCTGGTACTTTGGGATGTAATGATCTATATATGTCTGTTAAGTCTAATTCATCTATCACTTTGTTTAGGTTCTCTAATTTCCTTATTGGTCCTCTGTCTAGTTGTTCTATCTATTGAAGAGAGTGGTGTATTGAAGTCTCTCAGTATTTTTTTAGAAGTGTCTGTTGCTCCCTTCAGTTTAGCCATTGTTTGTTTCATGTATTTTGAAGCTCGTTGATTGGGTGCATAAACATTTATAATTGTTATTTCTTCTTGGTGAATTATCCCTTTTATTAATATGTAGTGTCCTCCTTTATCTCTTATGACATCTTTGCATTTAAAGTCTGTTTTGTCTGATATTAGTATAGCTACTCCAGCTTTCTTTTGATTGCACATGGCGTGGAATATTTTTTTCCATCCTTTCACTTTCAGTTTCTTTGTGTCCTAGGGTCCAAGATGAGTCCCCTGTAAACAGCATACCACTGGGTCATATTTTTTAATCCATTTTACCAGTTTGTATCTTTTAATTGGAGTGTCTAATCCTTTCACATTCACAGTTATTACTGTGAAGGGAGTTCTTTCACCAGCAGTCTTATCATTTGGTTTTTAGTTATTAAATCTGTTTTTTTCCCTCTCTCTTTTGTTCCTTGAAGTTACCCTTACCTATAAGTCTTCAGTTCTGTGCTTTTCTCTAGATCTCTCTCTCCTTTTTTTTTTCTCAGCTGGTAGAGCTCCCTTTAGTGTTTCTTGTAGTGCAGGTCTCTTGTTAACATATTCTCTCAGTGTTTTGTCTGTGAAAATTTTAAACTCTCCCTCAATTTTTTTTTAAATTCAGTTTTATTGAGATATATTCACATACCGTACAATCATCCATGGTGTACAACCAGCTTTTCATGGTACCATCTTACAGTTGTGCATTCATCACCCCAATCTATTTTTGAACATTTTCCTTACACCAGAAAGAATCAGAATCAGAATAAAAAATAAAAATAACAAAAGAACATCCAAATCACCCCCCCATCCCACCCTATTTTTCATTTAGGTTTTGTCCACATTTTTCTGTTCATCCATCCATACACTGGATAAGGGGAGTGCCATCCACGGGGTGTTCACAATCGCACTCTCATGCCTTGTAAGCTACATTGTTATACAGTCTTCAGGAGTCAAGGTTACTGGGTTGGAGTTTGGTAGTTTCAGGTATTTACTTCTAGCTATTCCAATATATTAAAACCTAAAAAGTGTTACCTATATAGTGCATAAGAATATCCACCAGAGTGACCTCTTGACTCCATTTGAAATCTCTCAGCCACTGAAGCCTTATTTCATTTCATTTCGCATCCCCCTTTTGGTCAAGAAGATGTTCTCAATCCCATGATACCAGGTCCAGATTCATCCCCAGGAGTCATATCCTGCATTGCCAGGGAGATTTACACCCCTGGGAGTCAGGTCCCATGTAGGTCTCCCTCAATTTTGAAGGAGAGCTTTGTTGGATAAAGAATTCTTGGCTGGCAATTTTTCTCTTTCAGAATCTGAAATATGTCTTACCACTGCCTTCTTGCTTCCATGGTGCCCACTGAGTAGTCAGTACTTAGTCTTATGTTGTTTGCCTCATATGTGGTTAATTGCTTCTCTCTTGCTGCTTTCAGAAGTTTCTCCTCTTCAGCATTTGACAATCTAATCAATATATGTCTCCAACTAGGTTTATTTGGATTTATTCTATTTGGATCTCGTTGATCATCTTTAATTTGCATATTTATGTCATTTAGAAGGGTTGGGAAATTTTCTCCAGCAACTTCTTTGAATATTCTTTCCCAGCTGTTTACTCTTCTCTTCCCCTTCTGGAACACCAGCGATTCTTATATTTGTGAGCTTCATGTTGTCCATTGTTTCCCTGAATCCATTTCAGATTTTTCATTTTTTTCACCATTCATTCTTTTGTACTTTCACTTTCCATCACCTTATTCTCAAGATCACTAATTCCTACTTCTTCAAATCTGGTGTTATGTGTCTCAAGAATGTTTTTAATTTGATTAACAGTATTTTTTATTTCCGTAAGATCTATTTTTTTATTTACTCTTGCAAATTCTTTTTTATGCTCTTCTAGGGTCTTTTTCATGTCTTTTATATCCTGAGTCATAATACTGATGTTTGTGTGTATCTCTTTGATTAATTGCTCCAAATTTTGGGTCTCTTGCGGCTTTTTAATTTGTTCATTTGGCTTGTCCATGTCTTCTGTATCCGCTAAGTGCTTTGTAATTTTCTGCTGGCTTTGGGGCATTTGCTTGTCTTGATAAAGTTATTTTGGGAAGTTCAGAATTAATTGAGCATTTATATATAATTTGGTTTGCTGGAGTGCACTTTCCCTAACCTACCAGCAGGTGGCACTCTCAGGTAGGTCTTCCCCAAATTTCTGTGAGGTGAATGGAGTCCAAACTGGGTGGGGAACCAATCAGTGCGCCGAATCTCAGTGTGCTCTGGGGAAACCCAGTCCTGGGGCTACAAGGTGGGCCCTAAGCTGGTAGGCAGGGAGCCAATTGAGGTCATCTGCAGGTAGAACATGGGCCCTGCATGCGAGTTCTCTGCCTGCCTTGCGCACGCAAGTCTTGGGGTGTGGGAGGGGCTCCCGATAGCTGGTGTGGCGCCTCTCCCTTCCCTGCTTCTCACATTGTATCCTTGCCACCCCTGCTTCCGTGGGGGGAGAGCAATCGCTGCCTGCTGGGCTCCCTTCATGGGAGCTCCCCACTATCTGGCTGGAGGATCACCCCCCAGCAAACCGTCCAGATAGGTGGATGCAAGTGGAGAGCCGCTACTCAGTCCCTTTACCTGGCAGCAGTTTTGCTGCTGCCGGCCTGGGGGCAGTGAGGGGGACGGTCTGGACTGAACTCACTTACCGAAACCCTACAGCCACCGTCTCTCCTCTGTTTTTGTCGGATGTCCCCTCCACGTACTGTGGGGGACCATCTGTGACTGATCACACCCTGGAACCACGGTCCCTGGTGTCCTCCGGCCCCTTTCTAGGTATTGTGATGGTGGAGAAGCCAGTTCCACCTCGCTTACTCCACCGTCTTCCCAGAAGTTCTCAACCCACTTATCTGTTTTAAACGTAGTACAGAATTTGAAACAATTTTTTTGGAACTTTTTTACAAGGCCAGGGTATTGAAATAATAGGGTCCGAGTTATTTTGCTTTAATTTAGATTTTCTTTCTTTCAAGGTGAAGTTAATAGAACCTTACTCATTGGTTGGTATATGATATTGGATCCTTTTGTTGTGAGAGGTTCTTTTCCTATTTTATTAAGTGTCAGAATATTTCCTGTAACAAATTTCTGTTGAGTTAATCTTCAGTATTTTTCATGTGTTTTTGTGAAATGCTATCTACAGTCTTCTAATGAAAGAAATGAAGCTATTTATCTGTTATAAATACAGCTTTCTAGTTAAGTGTCCACTTTTAAGCATCCTGTTACAAAAGGATACCTCTTGTGTTCGTAAACAAGAGGTAAGAATATTGTTTTCTCCCTGATAGTCCAGAAGAAGAAAAAATAAGGTTGTAGCATTGCTCTGTTTCTATTCAGAAGCTAGGAAAATTCCTATAGTGCCAAACCCTGGGGCACAGTTTCCAAAGTCTCTAGTCCCCAGAGCAGTCTCTCATCTCCCTTAAAGAGTTAAAAGCAGAGTATATGTTTAGGTAACCAGTTAGTAGCAATCAGTGTCTATTGGAACTCTGATAATGAGTTTAAATTAAAGCAAATATGGAGAAAATGACAGAATAAGTCTTATTTCTAAATGATAGAGAATTTTTTCCCTATAGGTATAGATTCAAGGACTGGTATTTTAACAAGTAATAGTGAGCATTTGAGCTTGATAATTTTTTCTTATTTATGCTACAGGGGTAATGCATGGAAGCACAGCATTTTAGAAGCCCTTTCTGTGACAGAAAACTTCTCTGATTTTCATTAAGTAATTATTGACATAATAAAAGGATTTTATAATTTGGAGGGAAAAAAGTTTTATTTTTGCATACGACTGTTAATTTTACTCCTGTTGAATTGGAGTCAGGGAAAGATGAACACACAGTGCTACGTCATACCTCTGTGCTTTTTCACAGGCTGGTCCCCCTACCTGGTATGTTCTCTCTCCCTTCTGGAATGCCTAATCCACTCTCCTAGGCATCCTTTATTTTATAACTTTGTTCAGACAGTACCTACCTGGTGAAATTTTTTTGATCCTTTCCCCAATAGAGAGACCTTCCTCTAGTGCCTTGTCCACAATTTAATTATTGCATTTATTATACTTTAGTTTAATTATTCACTTAGATTCTGTCTTCCCTTCCTAGACAGTGAGTTCCTTAGGGACAGGACCTGGGTCATCTTCATTTTATATTCCAGGAGGGGCCATACAGTGTCTGGAACATTACATTAAAGTAGTTTTGTCTTTTTTACTTAGAAGTAACACATTCACTGTTGAATTGAAAAATTAATGATTTTACTCTTAATTACTGTAATGACTCTAATGAAATCTTTAGTCTTCACAAAAATAGCACTGATATTTTCTCTGAACATCTTTTTGTACAAATACCTCTATATTTTCTGTTGGTAATTCTCTGATAAAATTGAGAATCTAGGGTTTATTTGTTTGTAGAAGATTTAAGAAGAAACAAAGATGAGAATCTTCTGTGTTTTGTAAATACATGTCTTTAGGTCATCATGGATGAAGTATTTTCTTAGTTTTGGTTCCTTTGAGTCAAGGATGCCAGTGTACATAGTTTATTTGGAAGGTGAAAGAAATACCATATGGTATCGAGTGGGGAAGTGAGATGGGGAAAGCAGCCAGTAGTGGGTGCATATTCAAGCAAGTTACCACTGTGGGCAACTGACCTTTATTTTGCTGGGAAACACTGGGAGCCAGTGTAAAGAACATATCTCAGAGATATCCCACCTGAGGGGTTGAAGAAGCTGGATTATTTACACATCACCTCTGGTTAATAACTTGATTGTGGGCCTTAGCAGAGTGCTGGCATTAATTTCTTACACTCTGTCTGCCACTTGGGCCACATACCCATCCATGCAAAATGGTAGAGCCCTCTGGCCAAAAGATGCAGCAGCTGGCTGACAGTGAAAGGGTCAGCAGCAAGCCCAGAAATAAGGCTGGCTGCAGATATATTTGTGCATTTCCCTGTTTGCCACTTCAGTCTCAGTCCTTTGAATCATGAAATATCAAGATAGAGAATTTTTTGAACACGGAAGGTTTATGAAAGATGATTTTGGTTGAGTAGGCCTTACAACCCTCTGCTTGAGCTTTGGATCCTAACTGCTCATTTTGTCTTTGAATTGCCCTAATTCTTATAAAGTTCTTCTTTTTTGGGTGCGTGTTTTATTCTTTTGTTAGATAATAAGGCCAATAGGAATATAGGGCTGGATGGACTTTAGAGGCTATCAGGTCTCTCCTTTTGTAGGTGATGAAGCTGAGATGCAGGGATGAAAATTCCAGGTTGCTAGTGATAGGACTGGGAATAAAAAACAGATTTTTCTGATCTCTAATCCAGTATTCTTTATACCACCCCATGTGGCATCTCCTGATGAATGATCTTTTCTGTAAATTTATGTCACTGGTACCATGCCTGTACTTCTTTTCTGAATCCTCCATTAGGACACTTTAGAGAACTCTTATGCTTTAAGGCATACATTTCTGAAACCTGGAAATTACATAGGTAACCAAACCTTGAGTACATTTTTCTTCTGTGAAAATAGCTTAGGTATTCCTGTTTTCTTTTTTCTTTCCTAGATGTCTTATAAGTGAGTCCTGACTTGATAAGGATAATTTGTTCCTGAAAAAATCTTTGTAGGACAAATTCATAAAAGCTGAGAGTAAGTAAATAATTTCAGTGGAAAAAAATTTAGTGGCCCTGAGCCCCCAAGCTGACATTCATTTATACTAATACAACACTAAATCCCATTAAAATTGACATAATTGCTCCAAGAATTAGTGTAGTTACCATAATGTGACTTTAAAAAGACATTGCTTTATAATATGGCTGTTTATCTTGTAGAGTTCTTTTGTAGCTGTTGCATCTTATATGCTTAAGGCTACAATAAAAAATAAAACATTTCTGTAACAAAATATCAGTGTTTCTTTAGTTCCCCATGTTTGATGTAAAATGAACAGTGCAACGCAGACAAAATAAACCAGTAAAACAATGCATTTTTCTAGGTTTAATGCCTGAAATTACCAGTATTGTAAACTAGCAAACCCACGTCCTTTGAGATGAGAACTTTCATGCAACATGCTCAAACCTTAAAACCATGATGATGTCTCCTGGTGACTCTTCTGTGGCGCCCTTCAGGTGCTCAATATCCAAATAGTTCCACTGAAATGATAACAGATGTCACATATCAAAAATAGGGATAATGAAAGAAACTTCCTGTAAAGCTGATATCAGGTCCTAATGCAAGTGGGCATATGAATGTATTTGAAATGAATACAGGCACATTGTATGTATGGGGAGTAGAGTTGAGGGAAGGGGCAGGTTCAAGGAGGAAAAAAAGGAAAGAAATGGAAACCAATGTTACAATTTCTTAAAGAGGTGGTTTGGCAGTGGTTTTGTAAGTAAACCACTTTCTGTCTTCTCCTCAGCTCTGAGATTTATCACTTAAATTTGGATTCTTTCATAGCCACAGAGCTTTATACTCCTTCTAATGTTCCATCCCTTTTGTAGCAGAATGGATGAGTGATATTCATTGGCTAGTTTGTAATCAGTGGTGAGTAATGTCCAACATCCTATTTTTACATAGTAAAAGACCAATCTACTCAGGAGAGCAACTTTTTTGAAAATCATAAGAAGTGGTATATGCAGAATTTGGAAGTAAAAGGATCATCCTTTAGTATTCTGTAGTCTTGTGTTCCAGAAGCTTTGCTTAAAAGTTAAGTTACTGCTTCTAACTAAAGAAATCATCCTTTAGCTGATTCTGCCTGGATGGGCTGAAATATTTTATTGGGATAGTCCTCTTTCATTCAGTGTAATACTACTCTAATGTCTAAAATACTTATTCTTTTGAATGTAATTTGCTCTGCAATTGGGGAGTGATGTAAGTATTCTTTATAATTTATGATAGTTTAAAGGACATGAAATATACAAAAGTAAAAACAAAACTTATTCTACATATTTTCAAGGTAAAGATTTCTATTTCTTGAGATAAAAGTTATTTTGTTGTGTTTTCCTCAAACACATTGGTATAGAAATGGTGCTCTCAAATTTCTCCTCTCCTGTTCCTCCCTTTTGTCAGCAGATGGCGTCCTACGATTTCATCTCTTTTCTGCTTTCTTTGCCTTTTCATTATTTTCCTACCCACCCCCTCCCCACACACTTGGCAAACATTTGTCACAAGAATGGATGCTGTTATAAAAGAAGTCTCACTGTGACATGTCTTTTCAAAAGGACAAGAAGGAAAGGAGGAAAGAAACAGGTTTTCATTGCTTAAGGCACATTACAATTGACTAATTTTCTGTGCTAACACATTTATTAGGGAAACACTCATATTCCTTCAGAAGTGAATCTGATATTTCATTGTAACAGTCAAGTTTGCATTTATATTTTTGTTCATGTTTTGCACATTAGATGACTTCTCATCTTTTTTTTAAGTAAATGGGTACTTTTTATACAAATAGTGTCTAAAGAGAAATCTTTGTTTATAGATAAATAGATTTAAAATAAGTTTGTACTTAGTTTGGGGAGTAAAACTGATATGACAGTGATTCGGGCTAGTCACTTTGAATATGAGGTAAACATAAAGAATTATGATTGAGCAGAGAATACTTGCAACTTAATGAAGGACTGTTAGTGATTACAACGGGATTTAATTAACATGTATTTTAAAACCAGACTGCATGTGGACCAATTTGTTTGAGCTAATTAAGTATTCTAAGGAACACTAAGAATTTCCTACCCCTTTGCCCCTTTCCCCATGCTTAGTCAGTAAATAGTTATTGAATATTTTCACAATGAATGTTGCATAAAAAACAAGTATATGCAATTGTCTTTGCTATCAAGGATATGACCTTATTGAATGTACTTTATTAGTCCATTTTTCCTGCTTTAGGAAGAATACTAGGTTGAACCCAATTAATTACTATTAAAATTATTTCCACTCATCTCTGCTGTTCAAATCCAAGTTGCAGTTCAGTGCCATCTTCCTCATGATATCTTAATTCTACTCCCACTCCACCCTACCTCTCCCCTGAAAAAGTGAACATCCTTAGTATTTATGCAAACCCTGTTCTTGGACTTTCACTTTATACTTTTAATTATAGTTACTTATAGAATAGTTGTTAAGAATCTTGTTTCTCAACACTTCTTGGTACAATACCTTGAACAGAAATGCTATTCAATAAGTGGTTTACTCAGTGGATATTAAATTTATTTTTAAGTGCATTGACTGTTAGAATCAGTCAAACCTGGGTTTGAATTCCAGCTTTGCCATTTATTAGCTTCATGATTTTGGTCAACCCTTAATGTCTCTTAATTTCCATTTCCTAATCTGCAAAAATTGGTATAATAATCACTACTTGATAGGGACGTAAATATAAAAAGTTACAATGTAGGCAAAACACGGTGCCTGGGCACAGTCGGTGCTCGGTAAGTCTTGGTGTGCACCCACATGCTCGCCCAGGTCACACACATGGTGTATGTGCAAGATTCTAGGCACTATAGGAAAGACAAAACCACTCAGGTCCTATGCCCATGTTGTTTAAAGAAGAAATAATACCATACAAAGTATTACATGGTAGTACTATTGGAGCAGTAGAGACAGAGTACTATGGGAAATCCATTCTTTCTGCCAGTGATTGCTTTTCGATGGGAACACTTTACAAAAAAGCGTTAATGCAAAAGATGGCAGTTGTGCAGAAAATAGAAGCACGGGTAAGACTTGAATGGATGAAAATGGAGGTGAGAGAGGCAGATGAATATTTTAAAAGATTTGTTTGTCTTTTAAAAACGCTACTGTTAATTCATTAGTACTTTCTGTATATCCTCTTATGGTCTGCGAGTAGTCCTCTCAGAGACTTGCCAAGTGCCCGTATGTGTTGTCAGATAGCCTACTCTTTTTGGTCCAAGTTTGGGAGTTGCCTCCAGTGATGTTGGAAATGAGAAAACAGCTTGACGTCAACTAGATCTCCAACTTTCAGGCTTTGTAACACTATATTGGGGCATATTTCCCATGGATTTGAAGAAGGGGATGAAGGGGATGATTAACTTGGTAACTGTCCCTCAAGATATGAAGGACGTTAATGACCTTTCAGAAAGAAGCTTTTCAGTTTAGTAGTGAAATACTCAATTATAATACAGAAAAGCTCTCTAGTCATTTCTGTATATAGATTTTCTAAGTACTCTGAAATAGATATGGAAAAAGGGAATCAAATGCTACCAAACCATCATTGTGTGTGTGTGTGTGTGTGTGTGTGTGTGTGTATGTGTATGTATGATGTGTGTAGGACATTGTATTATCCAAATTCAACTGTGACCTTAATCTCAAGTCTGCAGTCTGTATAAGCGACATTAGTGATCTCAATTAGTGCAGAAGTTTGCTGAACTAATAAGTGATGGAATAAGGTTTACTCTCACTACTCATTGGCTGGAAGTCTCCACTAATATTCACAGCATTATATTAGGGCAGTAATATATTAGAGTCCTTAAGTAAGGGCCACTGTGACTACAAAGTCTCTTAAGTTTCCTCCAGAGAATTTTTAAGAGTGGTCTGAGCACAGTTGAGTTGGTATTTTGGTGCCTATTCTTTTCCTCAACACAGTTGATGCTCTGCTTTTCCAAGGAGAACTTGCAGGAGTTGGGGAGAAGTGCTTTACCACCAGAGGATGTATAGAAGATGCTAAATTCTGTTTACTCTAGATCTATACAATAGACAATAATTTTCTATATGGAAATAACGTTTAGTATAAATTGCATTCCAGGACAGTCATTTCTCTGTAACTGTAAGGTGCCTGACATAGTTTATGGTAATGAGATGCCACTGATCTCATTATTGATGTTTTAGCCAGAAAGGAGCTAGTCTCTCTTGGCCATTCACCTTCTTTCCCCCACCTTTAAATGCCTCTTCATTTCTTGCACTGTTTAAATAGGAAATTGGAAAGCATTTGTTTTTCTTCAGGCTCAGCAGTCTTGTTGTTTTGGCTGTAAACCAAAGTCAGAAACAAGGGCCTAGTGGTATGACCTCTGACAGGTTGTGTTGCTCGCCCTATCAGTTACTAGCTGTATGATCTTATTATACTTCTTTTTACTCATCGGTGAAATTAGGCTAATAATGCCCATTAGGGAACATATATTCTTAACTTGAGACCCGTAGATGGTTTTCCTTAAAAATGTATATGTAGTTATGTGTTCCTGGGGCCCTTAGCTTTTTTTAAGACTCTCAGAAGGGTCTGTGACCCCCCCCGCCCATTAAGAATTTCTGCCTTAGAAGTTATTATGAATTTGATAAGAGATAATAGATATAAAATGCTTAAATCATTTGAAAAGCAGCATACACATGATGGTATTTAGAAAAATACTGTTATTTCAAATAGATTATGATCATTGCCTACTTTAATTTTGTTTAGTACATATTTCAGTGCTTTCGTAACTCCCTGAGAAACTAACCTCTCTATTTTTACGATATCCCCCTTCCTCCCTCTATTTCTCCATCTCTTTGTTCTTTCCAGTTGCGGAAGATCTAGAATAGAAGCCTGAATACGAGTTTCTAGAGTTAAATAGTTACAAAACTTTAGCTCAATCTCAGGTTTACTTTCTCTGATGACTTATGTTCCCAACTTCTACTGATAGTTTGGCATTTAGAACTGACATTCAGGTCTTTGAGTTCTATAATATTCTTTTGGTTGCTTTTGCTTAAGTGCTATTTCAGCTCCATTTCTTTGTTTATAGAGAATAGATTAATTTTATCAGTAGGTCTAATTATTTATCCAATCCCATGAAAGATACACATTCAGTTACTTGCCCTCTAATTGAATTTACTGAATGTTCTTTTAGGTATGAACTTATCTTTTGTAGGTCAAATCCAGAAAATAGAAAAAAATCACCTTAGATTTCTTTCTTAAGTCTCTTTCATTCTAAACCAGATATATTGCCTAGTAGTTTGGGTTATCTGCTACTATGTAACAAACCACACCAAAATTTATTGGATTAAAACATCTTTCATTTTATTTGCTCATGACTCTAAATTGACTGGGGCTCAGGTGGTTGGGTCTTCTGCTGTTGTCTGTAATAAGAGGGTACCTAGGACCGGAAGATCAAACATGGTTTGGCTCACAGGTCTAGCACCTAGCTGGGAGGTTGTAACCTCTCTCTCTACATGGCTTGCTTGGTCGTCTTTATATGGCAGCTGAATATCAGTAGGGAGTATTCCCAGAGGACAAGCCCCAATATGTGAACACTTACCAAGCTTCTTGCATTATGCTTGTTAATGTCCCATTGATCCAGCCAGGAGTTGATGTGATTACTAGAAGTCATGGTTCATTGGAGACCACCAGAATAATTTGCCACACTATCGTATAGGTGTAATTCATTTAAATGTTTTTATTGAAAGAGTGACTTAAGTTTTCAATGCAGAATTTTTCACAACTCTTCACTGATACAGTTACTTTTTTTTTAGGTTAATTTGCATTCACATGATCTCTTACTGTGTTTGGTAATCTTTATCTTATTGATTGTTGGATTGATTAATAATCCAGTTGTTCTTTTCTGGTCCTCTCAATCCATACCTAACCAAATAGAACTTAAAATTTGTTTTCAAGATTGAAAGTACAGAGTTTTCCTTAACTCTTGTAGTTGAAGAAAGTATCCTGGTAAGTTTTTGCACGTGTCTCTAAGTTTCACCTAAAAGGTTAACCAATAGTATTCTTACCCTTTACTTGAAGCCACTCTGAATATCTGAGACTAGAGAAAATAAAGTTTGTCCTTTGCTTTAAGGAGGCTCAAATTTAGAAATCTAAATTAGCTATGACAGATGAAAGAAGCTTGAGGTGATTGAGTGGAGGATGTTATTTTGTTATAAAAGTATGTTTCTGTTTTATAAATTTACTCATGTACAACTCTCCATTAATACATTTAAGAGTCATTAACACAACATTGATTACTTGCTATAAGAAGGGAAAGAGTGGTAAGAGGTAAAAAGGAAAGATGATTTTTTAAAATTTTAGGAGTTGCTGTCATTTGAGGATAATGAGAAACTAAAAACAAAGCATCTGTGGTATTAAAATGTATCAGAAAGAAAACATTTGATATGACACAGCTCATCTGGAGTCACACTTTTATAGATTGATGAATATCAATATCAGGTCATTTTTCCAGGGAGAGTATATTCTTTCTTTTCCTTTGCAGTATCTAGGAAATTTTTAATTTATGAGGAAGGTCTGATGTTTGAAAATACGGAACAGAAAACTATACTTAAGTGTAATACTTCTAGTTGTACTTAAGTGAGGTGCATAAGTATAATACTTCTCAAAGTATATTTAGATTTCCTAAGGATCTTATTAAAATTCAGCTACTTGTTCAGTAAATCTGCGATGGAGCATAGGATTCTTCATTTCTGACAAGCTTCCAGATGATGGGGATGCTGTTGGTTTATCAGCAAGGCTTTGGTATACTTAACCCTTGTGAAGTTTATCTGTCCTAGCCAAGCCTCTGAGGTGAAACTTCTTAATTCCCCCAAACACTGGTATGTGAATTTTTACTTTGATCGTTGACTTTCAGCAGGACAAACAGAAATCCTTTTAGCTTCTTTTACACATGCTCAAGTCTTACATTTCATAACTAGGACATACATGTTAATTTAAAACATTTTCTTTTGGGACATGGTATTAAGTCATTTGTATAAATCAGGCCTTTCCAATTTTTATAATGTGAAAATAGAAAAATTCTTTGGTCTACATGAAATTGATTAGTCCCTCAGAGATTTCTCTTATCAAAATCCACAAAGCATAGTATCAGTAGAACTTCTGCTTATATCAGATTCTTCTTCAAAGAGTCTCCTTCAAAGCCAAGAGTACAAAGTACTCTAGTCTGCCAACTTTTGACAAATGCTGACTGATGGAAATGGGATCAGGGTATGTTCACCAATATGTCTTAATGGCTACCTGAGTCACTCCCAGGACTTCAGCTGAGCCAAGGAACCTAGAGGTTTGGCAACCCTACATTTACTCTGATGGATTCATTTCTCATAGACCCTGTTTCTTATGCTGGTTTTAAGCATATCTATGAGATACTGAAAACTAGCCAGGCCTTGTTTTTTCCTTTTTTAATGCATTTTTAATTGTGAACTTTAACATATGTACATAACAGTGGTAACTTTCAAAGTATGATTTAACAAGTAGTTAGAGAGCAGTTTTCACCACAAAGTTGTTCCACAACTTCAGCTGTTTCCATTATTGTAAAATATAACATGCATACAAAAAGATGTTAATTTTCAATAGAGCTCAACTAGCAGTTATATAGGTAATATAAAAAATTTGTTGTGGGTTACAGTTCCACAGTTACAGTTCTTTCCTTGTTATGCAATATAGGTATATATAGAAAGGTGAAGACTTTCAAAGCACAACTCAGTGAGTACCTATAGAGCAAATTTCAAAGGATTTTATAGGTTACGGTTCCACCCTGTCATTTACATCCTTCCAGCTATTCCAACACCCCGGCATCTAAAAAAACTATATATTTGTATAAAGTTGCAGTATTCATAGACCTTTGTTAAATCTTATCTTGTTTATTGCTGCCCTTTCCTTTCACTTAATCCCTTTCTCCATCTTCAGGAGTGTCTAGGCTGCAAGCACCCTAACTTGTTCATATGGAAAGGGGGTGTCAACAGTATGGGGAAGGGGGCTGCATCTGATTGTTGTTCTTAAAGAGGCTGTTTTCTTTGGGTTTTAGGACATGTCTGGCAAAGGAATGCTCTGGTGGATTTCAGTTTCTGAGAGATAAAAATGTGTGAGTGCATCTTTGTAGAATTTCAGGTAGGGACCTAGGAATTTGGAGACTACTTTTGGTAAGGGCATGGCATACTGTGGCCATTTGGGATGTCTAGCTGGAGCTTGCATGAGAAACCTCCAGGATAGCCTCTCGACTCTTATTTGGGGTCTCTCACCCACTGTGACCTCAGCTTGTTACCTTTCTTTTTTCCCTCTTTTAGTCAAGTAGGCATTTTCAATCCCTCACTGCCAGGGCCAGGCTCATTCCTGGGAGTCATGTCCCACATCGCCAGCGAGATTCATTCCCCTGGGAGTCATGTCCCTTGTTGGGGGTGGAGGTTAATGAATTTAATTGCTGCTTTGAGCTTAGAGAGAGAAAGGTCACATCTGGGCAACAAAAGAGGTTCCCTGGAGGCGCCTCTTAGGCATAATTATGGGAGGACTCAGCCTCCCATTTACAATCTTAGGTTTCACAAGAGCAAGCCTCAAGTCGAGTAGTGGGTTCCTAATTTCACTTAATATGTATTCTATCCCAAGATAAATGATCAGTTTCTTACATTATCTTCACTTAGTTCTACAATAATCATCAATGTCAACTTTAAACATTTATCATAACACAATACATCCCAGAGCTGTTAAATCAGCTGCTAATTATTCATCCCTAGTATTAGTGTAGTGTTGGTAAGATATTCCTATTAAATATAGTCTTTAATATGTAATTGGTAGTTTTTCCATATACCACTCTGTTGTTAACCCTCTGCACCTGTGTAATACGTTATAAGTATACCATGCTAATACTTATTTAGGTTTGTGGTGCTGTGGTTACATGCCTTTAAACAACATGTTTGCCTTCAGTGCGTCACTGATACTTATAATACCATTAACAAACTATAGTCACACTTGACCATTGCCATATCATTATGTTCACCTTCATTATCGTATTTGTACACATTAGATTATCATTCCCCCCTCACTATCCTCTGTCTATCTCTAGGTCCCCCTTATATACTACGTTATAAAACACTCATTTTACATTTTTCACAAGTTTACATTAGTGGTAACATACAGTATATCTCCTTTTGTGTTTTGCTTATTTCATTCAGCATTGTTTTCAAGGTTCATCCATGTTGTCATATGTTTCGCGACCTCCTTGCTTTTTATTGCTGTGTAGTATTCCATCATATGTATGTACCACATTGTGTTTTTCCACTCGTCTGTTGAAGGACATCTGGATTGTTTCTATCTCTTGGCAATTGTGAACAGTGCCACTGTGAACATCAGTGTGCAAGTATCTCTTCGTGTCACAGCTTTCAGATCTTCTGGATATATACCGAGAAGTGAAATTGCTGGATCATTGGGTAACTCGATACCTAGTTTTCTGAGGAACCACCAAACTGTCTTTCAGAGTGGCTGTACCCCTATACAGTTCCACCAGCAATGAATAAGAGTTCTAGTTTCTCCACATCCTCTCCAGCATTTGTAGTTTCCTGTTTGTTTAATGGCAGCCATTTTTATTGGTGTGAGATGATATCTCATTGTGGTCTTGATTTGCATCTCCCTAATAGCTAATGAAGATGAACATTTTTTCATGTGTTTTTTATCCATTTGTATTCCCTCTTCACCTTTTGACAAATTCCTTTGAGGTACAGAAGTTTTTGATTTTGAGGAGTTCCCATTTATCTATTTTTTCTTTCGTTGCTTATGCTTTGGGTGTAAGGTCTAAGAAGCGGCCTCCTAATGATAAGTCTTGAAGATGTTTCCTACATTATCTTCTAGGAGTTTGGTGGTACTGTCTTTTATATTGAGGTCTTTGATCCACTTTGAGTTACTTTTTGTATAAGGGGTGAGGTTGTGGTCCTCTTTCATTCTTTTGGATCTGGATATCCAGTTCTCCCAACCCCATTTGAGGAAGAGACTGTTCTGTCCCAGTTCAGTAGAATTAGGGGCCTTATCAAGAATCAGTCGATTGTAGATCTGGGGATCTATTTCTGAATTCTTAATTTGATTCCATTGATCAATATGTCTATCTTTGTGCCAATACCATGCTTTTTTGACTACTGTGGCTTTATAGTAGGCTTCAATGTCAGGGAGTGTAAGTTCTCCCACCTCGTTTTTCTTCTTTAGAATGTTTTTAGCAATTCAAGTCCCCTTTCCCTTCCAAATAAAGTTGATAACTAGCTTTTCCAAGTCTGCAAAGTAGGTTGTTGGAAGTTTGATTGGAAGTGCGTTGAATCTGTAGATCAGTTTGGGTATGATTGACATCTGAATGACATTTAGCCTTCCTGTCCATGAACACAGAATATGTTTCCATCTCTTTAGGTCCCCTTTTATTTCTTTTAGTAAAGTTATGTAATTTTCTGTGTAGAGGTCTTTTACATCCTTGGTTAAGTTTATTCTTTGGTACTTGATTTCTTTAGTTGCTATTGTGAATGTAATCTTTTTCTTGAGTGTCTTTACAGTGAGATCAGTTCTCTTGTGTAGGAAATTACTTTTGTGCATTAAAATTGTATCCCACCACTTTGCTGAATTTGTTTATTGACTCAAATACTATGTTGTCAATTTCTCAGGGTTTTCCAAATGTAAGATCATATCATCTGCTAATAATGACAGTTTTGCTTCTTTCCAATTTGGATGCCTTTTATTTCTTTGTCTTGCTGGATTGCTCTGGCTAGAACTTCTAGCACAATGTTGAATAATAGTAGTGACAGCAGGCATTCTTGTCTCGTTCCTAATCTTAGAGGGAAGGCTTTCAATCTCTCACTGTTGAGTATTATGCTGGCTGTGGGTTTTTCATATATGCTCTTTATCATATTGAGGAAGTTTCCCTCAGTTCCTCCCTTTTGAAGTGTTTTTATCAGAAAAGGATGCTGAATTTTGTCAAATGCTTTTTCAGCATCTATTGAGATGATCCTTTGATTTTTTTCCTATTGTTTTGTTAATGTGTTGTAGTACATTGATTTTCTTATGTTGAACCACCCTTGCATGCCTGGGATGAGCCCCACTTCGTCATGATGTATGATGTTATGATTTTTTTAATATGTCTTTGGATTCAATTTGCAGGTATTTTGTTGAGAATTTTTGCATCTATATTCATTAGGGAGATTGGCCTGTAGTTTTCCTTTCTTGTAGCATCTTTATCTGGTTTTGGTATTAGAATGAGGTTGGCTTCATAAAAGAATTTAGTGTTTCATTTTCTTCAATTTTTTGAAAAACTTTGGGTAGGAATGGTGTCAGTTCTTTTTGGAAAGTTTGGTAAAATTCCTTTATGAAGCTATCTGGCCCTGGGCTTTTATTTGTATGAAGCTTTTTCATGACTGACTGAATCTCTTTGCTTGTGGTTGGTTTGTTGAGGTCTTCTATTTCTTCTCCGGGAAGTCTAGGTTGTTCATGTGTTTCTAGGAAATTATCCATTTCTTCTGAATTATCTAGTTTGTTGGTATACAGTTGTTCATAGTATCCTCTTATGAGTTTTTAAATTTCTTCGGAATCCACAATAATGTCCCCCCGTCATTTATTATTTTATTTATTTAGGTCTTCTGTCTTTTTGACTTTGTCAGTCTAGCTAAGGGTCTGTCAATCTTGTTGATCTTTACAAAGAACCAATTTTTGGTTTTATTGCTTCTCTCTTACTGTTTTTTGTTCTCCATGTCGTTTATTTTTGTTTTTTAATCCTTGTTATTTCTTTTCTTCTACTAGCTTTCAGATTAGTTTGCTGATAATTTTCTAGCTTCTTCAGTTGTTCCATTATTAGTTCTTTGATTTTAGCTCTTTCTTCCTTTTTAATGTATGCATTTAGAGCTATAAATTTCCTCCTCAATATCGCCTTTGCTGCATCCCATTAGTTTTGATATGTTGTGTTCTCGTTTTCATTCGTCTCTAGATATTTAGCAATTTCTCTTGTAATTGCTTCTTTGATCCACTGATTGTTTAGGAGTGTGTTGTTTAACCTCCAGATATTTGTGAATGCTCTAGATCTTTGTTGGTAATAGACTTCTAATTGCATCCCATTGTGATCAGAGAATGTGCTTTGGATAATTTCAATCTTTTTAAATATGTTGAGGCTTGTTTTATGACCCAGCATATGATCTGTCCTGTGGAAAGTTCCATGAGTACTAGAGGAGAATGTATATCCTGGTAATTTGGGATGTAATGTTCTGTATATGTCTGTTAAGTCTAATTTATTCATCACATTGTTTAGGTTCTCAGTTTCCTTATTTGTTGTCTGTCTGGTTGATCTGTCTATAGTAGGGAGTAGTGTATTGAAGTCTTTATGATTATTGTGGAAGCGTCTATTGCTTCCTTCAGTTTTGCCAGTCTTTGTCTCGTGTATTTTGGAGCACCTTGATTGGGTGCATAAACATTTGATTGTTATTTCTTCTTGGTGAATTGTCCCTTTTATTAGTATATAGTGTCTTTCTTTGTCTCTTATGATATCCTTATATTTAAAGTCTATATTATCTGAAATTAGTATTGCTACCCCTGCTTTCTTTCGGCAGTAGCTTATGTGGAATATTTTTTTCCATCCTTTCACTTTCAATCTCTTTGTGTCTCTGAGTCTAAAATGAATGTCTTGTAAACAGCATGTTGATGGTCCATATTTTTAAATCCATTCTTCCAATCTATATCTTTTAATTGGATAGTTTAATCCACTCACACCCAATGTTATACTGTGAAGGCAGTTCTAGAATCAGCCATCTTATCCTTTGGTTTTTATTTGTTAGATCTGTTTTTTCCCTCTCTCTCTATTTCTTTTAAGTTATCCTTGCGACTACTCTTCAGTGCTGTCTCCTTCTCCAGACCTATCTCTCCTGTCTTTTTTCTCAGCTGGTGGAACTCTCTTTAGTATTTCTTGTTAACAGATTCTCTCAGTGTTTGTTTGTCTGTGAAAATTTTAAACTCTCCTTCAATTCTGAAGGAGAGCTTTGCTGGATAAAGAATTCTTGGCTGGCAATTTTTCTCTTTCAGTATTTTGAATATGTCATACTACTGCCTTCTTGCCTCCATGGTGCCCACTTTAGTATTTAATACTTAGTCTTATGTTGTTTCCCTTGTATGTGTTGAATTGCTTCTCCCTTGCTGCTTTCAGAACTTTCTCTTACTCTTCAGCATTTCACAGTCTGATCAGAATATGTCACACAGTGGCTTTATTTGGATTTTACGATTTGGAGTTCATTGGGTGTCTTTGATTTGCATATTTACATTGTTTAGAAGGGTTGGAAAGTTTTCCCCAACAGTGTCTTCAAATAGTTTTCCTAGCCCTTTACACTTCTGTTCACCTTCTGGAACACCAGTGATTCTTACATTTGCATGCTTCATGTTGTCCATCATTTCCCTGAGATCATTTCAGATTTCTCAGTTTTTTTTCACCATTCATTCTTTTGTGCTTTCGCATTCCATCACCTTGTCCTTGAGTTCACTAATACATTTCTCTTCCTCTTCAAATCTGCTGTTAATTTGTTTCAAGAATCTTTTTAATTTAGTTAAAAGTATCTTCTATTTCCATAAGAGCCACAAGTTTTTATTTACTCTTGCAAATTCTTCTTTATGCTCTTCTAGGGACTTCTTGATACCCTTTATATCCTTAGCCATGACATTGATGTTTGTGTATACTTCTTTGATTAATTGCTCCAAGTTCTGTGTCTCCTCTGGTTTTTAAATTTGGACTTTTGAGTTGTCCATATCTTCTAGTTTCTTCATTTGCTTTATAATTTTCTGTTGTTTTTGGCTTCTTGGCATTTGCTTATCTTGATAGGGTTCTTTTAGGATATGCAGAATTATCTGAACATTTATCTATAATTTGGCAGAGCTACAGCTTGGTGGAGTGAAGTTTCTCTGACCTACCAGATCACACTTTTGAGCTACCTCTTATGCTCAAACCAGTTCTCCCCCAACTTCATCTATGCACTGAGTGTCCAAACCATGTGGAACTCCAATCAGTGCACCAGTTTCTGTGTGCGCTGGCGACTGCCAGCCCTGTGGGTCGGGGGCATGCCCTGTGCAGTTTGGCAGGGATTCTGCTCCAGGACACAGTAGTCCCAGCTGCTCCCAGGGCTGCGGGTGGAGTACTCTGGGGCTGTGAAGCTGTGCATTTCACCTTCCAGCTCAAATGTCCCACAGTCCTGTGCTCCTGTGTGTCTCTGGGATTGGGGGAGGGCTCCTGGCACTTATGTGTGGAGCCCTTGCCTCTAGGCTGTGCACACCATGGATTCCGTGGAAGAAGAATGGATGTTGTCAGAAGCCCACCGAATCCCGAATTCCCTCAGGGAAGTTCTCAGCTGCGGTGCTGTGAAGGATCATCTGCCCAGCCAATTGCAAAGATGGCTGCACGGGGCATGGAAAGCTGCTTCCCTCTGCACTCGTCTGCCTGCTCCAACCACCATTTCCTAGTTCAGGGGCTCTTGGCCGTGGGTCCACAAAGAGTTATCATCCAAGCCAAGTGCTGAGGAGGGTGCCCAGGGTGTTGAAGGCTGTTCTTCTCTGTGTTTAAGAGCTGGCTCCAACTGCCTATTCCCTGGTGGCATTCTGGGCCAAACACTCACTGGTCTTACACAGTCTCTTGTCTTTCCAAGTACATAGTTACTATGGGAGTACAAGTTCCTGCCCAGGTGGTGGAGCGCTGGAACTGCTGTTCTGGAGTGCTTTCTGTCCTTTATCTAGTGTTTTCATGGAGGAGAATTTTGCTCTGTTTCTCCTAATCCACCATCTTCCTGGAAGCCCTCCTACCATTTTTAAAGCATTGTTTTCTTGATCTGGCTCTCACCCAGTTATTTCAACCCTTTTCCTATATTCTGAGAGTTTTGAGGGAAATGGCCCTGCCTATTTTTGCTTGTTCATAGATTTTGTGGGGTTAACGTCATACTGGAGCATCTTATACCACCATCTTGGTCGACCGGAAGCCCTCTTCATTTTTAAAGTAAGCATTTAGAGCTGTATAAATTTTCTTCTCAGAACTGCCTTTGCTGCATCTCATAAGTTTTGGTATGTTATGTGGTATTTTCCACAAGTTATTTCCTAATTTCTCTTGTGATTTCTTCTTTGACCCAATAGTTGTTTGAGTGTGTTATTTAAATTGCACATATTTGTGAATTTTCCAGTTTTTTTTCTCTTATTGATTTTTAGCTTTATTCCGTTATGGTCAGAGAAAATACATTATATGGTTTCATTGTATGGATTTTTAAAATTGGTATTGTGACCAACTTGGCTGCCCCTTTGATACCTGCATGTCCTGATTTTGCCCTAAACCTAGCCTGTGCAAGAATTTTAGCCATTCATTCATTCATTCACTCACTCACAGTGGCAATATTGAGCACCTATTATGTGTCAAGCCTGGATAGTTCTAGGCATTTGTTGTAGCAGTGGACAGATTATACCTCGACAGGTGAATTGGATGCCTGGAAACCACCTCAAGTTCTCATCATTAAACTATATTTAAAAAGATAATAGAACTTAACCCCCAAACTGTTAAGAGTCTAAAGTGTACACCTCCTAGAAGCTTTTACATTTTATCAGGGATCAAAGCTTTGCCTTGAACTATTTCAGCTGTAGTCTAGGCAGTTTGTAAGAGGGAATTGTGGTTTGAGCCTTGAGTCCTTTCCAGACCTCCTAAAATTATATGGCTTTTTGAGAAGCAAATTTGGTACTATCTTATCTATACTTTAAGGTGGGGACTGGCTCTGATAACATTTCCCGTCCCAGTAATGTAGGGTAAAGAAAACTCCCCTGCACTGGTAACATTAAATAAATAGACTCTAACTGAAAAAAGCTCTTGTTACAATTTTGCCTTTCTGAGAGGCAAGACAGTAGAGCACAAAGAGGGGGAGTATAGCATAGTGACTAAATGCTGTTGAACCTCTTCTAGCTATTGGTCCTTGGAGAGGTCACTTAACCTCTCTATGCATCTCTAAAATGGGAATGATATACCCACCTCAAAGGGTTGTTGCAAGGATCAGATAGTTTAATATGTACAGAACTTTTAGAATTGTGCTTGCCATAAAGTAAGCATTATATTAAAATGAACTATTATTTCTTTTAGCTATGCATTTTTGTAGCTAGCTGATTTTTGAGAATATAGAAGAATGAGGTAAGAGTGGTGGGAAACTGGAATCAATGAGGATCGTTAATTCTTCTTTACCTTCTTCTTAACTCCCCACCCTCCTGCCCCATGCTCCAGAGTTATTTGTTTTGGAAGACTGTAACATCAGATTTGAATATATGACCTTGAAAAAGTCTGGTTAAGTAGTCCTGGGGAAAGCTGTAAAATGATTGGAAAACAAACCAGGCGTCCCACACATACCTGCTCAGCCAAGAATTTGTTTGCTCCAGGAACTGTGAGTGGTTGGGAATAGAAGCAAGCACACACCCAGGTTTATGTGAACTCTCTGCTCTTGCTTGAGACCATGGTGTCATGCTTCTCTTTCAGTTCACCGTTGCTTTCTGGTCGTCTTTTCATTCTGAATTTTTAGAGTAAAATATTTTCACTTTTAAAAAATACTTTTTCTCTCTCCTTTCCCCTTTTGCTTTTGTGTAAATTTCTCCCAGTCCAGGAAGTCAATATATGGTGATGAAATGTATGACTTCCTGTTTTAGGGTCTATGGCAAGTCCCTCTGGAAGTGGCCCTGGGTTTTCTGTTGGTTCTTGTAGCCAGGAAAGAGACTCATTGCTTTTGTGCTGGGGCTTAGCAGAGGCACTGGCTTTGGCTGGAGCTTCCATCTTCTCCTAGGCCAGGGAGCAAATGCAGGGGATCTCTCGTCGGCATCCTGGGGAGAACTGTGAGGGTGTTTCAATACAGCGCTTCAAGGAGGGGCTTGTTTTCCTGTTCCATGAAACCCGCCTTGGATAAATGATTTTGTTTGACGTAGTTATTGGTTCCTGGCTTGTTTTACGTTTTTCTTTTTAGCCTGTTTAACATTTAATCCCTTGTCCTAGCAAGTCCTCTTCATTAGAACAGATGTGTTCCTTTTCAAATTTGAAAACAGGCGAAGTATCACTTCTTTAGGAGGCAATATGGTACAGAGTGGAAAGAATGCTCCCAGGTGTTTGGAAGTCTCTTCAGTCAGAGCCAAGCTTAATAAGTTATTTAACTTCTCTGAGCCTATTTGAACTTCCCATCCTTCTGCTACGCCTACCCCCCCATCCCCAGTTTAAATCTCCCCAATGGGTTTCTATTACAGGTGAACATGAAAGTGGGTTGCACTTAGTGGGCTCTCAATAGAGAACTCCTTTTTTTCTCTTTCCTTAGATTATGGAACCCAGGCTTACTGAAGAGATCATAATTATTCTTTCTGATAAATTAACCAGGCTTCAAGATGGGGGACTGGTATTTGGGGACTTCTGCCTGATAATCAACATCAGGCTGGGTCTTCACAAGAAGTCTTTCTCCCTCATGGTTGACTAAGCAATTTTGTAGGCAAAAACCTACTTTGAAAAATTTGCCACTTTATTTCCTCCCTAGTTTGAAGGAAGAACTGGCAAAATTCAAAATAAAAAAGATTTTGTTTTGAAAATTATACTCTTAACTACAAACAGCCTCGAATCAAGAGTAGCCACCAGATATCCTGTTCCTCAGTATGTTTGTTGGTTGTTCCTGCTGCAGCCACTTGGGTTAGGTGCTACATAGATATTGTTTAACTTGAAGCAAGTCTACATTCTGTATCATTCAGCTCAGTTCGCTTCTTACTGCCACCTTAAAAACCTGTAAGACAGAAAGAAATTAATATGATAAAATCCTCATTTAGACAGTTTGCTGTATTAGCCTGTCCAAACATGTTACCAATCTAGTATTTTTTTAAAGATGTGCTAAAATAAATTTAAGGTCTGATTATATGACTTACTGTTAGTCCAGAAAACTTCTGCTAATGTTTCTAAAATGTATATCTTAAAGCTATTTTTTAAAAATAGTCTCATGAAATAAAATACAGATTTTCATTTTACTCCTCCTGGACTATAAAGTTCTCATTATGGAGAAGGTCCACAGTGCTTTCCCCATCATAACAAAATGGGGTTGGCAGTTCATATGCAAATTAACCTGCCACCCACTGTGTGGAGGCTGCAACCTCTTTTGTTACCCTTGCCCCAGTGGCAGTCTGGTTCAGCTGTTGCATCTGCTGAGTTCAGAAAACAGTCTGTTGCCATCCAGGGCATCAGTACAGAGAAGAAAGTGGGACAAGAGGAACCAGGCAATAGGGGAGGTAAGGGTGGACATGTGCTTACAAGCATATGTGGCGGAAGGTGGGGAGAGAGTGGAGGACAGTTGGGAGGTACCGGTTCTTAAGTGAGTATCCATGTGTAGGGTCAGAGCCAGCTCCGTGGGACAGTTCTCTGGTCTCAGTTGTGGTTTCACAGGTTGTCATATGTTCTTTGGGAAATGTGCTGGTGTGGTTTATGGAAATCCTTCAGAATAGTAATTGTGTTTATCACCATGATTCTGTAGTTCCCAGATGTATTCACTTGCCTGTCACTCGATAAATCCCAGACAAAATGGCTGGGACCACAGAGCACATACTTGTCATGTTTTGAAAATTGCCTTTGGTGAAGTAAAATGCACATTGACTTGAGTGTTAGATTCTCAGAAGAAAAAAAAAATAGAACAAATGGAAATGGTACAGTAAAATTTCTCTTATTTGTACTAAGTAGTAATTTAGATAAAGGCTTGCATGAATTAGGGAAGTTTGATGACATTGTTCACTTTCTGGTATGCAGAGTTCTAACATACAAGCTTACAAAGTGTTGCAGGGATATTTTGCCAGTAGTGGTCCCTGTACCTGATTTGATGAATATACTTAGTTCAAACTTTGAAGACATGTAGTGGCCGCACATCTCCTACAGGCTTCCCAATAACTAGAAAAGATTGTTTTTTATATATGCAAACTTGAAAATTTTTGTATTATTAAATTGTATTTATAGAATTTAATAGAAATAGTAATGATTATTCCCAAATAGCTATAACAATAAATAGATTATAAACATACATAAAATGATAAACCTTAATGAGGGTCATGGTAATTCATGCCTTTCTACACAGAACAAGTTCATCAAACTAACTTTCCTCCCAATATCAAAATCCCTTCTACAATATACATTACAGAGGATCATTTAGACATTATATTCTCTCTCTTCACCTCCCTCCCCTCTTCTCCTTTCCTTCCTCCACCTTTCATCCAGCACATGTTGGGTCCCAGTCACTGTGGTCAGCACTGCACACACTTGTTCCCATTCTCAAAGACCTCACAGTCTGAGAGTAGTTACAGCAGAGTGAAATGGTGTAGGGAAGAGGTAGGTTGAAGCTACCTGCAGGAGAAGGAGGCTATCAACTCTGCTCATAGTAGAGAGAGCATCAGTACAAGGTTCACACAGGAGGTCATGTTGAAACTGAGCTTTCAAGTCTGAAGGGATGGCCTGGAGATGGAAAAGCATTCTACATATGGTACATATAATGCCTAGATTTGTGAAACTGGGGAACAGCATGCAGCCTGCCCTAGTTACATGTACTATTCTGGGGAGGAACCAGGGTGGCAGGGGGAGGATATCTTGGTAGTGATGGGAGTTCACTGCTTGACCAAAAAAAAAGTCCTGTGGTTGAGAAGTGTTTTTTGTAAGAAAATATTTCCTTATATTGTGCTCAAATCCATCTTCTTTTCTATTTTACCTTTAGATTCAAGCCTCGGTATCTGCAAAGAATGAATCTGTCTGCTCTCTCTGCCACGTGGCTTTTTTAAGCCTTGCCCCAAGCTGTGTATACTTTTGCTCCTCTTTCTTAATAGATTTTGTTTAGTGGTTTGTTTCCTTCAAATAATCCAATATTAATTCCAGCTGATGCTTTCAGAGTCTACAGAGTTGGTTGTGATGTCCTGATACAGATCTCGAAAGATTTATCTTCCAGATCTCCAATGCAGCTACTGCCACTACACCCTTTTGTCTGTTGGCTTTCTTTCTGCCAGTTTCCTCCCTCTTGGTTTACAGGCTCCCAGAGGGAAGGAAGCAGTTAAATTCAGCCTCTTCCTTTGCTTAAAGATTTACAGTCAGCCCCTTTCCCATCACACTATCTCTTTTTGGTCTTTTTAGGATGTTAGAGAAACAGAAAGTAAGTCCTCCCACAAATTTGCTGGGAATCTTTTGTCCTAGTGGTATAGTATTTTTTTAAAACTTCACCACTATTATCTTATACTCTAGAAGCAAATTATAAAAAAGAAATACATACTTGTGAAATGTTAATAGAAATGAATTAGGATGAACTAAAATAGTTTGAAAGTTGATGGTTGAAAGAGGCATGTTACAACACCGTTACATTTTCACATGAATTATCTGTAATTAGAAAATAGTTGTATTCTGAAGGAGATATTTGGACATATGTATAATGTAAGAACCCTTTGCCTGAAAGTGGAGGGATTGGGTCCTAGAGAGAGATTCTCAGGAGTTCATTGTTGATAGAAGCCAGTAGCAATGGTTCCAGTAAGCGTTCATTAGACATCCACTTTAAAAAGTTTATACCTTCCCAGCCAATGCCATGGTTGCCTATGGATTAGCATTTTTACAAAAACAGGATGCCACTAGATCATTGGGACATATATCAGAGTTCTCCAGAAAAATAGAGCTAACAGAATATATGGAAGAGATTTATTATAGGAATTGGCTCATATGATCATGGGGATTAGCAAATCCAAACTCTGTATAGGGTGCAAACTGAAAACTCCAATGAAGGTGAAATTGAATTCCACAGAAGAGGCTGGCTGGCTGAAGAAAAGGCAGAAATTCTTCTTTCTGATGGCTGGAATCTTCAGTTCTGCTTTAAGACCACTGGATAGATACAGTTGGCTATAGATGGAATCAGCTGACTATAGATGCAAATCCATCTATGAAATATGCTCAGAGTAACAATTAGGCAAGTGCTTACTTGACCAAACAACTGGGCACCATAACCTAGCCAAGTTGACACAGGAAATTAATCATCACAGGGCACATGAAATGAAAAATGTTCAATCATTTCACTTCTACCACACTTCAGGTAGAATTTTCAGATACAATGAGTAACCTTACTTAGAAAAGACTATTTACTTATTTCTGGGGTTTTACTAACCTTGAAGGGAAAACTCTTATTTTCAATATAAAAGTAAGGCATTTAGTCTTAAATGCAGTTGTTTCAATCTCTATCAGTAGTGCTTATAAAGGGAATAGGAGGAAGAAGAGAATGAGGAGGCTAATATTCTGCCAAGGTGCTACTCAAATGTGGTCCACAGATCAATTGACAACAGCATCACCTGAGACTTCTTAGAATGCAGAATCTCAGGGTCAACCCCAGAGCTACTGAATGAGAATTTGCATTTAAACAAGATCCCCTAGACGACTCTTATGCACATTGAAGTTTGAAAAGCACTGCTCTAGTAGGTAATGAAAAGACTTGGTTCACCATGAGTAATTTGCCTCTCTTAGAACACTTTGAAGAATGCTGACCAAATAAGGGATATAAGCTGTTAAGTATTAAATATTGAAAATAGAGTTCAATTTTCTTTGCTCTAGATACCAGACCAACTGATCATGTTTGACTAAATAGCAACGTTCTGTTCAGGGGATGATATGAGTTTGTTCATAGTATTGTTAAAGTGCTCCACAGCTTGATGACAGCCAGTGAGGCGCTGCTTCACTGCCCTAGAGTGTGGCAACAGTTAGGTGCAATTATCTCTCCCTACTCCCCCCCCCCCTTTTAATCAGCAGAACAGTATAAAAAGAGTATTTTAATTTAGTTTTTTTAGCATTTTATCATGTCCATTGTTTACTTTAGGTCATGTTATCATCATGAGTTTCTCAAGGAAAAAGCCTATGTGCAGCAAAGTATGACTTCCTTAGTGATATGCCAGGCATTTCTTCTGAGAGGTGAACTCAAATTGGCAGAGCTGAAAAATGTTAGCGTTAAACCGTATCGACCTAAGCTTGATTTTAAGAATACTGCTATTTTGATGTTATTCTGTTGTATTTCAATAGATCTACAAGTGGAAAACCTTTTGTTAATGTTTCCAACTACCATGGCCGCATGTATATGATGATCTTTCTCCTTATCTAGGGAAGAAGGCTTCCATTTTCAGAGTAAATGAAAAATGCCAATATAGAGTGGTGATCAGTGTAAGAGGTGCTTGTATGTGTAATTCTTTTATAGTGTGAATCAAAGATTTTTTTGTTTATCTTTTCCAAGATTTGTGATGATTATATATTACCTCTGTAATGGATAAAATCTCACTTAAGTTTTTTTTTGTAAAAATAACAGTTAAAACAAAAAGCGTGTTTCATGATAAAAGGATTAAGACCACTAAGACCAGCCCTTGAGGGAGTTAGAGTCAGTCCCAGGGCATTTCCTTCAAGTTTCCTGATTCATTTTGGTGTAAACTGGCAGAATCCCAAAACTTTTTAGAAGCTCCTTCACTGCTACACTCAGTTCCAAACTGCCATTATTTCTTCCCTAGATTGTTCCAAGGGCCTAGTAACTGGTCTTGCTGCTCCCTTCTATGACCCCTCTTCAGTCTGTTCTCAACACAGCAGCCACAGTGATCCTTCTAAACCACAAGCCAGGTCACATTGTGCTTATGTTCAAAATCCCTCAGCTGCATTCCATAACTCTCAGAAATAAAAACAATGCCTTATAAAGTAACTTGGGCAGAGAATAAAAATGTATTTGCAAAGCTCCCTTGAGGGACTGGGAAAAAATGTGGAAATATTAAACTTCCCCAACTGGATGCTCTCACAAGCATTGGGTATTACCAGTTTAGAAGGCTGAACCCTCAATCTTGGGGCTTGCCCTTATGAAGCTTGTTCCTGCAAAGGAAAGGCTAAGTCTACTTACAATTGTGCTTAAGAGTCACCCCCAGAAAACCTCTTTTGTTGCTCAGATGTGGCCTCACTCACTAAGCCAACTCTTCACATAAACTCACTGCCCATCCTCGTATGTGGGACATGACTCCCAGGGTGTAAATCTCCCTGGAAATTTGGGACATGACTCCTGGATCTGAACTCGTGGGATGGAAAAAGCCTTCTTGACCAGAAAGGGGAAGAGAAATGAAATAAAAATAAAGTTTCAGTGGCTGAGAGATTTCAAATGGACTTGAGAGGTCATTCTGGAGGTTATTCTTATGCTTTTTATAGATATCCCTTTTTAATTTTTAGTGTATTGCAATAACTAGAAGGAATTAACCTGAAACTATTGAACTGCAACCCAGTAGCCTTGATTGTTGAAGATTATTGTTCAGCTATATAGCTTACATGGTGTGACTGTGTGATTGTGAAAACCTTGTGGCTCACACTCCTTTTATCCAGTATACGGACAGATGAGTAGAAAAATGGGGACAAAAATTAAATGACTAAAGTTGGATGTATTACTTAGGTTTCTCTAGGGAAACAGAACCAACAGGAGATATGTCTAAATACAAGATTTTATAAAAGCATCTCACACAACTGTGGGGATGCAGGAGTCCAGATTCTGTAGGGCAGGTGGTGAGCTGGCAACTCCAATGAAGGTCTTTGATGAACTCCCCAGAAGAGGCTGGCTGACTGAAGAAGTGGAAGTTCTCTCTCTTCTCCCTGAAAAGTCTTCAACTGATTAGATTAAATCCATCTTACTGAATTCTCTCATTGCGGAAGGCATGCACTTCGTTGATGTGATCAGCCACAGATGCGGTCAGTTGACTGGTGATTTAATAAACCAGCCTTCTGGCTTATTAACCAGGAACAAATGTCCTTGCAGTAATGGTTAGGGCAGTGCCTGCTTGACCAGATACCTGGGCACCATCGCCTGGCCAAGTTGACACATGAACCTAACCATCACAGTGGGTATAGGATGTTTTGGGTTTTCTTTTTTACTTTTATTCTTTTTAGTAATAAAAATGTTCAAAAATTTGTTGTGGTGATGAATGTAAAATTATGATGGTACTGTGAATAATTGTACACTGTGGATGATTGTATGGTATGTGAATATATCTCAACAAAACTGAATTTTAAAAAGTAATGTAAAAAAAAAAAACACACACACACACACACACAATGCCTTATAGTGCCCCTGGCCCCAGAAAGCCCATTACTTACCTCACTGATCTCATTTCCTACCAATCTCTTGTTCCTGTTTACTAATGCTGCCAGAATGCAAAATACCAGAAATAGACTGGCTTTTATAAAAGGGGATTTATTTGGTTACCCAGTTACAGTCTTAAGTTCATAAAGTGTCCAAGGTAAGGCATCAACAATAGGGTACCTTCACTGAAGGATGGCCATTGGCATCTGGAAAACCTCAGTTAGCTCCAAAGGCATGTGGCTGGCGTCTCCTTGCTCCCAGGTTGCGTTTCAAAATGGCATTCTCCAAAATGTTGCTCTTGGGGCATTTTGTCCTCTCTTAGCTGCAGCTCCTCTTCAAAATGGCATTCTTAGTTGCTCTCCAAAATGTCACTCGTAGCTGCTCATTTATATGGCTCCAGTCATTTAATTCAGACCTGCCCTGGATGAACAGGGTAACATCTCCATGGAAATTACCCAATTAAACATTTCACTCACAGTTGACTGAGTCCATATCTCCATGGAAACACTCAATCAAAGGATTCCAATCTTATCAATACTAATATGTCTGCCTCCACAAGATTGCATCAAAGGTAATGGTGTTTTAGGGGCCACAATACATCCAAACTGGCACACCTCTCCTTGCTTACTCCTTGTTGTCCCCTAGGACAGCCGTGCCACACCCCAGAGCCTTGGAGCCTTTGCACCTTCTTCTCCCTCTGTCTGGAACTATCTTTCCCAAGATATTTGCATGACTCTCTTCCATATTTCCTTCAGATCTTCTTGAGCAGTGTAAATTTCTCAGTGAGGCTTTCCTTGACCACCCTATTTAAAAGTTAATTCCCCATCCCACACACACAAACACATTCTCACCATCACCCTCCGTTGTTTTACTTTTCTTCATAACATTTATTATCATCTTACATCATTTTACTTAACTGTTTATTGTCTATCTCCTCCCAGAGATATTGTCTGTCTCCTCTTTTTGGAAAGGGTTTTTGTGCTTGTTCAGTGCTTTGTCCATAGCACCTAGAATATGCCTGACTTACTCTAGTTACCCACTATTTGTGGAATGAATGAATGAAATTAACCCTCTCAGACCCCTAACTAGTTAAGAGTTTAGAGCCAAATTCATTGTGGGACATCATCCCACCAGATCTTATTCCCATCACATAAGGGGACTGGAATATTAGGGAATATCTTTAAAAAATTAGCTATAGCATTCTGTTCACAGGTGTGAGCCATTTAAAACCTTTACACTGTGAGTTAAGAAATGCCAGTTCATTGTTGATTTGTAGTATAACACAATCAGTACAGTCCAAGTCTACTGAGTACTGGAGCAGATGCAGTATATGGGGACTCCTTCACATTTTCTTGCTGTCAGCCCCTTCGTTTTTGCAACATCCCTCAGCAAACTCTTTCTTACTCTCCTTCAGTCAGCAGTACTACTGCTTTGGGTGTACATGAGCATGCACACACGTGTGTGTATGGCTTGCCTGTGATGTCTCCTGAAGAGCTTCCTTTGGCCAAAATTAGCTTTCCTTTTTGTTTATAGTATTTCTTAGCAGTCCATCCCCACGAGTCCTCTCTGCAGAGTTGCTTACCCAAATATATCTTGAACTTTTTGCTATTTCTTTTTTAGTATCTTAAGATTTATTTCATCCATGAAAGTATAGGAAATAAAAAAAATTACAGAAATGAATGTAGACAGTGCCCATCTAGCTACTGGAGCCCTAGGGGTGGGAGGGCACAGTGGGAAGGATGGAGCTCATTCAGGAAAATCTTGTGGTCTGCTTGGCAGAATTATCCCTGTTTTGGTCGTGGTGTAAAAGTTCTAATAACCCAAAGCCATCATCCATTCAATGAAATTTGTCTGTTGAACATCCATTATGCTTGATATTGTGAAAGATGCTAATAAAATGAGCATGGTATCTGCCTTCGTGGAGCTTCTAGTTTAGTGACACAGATAAATGTAATACATAAATGTGTAATTAAAACTCTGATAAGTGCTATGCAGGAGATGATCAAGGTGCTATGGGAGCTTAAAATAGGGGCATCTGACCTAGTTTTGGGGGTCATGAAAGTGGCATTCAAGCTAGGATCTGCAGGTTACTAGGCAGTGTGTGTTTGGGGCTGGAGGAGTACAGTGTTTGCATTAATTTCCAAGCAGGGGAAACAAGATATACAGAATCTCTGAGGTGTTGAGGGACCTTGCGCATTAAAGGGAGTAAAAGGAGATCAATGTGGCTGAAATGAGAGGGTAGCAGGGAGAGGGGTGAGCAGGGCCAGAGCAAGGAGCATGGAGGAGGCTAGAGGGGTGAGCAGGGCCAGAGCAAGGCCTTAGAGGCAAGTTCAGGTATTTATAATAAGACCAGTGCAGAGCCTTAAAGGGGTTTAAATAGGGCTGAGCCACTGTTTGTTTTCTATTTTAAAATGTTTAGTCTGGCCACATTGAGGATAATGGGTTGGAAGAGAGAAAGAGTGAAGGCTGGGGAAATAGCTGGAGGTGTTTTGTGTTTGTCCCAGGAGAAGGATGATGGCAGCTCAGACTAGGTTGGTGGTGGTGGAGGAGAACACACAGCGGGAGAGATAATTTTGGAGGCAGTTGGCATCTAGATGGTTATTGAAGTCATTCAGCTTTCTTTAATATGCCCACTAAACAATCTTCTGTTTATTTGGCTTCATCTCTAACCTGCCTTTTTTGGTTTGCTAAAGCTGCTGTTTTGCAAAATACCAGAAATGGATCGACTTTTATAAAGGGGATTTTATTAGGTTTAAAATAAGGCTGTAAAAGTGTCCAAACTAAGGCATCAACAGGAGGATACCTTCGCTGAAAAGAAAGGCAATGGCACCTGAAACACCTTTGTCAGTTGGGAAGGCATGTGATTGGCATCTGTTGGTCCCGGGTTCTAGTTTCTAAATGGCTTTCTCCAAAATGTCTCTGCGATTCTGTCTCTCTTAGCTTCTCTCAGCTCTCTACTTGGTTCTCCTGGGGCATTTCTTTCTAAGCATCTGGGAGTCCTCTCTCAGCTTCTCCAGGACAAACTCTTAGCTAAGCATCTCCAAATGTCCATCTGTCTGCATCTCACTGCATTTCCAAGAGTCTGGGTCTCTGTCAGCTCTTAGCTTCTCCCAGGACCAATTACGGATTATGCATCTTAGCTTCTCTCCAAAATGTCTCTCTCGGTTTCTCCGAGCTTCTCCTCTCCGTGAGCTCTTTTAAAGGATTCCAGTGATCTAATTACAACCCATCCAGAATGGGCAGGGTCACCCCTCCCATGGAGATAATTGAATCACAGTTGGGTGAATCATCTCCATGGGAACACTGATCAAAAGGTTCTACCCAACAAGATTGGGTTAAAAGATCATGGCTCTTCTGGGGTCCATAACAGTTTCAAACTGATACACTGCCTATAAGGTGCATATGCCTGGGATTTACAGGCCTTCAGTAAATATTTGTTGACTGAAGAAATGTGAATACATTGGTCAGGCTGTAGCAAGAGACCAAGCTGTCTGTCTGGCAACTATATTTTATATTGTAAATGTATACATAGGGATTATGGCTCTATATTATCAACTTCTTGTGAGTTTTGTTAGCATTAATCTGACAGTTTCTGGAACCACAGTGAGATAGATTTTTGGAGACAGCAAAATTGAGGGACAGACCCTGCACAGTTGTGAATCCTCCAAGGTAAATGTCAGCTGGTAGAGATCTTCTGAATAACTGCTTTTCCTAGGCAAAACCCTCTTTTCTGCTGAATGCTTTTCTCTTATAATTTTTTTTTAATTTTAAATAAATCTATGATAGCCTTGTCCATCAATTGTTTCTATCTTTAAAACAGTATTTATTTCACCCTGCCAGGCAGAATGTTCTACCCACCTTAAAAAGAACTTCAGAGAGTGTAATTTCAAAAGGTATATTAAAAGTAGAAGGAGTCAGAGTCAAGGAGAATCTTATTCTTGTTTTCCAATGCATCTAACTTTTTATGGCACTATGATTTCTTTGAAGCCATAAGTTATTTATTTTTCAAATCTCTTGTTATCTATAGATATAGTGATGATGTCTTAATGTTCTATTTAGGAACTCAAAAGTTAGGCAGCTGAAATAGACTGGAAGTTTAATGAACCCCTTTAGGTACTCTCTGAGTTTGGAAGATATCAAACAGTGGTGAAAAATTTATGTGTGCATTTGTGACTACTTCAGTAAAAATATTTTCCTCACCTTTTGCAGGAGAAAAATGGAAGAAACAGATGTACTTTTCATGGAACAGATAAAAACCACTAAACAGGTAACTGAAATTAGCAGGGGTTGTGTATACAAAGTGCTTGGAACAGTGCCTGACACATAGTAAATACTATATAAGGGTTTGTTATTATTAGTAGTAAGTTCTTTAAAATGTACCTGAGCCCCAAACAAAGCAATCATACAAATAAAATATATCTAACAAAACCAAACCCTTTGTTCCTAAAGCAAATATGAAAATCATTGGTAAGTCTGATTCTGTGTGGCCTGGCTCATTGGCTCTGAGAAAGTTAATTTCTTTTGTCTGATCATCCTAAATCATTGCCATTCATGATGAACTTATATCAGGTAGGTTTCAGTCTTGAGACAAAACAAGCATCTTTGAAATTCTCAAAGAGAGAGTGCTTTATCATTTGGAGAAATGGAGCATAGCTTAGTTTATAGGTAACCACAAAAATGGCTTATGGATAGTTACTAAAGGTAGAGAGGGTGGCATTAAGAACAGAACTCAAATTTTTTGATGATGGCAGGTGATAACTTGAAATAGAAAGTTCCAAACTATTGAAAGATCCTTCTTAGGCACTAGTTTTGATAAAATTGTTGGTGTTACTGAGACTTGATACGTTTGACAAATATCTATAAGGGCACCTCTTTGGAGCTGCACCAGATTCCTGCCTCCCTTTTACTTTTCTGAGGGCTTGGGTTTCCTACCCAGGTTAATGAATGCTCTGGTTTCCATCTTCCTCTTTCATCTTTAGCCTTTCTATCTCCTCAGGCTCCTATCCCTTTACATATCAGCACACTTTATTCAGGGTGGGGGAGAAAACATCCAAAGTGGGGACCACTGTCTGACTTGTTAGACTTTTCTTCTGATGAATTTCTTACTGTATCTTCTTTCCCCATGACTCTGTTTCATAATTTTTGAAGTTTATTTTAAATACTACATTGTTTTATTTTTGCCATGTTTCTTTCCGGGATTTTGGTATATTACTTTGGAAGTTAACTCTTCTATTTGGTGACAGGTGGCATTAACTTGGGAGAGGTGGCGCTGGTGGTACACTCAGTATGTCAGTGGCTTTTATACCTTTCAATTGCAACTCCCAGTAAGAAAAACATGTTATATTATAACCCAGTGTACACATTTGTATATGTAGGGTATATGGTTTCCCAAAATAATAACCTTTACAATATAGAAGTTGTGATTGAATTTTGTAATCTATTTGTATTCTATCCTTTTCTTTTCTTTTTTCTTTTCTTTTTAATGCTGGTTATAACCCATAAAATGAAGTTCGTAACCTGTTAGTGGGGTATACATTAACATTAACAAACTTGCAACATTTTGTGTTGTGTTAGGGCACATATTTTCTTGCCTTTCTTCCCACCTTATATACTAATGTGCACAAGTCTCTTCTATCCCTAAAAACTCCTCAAACTTACCGTAAGGTTATTCTTTGTGTACGGAACTGTCTCCTTCCTTTTGTAACTAAGCTTCTGTTTCTATTTCAGCTCATACTATATACTCTTCAACTTTTTTTCTGTTTAAACTTTAACAGTCTCCTCCTGACTAGTAGCTAAGAATCTTTTTATTCACCATTTTAAATGAAATAGATCCCTCTGTAATGTTAAATCTTGCATATTAAATACAATTTTCAAAAAAGTAAGACACTACCAGTAATGCATTTATTTTTCATGTTAATTCTTCTATTTGTTTAAAGTATTATTCATTTTTTCAGAAATATTATTCTGAGGATCTAATCTCACAAAATTAATTCCCATAAGTAACCCAGGGATCACACAATTATAGCAATGGTAAGGACTTGAATACATTGTTATCTTCTTGGTTAGTGTCCTGGGCTGCAGAGAGACACCTGCTGGCCAAACAGTTGCACTGTTTTTCTATACATTCTATCATAGTAAATTTTGCATATTAGAATGCATTGCTTTTCAAGCATTTGTAGGATTTCCAGCTTAACATTTAATGAACTGAAATGTATTTATACCTTATCACCCAATTCAAGGAGCTGAGAGCTAATGGGGAAGAATTTCATAATAAAACCTGATTCCTTCATGTGTTTTTATGGGTGGGACAACAAAATTTTAGTTTAGGATAAAGCACTCACAGACCTGGATTAATTTAAAATTTTTGGAAATGATCATTCACTTTTCAAAAATAGTTAAGAACTTATTTTTCAAATGGTATAGATTTGCAGCTTGGTTTGTTAGGTGAGAGATACATTTGGTTCTAGGTGTAAATCTACTGCTGGAATAATAAGAAATTGAAAATCCATTGCCTATTTACTTTGGAGCCTTAGTCAGATATCATAGTAACTTCTGGGCAATTCTTGTTTTGGCAAAATTCTCACTGACTTCACAGGCAAGTTTTATTTATAGAAGAATTGTAATTATATACCTCTGTGATTACTCAGTGTGAAAAACAGATTTCAACAATTATAATATGCAAAATGGCTCTTTTCAACAAAACTAAATCAATATTTATCTCAGTGAGGGATGTTTCTAAGGTTTATAGATAATATGCCCCAAAATATACCCAAATTTTCTGTTTGTAAAACATCTTATTTCAGTAGTTTCTAAATATTTTAAGTTACTGAAGCCAAATCAGAAGTTGCTCACTTTGTTATCTTTGAGTACAGTCTGATTTCAGTCATGATTAATAAAGTCTTTATCATTACGAGTATAGCATATTTGCTGAAAATTTAGCCAGATGTGAGTATTATAAACTAACACATTACTGTATTTTATGATTATTTTAAATGCCCTATAGTACAATGTGGTTTACTTTGTTTTGTATTATCTAGAGTTTGAAAGTATTGTGAGAAAAGAATAAAGCAGACTTTGATAGCTAGTAGATGTCAAGATGTATCTTTCAGAATTCTTTGAAAAAATCTTTGGAATTTTATTTGTATTTTCCTTTTTTTTTTTTTTTAACTTCGTAAGACTATTTTTTGATTATGTATAATATGTTTTTCTATTGAATAAATACAACACACACAATTATAAACATTTTATGTTTTCTTCTTAACCTTGAGTTATGGAACACTATCTCCTTCTTGGATATCTGTTTCTGAAATTTAATTTTCCTTCTTTTGCTCACTAATAACCTTGAGGATTAATCAAGTCCGCTATTCTGTTGCCTCGTACATTTATATCACTTGGGTTAGGACACAATTGATGCATCATCTCTGTATGGAATAGGACCAGAAAGATCTAGGATGGTGCTTGGTATCTTTCTGTCAGTCATATCATTTCAAGGCAGTTGAATGCCAGTCCAAGTAAAATGGAAAGGCTGGACTGGTTAAGTGATTCAGAGCCCTATATAAATTCAGAAAAAACAATGAAGGGGATAACTTAGAACTATTGGAAAAGTCTCTCTCTGAAAAATGGAATAAGCAGCTCATATATAAAAGTCATTAAGACAGAAACCCTTTCTGTCTTCTCCCAAAATGACAGCAGGCTCTCACTCTTTTATCACCATCACTTCTGAAACTGTTAAAACATTGATCTTGTATTTGCCATTACAGTTAATACTTTTCATTCCTTTCATTCTCTTCTCTCTTGTTTTTGAGATACCTTACCACTGGTTCTTATACCTTTCTCATTACTTCTTCCAAGTAGTTTTATAGGCTACTCTAAATGTTAGTAATGGGTCTTTCTTTTGTCCTGTTCCATTTTTGGTTGATGAATTCATAGTATTAGCAGCACAGAGACAGAGTCAGACACTTGGAAAGTAGTATTAGAGAGATTTCAAATAAATGATTCAATACCCACTTCATTTGAATTCCTAATTCTTGAAAACATTAAGAAATCATTAAAAAAAAGCCTTTAACTAGAAAAATTCTTTTTTTTTTTTTTTTAATTACTTGGAAGGAATTCTATGAGTGAATTGTAGCCTCTTGCCTAACCTGCCCTTGTTTACTTCTTGGCAGATGGTACATGATTGGAAGTCAGTAGAAAAACACAAGAGTGTGTATGTTAGTCCTTTTAACCAAGAGCTCTGAGCTCATTAGGAACAGTGAGTGAAATATTTGCCCCCTGCTGGGGCTCCAATTCTTAAGCATTTGTCTCTTCTCACCTCTATTTCAAAAGATAAAATTAAATATCGTGGGACAAGATTGTGCTGACTTCAGAGAATGGCAGAATTCGAAAGGAAATTATTGATGATTCAAAAACAGTATGGGGAACATAAAATACCATGTTTGAGTTTAATGACCCCAAACAAGAAGAACACCATGTATTTTGAAAAATATTTATCTCTTTCAAATTTTCTTGGCCATTTTCCTTTATACACTTTCTGAGAGGGAAACTAAAGTGAAAATAGAAGCTATTTTAACAGGACACTCAGGTTGATCATGAGAAGTGTGAGTAGTCACATCAGGTAGCTAGGTACTTCTTTTAAAAGTGTAAATAAAAAATAAAATAAAAAAGGAAGATAAAAAACAGTTAACTGTTTTCTGCGTTTCTAGTTTTCAACTTAAGTGGTTAACAGTACTAAAGCAAATAATTCATTGCTATGAAATGTAAGTAATGTGCTTAATGCATTTAAGTGTTCAATAAATAGTAGCTACTGTTGTTACAGTGTACAAAGATGTGGTCCTCAACACAGTCTCAGGAAACTCTTTGAGCTGTGTTTCTTATAATTAGGGATGGATTTGTTTTGACCTACCCTCTATTCTTTTGTGATATATGACGTAGAAACAAGAATGTTAATAGCATTTATTATTTCTTGTGTGTTAAGCATTGGATGAAGAACATGAGGTAGATACTGCAGTTATCTAATTTTACGACATATATATGATATAAGAAATCTAAGTTGGGCTAGTATATGAAGGAACATAATTACTTAACCCTTGTTGGAAATCAAAACATGACATTAGCCTCATCACAATCATATGCTAATTGCTTCCAGATAATCTTGCAGCAAGTTTTAAAGCTTTAAAAAAGCCTGGTTTTACAGCTATAATAATAGCTACAAAAGGAAAATCCTCCTTATTAAAAGATGAGGTCTTAGAGTAAAAATTACTCATATTTTCCTAAGTTTGGAGCATTATTTTAAAAATCCTGATATTAAATGTGTAGTGAGTATTTGCAGTTTACAGTCTACTCTTCAGTGCTTAGCAACAGACTTGTGTAAATAAATTAAAAAATCTGTAGTAGAAATTCATTTAAAATGTCTTGACATCAATATGATTTGTCTGTTTCCTGAAAATGTATTTTTTTTCCAGTAATATGCAATACATCTTGCTATTTTGGTAGGCAGTGGACTTTAGGCAGACAGATTCCAAAGGATTTTGGTATTTTAGGTATATCTACATCAATAATTTAAAAAAAATAAATCCATCACCTTTGGTTGAAGGAGCAAATAAGTGTATACCCACAATCAGTTTTCAGTTTCAGTAATCAAAAGTTTTCTTTTCACAATAATTTAGTTTCTTGTTTAGATTTTTGTTTGGGGTTGTTTGTATTCTGTCATGCATAGCAGCTGACAGTAGATTTGAAAGTGGCCCAGTAGGTATTTGTAAAAGAGGGAAATCTCCCTACAATTTAAAATAAGTTCAAATATTGCTCAAAAGGTAGAATTAGCATGTAGGGAATTTATTATATTTCCATTGTAGACTCAAATTCATTTGCCTAGCGTTAAAAAATTATAAATGTCTAGAGCAAAGTAGGCAGTTAACACTTGAATCTGTCTTGACAAGCCCTCCGGGTCTTCCTTCCCCCACTATTCCCATCTTATGTGGGTGTGTGCATGTTTATGTGAAATTCAAGTACAAGTAAGATCAAGGATATAAATAATAGTTTAAATTTAATTTTAACCATTTAAATTTGGAGTTGGAGGGTAAGGTGAAAAGACATTTATCTCAACCTGAGTCTGAGAGAGATGATGGGCCATGCACAAGGCAATAGAGCTGTAAAGGACAAAACTAATATTGACACTGACAGGTAGAGGGTATTTATTCAACCAGAAGTTTTAATCATTTTCCCAAATGATTGTTAAAACTCAGTCTTTGAGTCATGCAACTATGTGGAGAGTAGAATTTGAAAACAATGAACTTGGATGTTTTAGCCAAGGAGATTTCCAAGCAGATTGTTGGTGGTCAGCCAGTTTCTTCTTGCTGTTCATAGTAAAATGGAAGAGGAAAGAGATAAATTGAAAGAAGAATTGTTAAATGAAAAGAAACCATGACTTGATAATTTGGGAAATTCTCAGCCTATCCAATTTTCAAAAGACATTAAGACATTCACTGTTAGGAAAATGCTATATAAAAAAGCTGAAAGTGTATCTGGTCAGTCTTTTACTAGTATCCCAGAAATACTGAAAAGTCAAAGTATTCCATCACATGAAAGGCTCTTGAGAGATATTAAATATGTGACACATAGGGCCCATCAGCATTCTCAGGAGAAGCCAAAAATAGAGATGGGGTTATATATGAAAAATCAATGGATGGGCCTCTTTCTTCTGGAGTGAATCTCTGTAACATATCCAGGAGATCACAAGCATTCTTGTGAATTTTATACCAGCAAAAACCCTTGCAACTTGGGTGGAAATAAACACGTAAAGTAGAAAAAGAAAGAAGGCTATTGGAACCCCAAAATTCTACAGACAAGAAACAAACTGCTAAAACTACTCAGCTGAAAACACATACTATCTTTCATGAAAAAAGGATGACAGGGCTACAAACCATAGAGGATTATTCTCAGGCCTTGAAAGCAAATGGAGTTTGCCTGACTGGATTCTGAAATTGCTTGGAACCAGGGACTCCTTTTTTCCTTCCATTTTCTCCCTGTTTGAACCAGAGTATCTATAATTGTTATCCTACACCTATTCTACCATTATATTTTGGGAGCACATAACTTGTTTTTTGAATCACATAGGTTCACAGACATAGAGGAATTGGACCTCAGGATGGATTATACCCACAGCCAAATCCGTATCTGATTCATATTATTTAGGTTATGAAATTGGGGACTTGTAGTTTATGCTATAATGGGTTGAGATTTTGGGGGGCTAGGGAAGGGGTGACTGCATTTTGCTTGTGAGACAGACATGTTACCTTTGGGAGACAGAAGATAGAATAATGGTCCCCCAAACATGTCCATGTGTCTTAATCCCTGGAATCTATTAATACTGCTTTAGATAGTGTGCTGGTTTGGATATATTATGCCCCCCCCCAAAAAAAAAAGCCATATTCTTTAATGAAATCTTGTGGGGGCAGATTGGTTAATCTTGATTTAGGGTGTGACCTCTTGATTGGATGTTTCCATGGAGATTTGACCTCATCAATTCAGGGTAGTTCTTGATTAGTTTACTGGAGTCCTTTAAAGGGAGCTCTCACAGAGGGCAGAGAGAGGACAGTGCCCCAGGATATGCTAAGCTGGGACACACAGACATTAGATGCTTGAAAGCCGACAGAGTTGCTTGCTGACACTTTGACCTGCTAGCCTCGAGTTTGCCCCGGGGAAGCAGAGGGAGGCAAAACGCCCCAAGAGATGCTTTCTGACGCTTAGAGATGCTTGGAGATGCAGTCAGAAGGACATTTGGAGATGCTAAGCTAAGAGAAACCCAGAGACATTTTGGAGAAAGCCATTTTGAAACCAAAATCCCGGAGCAAAGAATCAGCAGAGGCCAGCCATATGCCTTCCCAGCTAACAGAGGTTTTCGCATGCCATCAGCCATTGTTCAGTGAAGGTATATTTGTGTTGATGCCTTAATTAGACATTTTCATGGCCTTTGGGCTGTACATTTGTAACCAGAACACCCTTTATAAAAGCCAGTCCATTTCTGGTGTTTTGCATAACGGCAACATTAGCAACCTGGAACACATGGTAAAAGAATTAAAGTTGCAGATGGAAGTAAGGTTGCTAATAAACTAACCTTAAAATAGAGAGATTTTCCTGTGTTATCCAAGTGGGCCTAATGGAGCCCTTAAAAGTGGAAGAGGAAAGCAGAAGAGGACGTCAGAGTGAGGAATGTGTGAAGGACCCGAACCATCACTGCTGGCTTTGATATGGGAGAAGGGGACCATGAGCCAAGGAATGTGAGTGGCCACTAGAAGCTGGAATAGGAAAGGAAATGGCTTCCCTAGAGCCTCCAGAAAGGAGCACAGCCCTGCCAACATCTTGATTTTATCCCAGTGAGACTGCTGACCTACAGAACTGTAATATAATGTGTGCTGTTTTAAGCCACTAAGTTTGTTGCAATTTGTGACCACTGCAATAGAAAACCAATACAGACCTAAAATCAAGAGATTTGTGTTTGAAATCCTTTTGTGACTGACTAGCTTTATGACCTTTGGCAAATCACATAACCTCTCTGAATCTCAGCATTGTAATATTCTCTGACAAATCTAGTCTGATGATTAGATTTGCTAATATAGTAGAATTTTTAAAAAGTATAACTTGGTTATACTCAGAATTAATATTAGATGAAATGTATTAGATATTTTGAATTCACAAATAAAATTTTCAAAAAAGAAAAAAAGACTCAATCTTTGAAATTTTTTTTAGCATACTACATTGAAAGTGTCTTAGCAATATGTAGTGTAAAGGAAAACCTACTTATACCCAGTTCACTGTTTTTTCCACTCTGCTGATTGAGAGCAGCATGACATGTATACAGATAGGGAAAAAAGAGAGAGACTCAGTCTTTGTTTCAATGACAATGAAGGTCTTATGGAATAATTTAAAACCTGGAACCACCTCTTTTTCCAACAATAGTTGCTCCCTGAGAAGTTCCATGTCTCTTTCAGCTGTGTGTCCCTCTATTCAATCCAGAAAACAACTCCCCTAATGCCTGTTTTCTAGGGAGGCCTCTGCAAGATGCCCTCAGCAAACAAAATGCTGCTGTTTAGGTTATTATCCATCCACGTTGTTCTTTACTCACATAGATGATTTTAGTATTGGCTTTTAATTTATTATAGTGTGCTTGCTGAGGATATGTTTTTACGTTTGATTCCCTTTCTTCTGCCCCATAAGTCATTTACCTTCCCAGTTAAAAAAAAAAATCTTATTTTCATAACCATATAAACCCTCATCTGGATGGCTATCTTGAAAATGGATGTTCTTGATCCCAAGGGCAATTAATGAAAGAGGGTAAATGGGATAGAGAAAATGAATATCACTACCAAAAAAAAAAAAAAAAAAAAAAAGCCTCAGTGTGTAATACCACTAGTAAAAAGTGTCATATTTGTAATGTGCAAACAGTGCTATTCTTTTATCCAAAAGTTCGATCTTTATTAGAAGCTGATAGAATAGATTGGTATATACTTGAATTGTTCCTTTATTTTATTTTTTAAACTACAGAAATGGACCCCAACCTACAGTTAAAAGTGTAGTTTTAGACATAGTTAATACTTGGTAGAAACAAACAGTTTAATCTGGAAAAGAAGTAATATTAACTTAAAAATTATTATAGTGAAAAATAGTACAATCATATTTCCTGTTTCTAGTATGACAGTTTAAATGTCATATCCTGACACTGGCATGTAGACAGTATTATTCAATTAGAAATTTTATTTTGACACTACTGTGCCTTAGATGTATTTTTTAAAAGAGTGTTAAACCATTGTCCTAATTTTAAAAGGCTACTTGGAGAATGTATATGTAAGCAAAATGTAGTAAATCATTGTCATAGTCTAACCTAGAAAAGTTCAGATTTTTGTCTTAGTTATCTCAGTATTTCATTGTATTTTGCGAGAATCCTGAATTGTTTTAATAATTTAATTCTCCATATCACAGTATGTAATGCATCATTATGCATTAAGTTTTTATAATTGTTCTGTGTGTGGGTAAAAGTTGTTTTTTTTTTTATTTGGCCTTTGGTTTGATCCTTTCATAAGGATAGTCTCAAATTATGTGGCCAAGATATTTTCTTTTTGTTCCAGGATTTATTAGTGCTGGTGGATTTCAACTCAGATTATATAAGAGGAAGACTGGCAAGTGCTTTTCTCTCTTTCCAGTATGTAGAGGCACATGGTGTTTAAGCAGTATTTGAACAACACTGTATTAGATTGTTTCTCATGGACCTGGAACTAGGGAAAGTAAAAACATGCTACCAAGAATAGTGTTGATTTTTACTTACTTTACTGTCTATGTAATATGTAATCTCTCTCTCTAGGACTTGTAGGGTAGGTAGATGAGAGGAAAAATAAGTCTTTTGCCCTGTAATTATTTGGTATTTTTCTGCAACAAAATGGACCATTTAAAAGGAAATTGATAGGACTTGACTGTCACAGTATACATAATACCAGAGGTTCCTTCGGATCCTATTTAAAACCAGTGAGAAGAATCACACAAGTGGTACAAAGAAAGAGGTACCCCAAGAAGCTCTTTTTTTGCCCAGACTAGCAGTAATCAATATGGTAACAGGAATCACTGGTTGTAAGGAAATAAGACATGAAAGATGTGTCAAAAATCATTGGCTAATACTAAAAGTTTTAAGTATCAACATCTGAAAATAAATTATTTTTAACTTTTTTAATAGTTTTATTGAGATATAATTCACATGCCATACAATTCACCTATTTGAAGTGTACAATTCAGTGGTTTTTTCTATATTCACAGAGTTGTGCAACCATCAACACAGATGATTTTATTTATTTTTATTATGGTAACATATATAATATAAAATTTGACATCTCCGCATTGATTAATGATGTTGAACATCTTTTCATGTACCTTTTCTCCATTGCATCTCTTCTTTGGGGAAATGTCTATTCATATCCTTTGCCACTTTTTAATTAAGTAATTTGTCTTTTTATTATTGAGTTGTAAGATATATATATATTTATATATATGTATATATATTCATTCTAGATACAAGTCTTTTATCACATAAATGATTTGTGACTGTTTTCTACCATTCTGTTGCTTTTAACTTTTAAATAAGAGATTCATTATAGAAAAGTAGGGATCTACTGATTTGTATTCTTAAGTGTTTTCTAGAGAGAGAAAAAAGGGGTATAGTTTAAACTAGTCTGCTGGGCAACATGTTCAGAGATCATGCTTCAGGGTATTAAAGTTTAGTAAAAGAGACTGTGTATTTGTGGCATGGACTGTGGATTGAACTTTTATAGCAGGAGAAGTTAGGATAACCTAGGTAGTGCTAATAGCAAAGTTTGCCTTTGGGTTTCTAATTTCTCTTATGTATTTGTTCCCTCTTTTCTCCCCAGTGTCACATTCTTACTCTGAATTACAGATGATTGTGAATTATGGCAAAGAATACTATACAGTTGAGAATGAGGGATCTGAATCTAAAATTCTTGGGTTCAGTTACTGGTTCTGCCTCTTACACAACTGATTTAATTTCTTAGATTCCTCATCTTTAAAACAGAGATAATAATAGTATTTACCTTTATGGGATATTTGGGAAGATTAGATGAATTAATGACATGTAAAGTGCTTAGAACACTACCAAGCACACAATAAGCACTCAATAAATTTTAGCTATTATTATTATATATGACCCTGTTTAGTGGTTTGTGGGTTTTTTTGTTTTTTTGTTGTTGCTGTTTCAAATTTCATTCTCCCTCCATATCCCTCAGAGGGAAAGTAGATACTAAAATGGGTGTATGAGTGAGTAAGGTATTGCATGGTATCTTTGGAGGTTGTTGATTAGTGATATAAATGCATCTTGGTTTGTGCGTTAGTTTCCAAGATAAGGACAAATGAACATAGCACTCATTAAATTAAATTTACACATAATCCACCCACTTCATTTCAAATATGATTTTTTATCTTTTCCTAATATACTGTTGGCTTTCAGACTCTTTGCTGGACATTTTGTTGTACATTATGACAAAGTACATATAACACACACACACAAATGAAACATCATTTTGTATAGTTACATTGTTTGATGAACTCATTCTATCTCATTTTATTCTGTTTAAGTTTATAAAATCTTGCTTGAGGTACACTAAATTTATTTTACTGCCACCCATGGATCAGTTCTGCAGTTTGAAAAACACTGCATTAGACCAATTTGACTTTTGTCAAGACCAAAGGGATATCTTGGATTATAACCTGTATTCTCTACCATTTCATTCTCCTTCCTGGTTTCTCCCAGAAGTGGAACTGGAATTGGCCAGCCTTACACACATACACATGCTTTTAAATGCCACCAATCTATTTAGAAAGGTCAAAAGTTGTGTTGTCATTTAAAAGTCTTTTAAATATTACTTTATTTCAGATTTTCTTCTAGTACATTTATAACCTTAAAAATGCTTAAGGCTTCTGGAAGGTGGTGGTTAGGAGAGCCAGGGCAAAAAAACATCTCTGTGAAAAATACTAGATAAAAGACAGAAGGTGACCCAGAACACCAGTTCCAGTGATGCACCAGCCAGACAAAGTCTGCTAAATCCACAGGGACTGTGCACTTGTTGAAACTGGGAGTCTGCGTTCTGAAACAAGTGAGTGAACCTGCTGGATAACTGGCAGCCATGCTGCAGTCTGGGGAAACCGGGCGTTGGCGTTTGGAGTTGTACTGGTTTTAAAAACCCAAAAGTGGCTGTGGATATGGCAGCAAGAATCACACAGTGAAGCATGGCGGGAACTGCATCCCCACAACCTGTGGGCATACCTCAATATCTGGTGTGGACAATAGCCTTTTGTGCACCCGCTGCTAATTGTCTCGGAGCTAGGAAGGCAGAGGTTAGTGAAATGGGAAAAATAACCACGGCCCATACAGCCGTCTTCCCGGCGGGCTAGGAATGCTCCTGCCCGGTGTTGGAGCCATAGCCCAGAGCTGCACCAAACAACCCGGTGTGACAGGAAGTGTTTCCAGCAACACACGCACACGCCTCAATATCTGGTGTGGACGATAACCTTTTGCGGACCTGCAGCTAATTGTCCTGGAGCTAGGAAGGCGGAGGTATGCCAAAAGGGGGAAATTAACACACCCCATGCAGCCATCCTTTCAGCAGGCTGGGAACACCCCTACATGGCCCTGCAGGATGGTGCTCACTTGTGATGTAGCACAGTCTTCCCTCAGCAGAAGCCATAGGAGGGCACAGCTTGGAAGAGGGACCCACTCAGAAGTCCCAGGGACCATACACCAGTACCAAGGACTTATGGGTCAGTGGCAGACACAAACTGTGGCAAGACTGAACTGAAGGTTTAGACTCTTGCAACAGCTTTAAATTTCCAGTAACACCTGGGAGGTTTGATTATTAAAGTCTCCCTCCCTCCCTAACGGCTCAGACACATGCCACATATTCAGGGTGGGCAGCACCAATTACACATGCAAACTTGGTACACCAGTTGGACCCCAACAAGATTCAGACCCCACTCACCACATAAACAAAGTTGGGGAGAATTGGCTTGAGGGGAATAGGTGGCTCACGGACGCTCCATGCTGATTGGTTAGAGAAAGTGTATGCCACCAAACTGTAGATCTGACAAATTAGAGATAAGTGTTTGAATAAGTCTATATATCCTAAAAGATCCCTATCAAGTTAAGCAAATGCCAAGAGGCCAAAAACAACAGAAAATTTTAAAGCATATGAAGAAACCAGATGATATGGATAACCCAAACCCAAACATCCAAATCAGAATATCAGAGGAGAAACAGTACTTGGACCAATTAATCATAGAACTAAAGACAAACAACGAGAGCATGGCACAGGATTTAAAGGACATGAAGAAGACCCTAGAAGAGCATAAAGAAGAAATTGCAAGAGTAAATTTAAAAAAAAAAAGACTATCTTATGGAAATAAAAGAAACTGTCGACCAAATTAAAAAGATTTTGGATACTCACAGTACAAGACTAGAGGAAGCTGAACAGCGAGCCAGTGACCTTGAAGACAGAACTGAAAGTGAAAGAACAAAAGAAAGAGTAGGGGAAAAAATAGAAAAAATTGAAATGAACCTCAGGGATATGATAGATAATATAAAATATCCAAATATAAGAGTCATTGGTGTTCCAGAAGGGGAAGAGAAGGGTAAAGGTCTAGGAAGAGTATTCAAAGAAATTGTTGGGGAAAACTTCCTAAACCTTCTAAACAATATAAATACACAAATCCTTCCCTGCGAGCGGACGTGGCAGCGCTTCTGTCTCGCTTTTTCTTATTCCCTCCCCCCTCCCCTTCCTATTTTTTTTTTTTTCCTTTTTTCCCCTTCCCCCTTTTCACCATTTCCTCTCGGAGGCTCTTTCTCCGGGCATGGGCAGAGCCAGTCTCCCCTCCCGCCTCTCCCCGGCCCCCACCGCCCTATGGCGAGAGGGAGCCCCCTTCCCACCCAGGCACAAGTGGCGGCGCTTGGAGGAGTGGGACCGGCGGTGGCGGCCTCAGGTCCAGGATCATCATGGAACTAATTTGCTGATTGACCCACCGGCCCCAGCCGTTCGTTCTGCTTGAGCCCCAGCGCCCGCGTCCCCCCTCCCAGTTCCCCCTCTTCCTCCTCAGTTGGCCGGGTCCTCGTCCCGCGCGCCCCGCCGCCGCATGCTGAGGAAAATGAAGTGGTAACGGCCCCACGGATGACCTCGCGTCACCACTGTGAGGCCTACAGCTCTGCCGGGGAGGAGGAGGAGGAAGAGGAGGAGAAGATAGCTGCATTAAGCTGGGTGGCAGGCAGTTTCAAAGGATATCATGAAGTTTCCAGGATCTTTGGAAAACCAGAGATTGTCTTTCCTGTTGGAAAAGGCAATCTCTAGGGAAGCCCAGATGTGGAAGGTGAATGTGCCCAAAACTCCTACAAATCAGAATGTTTCCCCATCCCAGAGAGATGAAGTGATTCAGTGGTTGGCCAAACTCAAGTACCAATTCAACCTTTACCCAGAAACATTTGCCCTGGCTAGCAGTCCTTTGGACAGGTTTTTAGCTACTGTAAAGGCTCACCCAAAATACTTGAGTTGTATTGCAATCAGCTGTTTTTTCCTAGCTGCCAAGACTGTTGAGGATGAGAGAATTCCAGTACTGAAGGTATTGGCAAGAGACAGTTTCTGTGGATGTTCTTCCTCTGAAATTCTGAGAATGGAGAGAATTATTCTGGATAAGCTGAATTGGGATCTTCACACAGCTACACCATTGGATTTTCTTCACATTTTCCATGCCATTGCAGTGTCAACTAGGCCTCAGTTACTCTTCAGTTTGCCCAAACTGAGCCCATCCCAACATTTGGTGGCCCTTACCAAGCAACTACTTAAGTGTATGGCCTGCAATCAGCTTTTGCATTTCAAAGGATCTATGCTTGCTCTGGCCATGGTTAGTTTGGAAATGGAGAAACTTATTCCTGATTGGCTCTCTCTTACAATTGAATTGCTTCAGAAAGCACAGATGGATAGCTCCCAGTTGATCCACTGTCGGGAGTTTGTGGCATATCACCTTTCTAATCTGCAGTCTTCTCTGCCTCGAAATTCCGTTTATGTCTACCGTCCCCTCAAGCACACCCTGGTGACCTGTGACAAAGGAGTGTTCAGATTACATCCCTCCTCTGTCCCAGGCCCATACTTCTCCAAGGACAACAGCAAACCAGAAGTGCCAGTCAGAAGTACAGCAGAGATAATTCAAGATGGCGGCATAGAGAGGAGTGGAAGCTAAGCAGTTCCCCTGGAACAACTACAAAAAACCAGAAACAACTAGTAAATAATCCAGAATAACTGCGGGGGGACAAACGAGACCATCCACTCATCATACACCAACCTGAATTGGGAGGAATGCCCGAGAACACAGCATAAAATCTGTAAGTAAAACCTGCGGAACCAGGTCGGGAGACCCCCTCCCCCATAGCCCGAGCTGCGGAGCCTCGTGGGGCCAGAGAGAAGCTCTCTCCCAGCAAGCGAATACAGCTCAGCTGAGCTCCAACTGGGGTTTTAAGTAGCGAGTGTGAACTGCTCACTACAGGTACGCATCCCCAAAAAACAGACAGAGGCTTTGGGTGACAACTGACCTGGGAGAGCCGGAGGGTCGCCTTGACTGGGTCTGAAGGGGACTATCTGTTTCTTTTTCGGCTCAGTGGAGAAAGCCCCAGTCATTTTAAGTTTCCAGGGCTGTGACTCGGGGAAGGGTGGAGACAGCACAAGCAGAGAGAGAGACCATTGAAATGCTAATGACCTCCACCCGTGGGCTCTGTCTTCTCTAGAAGGAAAGGGGAGGGGCCCTTTCCATTCAGAACCAGACCCCAGAGCCTGGGGGAACACGGCCACACCTCCTCACACCAGTCAAGAATTATAGGCTAACAGGCGTCACCTGCTGGGCAGAAAAGCACAGTGACTCGAGGCATCAAAGGGTGGAGCAATTTATTAAGACACACCCGCAGGGAAACCAGATACTGAATATTTCTTCCCTCTGTTCTGGTCTGGGAAAACCTGATTTGGATAAACACGGAAACCATGCCTAGACAATAGAAAATTACAACCTACACTAAGAAAAACAAAGTTATGGCCCAGTCAAAGGAACAAACGTACACTTCAACTGAGATACAGGAATTTAAACAACTAATGCTAAATCAATTCAAAAAGTTTAGAGAAGATATTGCAAAAGAGATAGAGGCTGTAAAGGAAGCACTGGACATGTATACGGCAGAAATCAAAAGTTCAAAAAACCTACTGGTAGAATCTATAGAAATGAAAGGCACAACACAAGAGATGAAAGACACAATGGAAACATACAACAGCAGATCTCAAGAGGCAAAAGAAAACACTCAGGAACTGGAGAACAAAACACCTGAAAGCCTACACGCAAAGGAGCAGATGGAGAAAAGAATGAAAAAATATGAGCAATGTCTCCAGGAACTCAAAGATGAAACAAAGTACAATAATGTACGTATCATTGGTGTCCCAGAAGGAGAAGAGAGGGGAAAGGGGGCAGAAGCAATAATAGAGGAAATAATTAATGAAAATTTCCCATCTCTTAAGAAAGACATAAAATTACAGATCCAAGAAGCGCAGCATACTCCAAACAGAAGAGATATGAATAGGCCTATGCCAAGACACTTAATAATCAGATTATCAAATGTCAAAGACAAAGAGAGAATCCTGAAAGCAGCAACAGAAAAGCAATCCATTACATACAAAGGAAGCTTAATAAGACTATGTGTGGATCTCTCAGTAGAAACCATGGAGGCAAGAAGGAAGTGGTGTGATATGTTTAAGATACTGAAAGAGAAAAACCACCAACCAAGAATCCTGTATCCAGCAAAGCTGTCCTTTGAATATGAGGGAGAGCTCAAAATATTTTCTGACAAACAGACAATGAGAGACTTTGTGAACAAGATACCTGCCCTACAGGAAATACTAAAGGGAGCACTACAGGGTGATAGAAGACAGGAGTGTGTGGTTTGGAACACAATTTTGGGACATGGTAGCACAACAATGTAAGTACACTGAACAAAGGTAACTATGAATACGGTTGAGAGAGGAAGATGGGGAGCACGTGAGACACCACAAGAAAGGAGGAAAGATAATGACTGGGACTGTGTAACTTGGTGAAATCTAGAATGTTCAACAATTGTGACAAAATGTACAAATATGTTCTTTTACGAGGGAGAACAAGCAAATGTCAACCTTGCAAGGTGCTAAAAATGGGGAGGCACTGGGGGAGAGATGCAATCAGCATAAACTAGATACTGTAACTAATAGAATCACTGTATTATGCTTCCTTTAATGTAACAAAGGTGATATACTAAGGTAAATGCAGATAAGAGGGGGGGATAGGAGAGGCATGTTAGACACTTGACATTGGTGGTATTGTCTGATTCTTTATGGTGGGCAATGTCCATGATCAACTGTACAAATACTAGAAATCACTTCATGAACCAGAACAAATGTATGACAATACAATTAGAAGTTAATAATAGAGGGGCATATAGGAAAGAACTATATACCTATTATAAACTATATACTACAGTTAGTAGTATTTCAACATTTTTTCATAAACAGTAACAAACGTACTATATCAATACTAGGAGTCAACAATTGAGGGGGGTTGGTTAGGGATAGGGGAGGATTAGAGTTTCCTTTTCTTTTTTTTCTTTTTTCATCTTTCACTTTATTTCTTGTCTGGAGTAATGAAAAGTTTCTAATAATTGAACAGAAATTAAGTGTGATGGATGCACAGCTGTATGAGGGTACCCAGGGGCAAGTGATTGTACACTTTGGATCTTTGGATAATTGTATGGTATCTGAACAGTCTCAATAAAAATGAAAAAAAAAAGAAGTACAGCAGCCTTCTGCCATCATCTCCCAGCTGCCAGTGGGTGCAAACATACCTCTGCTAAATGCAAAGTAGAGGAAATGGAAGTGGATGATTTCTATGATGGAATCAAGTGGCTCTATAATGAAGATAGTGCTTCAGAATTTATCAAGGCAAGAGGGACATGGTTCCCCTTGCCCACCTCTGCAACCTGTTTCTGTCATGTAGTTTCAACAAATGTTACCTTCAAGTGCAAACTAAGGTAGTCTACTCTGGGAATGGGACCATGTAAAACCAGTAAAGAGGCTATAAAAGGATATAAACCTTAACAGGCTAAATTGAAGTGAGCCAGAAAAAAAAAACTCTTGTTTACTTGTGTGGCTAATTATGATTCAACATTATTTAAGCACTTAAAAGACCAAAAAAAGTATAAAATTTTCAAAAGACCAAAAAACTAAAAAAAAAAAAAAAAAAGAAAAAATTTATTTGTAGTGTTTGTCAGTTACAGTTTTCTCCACTAAAATGTTACTTACCCCCATAAATTCATATTTAATGTTAAGAAAAGTTCCAAAATTTATAGCTAGCAGACTTGTCCCCAGCATCCTGATTTAATTTTCCTCTTGGTTTTGCTTGTTCCTTCATTGAATACTTAATGAATTTTATGCATGTTGATCTGTACCCTGACCTCCACTGAATAGGAAACCCCCAAAATGATTTTTTAGCAATTTAGTGAACAAATTATTTCAGCGTGACAGCTATGTTTAATCCATTATTCAAATTCAAATTGGTCTGAAAAGGGTACTTCGAAATTGCCCCATATGAATCAGAGGTGGTAAAATAGAAAAAGGACCCATGTTACATTGATTTTTCATGTTTGTCTCATGTTGATCTCTAGAGTTTAGAGACAGAATTACTGTTGTCATTTTTGTTTATTTTAAGGTGAAACTTAGTGGCATGTAATTAGGAATCTCTTAGATTTGTTGAAAGCATTTTTGACATTTGTATAAAAGAATTTGTGATAAAGTTAATATATATCCAGGTGCTCACCAAAGAAATATGTAACAACTAAAATTAAATTTTGTAACTGATAAGAATTTTCACTCATTTATAACCAGTAGGAGACTGTCTAGATGTTGGGGCAGTACTATGATTTGAGTCTGTAACATGTAATAACTGAATTCAGTACCCAAGTTTTATGTTAAGCTAAGCTATTAGGATATTCTTGATAAAAGCCTCTCACCCCCCACCCCCACCCCCAAATTTCTCTTGATGACTTCTGAATCCTGAGCTCCCTGTGCAATCCAAAGGTATTGCAGTCAGAACCATGTACTGATGATAAAAGCCTCTGGTAAGCAATAAAAAGTTGTCCTTAAAAAAAAAATAATAAATAAATAAATAAATAAATACACAAATCATAAATACCCAGAGAACTCCAAATAGAATAAACCCAAATAAACCCATTATGAGACATATTCTGATCAGACTGTCAAATACTGAAGAGAAGGAGCAAGTTCTGAAAGCAGCAGCAGAAAAGCAATTCACCACTTACAAAGGAAACAGCATAAGACTAAGTAGTGACTACTCGGCAGCCACCATGGAGACAAGAAGGCAGTGGCATGACATATTTAAAATTCTGAGAGAGAAAAATTGCCAACCAAGAATTCTTTATCCAGCAAAGCTCTCCTTCAAATTGGAGGGAGAGCTTCGATTTTTCACAGACAAACAAATGCTGAGAGAATTTGCTAACAAAGAGACCTGCCCTACTTGAGATACTAAAGGGAGTCCTACTGACAGAGAAACAAAGAAAGGAGAGAGAGAGAGATGGAGAAAGTTTCTGTACTTAAGACATTCAGTATGGGTACATTAAAAGACATTAAGAGAGAGAGGGAAAAAAATATATCTGACAAACATAAACCAAAGGATAGAATGGCTGATTCAAGAAATGCCTTCACAGTAATAATGTTGAATGTAAATGGATTAAACTCCCCAATTAAAAGATACAGATCAGCCGAATGGATCTAAAAACATGAACCATCAATATGTTGCATACAAGAGACTCATCTTCGACACAGGGACACAAAGAAATTGAAAGTTGAAAGGATGGAAAAAAATATTTCATGCAAGCTAAGCCAAAAGAAAGCAGGAGTAGCAATAATAATCTCAGATAAAATAGACTTTAAATGCAAGGATGATAGGAGAGACAAGGCCACTACATACTAATAAAAGGAGCAATTTCAACAAGAAGAAATAACAATCATAAATGTTTATGCACCCAATCATGGTGCCACCAAATACATGAGACAAACACTGGCAAAGCTAAAGGAAGCAATGGATGTTTCCACAATAATTGTGGGAGACTTCAACACATCACTCTCTCCTATAGATAGATCAACCAGACAGAAGATCAGTAAGGAAACTGAAAACCTAAACAATCTGATAAATGAAATTGATTTAACAGACATATATAGAACAGTTCATCCCAAATCAGCAGGATACACATTTTTCTCTAGTGCGCATGGAACTTTCTCCAGAATAGATCATATGCTGGGACATCAAACAAGCCTCAATAAATTTAAAAAAATTGAAATTATTCAATCCACAATCGAATAGAATTAGAAGTCAATAACCATCAGAGACTTAGAAAATTAACAAATACCTGGAGGTTAAACAGCACGCTCCTAAACAATCAGTGAGTAAAAGAAGAAATGGCAAGAGAAATTGCTAAATATTTATAGGCGACTGAAAATGAGAACACAACGTATCAAAACCTATGGGATGCAGCAAAAGCAGTACTGAGGGGGAAATTTATAGTGCTAAGTGCATACATCAAAAAGGAAGAAAGAGCTAAAATCAAAGAACTAATGGAGCAACTGAAGAAGCTAAAAAATGAACAGCAAACCAACCCTAAACCAGGTAGAAGAAAATAAATAACAAGGATTAAAGCAGAAATAAATGACATAGAGAACAAAAAAACAAGAGAGAATAACTCCAAAGTTGGTTCTTTGAGAGGATCAACAAGATTGACAAGCCCCTAGCTAGACTGACAAAATCAAAAAGAGAGAAGACCCACGTAAACAAAATGAATGAGAAAGGCGACATTACTGCAGATCTTGAAGAAATTTAAAAAATTATATAAGGGTATTATGAAGAACTGTATACAAACAAACTGGATAATGTAGAGGAAATGGACAATTTCCTGAAAACATATGAACAATCTAGACTGACCAGAGAAGAAATAGAAGACCTCAACCAACAAATCACAAGCAGAGAGATCCAGTCATCAAAAAACTTCCCACAAATAAATGCCCAGGGCCAGATGGCTTCACAGGGGAATTCTACCAAACTTTCCAAAAAGAACTGACAGCAATCTTACTTAAACTCTTCAAAACATTGAAGAAAATGGAACGCTACCTAACACATTTTATGAAGCTAACATCGATCTAATACCCAAACCAGGCAAAGATGCTACAAAAAAGGAAAACTACAGGCCAGTTTCCCTAATGAATATAGATGCAGAAATTCTCAACAAAATGCTTGCAAATCAAATCCAAAGACACATTAAAAAAATCATACACCATGACCAAGTGGGGTCCATTCCAGGCATGCAAGGATGATTCAACATAAGAAAATCAATCAGTGTATTACAACACATTAACGAATCAAAAGAGGAAAATCAAATGATCATCTCAATAGATGCTGAAAAAGCATTTGACAAAATCCAGCATTCCTTTTTGATAAAAACACATCAGAAAGTAGGAATTGAAGGAAACTTCCTCAGTATGATAAAGAGCATGTATGAAAAACCTGCAACCAGCAGTGTACTCAATGGTGAGAGACTGAAAGCCTTCCCTCTAAGATCAGGAACAAGACAAGGATGCCTGCCGTCACCACTGTACTCAACATTGTGCTGGAAGTGCTAGCCAGGGCAATCCAGCAAGACAGAGAAATAAAAGGCATCCATATTGGAAAGGAAGAAGTAAAACTGTCATTATTTGCGGATGATACAATCTTATATGTGGAAAACCCTGAGAACTCAACAACACGGCTACTAGAGCTAATAAATTTAGCAAAGTAGCAGTATATAAGATTAATGCACATAAGTCAGTAATGTTTCTATATGCTAGAAATGAATGAAGTGAAGAGACACTCAAGAAAAAGATACTATTTTCAATAGCAACTAAAAAAATCAAGTACCTAGGAATAAACTTAACCAAAGATGTAGAAGACCTATACAAAGAAAGCTACATAACTCTACTAAAAGAAATAGGAGGGGACCTTAAAAGATGGAAAAATATTCCATGTTCATGGATAGGAAGGCTAAATGTTACTAAGATGTCAATTCTGCACAAACTCATCTACGGATTCAATGTAATCCCAATCAAAAGTCCAACAGCCTACTTTGCAGACTTGGAAAAGCTAGTTATGAAATTTATTTGGAAAGGAAACATGCCTCAAATTGCTAAAAACACTCCAAAAACAGAAAAACGAAGTTGGAGGACTTACACTCCCTGACTTTGAAGCTTGTTATAAAACCACAGTAGTTGAAACAGCATGGTACTGGCACAAAGATAGACATATCGATCAATGCAATCGAATTCAGAATTCCGAGATAGACCCCCGGATCTACGGCCGACTGGTCTTTGATAAGACCTCCAAAGCCACTGAACTGGGACATAACAGTCTTTTCGACAAATGGGGCTGGGAGAGTTGGATATCCAAGTCCGTAAGAATGAAAGAGGACTCCTACCTCACACCTTACACAAAAATTAACTCAAAGTGGATCAAAGACCTCAATATAAAAGACAGAACCATTAAATTCCTAGAAGATAATGTAGGGAAACATCTTCAAGACCTTGTATTACATGTTCACTTTCCTAGACCTTACACCCAAAACACAAGCAACAAGAGAGAAAATAGATAAATGGGAACTCCTCAAACTTAGAAGTTTCTGTACCTCAAAGGAATTTGTCAAAAAGGTGAAGAGGCAGCAACTCAATAGGAAAAATTTTTTGGATACCATGTATCTGACAAAAGACTGATACTGTAAAGAAATCCTACAACTCAATGACAGTAGTACAGACAGCTCAATTATAAAATGGGCAAAAGATATGAAAAGACAGTTCTCTGAAGAGGAAATACAGATGGCCAAGAAACACATGAAAAAATGTTCAGCTTCACTAGCTGTTAGAGATTCAGATTAAGACCACAATGAGATATCATCCCATACCAATTAGAATGGCTGCCATGAAACAAACAGGAAACTACAAATGCTGGAGAGGATATGGAGAAATTGGAACTCTTATTCATTGTTGGTGGGACTGTATAATGGTTCAGCCACTCTGGAAGTCAGTCTGGTAGTTCCTTAGAAAACTAGATAAAGAGTTACCCTTCGATCCAGCAATTACACTTCTTGGTATATACCCGGAAGATCTGAAAGCAGTGACACAGACAGATATCTGCATGCCAGTGTTCATAGCAGCATTATTCACAATTACCAAGAGATGGAAACAACCCAAATGTCCTTCAGCAGATGAGTGGATAAATAAAATGTGGTATAAACACATGATGGACTACTATGTGGCAGTAAGAAGGAACAGTGTCGTGAAATGTATGACAACATGGATGAACCCTGAAGACATAATGCTGAGCGAAATAAGCCAGGCACAAAAAGAGAAATATTTATATGCTGCTACTAATGTGAACATTGAAAAATGTAAAATAAGTGGTTTATAATGTAGAATGTAGGGGAACTAGCAATAGAGAGCAATTAATGAAGGGGGAACAATAGCCCAATAAGAATAGATAAGCTATCGTGGGTAAATTTAACATTCTGGAAATGCTCAGGAATTACTATGGTTTGTTAATTTCTGGTGGGTATGGTAGGAACAAGTTCACAGAAATGTTGCTATATTAGGTTAGACATAGGGGATTGGTGGTTTGATGGGCTGATCCCTCTACCGTGGGACTTGCCCTTGGGAAAACTGTTGCTGCAGAGGAGAGGCTAGATTTGCCTATAATTGTGCCTAAGAGTCTCCTCCTGAATGCCTCTTTGTTGCTCAGATGTGGCCCTCTGTCTCTAGCTAAGCCGACTTCGCAGGTGAAATCACTGCCCTCCCCGCTACGTGGGTTCTGACATCCAGGGGAGTATATCTCCGTGGCAATGTATAGTATGACTCCCGGGGAGGAATCTAGACCCAGCATCATGGGATGGAGAACATCTTCTTGACCAAAAGGGGGATGTGAAAGGAAATGAAATAAGCTTCAGTGGCAGAGAGATTCCAAGAGGAGCCGAGAGGTCACTCTGGTGGGCACTCTTACGCACAATATAGATAACCCTTTTTAGGTTTTAATGAATTGGAATAGCTAGCAGTAAATATCTGAAATGATCTAACTACAACCCAGAACCCTTGAATCTTGAAGACAGTTGTACAACAATGTAGCTTATGAGGGGTGACAGTATGATTGGGAAAGCCATGTGGATCACACTCCCCTTTGTCCAGTGTATAGATGATGAGTAGAAAAACGGGGGCAAAAAATAAAAAAAATAAAAATGAATAAAGGAAGAATGTGCGTGGGGGGGCACAATTTGGGTGTTCTGTTTTTATGCTTGTTTTTTTATTCTTGCTTTCACTTTTTCTGGTACATGAAAATGTTTAAAAAAAATAGATCAGGGTGATGAATGAACAACTATATGATGGTAATGTGATCCATGGATTATATACTTTGGATGATTGTATGGTATGTGAATAAATCATAAAAAACTAAAAAAAAAATAAAAAAATTCTTAAAACTTATGTAACTATAAGATGGAGTTCAATAATAATCTTCAGTATATAGTCTATTTGCTGTGTTAATAATAAATTTTTCAGATTGTGATGTGTAACTTCTCCCTTACTCCTCCCCTCCCCAATTGAATAAGGAATTAAGAGTGTCATATAGGATAATGACTTTATTGTTAAAACAGAAGTCCAGAGAGCTTGTTGCTTTGCACTGAGTTGTCTATGGACTTTGGTTTGGTTCTTCTTTGGCCAGCACCATTTGTTTGAGAGCTTGCATGCTGTGACCATGAAGCTAAACACATGCCATACCCCATGCTAAACCTTGACACTGTACTGTCTTCAACTGAGTCACCAGCCAGACCAAATAACTACTTCTTTGAAAGACTGGCTACCAAACTCTTAGCAGTTCTACCACATAAGGCCTTCCCAGATTATAAAGACTTGCTTTGCATACATTCTGGTCATGTCCGTGGACAGGTGAACTTTGCCTGCCTCCTGTCCCCTGCTCCACTTAGCAACCAAGCTGTCTTGGCTATGCTAATGTGTCTAATCCAACACCTTTTCTGTCTAAGTTGAAGGACCTTTTAATGTTATATTCTCTTCTTTTCCTGCCTCTTTTCCAGGTTATATTCTTGTTAATACCATACATACTTCTGATGACATTTCTTCTGTGCTTCAAGTAAATCTTGCTTTCTCTTTCTAAGCCTTTTTCTTTCTCCCTCTTTGTTCAGTTTAAGAGAGCTCTCCCAGTGGCGCTAGTCACTATTCTTGGTAAGCTCATGAATAGTGATAAAAATACTATCAAGGAAAAAGAACACAGTATATTTGGGGGTAAAATGAATTGTAGGCAAATTCAGAGTATTTTAAAGACAAGAATAAGTTGAGCATGAATTTTGAAATGATGTATCTCTTCATTGTCACCCCTTCTTCATATGTGATTGTTACCCCTTCTTTGTATGTGATTGTTACAGGTGAACAGTCTGCTTCCTTGTAGTCCTATTTGTGTTAGGATGACATAGTGTGTAGTCATCCTGAAACAAAGAGGAGAAGAGTTTGGAAGAACTTGTTCATAAATATGCTGTTTTCTAAGTTGAGTGCCCCTTATCCAGAAAGTTTCCTTAGAAATATTATACATATTGAAGGAAAAGATAAAGCCCTTTTTATTAAATTAAAAAGCAATATTCTTACTTGATGATGTTCACGTAACATTTTTTTTTTTCATAGTATAATGATGAGGTTTCCCCCAGTACTTTGGACTGCTGGTAAACTGGTTAAAATGGAGAGCAGATAATGGAAAACTACTCTGATTTCATGAAAGTTTGCACAATCTTAGGCTGGATAAAGAAGGAATAAGAACAAGAAATATGGAAACATCATGTCATTTTAGCTATATTTCCAACAATATTTCTCAATTTCCTTTTATTTTATCCTTTATGTTCATAGGATAAGGGGGGGGAGTGGAGGTTGGTATATAAAGCCAACACAAAATCTTCCTTAGAGAATGCATTGCTGGAGTGCCCCCTTACTCCTGAGTTAGTGTATTCATGTATGTCTGAAGGAATTAATTTTTGGTAAGGCTTGTTTGGCAAAGAAACTTGATAACAGTACCTGGAACAAAGTAAGTAGTCAGTAAACATTCGTGTCTCTTCTCCCTCATTTTCCTCCTCTTGTTTTTATCAGTGTATTTTTTTGTTTTCCAGCAGTGGCATCTTTTAAGGTAGTGTCTGTATTTTTCAGGTTTTTGCAGCTTGAGCTTTTCTCTTTGTGGAATGATGGAAGGACAGCTAAGGAGGAAACACCAAGTGAATCCAGAATAGTTGGCCCTTTTCTGGAGTTACAGCCACAGATTGTCCTCTTGATCTTATGCTCTAAGAAAAAGTTGAGGCTTTAGAGTCTTGTTGCTTCTGATTTAAACAGTAATCAAAGAATAAATAATTGAATAATAAGGGAAGATGGAAGCAGTTTTAATCAGCTGTTCAGTTCCATTAACTGGAATGGTAGTCCTCAAAACTCAAAAGTATTTAAGAATCAGCTAGAGGGCTAGTTAAAATGCACATTCTTGGGCTCCACCCCAGAGATTATGAGTGCAGTCTTAGGTAGTTCTAATGCAGATGGATCAAGCACTATACCTTGAAAACCTCTAATTCAAGAAAGATGAATTATAGGTCTCAATTTCTAGATTGATCACTAATGTAGTACAAAGATTAAATTTCTTTTTAGAATTTTTCATCACTTCTTGGCAGAGTTTTCCACCCGTGGGGAGCTCCGAAACCGTGGCTCAGAATTCTTGCTTTAAAAATGTATACCCTTTCTATACCATGTATAACACTTAGGCAGTTATATAACAGGGAGAAACTTTGGCAGTAGTGTGAGATTTATTTGTAAGTTGCTAGTGTTGACATAATTATTTTCTTTACTGGTATTGCCTAATGAAGCAGTAAGATCTGACTGTGGTTTGTTCTCCCTGTGGTTTCTGTAGTGTAGGGAGGATGCTGCAGAAAAACGGACGCTCTCTCGTTTTGACTCGCTCAGGAGCAGTGTGTGTCTGTTGTCTTTCTAAGGTGGGATTTAAGAGGCATGCCCCAAAAGTGGCAAATCAGACTTCCACACGCATTGCCTTCACTTAGCCAATAGCTTGCTGAGGATGTGTATATTACAATGTGCAGTTTCATTCATCAAGGGGATTTCAGGCTCCACCAGCAAACACTCTTGAGTCTTAAGTGATTTCTGAGCTTTGGGCTTTGCATTGACAGCACTATAAAAAAAAGTAGGTACATCTGGCTACTAGAAGAATGGATGGTAATCCAGGTAAGGATAAACTGGGGATATCATTCCCTTTTTTTTCTCCTTTGGTTGAGTTGGGGATTATAGGAAAATTAGTTCTCTTTTTGAGAAGAGCTCGGAACTATTTGTCTTAAATTTTTCCCTCTGAATTTCTTTATAGTGTTAACCACAATATCACCCTTTGGCTGCAAAATCTACTCTCTTCAAAACATAGTTTCATTTTGAAACTTTAAAGTATAGGACTCCATTTTTCTCTTTGTGCATGAAATTTTTTTTAGTGAATTAACCATAGTAGAGTAAGATGCTGGTTACACATAGTTTCCTATCTTGGAACCAAAGTCATATTTTTAGGAAATTTGCTTAAAAAGTTGGGCGGGGGGTGGTGGGAGAGAGGAAGGTAATCTACATTTGCGATTTGATTTAGGAAACAATTTTAAATGTGTGTCAGATTTTCCCTCTGTTAAAGGCCAAATCTTCAGACATACTGTTGAATCTGTTCTGAACCAAGAAGCTATGAGAGCTCCCTCTCTGCCACTTCTCTCTCGATCTGTTTTCTAATGGTGGAATCGGCTCAGCTTCTCTGCTTAGGCATGTGGTTTAGTCTGTGTACGTTCAGTGCAGTGGTATTTTTCTTGAAAAAAGTGACTAAGGCTTCTTGGATGAATTCTCTCTTTGAAAGAGGAGGTAGAATTGCATCAGAAACACATTTACAGTAAATGGCTCCCCCCTCCTTCCTGTAATGACCACATGTGAAAGAATGCATTAATACTTGTTTTGAGGAAATGAGAGTGGTAGAAGTCTATGAAAAACTCCCTTTTTATCATTAATTAACCAGATTTAAATGTTGTTAATTCTAAAATCAAAATCATTTTGTGCTATATAAACAAATGTCACAAAGATAGAGCCTTTCACTCCGTATTCTATGTGGAGTAATCAGTTGTCCTGAATTTAAAAAGAGGAAACAATGTTGAATATGGCTATAGTTAATGGTATAAGCCTAAATTAAATTGATTTAATTTATTCATAGACATTTTCCATAATAAATTAATGGATATCTTAGATATGTTTGCTGATTTGTCCTTCAGGATTTGATTCTCAGTGTGACTGAATCTGAAGGCTAGAAGGAAACTCCAATAGATCATCTAGCCAGTGGTTCTCATGGGAACAGCACTGCCTCCTAGGGGGATATAGTGGAAATTTGTGAGGGTGACTATATCATAGAATTAAATAATCAGAATTAAAATTGTGAGGGATGGGTGCCCAGGAACATGTATTTAAGCGTTCACTAATATTTGTTGTTTTGAACTCATATTTTTTAAAATTCATTTTTATTGAGTTATATTCACAAACCATATAGTCATCCAGTGTATAATCCATTGTTCACAGTACCATTATATAGTTGTGCATTTTTCACCACAATTTTTGAACATTTTCATTATCCCCCAAAAATGAATGAGAATAAAAATTAAAGTAAAAAAGAACACCCAAAACATCCCACCCACCCCTGTATTCATTTAATTTTTGTCCCCATTTTTCTACTCATCTGTCCATACACTGAATAAAGGAAATGTGAGCCACAAGGTTTTCACATTCATACAGTCACACTGTGTAAGCTACATAGTTATACAGTTGTCTTCAAGAATCAAGGCTACTGCTTTGCAGTTCAACAATTTCAGGTATTTCCTTCTAGCTATTCTATATACTATAAACTAAAAAGGGATATCTATATAACACATAAGAATAACTTTCAGAATGACCTCTTGACTCCATTTGAAGTCTCTTAGCCACTGAAACTTTATTTTGTTTCATTTTTCTTCTCCCTTTTTGTCCAAGAAGGCATTAACAATCCCATGATGCCAGGGCCAAGCTCATCGTTGCAAGTCATGTTCCATGTCGCCAGGGAGATTTACATCCCTGGGAGTCATGTCCCATGTAGGGGGAAGGGCAATGAGTTCACCTGCAAAGCTGGCTGAGAGAGAGTGGACTCTTTTTATATTGTAGGCCTTTATCTCAGATTATTATTTATTTCCTGTTTTTGTTATTTGGGTATAATGGTCTCTTCTCAAATATTTCTGAGGATACTAATAAAAAAATTTTTTAAGAATATCTTTGCTACCTTGACTTTTCTGTTTCTTCTAAGGTCTTTTTGTTGCTGTTTATCTTGACTTTTTGTTGTTGCAGGCTTTCTTTGAATTATATTTATACTCCATTAACCATTCCTATTAGAAACTAAGGAGCCTTAAGGCTGACTGGAGGTTCTGTATGTGTGGGTGGATTTTGCCAATGGCAGGCTTTACTATGGGTGGCAAAGAGCCATCACTCATGTTGGAGAATTGCTAAGTGTTAAAGAGGGCTTGATTTAAGGGTTCTCATAACCACACTAGCCTTTTAGTCGTCACTAGACATTTTAATTTCTTTAGAGATTCATCTTCCTTCTTTTTATTTTCAGTTTTGCCTGGGGGATTTGTAAGGTTTTATTTCTTATAAAGACAAGAATGGGTATGGAAGGGAACATTTGTACTACATTCAGACCTTTAAATTAACCTTCACTTTTCTACTCTGCTTGTCAGTTCTGTCCTCTATTGTAGTTGGTTTTTTTGGGTCTGGAGCCTCTCTAGGTTTCACTGGGTAAGTCAGTTATCTCCCTTACCAGCATTATCTCCATCACTAGCAGCCCCTTCAGAGAATCCATTGGAGTGTCACTGCCACTGCTCACTTCATCAGTCAATATTCCTCCATCATCTTTCCAGTGTCCAGACATTTGTTGAACTCTCTCATCTGCCCATAGGCCACTGATACCTTTTTTATTGTGGTGGGTGTAAATACCTTTATCTAACTTTAATGGGATCTTTCAAATGCCCTGATCACCATTTTGAAATGGAAACTCCTTTCGTTTGTTGATTTGTCAGGAGCATATCTGAAAAAAAAAAATGTTTTTAATGCCATTTAGCCAGGGAAAAGATAAGATGGGTCACTGTAACTGCAGTGGATATTGGAGTTTGGGAAAACTAACCCTCAAAATTACTTGACTGTTCCTTTTTTGTATGTCATAGTTAACATATAATATATTAACCATTTACAACTGACAGTATTGGTTTTCTGTAACCAGAGAGTCTTGAGTTGGCAGACTGCTGAGACTTAATGATTTGCCCTTGTTTGTCAGATGTATGGAGTTGGCTGTTCCAAGACATACCTGACTGGGGATGCCATGTGATACCACGAGGATGGGCAGAGACTGTGCAGGCACACATTTGGGCTGATCACCTTGGCCTCCCAACCATGCGGGATGTGCTCAGTGTGGGAAGATGGCCACAGATAGGACCATGGCACTTAGCAGCATTGTTTCCTTGGAGTCCTTGTAATGGAATGTATTTTTTAAATACTGATATTTGAATTTTCAGTAACAATTCCTTATAATAAAATGAGGTAAAATTGTGTGTTTAAAGTGGAAAAAAAATACTTGACTGGGATGAAACGATGAACTGATATTATTATACAAAGATCTGTTTCCTGCTTATAGTAGTTAAAGTCATTAATCATAGGCCCCCCCTGAGAAATTCTTCTAATTTTGTTGCTGGAAGAAAAATTCATCTTGTAAGACATCTAACTTAGTCATTAAAAAAAAAAATCTGTAAAAGTAGTGATACTTATTCTGATCTTAGTACAGATATAAACATGGATGTGCTTACTCTTCAATTCCTTCCCTGTACTTCTGTTTAGGAGTTCCTAAGAGAATCTCCTATCCCTTCACTTCCATTACTTTCATTCCTTCGAGTATAGAACTTTATATTTCTTCTCCCCTTTCTTGTAAGGAGCATCTCACACTTTCCTCTTCCCATTTCCTTTGTGAAAAAAAATCTCCAAACCTTATTGACTACCCCTTTGTCATATTTGTCATGTAGTTCCTGAAAATATACAGTAGATACTATGAACATGTTAATTAGTCCTTTAACTTCCCTAGACACAAATGGTACCCATTGGTACCTCAGTAGACACTCTGAATTGGTGCTTCTAATCTTACAGTTCCCTCATTTTCCTTGGGAGAGGAATTAGTTCCCCAGTGAGAAATCTCTCTGGGGTCTTCCTCAGAGGTCTTCCACAGTTAGGGCCACGTGCCTCAATACTGTTGAATCTAAAGTAGGATTTCTCAGGTCTATCCAGATTTTTAATGCAACACTAGGAGCCTCTAGAATTTGTAAACTGATAGTGTTAGATATTAACTATTCTTTGTCTAGTGACTTGAGGCAATCAAACATGGTAAAGGTCCTCTGGTAGTTGATTTCTGCAGATTTTTTTTTTAGAGCCTTCTAGACAGTTCTATATCAAAGAGCAAACCCTCTGCTGCCACACCCCTGGAAACAGATCTGGAGAGTACTGAAACTTCCTTAGCTCCAATGATGTGAAATCCTAGGCAAGCAGAATGCACTTGTAATTTTATTTCTGGTATTGACCAGAACAGATACAACTGACCCATTCAGGTGCCCTTCTTCCCAAACCCACTTCATCCCGTCTAACCCACCCTCATGCCCCATAAACCAGCTAGAGATGAGGAAGTGTCTGAGTCTGAGTGTGGGTTTTTGGCCATCTGCTGAAAAACAGTAGACCTATAAAGAATATTCTGTGTCTGCAATAATCTAGAGCACCCCCCTACTGATCCTGGAACCTGGCATATTGATTGACTGTTCCTGTTAGATGAGGGAAGAAACAACTTTCTTCTTTTTCTCGTGAGGAAATATCTTGTATGGATGGTCCCAAAGATAGTTGTGAAATTGATGTAATTCAGATAAAACTGGTGGGGTAGAAGAGTGCAAATCAAATCACATTCTTGAGGAGGACCTGAGGATGTCAAGACAATTGGGAAGCCCCTCCTGATCTCCTCTTCTTAACTGATGTAAAATTTGCATGCAGTGAAGTGCACAGATGTTAAATGTATTCATGTAAGCAAACCCCAGTTAAGATAAAAAACATTTCTGTCATCCAGGATCATACCCCCTTCCAATCAGTGTCTATACCATTGGCAAATACTTTATTATTTTTATGACTATAGATTAGTTTTGCCTGCTTTTCAACTTCATATAAACAGAGCCATGGAATATGTACCCTTTTGTGTCAGGCTTCTTCCCCCCAATAAAGTTTTATGTTGTTGTGTGTGTAGTAATTCATTCTTCCTTTACTGCTGAATAGTATTACATTATATGAATAGACTGAATTTGTTTATCCATTTTCCTATTGATGGATATTTGGGTTGTTTAATACTTTTGGCTATTATGAATATTAAGCTGCCCTGAACAAGTTTTCTCCTCTTCCTACCTCTCTCTTTTTCTTTCTATCAAATTATCTCACTCTTTTTTACATTTAGGCTTAATTGTTGGGTCATAGGGTAGGTGTTTGTTTAACTTTACATGGAAGCTCCAAGCAGTTTCCCAAAGTAATTGTACCATTTTATACTCCATCCAGCAATGTACTAGAGTTCCAGGTGTTGTTTCTACTGGATATGAAGAGGTGATTCATTGTGATTTTTAATTTACATTTCCTTGCTGGCTAATATGTGTTTATTGGTCATTTGTATATCTTCTTTTGTGAAATGTCTGTTTAAGTCTTTTGCCCATTTTTAAATAGGATTTTCTCATAGTAATTGGTAGGGGTTTTATATATATATTCTGGCTAAAACTCTTTTGTCAGAAATATGTAGTGCACATATATTCCCCAGTCTGTGACTTGTCTTTTGTCTTTTGTTTTCTTAAACTGTCTTAAATGTGTTAAGAAAGTTTTAATTTTGAAGTAATTTAATTAAACATTTTTTCTTCTATTTTCAATACTTTTTGTTTCCTAAGTAATCTTTGCCTCTTCAAGGTTGGGAAGATATTCTCCTGTTTTCTTTTAGAAACTTTATAGTTTTAGTGTTTATGTTTTGGTCTATGATCCATCACAAATTAATTTTTGTGTATGGGATAAGAGAGAGGTCAAGGTTCATTTTTTTTCATTTGTTTTCCCAGTTATTCCAGTATGCATTTGACTTTCTTTCCTCGTTGAATTGCTTTAGTGCCTTTGTTGAAAATCACTTCTCCATGTATGTGAAGGTCTATTTCTGGAATCTCTTCATTGATCTGTGTGTCTGTCTTTATGCCAATACCATACTTCCTTGATTACTGAAGCTTATAATAGGTCTTAAAATCAGGGGTAGTCTAAGTTACCTAACTTTGTTATTATTCAAGATTGTTTTGGTGATTATATGTCCTTTGCATTTCCATATAAATGTTAGAATCATCTTATCAATTTCAATTTTAAAAGCCTAATAGAAATTTGATTGGGATTATATTGATTCTATTTCTGTTTTTGTGTTAGTCCCTCAGATAGTAAGAAGTGAATGGCACCTCAGCTGTGGAGGGCAATGTGGGGTGCTTGCGAAAGTTCACTTTCAGATTCCCCACCCCATCCTGAACACTTTTTCCACTGGTGAGGCAGAAGTAAGGTGGGTGGCCATGTCATGTGTGTTAGGGTTTATATGGGGATTGGGTAACTTGTACCTTGGAAGACCTATTTGTTGAGCTAAAAATATAGTGCTAGTCTTACTTCCTTTTTATCTGAAGTTGCAATATGGAGCATGACTAGGGTGTTATATATTCCATTAGATCATCATGAAAAGGAAATCTGAGCCCAACCTTTTAGGCTTCCTTCTTGAAGTGTTCTGAATTTAGCATCCATACACACTTCAGAATAAAGGAATTTCTTCCCTGCAGGTCTTTGAATCTACTAGAGAAAGGAATTAACTGATTCTGGCCTATATCCTGAATCTACTTCCTAAGTTATTTTTCTCCTAGTTTTCTATAAGTTGAATGATAGGGTTTTCCTCTAGCAATAATTAGAATGGCCACTTCTGACTCACCAGCCTGTTGTACTTTAAGTTATGCCATCATGCTTTATTCTAAAATATTCATTTTGTTTTGGATAACTACCATTCTTCAAAAAATGGGCAAGAAGCCACTTACTCAATGTTGGTTTTCTGGCGGATGTTAGAAGAATGTACCCCGCTTCATCCTTTCTTAACTCCTGACCGCCACCCTATTATTACTACATCATCCTACTTTCTGCCTGGAGTTGTTTCACTCTTCCCTTCTTGTTTTGTCTCTTCATTTTTTATTCTGGTAAAAGCAGAGCTACCCTCTGGTCAAGCCTGAGAGCTCAGACTGTCATGAACAGAGAATACAGGCATTCCTTCCTGAATGCCATGGTAATTTGGATGAACTCCCAGGTGAGGGAGCTGATGTGCATAGTGACTCTTCTATATCACCCTTAATCTCAAATGCAAGAAATGTGGGGCCTGTCATAAAAAAACATTGAGTAGAGATGCCGGGGTAGGAGGTGTAGAGGAAGGATGCAGGTATGAAAATAGCATTAAGCAAGAAGTAATGTGTCAAACGACTAGAAGTGATTACTCCCAAAAGACAGACACAATAATATTCATCACTTAAAGAAAAGAACAAACTGGAAGGCATGTTTCTAGCTCCTTCACCTTTGTTTATACTTGGTGTTAAAATCTGGTGAGCTGAGGTATGGATGCCAAAGGGAGAAAAGTAAGCAATGGTAATGTATAATGACTTTTTACTATTAAGAAAAAAGAGGCTATGTTTTTACTCTAATACACTTGCTGGTGTATTGAGATTTTAAGTAAAGTAAGTGTGAAAAAGGAGAGGATGAATATACAGCAGTATACCTACACATCATACACCAATACATCCAAATCCATTAGGGAAAAGATAGTCCCTTAGATGTTTGTTTAAATGATTATTGTTCCAAAAATAAGTTTCCATTTGGGGTTTAAAAATTTTCATTCCCCAACTATACTTCAATGTATACTGTGCCACTGTGGTTATACAAGGTTTTTGTTGTTAGAAAATTTATTTCATAGAATGTGTTCTATACATAATGCTCCTCTTACAAAAGGAGGGTGCTTGGATATCAGTTCATATGGGTGCCAAATTTTCTATGACTGCTTACTATCTTCCCTCTTTTCCCCAAGCAATTTTTTTTCCCATTGAGAAGGTACTGGGACTGCTAAGGACATGAAGTCTTTGTGTGCACATGATGCTAGGTTTCTCTTCACTCTCACACTGTCAGCAATCATCAATGACCAGGAGCAGCTGACAACACTGGGTTTCCCAAATAGTGGGAGTCTCTCAGAAGGTCACACACTCAGTGGTTTATGTAGGGATTTGCATGTGTTGCAACTGGGCCTCAGAAGCACTTTAACCGTTGCTAACTTCAGCAAACATTGAATCTGAAAGTACTTGGAAGCCCTATTTTGTTCATTAACCTGTAAATTTTAGGAAGGTTAAGTAGAAGCTCATGAGAATAGAATGCTTGTGGAGGAATATACAGGTCTGGACCCAGGCTTCTCTTCCTATTTTATGTCTCTTTCCCTAACTTCAAGAAGCATCAAGGGCAGGATGGTAATGCCTCAGCTTCAGAGACCCATGAAAGAAAAAAGAGACACTAAGCAGAAGGTAGAGAGAGAGGACCAGGAGAGTTTTGAATCTTCCTAAAGATGCTGAAACAGGGTAAGGCAGAAATGTGCATATCTGTTTTGGCCTTAGGGTTGGTAAGCCTTCCTCAAGGAGCTTACATGCCATTCCTGAGGTAAACCTATGTTTGTTTAATGAGGCTGGAACTTTCTTGATGTTTTGTGAACTTTCATTCTTCTAAGCCATACCCAAATCTTAGCAAAGAATATAGGGAATGAGATTTTCTACTTAAATCACTGCCTGCTCCTATCCACAACAGTCTGCCCTCCATGTATTATTAACAGTGTTTTCTGTTTTGAGTTTCTGGACAAATTTCTGTCCCATTCTACTTGGGCCCTGGGTTCCAGAGGAACATTGGATCAAGTTTTAAGGTTTAGTGGCTGTGTCTGGTCTATGGTTTTCAGAAAACTCTGTGAAGGAGCAACAAGGCCTGACCCTGAAGTTTCGTGATCTGATTGGTCCACAAGGATTTGGCATCTGATAATGGTTTTTAGTAATTTGTTAGACTCAGCATTATCCTTGTGGACTTTCTACCTACTATGATGCTTAAAGCAAACCAAAGAATGTTTGTATATGCCACATGGCGTACACTTAAAGTCTGTGAAATAACAGTTCACATAGGCCAACCTTAATAAGCCTCAATTGACAGGTACAGTCTTTAACTTAAATGTCCTGGAATCTTGGCATCAGCAGTTGCTGACAGCAGCATTATGGAGGCCATCTGGGCCATCTTTTGCTTGTTTTATAAAGCTAATCCTGCTGAGGCATTGGCCTCCAGAGGTTCCAGCACTCCCATGTTAAATGTGATGTTCTCATCTGCACAGCAGTATGCAATCAAAAGTCTGAGATCCCGCCTAAACTTGCAGGTGACTTCAGAAGAACTAAGTATTTTAATTTCAGTTTTCCTATTTGAAAACTCAGAGATGCATGGATTCAAAATGACTGATTTGGAATTCATAATAATTAAATGTGAATCAGACAAAAAATATACTCTTAAGAAAGAAATTTTTCATGTTGTAAAGAAGCGTGTGAAGAATAAATTGCTTAAATTAATAACTTCAGCATATTGTATGCAAAAATAGATCTGCGAGGAGGCGGGGCAAGATGGCAGACTGGTGAGCTGTATGTTTTAGTTACTCCTCCAGGAAAGTAGGTAAAAAGCCAGGAACTGCGTGGACTGGACACCACAGAGCAATCTGTCTTTGGGCATACTTCATACAACACTCATGAAAACGTGGAACTGCTGAGATCAGCGAAATCTGTAAGTTTTTGCGGCCAGGGGACCCGCGCCCCTCCCTGCCAGGCTCAGTCCCGGGGGAGGAGGGGCTGTCAGCTCCAGGAAGGAGAAGGGAGAATTGCAGTGGCTGCTCTTACCGGAAACTCATTCTACTGATTCAAACTCCAACCATAGATAGACTGAGGCCAGACACCAGAGACTCTGAGAGCAGCCAGCCCAGCAGAGAGGAGACAGGCATAGAAAAAAAACAACACGAAAAACTCCAAAATAAAAGCAGAGGATTTTTGGAGTTCTGGTGAACACAGAAAGGGGAAGGACGGAGATCAGGCCTTGAGGCGCATATGCAAATCCCGAAGCAAGGCTGATCTCTCTGCCCTGGGCACCTTTCCTTAATGGCCCTGGTTGCTTTGTCTATTAGCATTTCAATAACCCATTAGATCTCTGAGGAGGGCCGTTTTTTTTTTTTTTTTTTTTTTTTTAAATCCTTTTTGCTTTTTCTAAAACAATTACTCTAAGAAGCTCAATACAGAAAGCTTCAAAGAATTGAAATTTGGGCACGTCAAGTCAAGAGCAGAACTAAGAGAGCTCTGAGACAAAAGGCAATAATCCAGTGGCTGAGAAAATTCACTAAACAACACAACTTCCCAAGAAAAGGGGGGTGTCCGCTCACAGCCACCATCCTGGTGGACAGGAAACACTCCTGCCCATCGCCAGCCCCATAGCCCAGAGCTGCCCCAGACAACCCAGTGTGACGGAAGTGCTTCAAATAACAGGCACACACCACAAAACTGGGCGTGGACATTAGCCTTCCCTGCAACCTCAGCTGAATGTCCCAGAGCTGGGAAGGGGGAGCAGTGTGAATTAACAGAGCCCCATTCAGCCATCATTTGAGCAGACTGGGAGCCTCCCAACACAGCCCAGCAGCCCAGAACTGCCCTGGGGGGACGGCACTCACCTGCGACATAGCACAGTCATCCCTCAACAGAGGACCCGGGGTGCACAGCCTGGAAGAGGGGCCCACTTGCAAGTCTCAGGAGCCATACGCCAATACCAAAGACTTGTGGGTCAGTGGCAGAGACAAACTGTGGCAGGACTGAACTGAAGGATTAGACTATTGCAGTAGCTTTAAAACTCTAGGATCATCAGGGAGATTTGATTGTTAGGGCCACGCCCCTCCCCGACTGCCCAGAAACACACCCCACATACAGGGCAGGCAACACCAACTACACACGCAAGCTTGGGACACCAATTGGGCCCCACAAGACTCACTCCCCCACTCACCAAAAAGGCTAAGCAGGGGAGATCTGGCTTGTGGAGAACAGGTGGCTCGTGGACGCCACCTGCTGGTTAGTTAGAGAAAGTGTACTCCACGAAGCTGTAGATCTGATAAATTAGAGATAAGGACTTCAACTGGTCTACAAACCCTAAAAGAACCCTATCAAGGTCAGCAAATGCCACGAGGCCAAAAACAACAGAAAATTATAAAGCATATGAAAAAACCAGACGATATGGATAACCCAAGCCCAAGCACCCAAATCAAAAGACCAGAAGAGACACACCTAGAGCAGCTACTCAAAGAACTAAAGATGAACAATGAGACCCTAGTACGGGATATGAAGGAAATCAAGAAGACCCTAGAAGAGCATAAAGAAGACATTGCAAGACTAAATAAAAAAATGGATGATCTTATGGAAATTAAAGAAACTGTTGACCAAATTAAAAAGATTCTGGACACTCATAGTACAAGACTAGAGGAAGTTGAACAACGAATCAGTGACCTGGAAGATGACAGAATGGAAAATGAAAACATAAAAGAAAGAATGGGGAAAAAAATTGAAAAACTCGAAATGGACCTCAGGGATATGATAGATAATATGAAACGTCCGAATATAAGACTCATTGGTGTCCCAGAAGGGGAAGAAAAGGGTAAAGGTCTAGGAAGAGTATTCAAAGAAATTGTTGGGGAAAACTTCCCAAATCTTCTAAACAACATAAATACACAAATCATAAATGCTCAGCGAACTCCAAATAGAATAAATCCAAAAAAACCCACTCCTAGACATATACTGATCACACTGTCAAACATAGAAGAGAAGGAGCAAGTTCTGAAAGCAGCAAGAGAAAAGCAATTCACCACATACAAAGGAAACAGCATAAGACTAAGTAGTGACTACTCAGCAGCCACCATGGAGGCGAGAAGGCAGTGGCACGATATATTTAAAATTCTGAGTGAGAGGAATTTCCAGCCAAGAATACTTTATCCAGCAAAGCTCTCCTTCAAATTTGAGGGAGAGCTTAAATTTTTCACAGACAAAGAAATGCTGAGAGAATTTGCTAACAAGAGACCTGCCCTACTGGAGATACTAAAGGGAGCCCTACAGACAGAGAAACAAAGACAGGACAGAGAGACTTGGAGAAAGGTTCAGTACTAAAGAGATTCGGTATGGGTACAATAAAGGATATTAATAGAGAGAGGGAAAAATATGGCAAACATAATCCAAAGGATAAGATGGCCGATTCAAGAAATGCCTTCACGGTTTTAACGTTGAATGTAAATGGATTAAACTCCCCAATTAAAAGATATAGATTCGCAGAATGGATCAAAAAAAATGAACCATCAATATGTTGCATACAAGAGACTCATCTTAGACACAGGGACACAAAGAAACTGAAAGTGAAAGGATGGAAAAAAATATTTCATGCAAGCTACAGCCAAAAGAAAGCAGGTGTAGCAATATTAATCTCAGATAAAATAGACTTCAAATGCAGGGATGTTTTGAGAGACAAAGAAGGCCACTACATACTAATAAAAGGGGCAATTCAGCAAGAAGAAATAACAATCGTAAATGTCTATGCACCCAATCAAGGTGCCACAAAATACATGAGAGAAACATTGGCAAAACTAAAGGAAGCAATTGATGTTTCCACAATAATTGTGGGAGACTTCAACACATCACTCTCTCCTATAGATAGATCAACCAGACAGAAGACCAATAAGGAAATTGAAAACCTAAACAATCTGATAAATGAATTAGATTTAACAGACATCTACAGGACATTACATCCCAAATCAACAGGATACACATACTTTTCTAGTGCTCACGGAACTTTCTCCAGAATAGATCATATGCTGGGACATAAAACAAGCCTCAATAAATTTAAAAAGATTGAAATTATTCAAAGCACATTCTCTGACCACAATGGAATACAATTAGAAGTCAATAACCATCAGAGACTTAGAAAATTCACAAATACCTGGAGGTTAAACAACACACTCCTAAACAATCAGTGGGTTAAAGAAGAAATAGCAAGAGAAATTGCTAAATATATAGAGACGAATGAAAATGAGAACACAACATACCAAAACCTATGGGATGCAGCAAAAGCAGTGCTAAGGGGGAAATTTATAGCACTAAACGCATATATTAAAAAGGAAGAAAGAGCCAAAATCAAAGAACTAATGGATCAACTGAAGAAGCTAGAAAATGAACAGCAAACCAATCCTAAACCAAGTACAAGAAAAGAAATAACAAGGATTAAAGCAGAAATAAATGACATAGAGAACAAAAAAACAATAGAAAGGATAAATATCACCAAAAGTTGGTTCTTTGAGAAGATCAACAAGATTGACAAGCCCCTAGCTAGACTGACAAAATCAAAAAGAGAGAAGACCCATATAAACAAAATAATGAATGAAAAAGGTGACATAACTGCAGATCCTGAAGAAATTAAAAAAATTATAAGAGGATATTATGAACAACTGTATGGCAACAAACTGGATAATGTAGAAGAAATGGACAATTTCCTGGAAACATATGAACAACCTAGACTGACCAGAGAAGAAATAGAAGACCTCAACCAACCCATCACAAGCAAAGAGATCCAATCAGTCATCAAAAATCTTCCCACAAATAAATGCCCAGGGCCAGATGGCTTCACAGGGGAATTCTACCAAACTTTCCAGAAAGAACTGACACCAATCTTACTCAAACTCTTTCAAAACATTGAAAAAAATGGAACACTACCTAACTCATTTTATGAACCTAACATCAATCTAATACCAAAACCAGGCAAAGATGCTACAAAAAAGGAAAACTACCGCCCAATCTCCCTAATGAATATAGATGCAAAAATCCTCAACAAAATACTTGCAAATCGAATCCAAAGACACATTAAAAAAATCATACACCATGACCAAGTGGGGTTCATTCCAGGCATGCAAGGATGGTTCAACATAAGAAAAACAATCAATGTAGTACAACACATTAAAAACTCGAAAGGGAAAAATCAATTGATCATCTCAATAGATGCTGAAAAAGCATTTGACAAAATCCAACATCCGTTTTTGATAAAAACACTTCAAAAGGTAGGAATTGAAGGAAACTTCCTCAACATGATAAAGAGCATATATGAAAAACCCACAGCCAGCATAGTACTCAATGGTGAGAGACTGAAAGCCTTCACTCTAAGATCAGGAACAAGACAAGGATGCCCGCTGTCACCACTGTTATTCAACATTGTGCTGGAAGTGCTAGCCAGGGCAATCCGGCAAGACAAAGAAATAAAAGGCATCCAAATTGGAAAAGAAGTAGTAAAACTGTCATTGTTTGCAGATGATATGATCTTATATCTAGAAAACCCTGAGAAATCAACGATACACCTACTAGAGCTAATAAACAAATTTAGCAAAGTAGCGGGATACAAGATTAATGCACATAAGTCAGTAATGTTTCTATATGCTAGAAATGAACAAACTGAAGAGACACTCAAGAAAAAGATACCATTTTCAATAGCAACTAAAAAAATCAAGTACCTAGGAATAAACTTAACCAAAGATGTAAAAGACCTATACAAAGAAAACTACATAACTCTAGTAAAAGAAATAGAAGGGGACCTTAAAAGATGGAAAAATATTCCATGTTCATGGATAGGAAGGCTAAATGTCATTAAGATGTCAATTCTACCCAAACTCATCTACAGATTCAATGCAATCCCAATCAAAATTCCAACAACCTACTTTGCAGACTTGGAAAAGCTAGTTATCAAATTTATTTGGAAAGGGAAGATGCCTCGAATTGCTAAAGACACTTTAAAAAAGAAAAACGAAGTGGGAGGACTTACACTCCCTGACTTTGAAGCTTATTATAAAGCCACAGTTGCCAAAACAGCATGGTACTGGCACAAAGATAGACATATAGATCAATGGAATCGAATTGAGAATTCAGAGATAGACCCTCAGATCTATGGCCGACTGATTTTGATAAGGCCCCGAAAGTCACCGAACTGAGCCATAATGGTCTTTTCAACAAATGGGGCTGGGAGAGTTGGATATCCCTATCCAAAAGAATGAAAGAGGACCCCTACCTCACCCCCTACACAAAAATTAACTCAAAATGGACCAAAGATCTCAATATAAAAGAAAGTACCATTAAACTCCTAGAAGATAATGTAGGAAAACATCTTCAAGACCTTGTATTAGGAGGCCACTTCCTAGACTTTACACCCAAAGCACAAGCAACAAAAGAGAAAATAGATAAATGGGAACTCCTCAAGCTTAGAAGTTTCTGCACCTCAAAGGAATTTCTCAAAAAGGTAAAGAGGCAGCCAACTCAATGGGAAAAAATTTTTGGAAACCATGTATCTGACAAAAGACTGATATCTTGCATATACAAAGAAATCCTACAACTCAATGACAATAGTACAGACAGCCCAATTATAAAATGGGCAAAAGATATGAAAAGACAGTTCTCTGAAGAGGAAATACAAATGGCCAAGAAACACATGAAAAAATGTTCAGCTTCACTAGCTATTAGAGAGATGCAAATTAAGACCACAATGAGATACCATCTAACACCGGTTAGAATGGCTGCCATTAAACAAACAGGAAACTACAAATGCTGGAGGGGATGTGGAGAAATTGGAACTCTTATTCATTGTTGGTGGGACTGTATAATGGTTCAGCCACTCTGGAAGTCAGTCTGGCAGTTCCTTAGAAAACTAGAGATAGAGCTACCATTCGATCCAGCGATTGCACTTCTCGGGATATACCCGGAAGATCGGAAAGCAGTGACACGAACAGATATCTGCACGCCAATGTTCATAGCAGCATTATTCACAATTGCCAAGAGATGGAAACAACCCAAATGTCCATCAACAGATGAGTGGATAAATAAAATGTGGTATATACACACGATGGAATACTACGCGGCAGTAAGAAGGAACGATCTGGTGAAACATATGACAACATGGATGAACCTTGAAGACATAATGCTGAGCGAAATAAGCCAGGCACAAAAAGAGAAATATTATATGCTACCACTAATGTGAACTTTGAAAAATGTAAAATAAATGGTTTATAATGTAGAATGTAGGGGAACTAGCAGTAGAGAGCAATTAAGGAAGGGGGAACAATAATCCAAGAAGAACAGATAAGCTATTTAACGTTCTGGGGATGCCCAGAAATGACTATGGTCTGTTAATTTCTGATGGATGTAGTAGGAACAAGTTCACTGAAATGTTGCTATAGTATGTAACTTTCTTGGGGTAAAGTAGGAACATGTTGGAAGTTAAGCAGTTATCTTAGGTTAGTTGTCTTTTTCTTACTCCCTTGCTATGGTCTCTTTGAAATGTTCTTTTATTGTATGTTTGTTTTCTTTTTAACTTTTTTTTTCATACAGTTGATTTGAAAAAAGAAGGGAAAGTTAAAAAAAAAAAAAAAAAAGAAAAAAGAAAAACATGGAAAAAAAAAAAAAAAAAAAAAAAAACGATGTAGTGCCCCCTTGAGGAGCCTGTGGAGAATGCAGGGGTATTCGCCTACCCCACCTCCATGGTTGCTAACATGACCACAGACATAGGGGACTGGTGGTTTGATGGGTTGAGCCCTCAACCATAAGTTTTACCCTTGGGAAGACGGTTGCTGCAAAGGAGAGGCTAGGCCTCCCTGTATTTGTGCCTAAGAGTCTCCTCCTGAATGCCTCTTTGTTGCTCAGATGTGGCCCTCTCTCTCTGGCTAAGCCAACTTGAAAGGTGAAATCACTGCCCTCCCCCCTACGTGGGATCAGACACCCAGGGAAGTGAATCTCCCTGGCAACGTGGAATATGACTCCCGGGGAGGAATGTAGACCCGGCATCGTGGGATGGAGAACATCTTCTTGACCAAAAGGGGGATGTGAAAGGAAATGAAATAAGCTTCAGTGGCAGAGAGATTCCAAAACGAGCCGAGAGATCACTCTGGTGGGCACTCTTACGCACACTTTAGACAACCTTTTTTAGGTTCTAAAGAATTGGGGTAGCTGGTGGTGGATACCTGAAACTATTAAACTACAACCCAGAACCCATGAATCTCGAAGACAGTTGTATAAAAATGTAGCTTATGAGGGGTGACAGTGGGATTGGGAATGCCATAAGGACCAAACTCCACTTTGTCTAGTTTATGGATCGATGTGTAGAAAAGTAGGGGAAGCAAACAAACAGACAAAGGTACCTAGTGTTCTTTTTTACTTCAATTGCTCTTTTTCACTCTAATTATTATTCTTGTTATTTTTGTGTGTGTGCTAATGAAGGTGTCAGGGATTGATTTAGGTGATGAATGTACAACTATGTAATGGTACTGTAAACAATCGAAAGTACAATTTGTTTTGTATGACTGCGTGGTATGTGAATATATCTCAATAAAATGATGATTAAAAAAAAAATAGATCTGCTAATTTTAAACAAGCCTTGTCTATGAATCTCTACTTGGAATAATTTTTGTAAACAGTTTTACCTGAAATATAGTAAAACTATTTCTTTTAAAAGTTTCCTTGATTTGAAAACCAAAGGATGAGTAGAATAGGAAATACACCAAAATTATTCTGTTACGGAAGTAAAATAAATGGTAATTATCTCTTATTTTAGAAATTTTGATATGGTGTTTTCATGGCATGGTAGTATAGTGAAGTAGTTAAGAGCAAGACAACTAGGGCTGGACTGCCTGGGTTGGAAAACCAGCTTTGCTGCTGACAGTGGGCAAAGGAATTAGTCTCTGTCTGCCTCTCCCTAAAATGGGGAGAGTTAAGAGTACCTGCCTCAAGGATGGTTGGTGTGAGCATAAATGCGTTAAAGCAGCAGAATGGTTAGAGCTGTGCCTGGTTTATAGTGAGTACTATGTAATCATTGACTGTTATTAATATTACATTACTTTTATAATAAAAAAATAAGAAGCAAAAGTATGTTGAACTATGATTCAGATGTCTTACTGTTCATAGTAGACTCCCTAGTTGGCTGAATTGATCAGATTTTAATATTCCTACTCTCTCCCAAGATGGTGTAGCATTAAAGCGTTTTCTTTTGAGCTTCTTCAGAGATGCCCTTAAAATACAAGAGGTGCTTCATATTAATTACCAGAATTTCTTCTGTCCCTAAAAAAAATGACTTTACAAGAAAATACCTTCTTCAGACTCACATCTTTCTCTTTTCCTCCTCTGCTCAGTTAGCTCAAATAAAATAAGAACATTCGCTCACACGAAATACTGCCTGTGTTTTGTGCTTAGGTCCTGGTCCCTGTTTTTGCTTTTTCTGGCCATTGCCTGGAAAGAGTGGGAATTAGAGCAGAGTCTGGGAGAAGTTACTGTGACAGACCTTCTTCTCCACACATGCTGCCCCTCACAACTTTGTGATATTGGAAGTGTCTGACCCTCACTTAATCATGTGTGAAAGTTGAGCAGGATTGATGATCCCAGAAAGCAAAGTCCAGCTCAGACTGAACATGAAGTTTGTTAATGATGTAGTTTTCAGTTGAAATGATGGTTTGATTACGTATGTAAACTGGGTTAGACTATAGCATGAAAGGTGATCTTTCTACATGTTATCATAGGATACATCATATTCTGTGTGAAGCATTTGTCTTTGTTGTACATGTGTAGTTAAGGTATGAGGAAAATTGATATTTATTCCAGTTGACTCACATAATCTTACTGTATTGAAGATGAGACATCTCATGAGGCCTGCTCAATGTAATTGAGTTTTTGTCTATGTTCTCAGTATTGTTCAGTAAATGCCACAGATGCACAGAGTACTTGTATGTGTCTCTCATGAGTTAACATAATGAGGAAACACATTCAATAAGGTAACTTTCTACTCTATGGTGGCTGATCCGTGTCACTGTGAAGCATCTGGATCCTGGACCCTGCCAGGACTTCCCACCGATTCTCTCTCTCATCTCCCAGAAGCTCTTCATACATTACCCATTCTCTGATCCTCTGCCTCATTTTTTACTCTCAGTAGGTGGCTGTCCCTCTTATGTCACAGAGAAAATGGAAGGCATCAGATGAGCTCCCTCAGGTTCTTGTTGTAAATCAACTCACTTTGTCTGTACTCACTTGCCTCGGTTTCAGTGAAAGAGGAGTGCCTTCCTCACGTCCAAGGCTCTGGACCCCATTCCTGTCCCCCTCACCTTCTCAGAGACTTTCTCTCTCCTACCTTATACCACTTACTTTCCATTGACTTTTTCCTGTTAGCATTTAAACTTACTAAAGTCTTTCCCATTTGAAAAAGACACAGGCCTTCAATATGATACCTCCCTATTCATTTCTCCTGCCCGAGCTAAACTTAAAAGAGTTGTCTATATTTGTTGCCTATACTACCTCACTCTGCCCACTCCTTGGTCCAGCTCTGTACCTGTGACCAAACTGATACTGCTGTAGTATCAGTAATCTCCTTCTTATCCTTCCTGTTGCCACATTTGCCAGTTATATTTTGTTTCTTATCTTCGATGACCTCTCAGCGGTGAGCAATGTTTAATACACTCTCCTCCCTGGCCTTCCAAGTCCCTGTCCCAACCCTCTTTTCCTCCTTAGTGCCCTTTGCAGGTTCTTTCTTTCCATTCCTAAGCTCCATGCTTATAATTCAGATACCAGCTCAAGATCAACCACTCCTGCCTCTTCAAAGTTCCTGGTCATGGATTTCCTATCCTTTTCACTTCTCCCACCTATATTACTCCTGCCACATTTCTCCCCCTTTTCTTATTCTGAACAGCTTAGCTCTTCCCTGAATATTCTGATCCTTAAGTTTTATCTCTGTCTTAGCTTGTCCTAGAAGCAGATTCTGAACAAGGATGCAGTCTGGTCTTATTCTACCACATAAAAGCTGTGTGCTCTGTCTGTACCTCAATTTTCTTATCTTTAAAATAGGGTGATAATAATACTCTGACTTTATAAGATTGCACTGAAGATTAAGTGAATTAATGCGTGGAAACTGATTAAAACCCTGTCTGGCCCATAGTTGTGGTCAATAAAACTTGCTACTATAATGATATAATAATGTTGTTATTATTATTTAAAAATGTCACTTCTGCCAGATTTCTACCCTTGACCTCTCTAGACCAGATTAGGGCCTCCTCTTATCTGTACTAATAGCACCCTGTGCTTCCTTTTAATTAAAATTGCTAATTTGTTGAGGGAAGGATGATGACATCTTGTTCACCATCCAGCACCTAGCCCAGTGCCTAGCATATGCACTTAATAATATTTGTTGAATAAAATTAATCAAGTGTCTTGTAGAAAGTACATTCCAATTACACTATGCTCCTTACCTTTAAAAAGCTGCCCCCTTAAAAAATAAAACAGAACTATTCTCTAGGGTTTGTCTTTAAATCCAACATTAGCTGAATGACCTGTGGCAGTGCTCTCAGGATGTCTGTATCCCTGGTACAGCTCCACCTAAGGGCCTTTGTCCCGCTCTAAAAGTCTTTAATTCTGTGATAACAGTGTGGAATAGGTTTGGTGTACATTTTTAGGACACTCAGGGTTTCCCTTATAGTTATGTTCTTTGCTGTTCACTGATTAGAAAATGCCATCACGTTGCTTGGACTTGTAGGTTCTTTCCTAGTTGTAGGGAATTTTTCAAGCTGGCTGTAATGAGGGAGTCTCAAAAAACCACAAAGAAGTCTGGCGTGCTCTCTTCAAGTTAAACACAATGTCCGTCTATTTTCACTTTTGATCTTCTGTTTCTGAGCTGGCTTCTATAATTATATTTAAAGAATTTACTATCAGAAATAAGGTCTGTTTTGATACCTGCACCCTCAATATCCTTCTTCCATGCTAAATCGAAAGCCTTCTTCAGGGCTTCTAATTCTGTTTTCTTCATCTTTCTCCCTTGATATTTCTCTTGTTTTCATGAATTCCTGCCTTCCTAATTTGACTATTTACTATCCCTCCTCCATCGACCTTTGTGAACATTTTCCTAATAGTTTCCCAACTGAAGCTCCTCCTGTCTCAGTAGGACTCTCACAGAATTGCTGTGTAGAGAAAACAGTTGGACTACTAAGAAATATTATTTGTTCCCACTTCCTATACACCCACCTATTATCCCTACTGTTGGCTGATAGCCTGCTAGTGGTTCTTAAATTTTTTAAAAAATTAAAAATCTCCTAGTAGTAAAGCATATTTTTATGGTTATTGACATTCTGTTTCTTGAAATTAGCCATTAATAGTAGCTGCTTTTTGATGTATCAGTCCTGTAATTTGATTTGCTATCTGATTTTTTTTTTCTTATTATGAAAACAATATATGACAATTGTAGAAAACTTGTAAGGTATAGAAAAAATATTATACCCAATAGCACTACCTAGAGGCAGCCACTATTAACATTTTATGCATATTTACATATTGGAGATCATTTCGTTTTGTTCCCTCTTTTTCTGAACTTACTAATAAAACATAGCATTTCTTGTTAAAAAAGTCTCTGTAAATATTTTAATGATTTTGTATGACTGAGAAATACTTATGGTGGTGTTCATTAGCTCAAATAACATTTTTCCAATATAAAAATGATATACTTCTTAGAGAAAATGTTGAACATCTCAAGACTATAAAGAAGGAATAAAAAAATCTAATTTCTTCCCCCCATAGGTATATTCTCTCCCATTCTATTTTTGAAATCAGTTTTCCCCCCTCCCTCACTATCTTCCTCCCCTCCTGTTCTCCTTCTCCGTGTTCCCCCTCCTCCTTTCATCTTTCTGTTTCTTTTTTTCTTTTCATAAAATTACTTTATTTATTACTTTTTCTTACCTAACGACATTGATATAGTTATATACAATTGTATGTCCAGCTTTCCAGTGTTATTAAGTATTCTCCAAAAAGCATTATTTAAACATATGAATTTAATTCAAGTTAGTCACATACTCCTTTCTATTTTTGGTAAGTTATTTTCAGTTTTACATCATTATAAGTACATCCTTGTATAGTTTTCTTTGTATCTGTGATAGTTTCCTTAAGAGGTATTCATAGACATGAGTCAAAACAGTTTTAAGGCTTATAAAATATATTGCTGATATTTCAAAATGACTGTCTCCCCTCAATTCAGTAGCATTCCTCTTTTCAGTGTCTGTCTTTGTGAACTTGATGTGAAAAAAAATCTTAGTGTTTGACTGCTAGTGAAATTCACCATTTTTGCATGTTAATGACTTTTTATACTTCTGTGTGAATTGTTTGTTAGTATCTTTTACCTTTAAAGTTTATGAATGATATAAAGTATATTATCCCATTTCAGGTATTTTATTTCTTGGTTACCATTCAGTTCTGTTTGTTCTTTGCATACTTGAATTTTTCATTTTAATGTAGTTAGATTGATTGAACTTACCATGTCTCTCGTTAACTTTTTTTAATCGCTTATATAAAGCTAAGACTTCTTTTCCTATCCCAAATTCATAAATATTTTCTTCTAATTGTTTTCTTTTTTTTCTTTTTACATTTAACTCTTTAAGCTCTGTGGTATTAATTTTGTTAAAGGTTATGAGAATGAGGGTCTAATTTGTTTTTTTTCCCTAGGATATTATCTTTTTCTTGTGTTTATCCAGAATGTCAGTAAAGCTGTGAAGTGAACCAAAACAAGTAATGTTTCTTACTTTAGTGCCTTAGTTTTCCCACTGGAATACATGAGGAGGCTGTGAGGTACCCGTGGAAAGGAGTCGTCAGGAAAACTAGTATCATCTCAGAAGCTTTATCCTTCAGCCCAGAACTTGCTCTGTCTCCTCCCAGCCCATGAAGTGTGATGCTCAGTATAGGCTGCTGGGGGACAGAGACAGAAACCAGCAGCGAGGGTCGCTGAGTCTAGAGTGAGGCTCTGTAATATTTGACTCTACTTCACTCATCTGTGACTGCGATAAGCAACCAGGGCTCGGCTCGTTGTCGACTTACCTGAACCTCAGGTTACAGATGTAACACACCGAGTAGTGATAAAGAGTACCAGGAAATTCAGAAATCCCAGGGTCTAGTTTTGGCTGTAGTCAACTGTCTGTCTAATATAGGAAACTCCAACTCCTAATTTCGTGATTTATGGAATGAGGGAATTTACATGTTACACTCTCTGAGATTTTATTCTAGATCACAAATTGTGATCTTGGCAAGTGGCAGAGCTAGGTCATGGCAGAAATCTCTAGAGGGTTTTTATTGGTAATGAATTCATCTTTCCTTAATTAACAGTCACCAAGTAAGTCACCAAGGTTAGTGAGATGATCACAAATGTCATGTAATACTCTGCTTTGGGAGAATTTGTACATCTTACCTTCCCTAGCAGTTTTAAGTCTATCTAAATTTCCTTTCTAAAATACTTGTATCTTTCTTAATAAATTCTTCTTCTCCCCCCAGCTACCTCTTGTGTTTAAGAAGTAAAGAAAGACAATCTAGTAAATAAGAAATACCCAAAACTGATTCATGTCACTGACCTAGCTCTGCCACTTGCCCAGAGCACTTTCAAAAGGGTGAAGCATTAGAGTGATAAAAGTAATGGCTATGAGTTGCAAAGAACTGCTCTCAACAATGTTAATTGCTTCTTATTGTGTTAATAAATTATCACTAAAGAACATATTAATAACAAATTGCATTGAGAAATAAAAGACACAGGACAAATGTTTTGAATTTAAAATATGCTAGAATTGGTATATTCTATTCTAAAAAAGGTAGCATAAACAGTATGTATTTAGTTTTTATAATATAAAGTCACCTATTAGTCAACCCATTATGTTTATTAAAGTGTTTTAACATTAGTCTCCCACTTTTTCATTTCTAAAGATGAGTGAACATAGTGTGATATGTGTGTTACAGTTCATGTGACACTCAAGGATAGTTGAGATATTTAATGATGACTTATAGGCATCCATAACTCATGAAATTTTTTATGGCATGAACATTTTCCTCTTGAGAACGTATACAGTGATCACTTGAAATCTATAGAACTTGTATGAAGTCTTGATAAATTTAAGCAGTTTCCTTTGTTGTGTTCCAGGAACACACAGCTCCATATATTAAATAAAACACAAATATTCATTCAGAGCTGCAGTTGGTATTTTGTTTTGTTTTATTATATATTGCCTGATCTTAAAATAATATTGGAAAATAGCCTTTAAAATAGACTGGATATGATCTGCAGAGAAATAGCTCCGGTGATAATTAAACTTTCATTTCTCACTGTGCATTGCTTTGATGTCTTAATATTTTAAAAAACAGTCCTAAGGGCTTATTTTCAAGGCTTCCAAATGAATTATTATTTCTCAAGGCCATGATATATTCATGGCTCAGAATAATCCAAAGACAGTATTTTTAAATTCCTGTTAAGTTCATTTTTCTTAGTGTGCAAATCTACTGCAGAATTTTTTTTGCTGCGGGTCACATGATTCCTCCCGAACATAACACACGCACTTAAAATTCTTACTTCCTGATTGTGCCATGAGGATTACGTAAAATGTAAATCAGTCTGAATACCTAAAAGCAGGAATTTTAAGGAGAAAATGCTGTTTTCTTTTTCGGTTTCTTTATTGACCCTTGAAATTCGGAGTGAGTGTATGCTTGCCTATTTGTATTTGGAAATGGGAGAACGTTAGGGTTTTTTTGTCCTCTCCCTTTCAGATTGAATCAGACTTTGCTTTCATTATAAAAAATAATGTACCAACTAGATAGACTGTGGGAGTCATATAGTTACAGGACTGAAATCAAAATGGTTCTGATTACTGAGAGAGCTATTCATTTACTTATTACTCTTTTCATGATCTGATTGAAGAGTACAGCATCTCTCAAAAGGTAACAATTTGATATTTCAGAATTGTAAATGGCCATTTAGCCTTTCCGTTGCCTGATATAAATGAGAGTAATTTCTAGCAGGCAGATGACACTTGTTTTATCATGGATCTTAAAATCCCTCACATTTTCTCAAAGCAGTTTTGTAGTTGTCATAGTAACGATATGAATGTTTGGAGGGTTGTTTTCGTAGTTCTTTAGCTAGAGTTAATTAATTTTATTAACTCTGAGTGTTTTTCTTGTCACTCTTCTCTGACAAACAAGGGTTATAAATTTGGTGTTATTTCTCAGTTACCGTAGTGCAAGGACTTGATGTTTTGTCAGTGGTTCGGTAAAGAAAACAGGATTGCTATCAATTGATTTCAGATAGTTGTTAACTTGGGTTTTTAACTCCTCTGAAAAATTGCACTATTATTGTAGGACCAGAAGGATTTAGTTTTATTTAAAGAGGTATGTATGGGAGGTGTTCCCCACAATCTAAATGTGACTGGCTTCCAGTGATTACAACTGCCCTTTGCTTTGATTCTGATATATTTAGAATAAGAATTGGGGTAGGCCGAAGGTTGAAAACATGTCATACATAAAGGAGAAAATTACTTCTTTAACTCTGTATTTTATGTATGATTTTTCTGTAAACCTACAACTTCTGTGATAACAATAATTATTATTATTAATGGCACTGCTTAGTTATGGCACCAAAAGTGCAATCTGTAAAAAAGAAAAAAATGGATAAATTTGACTATCAAAATTAAAAATGCAGTCCTCTTTAAAACTCTGAACACTAACAAATCATCCTCTAGGAAAGTTTGTGGGAATTTTTACCAGGGGAAAGAAAGCAGGTAGGGATCTTCTGTTAGTAAAGTTCTGTGGCAATATAAAACTCTTGCCAATATGGAAATTAGTAAGTAAGGAAGCCCTTCTCTTGGGCTGGGAGAGAGAGGGTCAGAAGGAAGATTGATCTCTACTAGGTCTGGATGCTGGGGCTTAAGAAGTATCAGATGTACGATGCGTTTGTTGTCTCGTAAAAGCAACCAGAGAGATATGATACTTAGAAAAGTTACCATGAAAGTTCTGTGGGTTCTTTGGGGTTTTGTTCAACTACCTGCCAGTCAGGACACCCGGGCCACAGCCTGTGCTGTCAACAGCAGTAAAGGTGCTAATGCACGGCCAGTGATGTCAGGAATTACGAGGCAGTGGTTTCAAAACACTGCAGTAAACAAGGTCAAAGTGTCCCGTTTTGCTGGAGGAGGATTTGTTTTTATGAGCTGGATATTACATGGGCTGAAGTAATTTTTCAAAATAAACTCCGAATTTAAATGTTTCGGTTTTTCTATTTTTATATTTTAAAATTAGGTGGAATTTAGAAGGGATTATGTTTTTGAGAAGAATCTTTTTCCTGTTTTTTATTGATTTTTATAGTTTTCACACAGGAAATGAAAATACTTCTGATACCTAAATGCAGTTTTAAAGAAGAAAATATGACCAGTACTTTCAAAACATGGCAAATGCTGATCCACAGTCAACTAGCAACGTATTCCTTCTAATTTTGCCTCTTATTTAGACAAGCATTTAATTAAGTGTGAGGAAGTTATTGGTTCAGAGTGCTGCTGACTGCTTGGTTCTCGACTTAATACATTTTCCAACCTTGAACACAAGAATGTCCGGAGGCTTGCATCTCTGGACATTAATCTGAGTGGTTATCTGCTTGTAGCCTGGTTCCTGAGGTAACAAGTGGGTGTCCCAGGAGTGTGTGTGTGCAGTAACAACAGCAGTGGTGCCACGTAGCACCCAGAGGTCGTGTCAGCCTGTCCTGGGGATTCCTGGTCCTCGGGAGTATCTTTTGTGTTTCTGAGATGAACTATGGACTTGGGACATCTTTAGAAGTGCAGGCATTTTGGAATTCCACAGCAAACCTGGATGTAAGCATACACACAGCTTTGTTAAAGTGAAAGCAAGGTCCTTGAAGAAGGAATTACTGTCATCTCATTCCCGACCTGCTTACTGTGCTGGAAAACAAAGTAAGTTCTGAGTAAGTTCTGTGTTTTCTTTGTTAGTCAGTGTTTCTACTTTTTTTTTTTTCCTTGTTAACATTATTAGATACTCAATATCTGGCAAATGCCAGGTTTTTTCCCCTTCGTTTGGATGTAGGATATGGCACTTGTTAAATGGCTAATTGCTTCTTTTGTCTTTTCTATCTCTCCTCCTATATCTAACTTTCTGACTTGCTTGTTATTGATAGTAAGAGATTGAAATTTATTATCGATGAGGAAACAAAAAGTTCTTTCAAAAAAAAAAAAAGGCCCAGAACTTTGCCTTTAAGTAAATAACGCAGACAAGTTTTTTTGAATGGTGTGGCCAGGAGCACATCTAGCTAAACAGCCCAAGTTCACTGCCCTGTTTCCATTTGGAAGCAGAAGGGGTGCTTGTAGGTAAGGCAGGCATGAAGACAGAGTGTCCCTACATTGGAACTGTGCAGAAACTAGGTGGGAATGGGTCATTGACACAAGGCTGTAATTTAAAACCCTGTTAGGAAATGGAAAGGAGCTGAGGGATTACAAATTATTTAATGATGTTGAAAAAACATTTCTTATAAAAATGGGGTAAAATGTATAAAGACCTAACCTTTAACCATGTTAGGAGAAACCAAACTTTTCCTTCATATTAGAAAGTTTTTGTGCTTTGTAGATTTACAGAAAATGTGTTTTATAGATATTATTTCAGAAAATAATTAAGATGCTTCCCCTGTTTATACAGAAAATTCTAATGCAGTAGCCTAATTCTGACACTTCGCCCTGTCTTCTTATGTCTTTAAAATTCCATTTTTGTTTTCTTTTTTTTTGCTGTCCTTGTCTCCAGTGATGTTGTGTGCCTTGATTAATTTTAAATACAAAGTTGTGTGATTTTGAACATGTAAAACAAATAGAAATGCAAAGTGGTTTGTGATTTGGAATTAAATTATCTTCTCTTATAAGTTGGACTATTTTTATTGGTAGAGTTTTCCTGTCTTTTTTTCAACTTGAACAATAAAACTTTGAAGATTGAAGGAGGCAGTGTGATGGTAGTGCCTAATTGGAAAGCAGAAATCAGGGGTCTTACGTCTAAATCTAGTCTGGAGAGCTCTGTGAATTTGTTAGGGTTTTTATGCCATGGGATTCACATTTTATTTCAGAGTGGTAGTGATAGGATTTGGGGTGGCTGTATATCATTTAAAACACCCCAGGCCTCTCTTATGAATGTCTGTGAATTATTAATTCAGCAAACATCTTTGAGTACCTACTTTATGTATAGCATCGTGCCTAGAGCTGTTTCACAAATAAATTTACAGATTCAGTTTGTAAATTAAAGATTAAAAACAGTTTGAAACAAGGGTTAGTGAACAGAGCATTATCATCCAAACAGTCTTGATAAAAATGGTGCCAAGTGAGCAGGGCTCTTCCCTTCTGAGCTGCCCCTCCTAATTAAAGGGGAAGGTGGCTGCCATCTGTCTTCTTTCATTCAAGGCAGTAGGGGGTCTGGGGTGGAAGGAGCAGTCTCCCCCCCCTTTATTTTTCTCCAACTCTTTTTTTATAGTCAGCTTTCTCCCTAGTCAGTGACCTAGAAGATCATTGAGGGTCTGTCTCAGAATGAATAGTAACATAAGCATGCACAGCACTTGCAAAAAAAAAAAAAAAGTTTATAACATGCATTTATCCATTTAGTATTTCACTTGAATTATATCTGAAAGTATTGTAATCTCTGTATTGGTGTGTCTGTCCCTTTTGTCACTGAGGGCATCACTGGCAGGAAAAGTAGGCAGTTTTATTTGTTTTGCTTTTTCATGAAAAAAATGTTTACACTCCAGTGGAGCATAAACGGAAGATGGAAGCAAGTGGCCATCCATTGGGGGGGATGTACAGGAATATTATTCTTATCAAAATCAGGATTACCTGTTAATTATAATGTGAAGAAGGATGTTAACAGATGTCCAAGTTACTGAATGGTCTGCTGCAACTTCTTGGGTCAATTATTGAAATAATTGTTTTGTCCTTCAGTTAATTAATAAACCTTTTAGCCTCTTTCTCATGAGAATAGGTCATCATAGGACAACTTAGTTTAGATCATAGGAGAACTTAGTTTGAAATATAAAGTATTTTAACAAATTAATTGAGCTTTCTTGACTCAGTTTCCACCTCTTTAGATGGAAGAAATATGTGCTAGCTTTTAGCAGTGCTGGCTTTTAGCAGTATTTAAGAGAATATGAAATAATTAATATTTTTATGTCTTTGATAAAAACTTTGCTATAATTCCAAATTCCAAAATCTTCCATTATTTCCATTTTCAGTTCTTACATGCTGAATTTTTAGTCATCCTAAAAGATTCAGTCCTTTCACACTGTATTTAGCCCCCAGGTGGTAGATACAGCCTTCACAGAACATTTTTAGACTTTTTTGTGATTTGGAAATGTGATGTTTCTTAAATCCATGACAATATATGGGGGAAGCCAAAATGTGAGAATCATGTCTGTAATTTTATTTGGAGCTTTTTCAAGTTTGTCATCAACTTTAATGAGCTTTCTTGGAAACACAGATGTATATATGTTGTTGAATCTTGGAATAGCAGTGTGTAATTTCTGAAAACACTGATGTCCGGTTTGTATGACTGGGTGATACCTGAAAAGTGAGTCACTTTATTATCACTGAAGGATACATAATGTTGAACAGACTGATCTGGCTTTTCTGGTTTTCTTCATATAATAATTTCAGATACCCAACTAGGTGTTTTAAAGTGTGATTTAAATTAATTTAGTTTTGCCTACCAATATTTAGGGGGCTAAATAAATGAAGTAAATGAAGCAAATCTAGAAAGTATTACTCTGAAATAATGTAATTAATATTTTAACTCACTTGGCAAAAGGCACTGAGACATACAAATGAGTGTTGCCTCCTGAAGTATTCTGTGAGCTGGGAAGACTTACATTTTTACTACAGTGATGCCGCTTTTGCAAAGGATACATTTTTTGTTTGCCATCACCTTAAGAGCTTCCCATTTTGTTTTTACTTATCCGCAGTGGTAGAAATTTTCTGTTCTCTGAAGGTGAGAAGGCACTGGTAGTCAGGTCTGATGAATAAGGTGGATGATCAAACCACTGATTTGAGGCACTGATTCATGTCATAAACATTTAGTGAACCACCTACTGCATTCCAGTAATAAGTACTGCACATTCGAAAGTAGGAGGTCCTGATCCTCCAGGAAGACAGTTTACTGGGGAAAATGACGTAAAGAGATAACACTACAAACTGACAAGTACTATAACAGAGGTGCACGTGGTGGTTTCTATTTTAAAATAGAAATTTGATGGGAAAATGAGAATTTTTGTGCATGCCATTTTTAAAGTAGCTTACATAATAGCATTTTGGAAATGAAACTCCTGAAAATTTTTTTTTTCATTTTAAGGATGAGGATATTGAGCTTTATTTCTGAAATTCTTTTGTTCTCACCCAGTTGAAAGCCTTATGAGAAAAATAGTCTCATTCTTTTTTTTTAAAACCAAAAGAAGTTATGGCTATACAAAAGAGGAGACCTAAATAGGTTTTAGGCATTGTTAGAATAACTCACTATTCTCCAAAGGAGACTTTTGAAAAATGGCTCTTACTTTGCATGTTAAAACTTGGTAATTTTGATATAGTAAATACAACAAAGTATTACATGTTATATTTATTGCTGAGAATAACTGTAAGCTTGTGGCAAACAGTGAACTTGAAGTATTTCTACATCTCTAAATACAGGAGAGAGAGAAGGCTTCTTAATATTCCCTTTCATTTTATATTCCACAGGGACAGAATTTCTGTCCTGTAGCCAAGAGTTGATGTCCCTTGTGGGTAATATCAATCAACAGTTACTTATTGAGAGCTGCTCTATGCCAGGCACATTGTGGGAGCTGGTCAGAAGATCACAAACACTGAAATGACTGCAAGCATCAAATATTGTTGCTACTCAGTAGGACTCTTTGTAGGTACAAATATTCAGCAGCTATTTGTGGGTGCTTTTCATGAGCATGACCATGTGGGTTGGGACATGATGCTACCCCTCGAAGAACTTGAAGCTAAGGTGCTGTGCACAGATAAAATTAGAATAAACAAATGAAGAGTAGACATATAAATAAAAACAAGCACACCTCAACTTTGTAGAAAAGATTACCTGTGTCTGGGGTGATCAAGAAATGCTTCGTGGATTAAGTAGCATTTGAGCTGGCCATTGAAAGAAAGATAGTATCAAATTTGAGGACTTGGAGAGTATCTTAGGTGAAGGAAACAGGAGCAAAGGCATAGATAGGCATGGGAATTACAGGTGTACAGAATGGTCAGTTTGGGCAATAGTGCAGGTAAAAGTGACTAATGATGATAAGATAAGGTAGCAAAGGTGAGGTGAGGTCAGATACAGGAGGGCATTGGATGTCGTGTCACTAAAGAATTTAAACTTAGTACCAAGTCATTGGGGAGCAATTGAAAAATTTCTGTCAGGAGAGTGCCAATAGGATTTCTCCTGTAAGAAGCCTAGCAGGTATCGGTGTGTAGGGTAGCTTGGGCAGTGAAAAGACCAGAGCTGAGGAAGCCCATTAGAGCTGTTGTTATAGTCCAGGAAGGAGGTAAAGAGGTCCTAAACTCAGGGAAACAATTGAAATGGAGAGAACTAGACAGATTTGAGAGAGGTGGACTCAGTGGGATTTAGGAACTGACTGACTGATAGGGGGAAGCAACGACTCCAAATTTTTGAACCCAGATGCCATTTATTACTTACATGCTGTATTCCAGGCATTTTATTTACATTATCTCATTTAATCTTTTCCTAATCCTATGAGGTTGGTATTTTCATTCTTATTTCAGAGATGAGAAAAGGCAGACTCAGAGAAGGTAACTAATTTGCCAAAAGTTGCACAGCTGATAGGAGATAGAACAGGGGATTTCATTGTAGGCAAGTCTTGACTCCTGAGCCTATGTTCCTTCCACTGTACTGGGTTTGGAAGAGAGCAGATGTGAGAGAGATGATCTCTATTCTTTTTTCCATGTTCAGTTTAGGTGTTTATAAGATTCCCATATTTTTCAGGTGTCTGGAGAAATGGAACAGCATCTTAAGGACATGGTTAGGAGGATTAGAAATACGGACTTAAGAATATCTTCATGTCCACTTACTCAACAAATACTTGTGGAGTGTCTTTATGGACCAATAGTAGTAGTCGTCAGTGGAAGTAACAGTGGTGCATGAGAGTGGCATAGTCTTGCTTCACAGAACTCACAGGCTAATGAGAGAGACTTAATATTGTGGGTTGGGTGTAACAATCTGGGAGATGCTGATTGGCTATATGAACACCTACCCAGGGGATCTAGTCTAGTTTGGGGTCAGAGAAAGTATCTTGAGGGTGTGGTGATACTTAACATGAGATGCAAAAGATGAATGACAGTGTAAAAAGGGAGAAGAGGCATGTTCTAGGCAGGAGAAATAGAAGGTACTAAGGCCCCAGAGATGAGAGAAACAATTCATCTGAAGAACTGAAAATTATGTTTGGCTGTAATGGTGAAGGGAACAGTGCAAAATGAGGCTTGAGAGGTAAGCAGGAGCCAGATCAGGAAATGCCTCAGAAGCTGTATTAGGGAATTTGGTCATTATCTTAAGGATAGGGTAAGTTTTGGGAATTTTAAGCAGTGGAGTGACGTCAGACTTGTGTTTTAGAAAGATGATTCTGCCTGCCAAAGAACAGATTGTAAGAAAGCAAGAATTGGAAGCAGGAAAATTGGTAAGAGACATTTGTGAAAATCTGGATGAGAGATGATGGTAATTTAGATGGAGAAGAGTGACTGGTTGATATTTATGAACAGTAGACATGTTGAAATTTGGTGATTTATTGGACATGGAAGATGAGGGAGGAAAAGGAATAAAAATTAGCATGTAGGTTTCTGATTGGGACAGCTAAGTTCATGGTGAGAGGATCAGAAATGGGGTGTGGATCAGAAAACTGGTAACCTAAGTAATTGATTAAGGGAGCTGAACAATCAGAGGTTGTGGTCAAAGAGATGTCATAATCTATTATTTCAGAAGTGAAGCGTTTCACATGACAATAAAAGAACATGGTTATTAGATCAGATAAGTAAAGTAAAGGAAAGAGGATGGCTATTAGAGATGAAGTGTTGAGGAAGTAAGAGAACCGGGTGTTGGATGGATTTTTCATATGAAGGTTGAAATCACTAAGGTTTGTTAGAAGGACTTGGGAAGGAGAGGGAAAGCATGGGGGTTGGTCACTAACTGATAAGGAGATGGATAGAGGGTGAGTGCTGAGGTGTGCACTGAAGATGTGTGATTTCCAAGGACTGTGTGGGCAGGCAGTAGTAGAGATAGAAGGAGGGAGAGAGAGGAGGAGCAGGAGAGCAAGGGAAAGAATGAGTGGCACCTAGGTTTCAACTTTTGAAAAGAGTTAAGGAGTGGGAGGAAACCAAGGAGCAGTTTTCAAAGAGGAAAATAGGAAAAGAACAGAGTCCTGGAAGGCCAAATGAAGTCAACACAGAAGTGTTCTAGCAGTGTCATGCTAAAGAAGGGGTAAGGACGATAAGAATTAGTGAGAGAACAGTTGCTTGGAGTGATAGAGGTGGACTGGGCTTATAAGAAAATAAGGAGTGAATGAATGATCAGTAGATAGAAACAGCAAGTGTAATCTACATATGAAAGAAATTTTAGGTTGAAAGAAAGGAAAAAGGGGCTTATGGTAGCACAAGTGATGTGAATTTATTTGTAGCATCTAATAATGAGTCCTGATGTTATATAAAATTTCTTTGACAGTCTTCCAGTATTTTTCTGCTCTGTGTCCTTGGATAAATTAATTACTTTCTCTGTGCTTCAGTTTGCTCATCTGCAAAATGAATTCCTTCTTCATAGGGTTGTTGTGAGAATTTAAATGAGTTATAAAGTTCTTAGAACAGTGCCTGGCACATAGTAAGTGATGGTTAGTAAAAACAAAAAAGGAAATATATACTTACATACATATATATATTATATAGCGAGTAAAACATTTTAGGTACTTTTCCCTTAGTACTTGGAATAATTCTGCAGTATAAATAATAGTGACCTAATTTTAGAAACAAAACAGAAGCCTGGTGAGTTTAACTATTCCAGGACATGCTGGTAATGAGTGGTACAATTGGTAGACAGGGCCCCTTCAGTCAGAAGTTGATGGTTCCACTGAACCATGCTGCATCCTTTGGCTGTAGCAAAAACAGTATTGCTACTCTTTTAAATGAGACATGCATCTCCACTTTACAGAATCCCCCCTCTGGTTGTTACCTCATTTATCTATATGGCCCTTATAGACCATTTGTTCTAAACATACAGAAATTTTAATTGTTCAGTTGCTTTTGATACTAGCAAACCCTGCATCAGGCCTCTCTAGGCTTTCTTGGCAAATATTGTATATTGCTTGTTGTATAGATAAGGAACATGAATTACAGAAGGGACGTGATTTGCCAACAGTGATGCAGAAAGTTGGTTTCCTCTGGTGCATAGTTCAGTTGCTTTCTTGCTATTTGGCTTTTAAGTTTTTATTTGCAAGGTAATAAAGTTAGTAGACTTGCCATGCATAATTATTGTGAACACTTACGGAATATGTTCTGTGTGTCAGGTACTATTCTAAGTGCTTTCCAGGTATTAGCAATTTTAATCTTCACGATAGTCTGATGGGGATAGGGACTAATATTATCCCCATTTTTCAGATTTTAAGCTCTAAGTCCCAGTGAACAGCATGGTTATTGCTTCATAGCTAGTGAGTGATAGAACCAGATTTGGGACCCAGGCAGCCTAGCTCCAGAGATTATGCTCTTAACCACACCATTCTACTACTTGTCAGCTTAAGATGCCCTGAATCCTGAACATAGCTCTTCATCTCTCCCTCTGGAACTGTCATCCAGAACATTCATTATGGTAGTGATGCTTTTGGTAGGGTTTGTTTTAAAAGAGAAATTGCTTATATGTTATTTTTTAAGATAATACTCACCGCATGATACTTGCTTGTTACCTCCTTGAAAACCAGAAAGCATCCCCATTATAGCACCATTGTGGGCCCCCTGCCTGGGCTATATTTTTAGTGACTGGACTTTCCTGTATAGCCTGGTAACACTGGTGACCATCTGCTTTGTCCAAAATCGTACAGTAATGTGAGGAAGTGATAATGTGGGTTATTCCCTGTCTATCAGTTTGGAGTGCTTTCTGGGGAAGAAGATAGCAAATTTTTGATGTACCTTGAGTGCTTGAGGGAGTCACCCTCATAATTGCCATTTATTGGGCCATGTCTTCGTTTGTCACCTATCCTACAAACACATCTCCTTTCTTTTTTTTAATGAAATACACAGTCATATGTGGAAAACCACTTTCTAAACTGAAACTGGTTATATCTATAGTTTATCCTATTTTCTCCCAGACTTTATTTCCTTTGCTTCTCATAAGTGGAAACCAGTTATATTATATTAACATTGTGTAAGCTTATTTTTCTTCTTGGAAATTGTGAATTATGATGAATTTGACCAAAATAATATAAATCACAATGAGGCAGCATTAACCACTCAGCCTCCATCTGCCTTATTAAATCCTTGTCAGTAATTCACAAGTAAATGGTGATGGTTTCGTATAGTAAATAATGTGGATTTTCCATTTTCCTCTGTAAAACATGCTATGGTCTAGGAGAAGAGTAGCTTCTGGGCTTGTACGTTTCATGAAATGCATGGACCTTTCTGTGTACGTAGTTCTGTAAGCCAAGGTTTGTACCTTTTGTAATTTTCTCATGTAAAAAAACTAGACGGCTAGCAGTTCCCTTATTGTCATTGTAAAAAAAAGCCTTCAAATTTATATCCAAGTGAGACCACATGAGAATGCAGATTCTGTCATTTAAAAATTGTGACCCACCTGCTTTGTACCAAACTGGACCTCTGCTTAACTTTGGAAAGCTTCAAAATAGAGCAGTTACTACTTGAGAATGACCAGTCAAAATAGCAAGAAAGATAGATACAGGCAAGTATGTACTTTTTAAAAATTTAAATGAAGAGGGAAGCGTACATCAGAATAGAACACATTCTCATCTTCTGGAAGTTATAGAATTAATGCATGCATTTGAAAAAGGCACCCTGTAAACCTTCTGGAACTCAAAATTGTTGCTGACACTCTTCTTTTTGAAATTCTATTCAGAGTTTCTTTTTTCTTTTCCTTTTTTTAGTAAGGAGGAAGAAAGAGTTCTCCTTAAAAATTCAGTAGAAACTAAAATTGATTTCAGCATTCTGGATTCTTTAGAATATGGTGCAGCCTGATTTGAGAGAGCAGTGCTTAATTCGATCAGCTGTGGAAAAGGACAGTTACACAGTGTCCTGGCCAGCACATCTATGCCATGATGAAGAAATGGTGTTGCTTTAATTATAATTCTTTCATTCTCTTCCTTGCCAAACCAGTGGCTCTTGTTACAACATGTCCAAGTTACCATAATATTTAGTACCAACTACAAAGACATTTCTTCCCCTGAACCCACACCAAATCTAACTCAGACTATCTTAACCATGGCCACTGAAATAAATCCAGCTCTTACATGAAAAGAACAAGAAATACACAGTCCTCTTTTTGTTTTATGCCTGTTCAAACAGATAAATAAACAAGGCACATCATGCCTAATTTTGCTTTGAGCTCGGTCACGTCCTTCCAAAATAGTCCCTGGTACTTGTTCATTTTAAGAATTGCAACTTAGATGTTCTAGTAAGAAAACATGTTTTGAGTCCGTCTACAACAAAGTGTCTGCTATCCGTGCTGCTGGAGGAAAGAATAACCCTAAAATCACCGTCTCCAACAGGCAAGGCTCTGAGCTGCTCCTGGATGAGCCTCAGCCTCCAGAGACCCTGAGACCTGGCAGGGCAGGAGACTGGAGTAGCCACGGAACTTCCACCTACTAAACCATTAACACTAAACAAGTGACATCGATTCACTTTGTCTTTGAGAAGAAAGGCTGGCAAAACAGAAAAAAATTCCTGATCAGTAAATTTGTTCTGATCTGTTAAACCTGGTCATTTTCCCCTTGATCCATTTATTATTTTATCCATATTTTATTCATCCTTGTTAAAATAATTATATTCCATGACTAACTTTATTTGTATAAATTAATTTCCTCATATTTTTAGCAAGACTTATTTTCTTCATTGCTTTGTTTGTTTTGAAGTGTGACTTTAAACACAATTCATTTGTTGGGTGGTAGTTCTGTATTTCTATTTTTTTAATTGTTTGATATGTACAGAAGATTTTATGTAGCATACGAGAAAGCTCTAAAGTACAATAATAAGATGCTCTCCAGTGAACTGCCACCCAATTAAAGAATTAGCACATTACAAATACATTTAGATTTCTCATGTGTTTTGTTGCTACCATTATCCTGCTTCCCAACACTATTCTGAAATTTGTATTTATTATTACTTTGATATTTATATAAATATATATATTTTATATGTTAAATAAACATGTATTGCTAAAGATATTTTGAGACATAAAAATGGTTTCACACCATATGCAGTTTTTTGTAGGTTGCTTTTCTCTTCCATATTATGTTTCTAAAATTCATCCATGTTGTTGGCTATAGCTATAGTTCCTTCATACAAATTGCTGTAATTAATATTCCAGTTTGTGTATATATCACAATTTATTTATCCCTTGTCTTGTGTCTGGGGAGATGGAAGGGGTAATAACAAGAAGTTCTGTTTTAGACATGTTGAGTTTGAGATGTCTATCAGAAATCCAAGTGAGATGTAGATTAGGCAGATGGATACTCAAGTCCCTAATTCTGGAGAGAGGTATCAGCATGTAGATGGCATCTAAAGGATGATCTCTCCAGTTGTTTCCAGAATGCTATTTGACTCAGCAACTGAGATTTTTATTTTAACATTTATTATTTTTTATTTCTACAAGTTCTATTTGGCTCTTTTACATAAAATCTGGTGACCTTGCTGAGGTGTGACTTGTAAGCGGGTAAATGAAGAGAATGTAAGGCTCAAAGAAAATAGGTAAAAGTGTTTTGCAGACTCTAAAGGACTGTATAAAGGTTAGGTATTATTATTATATTATTATTATTACTATCTCTCAAGAGTTTTGTGAGGTCCAAATGAAATTTTATATATAGTATACTGAAAAAAATATTGTATACTTATTTATTATATGTTATTATAATATCTTGTTAGCTTTTAGGTAATAGCTTATGTTCAGTGAGTGCTTTACTTTGCATGTATTAATTCGTCTAGTCTTCATAACAATCTGTGAGAGTTAAATACTAATTATTCCCATTTTACAGACAAGGAAACTAAGGCTCATAAATGATAGACCTGATATTTGAGTCCATTCAGTCTGCTCCTAAAAACTATGTGGTACTGCCTCTCTAAAAAAACAGAGACAAGTTTCCCTCGGCTCCTTCAGCTTCAAGAGTTCAAATATTTAGGGTCATATTTTAGCGTGGCCACCTTGAACCCAGCTGCAAAGCACCACTCCAAGCACTGGGCCCTAGCAAAGGACCTGGGCCAGCCTGACTTAATTTCGCCACTGGACCTAGCCTCAGAACCCAAAGGGCATTGGCTACCTTCCAGGAGTGCACACTGTGTCCATAGATAATGATGTCTACTTGATTTCAATGATTTGCCTGATGCGCCACACCCCACCCCCCCGTGAGTCAGTAGTGGACCAGGGACTAAAATCCAGATCCTCCTGCCTTTCAAGTGTCACCTTTGTTTTGTATTACAAACGATGTTTTTCCAGAGGATCTGACAAAAATTTTGGAGTACTTAATTTTACTGCAATAAATACTTACAATGATATCTTAAAATTTTGTTTTAGAATGCTTTCAAACTTACATACTGAGAACTCCAACATACCCCTACCAACCCCCTAGATACCCACATCCACCAATTTTAACGTTTTGCCAGATTTGCCATTCCTTCCTTCCTTCCTTCTTTTCTCTTTCTCCTCCTTCCCTCTCTCTCTCTTTCCATTTTCTGAACACTTGAGTGTAGGTTGTATACACCATGCTCCTTGAACACTTACTACTGCCATGTTTATTTCCTAAGAACAAGGGTATTAATTTATGTAACCACCGTAGGAGCAGTTATCAAGTTTAAGAAATTTAACATTGTTACAAAGCCTACATTCTGTGTTCCTTTTTTTCACATGTCCCAGTAATGTCCTTTAGAGTCTTTGATTCTGCCTTACTAGATCTACTCCAGGATCAGGTATTACATTTAATTGTCATTTTCTCTTCAGTTGCTCTTTCTCTTTTTTTTTTTTGATTGTGTGAACATATATACGATGTAAACTTGCCCATCTCAGCCACTCCCAAGCATACCATTCATTGGGATTAATCACTTTCATAATATTGCGGTTCCTTTACCACCTTCCATTTCTAAAACTTTCCATATTTCCAGACAGAAACCTTACATCTATTATGCATTGACTCTCCGTTCCTCCTGTCCCCCATCCTTGGAAACCTGTATACCTGTCTCAGTGAGCTTGCATATTCTCTCCTATTTTATTTGTTGTTACTGTAGGTTTAAATTTAACATCCTAAATCTATAACAACCTCATTTGCTTTGATACCAACTTAACTTTAATAGCATATACAAACTGTGTTTCTGTACTCTTCCACCATCCCCCACATTTGTGTAGTTCTTGTCACAATTGCATATTTATACATTATGAGCCCCAAACCACTGGTGATATAATTACATTTTATGCATTTGCCTTTTATATCCTGTAGGAAGTAAAAAGTGGAATTATAAACCAAAAATACAGCAGTACTGGCATTTGTATTTACCCATGTCATTACCCTACCAGAGACTTTTATTTCTTTATGTGGCTTTGATCAGTTGTCTATTGTCCTTTCCTTTCAATCTGAAGAACTCTGTTTAGCATCCCTTGTAGGGTTGGTCTAGTGGTGACAGATTCTCTCAGTTTTCATTCATCCCTCAGTTTTGAAAGACAGTTTTGACAAATATATAATTCTTAGTTGGCAAATTTGCTTTCAGCACTTTAAATATATCATACCACTGGTGTTTTTCATTCATGGGTTCTGATGAGAAATTAACATTTAATTTTATTGAGGTTCCCTTGATATGACACATTGTTTCTCTCTTGCAGCTGTCAGAATTCTCTGTGTTTGGCATTCAGTAGTTTGATTGTAATATGCCATGGTGTGGTTCCATTTGGATTTATCCTTTTGGGAGTTCATTGAATGCCTTAGATATGTACATTCATGCCTTTCATTAAATTTTGGAAGTTTCAGCCTTTATTTCTTTGAATATTTTCTCCACTCTTTTCTTACTCCTCCCTCTGGGACACCTGCAATGCATATATTGGTACCCCATAGGTTCCTCAGACTCTCTTCACTTTTCTTCATTCTTTCCTCTTTCTGCTCCTCCGACTGGATGAATTCAATTGTCTTAACTTCAGTTCTCTGATTCTTTCTTCTGTCAGCACCAATCTGCTATTGAACCCCTCTAGGGAATTTTTTTATTTGTTTCTGTGGTCTTTAGCTCTTTTTGGTTCCTTTTCATAATTGCCATCTCTCTATTGATAATCTCTTTGTGTTTATCTTTTTTTTACTGATTTCCTTTAGTTCTTTGTCCATGTTTTTCTTTAGCTCTTTGAGCATATTTAGGACCATTTTTATAAAGTTGTTTTCTGGTATGTCCCAGGTCTGGTCTTCCTCATTGATAGCTTCTAATGCTTTTAATCTTCTCATTTGCCTGGGCCATTGCTTCCTGTTTCTTTGTATGTTTTGGGTCACTGTACTGTATGTCCTACAGACAGAGAAATCACTTGCTCCAGGCAGCATGACTTGACAACTCTCCCACAGGAGAGTTCCGTGAGCTGCCTTCTACACTCAAGGCAAGTTCTGGGACAGCAAGTCCTTCAGGCCACCACCAGACAGTTAGGGCCAGACATGCATGCTCCCAGTGTGTGCACCAGGGTTACTCTACTCCCTCCAGAATTGGGACCAGGAATCCACACTAGGAATGCAGTCAGTGAGGGATCAGGGAGGAGCCATCCAGGACACCATGGGATCCTACTGCTTTTAAGTAGGGTTTTTTGTTTTTTTTTTTTAATTCAGAATTTGGCCCTATAACTGCAGTCCTATAACTGTTTTCTAGAGCTTTGAGAAAGATGTATCTGCCAGTTCTTCCTGTTGTTCAAAGCTTCTGTGGGGGGCATGGAGCCCTAAAGCATCTCACTCTGCCATCTTGAACAGGATGGGGCTTTAAGAGTGCTTTTTAAAGAAGCCAAGCCTCCTTTAGGGAAGACATTTGATTTCAGGGCTTTTGTTTGACAAACTCAGAATGGCAGTAGGAATAGATCATGGATCCTTGGCCCTTGATCCTGTCTCATACTTGGACATGCTGAGGGGCTTAATTCCTTCACTGTGGCCACAAGGCTACATACAGCTCAGACCTGGACATACTCTTGCAAATTAAGCTGGAATGTATGGCGACCTACCCACAGAGGGTATAGCTGATCATAGCTGACTGTTATCAGAAGGGTATGATAGGGAAGGTTACATTCTTGGGACAGTGTGATGATATATGTTGGGACCCAGGTCAATTAGGGCAAGTGGTCAGAATCAGCATCTCTCTTCCTTACTTCCTTACTGTATGACAGGTACCCGACAGCTGGTTCATATTGTTTTGTATGTGCCATATTTACTAAAGCCACATCAGTAAAGAAAAAGATGCCGTAGGTACCCAGGAGAAGGGAGAAGAAAATCTGAATTACAAACTGCTTAAGTACAGGGTGTGATTTATTTTTTTGTCATCAGAAGAATGCTTGGCATTTTGCATTTTGATAAACTGATGAGAAACTTAATTTGAGAGAAAAGTTACAGCAAGATGAAAGTTGAATTTCCAAAGTTGGTCTGGTTTTGTTCAAATCCATCCTGGGTGTGAGTATATTTTTCAGAAGGGAAGACTGTCATAAAAGACTCACATTATGAAAATTCCCAGGGCAGCCACAGATGGTATAAGTTTATGATCATTTCTGTCTTGACAGAAGGGCATTGGGCAGTTGTGACAAAAATGGACCAGATCAAGGCTGTGCTCAGCTCATGGGTTAAATTTCCTGTCCATAACTGTTCCCTAGACCGGATGGTTCCAGATTACAATGGTCTGCTTGGACTTTTCTTTCCCTTAGAGAAATTTTCCTGTTCATACTTTTTCTGTGGTGCATATGATTTTGTTGAATATTCCTGCAGCCTGTGTCAGTTGTTGGGATTTTGTGAACAGTGGAGGCCCATGGCCTGGCCTGACAACAAGGTGAGGCAGCATGGGTAGCTTTTAAGACATAGAGTTGCATTTCGACTTGCAAGTTATCTGTATGTAAATACAGATTTATGTTTCCATATCTGTGTTGATAGTTTAAGAACTGTGATAAATGCGCTGCATTTGTTCCCTTTCTATTCATTCAACATATCTTGGAAATATAAAACCCAGATTTTAACTTTGTATATGTTTATGTGAAAAAAGAACTAGTTCTCAAGAAATTCTTCTCATTTTTACAACCCAGGGAATGCTACATAAACATGTAGCCTCTGGTAAAAGAATACTTCTCATAAAAACAGTTCATCTACTGATAATAAGCCGAGTCATGGGGACAGAAGACAACCTCAGACTTGACAGCTAGGAGGCAAGTTGCATCACTGAGAGGATTCTCATGAACCCTCCGAGTGCCTGGCACCAGGGGAATTTGATGAGTGCTGTCCAGAGAGTATCTGAGGTGTTTTCCATCATATGACATATCCTATAACTTCAGAAACTAGGAAGCCAGTGCTGGAAAAGACCTTGGAAGTCATCTAGTTCAATGTCCTCCCTGTCCAGATGAGGAATCTAAGACTCAGAGAGGACAAGTCACTTGCCCAGGTCTCCTGACTTCTAACTAGTGTTCTTTGACCGGCAAAATAAACAGCACTTTACACATTCATTGTCATTAGCAACCCTCTCTGATGGGCATTGTCTTCATCATATTACAGATGAGGAAACTGAGGTGGAGGGAGTTTAACTGAGTTACCCAAGCTCACAGAGCTCTTCTGTGTTACTTATTAGAAGGTAACTTTATAAGCACAAAGATGTGGTCTTGTGAAGCTAGCTAGTGTAGAATAATTCTTGGAGATTACTATAAGGATTTTTTTTTCATATAGATAAAATAGAGAGATACAGATAAGTGTTCCCTAACAAGCACATGTGGCAATCTGTGGAAACTAATTTCTCACATGTGCATTATAGAATTGGATGATGACTGTGGTTAAGTTGTGATAAACTGAACAAGAAAGCTTTTTAAATTATTACTACAAATAAGGTTAGCGCCAAGATACTATATTCTACTGTTTTCAGAAAAGGAATTGGAAAAGGGAGACTTCATTTCTGTGGTGTTTATAATAGCTTTCTGTTCTAAAGAAAATTCACGGAAAAATCCCATCAGTGTCCTCAGACTGCAAGCAGATAACCTGGTCTCCTGCCCATGCAAGACCCAGTGGGCAAGAGAATATGATGTAAAGAAAGCTGCCATCACTATTGAGGAGCTCTGTATGGCCAGTCTGCTAACTCAGGCTGCACTTCTGAACATGAATACCTCTGCATGCATGCTGGTTACTGCTTGGGCAGAACATTTACTATCACTTGGAAGACTATGGGACTCAAGTTCTTCCCAATCCTTGCCAGTAAAGCATTGAAAAACAATGTCTTTAGTCCATTTAACAGGTTCAGTGTCTTAGTTCTTGGGATCTGGCTTTGGATCCCCTGAGAACAAATCTTATCTCTTCTTATTTAGCCCTTCTAACTAAAAGCAGTCAGGTTTGTCAAACTGGCTAGTTTTTAAAGATCTCTAAACATAGGAGAAAATTAGAGCAGAAGCTGATTAAAGCTAAAAATTATTTTTATACCTTTTCCCATTAGGGATAGAACATTAGACATTGAAAGTTTGTTCAGGTTTGTGAATGATCACGTTAAAATAATATTAGAATACATATCTCATTTTAAACTTAAAAGTTCACTTCACTATCGGTATCATCACCATTATTTTCATGAAGTTCTAGGTCTTTTGTAAACAAATTAAATGTGATGCTTTCTTTATGATATGAATTAACTCTAGAAACCAGTGATATTTGGCATGTTCTAAATACCCAGATGGCCACAGCATTTGCCTTGAAGTAAAGACGTGTGTAGGGTTTTAATCACATCGTTTTAATTTTTTTTCTCTTTTAAATATAGGCTTTTCAGTAGTTGCTCCTTAGTGAATAACTGGTTGTTTACTGTGGGTTATAACTGGGAATTTGAACATTAAAAATTTCTTATCAGGATACAGATTTAAAAAATTTTTCCCTTTCAGTTTCTCTTCTCCCCTCATTTCTTGTCTTCAGACAATAAAAATAAATTGTCCTCCCCTTGAAAACATTAATAGTTTGAGAAATCCCATCATTCTTTTCTTAAAAATTTGCCTAGTAAATCAGTTCAGAGGAAATTTAATTAAGGTTTTTAAACTATAAAAAGCTCACAAAAAGTGAAATCGGGTAGGATTAGAATAAGTTTCACCTCTTGAATATAGCAACCATTTAGGACTAGAATAAGTTTCAACATCTTGAGTATAAGCACTACTTGAAAATAAATTTTTGCTATATCTTCATTGTTTAATCACTGGAAAATACTTAATTTTTGTTGTTCTTGTTGTTGTTGTTCTTGTTGTTTAACAGCAGGAACGAGACATAGTTTGTTTATGTACTCGAGATAAGCTCATTTGAGTCCAAAGGCCAGATTTCAAAACAGGCCTCAGATACCTGTAGTGGAACATGTGGTGATCTAGACAGCCTGAAAGCAGAAAGGATGTATTTTGTTGTAGGAGTCTTAAATGAGTGTTACCCACTTTTATTTTTGAAAGTGAGTAAATCTGCATGGCAGATTATTCTCATGAAACAAGATTGACACAGTGATGACAGGGAAAGAATGCTTTGGGAATGCTCCTTTAATTAAGAAAAGAAAAAGCTGATGAAAGGGGCTGAGTATCTCAGAACTGCTGTTCCTTCTGCTTGAACTTTCTTTACAAATATGAACACAGAAGTCATAGGAGCAAGTGTTTCCATTGCCCCCTCACCCCATAAGCTGTGCCCTACCCGCACATCTCCAATACACGCATATAAACACACTCACACCATCAAAGGTGACTTTTCCAGCTTCTGGTTTTCCAGCAGTAGCTGTCCCAGAGGACCCAGAGCACTGTAGGTTCAGGTTAGGCTTTGGATTTGGTAAGCGTTGTTAGCACTCCAAAGGCAGGGATTGAAATTAGGGCAAATACATGGCAACAGTAAATTATTTTCTGTTTCATGAAGGTAAAGGATGGTGCATTCAGATCCTGCCTGCTGATGGCCCAATATGTCCAAAGTTAGCAGGACATTTATAATGGAAATAAATTATCTGACAGTCACATGGCTAAATATAACAGAATTTTGATGTAAGGTTGAAACATGAAATATCATGCTTTTTAAACTACTATGACTTATATAGACAACTTGTTTTAGGTAATGGTGAGTTAAGCTTGCCAGCATCTGAACACTTTTCATGTAGTCATTCCAAACACGTACAATTGAGTGCTAAGACACATTTACTTGCTTAAACTTAAATGATAAAATTCCCAAAGGGATGGTTTTATCCAATAAAATGAGTCTCTCACAAAAACTATCGGTCTGTTTTCATGACCTTCTTATATTTCCCAGGATGCTTATGTGCCAGCCCCTCTTAGAAGAGGTTTGCTTCTAAATACAGGGAGTTTTTAGCTCTTTAGGGAAAGTGCAGATGTCAGAACTATCATCAGAATCACTACAAACTTTCCCTGGGAAGTTCATTCTCTCCGAAACAAATTTAATTTCAGGAACTGGAGTTTATCCAGGTTTCTTGAAGGCAGTTACCACTGGTCAAAGGTCTGTTTCATCAGCCCAGAGAACGCTTTTATTTTTAAACTCCAGTCATTCACCTCTGTTCATGCCGACTTTCAGCAGCCACAGAAGATATCAAAACTAGTTTTAAATGACCCTGCCACTGCAACAGAACAGGGTGTTTTTGGCTTGTGCCTTGTTATTTGTCCCTCCAGTGGTTCCTAGCTGTTGTGACGTCAAGGCTGCCATTCAAGGCAGAGAAAAAGGAAACCGTGGCCTCTTTTTGCATCAGTAGCCCGGACAAGCTGCTGTTTCTCAGGCATCTAGAATGCTTTCTGTCTGGCAGAGCTGTGCATTCTATGCCTGGGTGACCTGGTTAAATGGAGGAAACCAAATGCTATCCAATGAATGCTCTCCAAAACAAGCATTCCACTGAGCTTCTCAAGCACAGGCTTCACGCTTCTGAGGACTATAAATGAAACGGCAGCACTGCTTTAAATTATGTGTTTGCATATTCAGAATCATTCAGTCTTCAAAGAAAGAATATGATTATTAGTGTCCTTGATTAATATACACTGCAACAACATCATGATGCTGTCTTTGAGGTCAGTGCTGCAAAATCCTTTTTGGAAAACCAGTGCCATGTTAAAAAAAAATTCTTTTGGCATCATAGAAGTTCAAAACTTCTAACCTGCTACCTTTCCCTTCCCATCCTACTTATCTTCACCCCATTCCCCAATATCAGACTTGTGAATTCTAGAAAGGCTCTTGTGTATATTTACATATTAATTTTGCACTGTTCACTATCGAGCATGTACATCCTTTGCACATATGTGAAAAAGAATCACAACTATGTAATGTGTATTGTACAGAATCTGGGGTTTTCTTTAAGAATGACACCATTTCCTTTTCGGAGCAAAGGAGCTGTTTCAAGGTATCACAGAACTGCTTTCTCTTCAAAAACAAGCCAAGATCCATCTTCTATAGCAAACAATCTTGCAGGGCCAAAAGCTCACCGATAATATTCTGATCACTTACAGGGAATGCCTCAGAATTTACCAAGAACTAAATTTTCCGAGAGCATACCTGCCTTGATTTCTTTCTGACGTGAAAGACAACTATTTTATTAGATTCTAAAGGGTAGACATTATGGTCACTAGAAAAAACAAGGTTATAAAAACTGTGCTGTGTATTCTAGAGTTGTCTTGGTTAAATCAATAAGCATTTGAGGTTTTCTGTTACAAACCCCATTAAATCTTTGTATCTCAAAATAGCCCTTCTCTGAACCTTCGATTGAAGGGTATTTGCAGGAACCAAAAACAGTTTCATATATACACTAATGTGTATTTTATGTCAGGAAGGATCTTGATACAGTGAGTCCTTTTTAAAGTAGATTATTAGAAGACAAAATTCTTCCTGGTTATAAATTGTCTTCTGGAAGAAGGTGATCTTAAGATGACTGGGTAAAGATGGAATACATGGAGTGAACCAAAGTTGGGATTTACACTGCGGCTTACTAGACTGCAGTCTAGTTTTGCCTAGATGGACTTTCCTAAGGGCCTTGCCAAATGCCATATTTGTTGAGTGAATAGTAGATCAGCGGTGGGAATGGGACATGGAGCTGATGAGTATAACTTCTTTTTTTTTCTTTAAATTTTTTTATTAGAGAACTTGTAGGTTTACAGAAAAATCACACATAAGATACAGAGTTCCCATATACCACCATCTTACTAACACCTTGTGTTAGTATGGTACATTTGTTACAATTCATTTTTATAATTACACTGTTAACTGTTGTCCAGTTGTACAGACAGTATCCTATTATTTTTTTTAATTCATTTATATTGAGATATATTCACATACCATGCAGTCATACAAAACAAAGCATACATTCAATTGTTTATAGTACCATTATATAGTTGTGCATTCATCACCAAAATTAATTTTTGACATTTTCATTACCACACACACAAAAATAATAAGAATAAAAATTAAAGTGAAAAAGAACAATTAAAGTAAAAAAGTATTTTGTTGAGAATTTTTGCATCTATATTCATTAGGGAGATTGGCCAGTAGTTTTCCTTTTTTGTAGCATCTTTGCCTGGTTTTGGTATTAGATTGATGTTAGCTTCATAAAATGAGTTAGGTAGTGTTCCATTTTCTTCAATGTTTTGAAAGAGTTCAAGTTCTTTTTGGGAAGTTTGGTAGAATTCCCCTGTGAAGCCATCTGGCCCTGGGCATCTATTTGCAGGAAGCTTTTTGATGACTGATTGGATCCCCCGGCCCGCGACTGGCTGGCCGAGGTCCTCCGTCTCCCCTCTGGTCAGTCCAGGTTGTTCATATGTTTCCAGGAAATTGCCCATCTCCTCTACTTTATACAGTTTGCCGGCATACAGTTGTTCATAGTATCCTCTTTTTTTTTTTTTTCTTATCTTCATTTTATTGAGATATATTCACATACCACGCAGTCATAAAAAACGAATCGTACTTTCGATTGTTCACAGTACCATTACATAGTTGTACATTCATCACCTAAATCAATCCCTGACACCTTCATTAGCACACACACAAAAATAACAAGAATAATAATTAGAGTGAAAAAGAGCAATTGAAGTAAAAAAGAACACTGGGTACCTTTGTCTGTTTGTTTCCTTCCCCTATTTTTCTACTCATCCATCCATAAACTAGACAAAGTGGAGTGTGGTCCTTATGGCTTTCCCAATCCCCTTGTCACCCCTCATAAGCTACATTTTTATACAACTGTCTTCGAGATTCATGGGTTCTGGGTTGTAGTTTGATAGTTTCAGGTATCCACCACCAGCTACCCCAATTCTTTAGAACCTGAAAAGGGTTGTCTAAAGTGTGCGTAAGAGTGCCCACCAGAGTGACCGCTCGGCTCCTTTTGGAATCTCTCTGCTACTGAAGTTTATTTCATTTCCTTTCACATCCCCCTTTTGGTCAAGAAGATGTTCTCCGTCCCACGATGCCGGGTCTACATTCCTCCCCGGGAGTCATATTCCACGTTACCAGGGAGATTCACTTCTCTGGGTGTCTGATCCCACGTAGGGGGGAGGGCAGTGATTTCACCTTTCAAGTTGGCTTAGCCAGAGAGAGAGGGCCACATCTGAGCAACAAAGAGGCATTCGGGAGGAGGCTCTTAGGCACAACCATAGGGAGGCGTAGCCTCTCCTTTGCAGCAACCATCTTCCCAAGGGTAAAACCTATGGTAGAGGGCTCAACCCATCAAACCACCAGTCCCCTATGTCTGTGGTCATGTTAGCAACCATCGAGGTGGGGTAGGCCAATACCCCTGCATTTTCCACAGGCTCCTCAAGGGGGCACTACATCTTTTTTTCCTTGTTTTTCTTTTTTTTTTTTTTTAACTTTCCCTTCTTTTTTAAATCAACTGTATGAAAAAAAAGTTAAAAAGAAAACAAACATACAATAAAAGAACATTTCAAAGAGACCATAACAAGGGAGTAAGAAAAAGACAACTAACCTAACATAACTGCTTAACTTCCAACATGTTCCTACTTTACCCCAAGAAAGTTACCTAATATAGCAACATTTCTGTGAACTTGCTCCTACTATATCCATCAGAAATTAACAGACCATAGTCATTCCTGGGCATCCCCAGAATGTTAAATAGCTTATCTGTTCTTCTTGGATTATTGTTCCCCCTTCCTTAATTGCTCTCTATTGCTAGTTCCCCTACATTCTACATTATAAACCATTTGTTTTACATTTTTCAAAGTTCACATTAGTCGTAGCATATACTATTTCTCTTTTTGTGCCTGGCTTATTTCGCTCAGCATTATGTCTTCAAGGTTCATCCATGTTGTCATATGTTTCACGAGATCGTTCCTCCTTCCTGCCACGTAGTATTCCATCGTGTGTATATACCACATTTTATTTATCCACTCATCTGTTGAAGGACATTTGGGTTGTTTCCATCTCTTGGCAATTGTGAATAATGCTGCTATGAACATTGGCGTGCAGATATCTGTTCGTGTCACTGCTCTCCGATCTTTCGGGTATATACCGAGAAGTGCAATCGCTGGATCGAATGGTAACTCTATATCTAGTTTTCTAAGGAACTGCCAGACTGACTTCCAGAGTGGCTGAACCATTATACAGTCCCACCAACAATGAATAAGAGTTCCAATTTCTCCACATCCCCTCCAGCATTTGTAGTTTCCTGTTTGTTTAATGGCAGCCATTCTAATCGGTGTGAGATGGTATCTCATTGTGGTCTTAATTTGCATCTCTCTAATACCTAGTGAAGCTGAACATTTTTTCATGTGTTTCTTGGCCATTTGTATTTCTTCTTCAGAGAACTGTCTTTTCATATCTTTTGCCCATTTTATAATTGGGCCGACTGTACTATTGTCATTGAGTTGTAGGATTTCTTTATATATGCAAGATATCAGTCTTTTGTCAGATACATGATTTCCAAAAATTTTTTCCCATTGAGTTGGCTGCCTCTTTACCTTTTTGAGAAATTCCTTTGAGGTGCAGAAACTTCTAAGCTTGAGGAGTTCCCATTTATCTATTTTTTCTTTTGTTGCTTGTGCTTTGGGTGTAAAGTCTAGGAAGTGGCCGCCTAATACAAGGTCTTGAAGATGTTTTCCTACATTATCTTCTAGGAGTTTTATGGTACTTTCTTTTATATTGAGATCTTTGGTCCATTTTGAGTTAATTTTTGTGTGGGGTGTGAGGTAGGGGTCCTCTTTCATTCTTTTGGATATGGATATCCAACTCTCCCAGCCCCATTTGTTGAAAAGACCATTATGACTCAGTTCAGTGACTTTGGGGGCCTTATCAAAGATCAGTCGGCCATAGATCTGAGGGTCTATCTCTGAATTTTCAATTCGATTCCATTGATCTATATGTCTATCTTTGTGCCAGTACCATGCTGTTTTGGCAACTGTGGCTTTATAATAAGCTTCAAAGTCAGGGAGTGTAAGTCCTCCCACTTCGTTTTTCTTTTTTAGAGTGTCTTTAGCAATTCGAGGCATCTTCCCTTTCCAAATAAATTTGATAACTAGCTTTTCCAAGTCTGCAAAGTAGGTTGTTGGAATTTTGATTGGGATTGCATTGAATCTGTAGATGAGTTTGGGTAGAATTGACATCTTAATGACATTTAGCCTTCCTATCCATGAACATGGAATATTTTTCCATCTTTTAAGGTCCCCTTCTATTTCTTTTAGTAGAGTTATGTAGTTTTCTTTGTATAGATCTTTTACATCTTTGGTTAAGTTTATTCCTAGGTACTTGATTTTTTTAGTTGCTATTGAAAATGGTATCTTTTTCTTGAGTGTCTCTTCAGTTTGTTCATTTCTAGCATATAGAAACATTACTGACTTATGTGCATTAATCTTGTATCCCGCTACTTTGCTAAATTTGTTTATTAGCTCTAGTAGCTGTATCGTCGATTTCTCAGGGTTTTCTAGATATAAGATCATATCATCTGCAAACAATGACAGTTTTACTTCTTCTATTCCAATTTGGATGCCTTTTATTTCTTTGTCTTGCCGGATTGCCCTGACTAGCACTTCCAGGACAATGTTGAATAACAGTGGTGACAACGGGCATCCTTGTCTTATTCCTGATCTTAGAGGGAAGGCTTTCAGTCTCTCACCATTGAGTACTATGCTGGCTGTGGGTTTTTCATATATGCTCTTTATCATGTTGAGGAAGTTTCCTTCAATTCCTACCTTTTGAAGTGTTTTTATCAAAAATGGATGTTGGATTTTGTCAAATGCTTTTTCAGCATCTACTGTGATGATCATTTGATTTTTCCCTTTTGACTTGTTAATGTGTTGTAATACATTGATTGATTTTCTTATGTTGAACCATCCTTGCATGCCTGGAATGAACCCCACTTGGTCATGGTGTATGATTTTTTTAATGTGTCTTTGGATTCGATTTGCAAGTATTTTGTTGAGGATTTTTGCATCTATATTCATTAGGGAGATTGGGCGGTAGTTTTCCTTTTTTATAGCATTTTTGCCTGGTTTTGGTATTAGATTGATGTTAGGTTCATAAAATGAGTTAGGTAGTGTTCCATTTTCTTCAATGTTTTGAAAGAGTTTGAATAAGATTGGTGTCAGTTCTTTCTGGAAAGTTTGGTAGAATTCCCCTGTGAAGCCATCTGGCCCTGGGCATTTATTTGTGGGAAGATTTTTGATGACTGATTGGATCTCTTTGCTTGTGATGGGTTGGTTGAGGTCTTCTATTTCTTCTCTGGTCAGTCTAGGTTGTTCATATGTTTCCAGGAAATTGTCCATTTCCTCTACATTATCCAGTTTGTTGCCATACAGTTGTTCATAGTATCCTCTTATAATTTTTTTAATTTCTTCAGGATCTGCAGTTATGTCACCTTTTCCATTCATTATTTTGTTTACATGGGTCTTCTCTGTTTTTGATTTTGTCAGTCTAGCTAGGGGCTTGTCAATCTTGTTGATCTTCTCAAAGAACCAACTTTTGGTGATATTTATCCTCTCTATTGTTTTTTTGTTCTCTATGTCATTTATTTCTGCTTTAATCCTTGTTATTTCTTTTCTTCTACTTGGTTTAGGATTGGTTTGCTGTTCATTTTCTAGCTTCTTCAGTTGATCCATTAGTTCTTTGATTTTGGCTCTTTCTTCCTTTTTAATATATGCGTTTAGTGCTATAAATTTCCCCCTTAGCACTGCTTTTGCTGCATCCCATAGGTTTTGGTATGTTGTGTTCTCATTTTCATTCGTCTCTATATATTTAGCAATTTCTCTCGCTATTTCTTCGTTAACCCACTGATTGTTTAGGAGTGTGTTGTTTAACCTCCAGGTATTTGTGAATTTTCTAAGTCTCTGATGGTTATTGACTTCTAATTGTATTCCATTGTGGTCAGAGAATGTGCTTTGAATAATGTCAATCTTTTTAAATTTATTGAGGCTTGTTTTATGTCCCAGCATATGATCTATTCTGGAGAAAGTTCCATGAGCACTAGAAAAGTATGTGTATCCTGGTGATTTGGGATGTAATGTCCTGGATATGTCTGTTAAATCTAATTCATTTATCAGATTGTTTAGGTTTTCAATTTCCTTATTGGTCTTCTGTCTGGTTGATCTATCTATAGGAGAGAGTGATGTGTTGAAGTCTCCCACAATTATTGTGGAAACATCAATTGCTTCCTTTAGTTTTGCCAGTGTTTCTCTCATGTATTTTGTGGCACCTTGATTGGGTGCATAGACATTTACGATTGTTATTTCTTCTTGCTGAATTGCCCCTTTTATTAGTATGTAGTGGCCTTCTTTGTCTCTCAAAACATCCCTGCATTTGAAGTCTATTTTATCTGAGATTAATATTGCTACACCTGCTTTCTTTTGGCTGTAGCTTGCATGAAATGTTTTTTCCATCCTTTCACTTTCAGTTTCTTTGTGTCCCTGTGTGTAAGATGAGTCTCTTGTATGCAACATATTGATGGTTCATTTTTTTTGATCCATTCTGCGAATCTATATCTTTTAATTGGGGAGTTTAATCCATTTACATTCAACGTTATAACCGTGAAGGCATTTCTTGAATCAGCCATCTTATCCTTTGGTTTATGTTTGTCATATTTTTCCCCTCTGTCTATTAATATCCTTTATTGTACCCATACCGAATCTCTTTAGTACTGAACCTTTCTCCAAGTCTCTCTGTCCTTTCTTTGTTTCTATGTCTGTAGGGCTCCCTTGAGTATCTCCAGTAGGGCAGGTCTCTTGTTAGCAAATTCTCTCAGCATTTGTTTGTCTGTGAAAAATTTAAGCTCTCCCTCAAATTTGAAGGAGAGCTTTGCTGGATAAAGTATTCTTAGCTGGAAATTTTTCTCACTCAGAATTTTAAATATATCGTGCCACTGCCTTCTTGCCTCCATGGTGACTGCTGAGTAGTCACTACTTAGTCTTATGCTGTTTCCTTTGTATGTGGTGAATTGCTTTTCTCTTGCTGCTTTCAGAACTTGCTCCTTCTCTTCTGTGTTTGACAGTGTGATCAGAATATGTCTCGGAGTGGGTTTATTTGGATTTATTCTATTTGGAGTTCACTGAGCATTTATGATTTGTGTATTTATGTTGTTTAGAAGATTTGGGAAGTTTTCCCCAACAATTTCTTTGAATACTCTTCCTAGACCTTTACCCTTTTCTTCCCCTTCTGGAACACCCAATGAGTCTTATATTCGGACGTTTCATATTATCTATCATATCCCTGAGGTCCATTTTGATTTTTTCAATTTTTTTCCCCATTCTTTCTTTTATGCTTTCATTTTCCATTCTGTCATCTTCCAGGTCACTGATTCGTTGTTCAACTTCCTCTAGTCTTGTACTATGAGTGTCCAGAATCTTTTTAATTTGGTCAACAGTTTCTTTAATTTCCGTAAGATCATCCATTTTTTTTATTTAGTCTTGCAATGTCTTCTTTATGCTCTTCTAGGGTCTTCTTGATTTCCTTTGTATCCCGTACTATGGTCTCATTGTTCATCTTTAGTTCTTTGAGTAGCTGCTCTAGGTGCTGTGTCTCTTCTGATCTTTTGATTTGGGTGCTTGGGCTTGGGTTATCCATATCGTCTGGTTTTTTCATATGCTTTATAATTTTCTGTTGTTTTTGGCCTCTTGGCATTTGCTGAACTTGATAGGGTTCTTTTAGGATTTGTAGACCAATTGAAGTTGAAGATCTACAGCTTCGTGGAGTACACTTTCTCTAACTAACCAGCAGGTGGCGTCCACGAGCCACCTGTTCTCCACAAGCCAGTTCTCCCCTGCTTAGCCTTTTTGGTGAGTGGGGGAGTGAGTCTTGTGGGGTCCAATTGGTGTACCAAGCTTGCGTGTGTAGTTGGTTTTGCCTGCCCTGTATATGGGGTGTGTTTCTGGGCAGTCAGGGAGGGGGTGGTGGCTCTAACAATCAAATATCCCTGGTGATCCTAGAGTTTTAAAGCTGCTGCAATAGTCTAATCCTTCAGTTCAGTCCTGCCACAGTTTGTCTCTGCCACTGACCCACAAGTCCTTGGTATTGGCGTATGGCTCCTGAGACTTGCAAGTGGGCCCCTCTTCCAGGCTGTGCACCCCGGGTCCTCTGTTGAGGGATGACTGTGCTATGTCACAGGTGAGTGCTGACCCCCCAGGGCGGTTCTGGGCTGCTGGGCTGTGTAGGGAGGCTCCCAGTCTGCTGAAATGATGGCTGAATGGGGCTTTGTTAATTTACACTGCTCCACCTTCCGAACTCTGGGACAATCAGCTGAGGTTGCAGGGAAGGCTAATGTCCACGCCCAGTTTTGTGGTGTGTGCCTGTTATTTGAAGCACTTCCGTCACACTGGGTTGTCTGGAGCAGCTCTGGGCTACGGGGCTGGCGATGGGCAGGAGTGTTTCCTGTCCACCAGGATGATGGCTGTGAGCGGACACCCCCCTTTTCTTGGGAAGTTGTGGTGTTTAGTGAATTTTCTCAGCCACTGGATTATTGCCTTTTGTCTCAGAGCTCTCTTAGTTCTGCTCTTGTCTTGACCTGCCCAAATTGCAAGTCTTTGAAGCTTTCTGTATTGGGCTTCTTAGAGTAATTGTTTTAGAAAAAGAAAAAAGGATTAAAAAAAAAAAAAAAAGGGCCCTCCTCAGAGATCTAATGGGTTATTGAAATGCTAAGAGACAAAGCAATTAGGGCCATTAAGGAAAGGTCCACAGGGCAGAGAGATCAGCTTTTCTTCGGGATTTGCATATGAGCCTGAGGGCCTGAGCTCTGCCGTTCCCCTTTCTATGTTCACCAGAACTCCAAAAATCCTCCGCTTTTATTTTGGAGTTTTTCGTGTTGTTTTTTTTTTCTATGCCTGTCTCCTCTCTGCTGGGCTGGCTGCTCTTAGATTCTCTGGTGTCTGGTCTCAGTCTATCTATGGTTGGAGTTTAGATCAGTAGAATGAGTTTCCGATAAGGGCTGCCACTGCAGTTCTCCCTTCTCCTTCCCGGAGCTGACAGCCCCTCCTCCCACGGGACTGAGCCTGGCAGGGAGGGGCGCGGGTCCCCTGGCTGCAAAAATTTACAGATTTCGCTGATCTCAGCAGTTCCACGTTTTCATGAGTGTTGTATGAAGTATGCCCAAAGTCAGATTGCTCTGTGGTGTCCAGTCCACGCAGTTCCTGGCTTTCTACCTACTTTCCTGGAGGAGTAACTAAAACATACAGCTCACCAGTCCGCCATCTTGCCCTGCCTCCCCTATTATTTTTAAAATTTTTCTTCTAGTAACGTATATGCAACCTAAAATTTCCCCTTTTAACCACATTCAAATATGTAATGCAGTGCTGTTAATCACATTCACAATGTTGTGCTGCCGTCACCACCACACCATCCATTACCAAAACTTTACCATCAATCCAATAGAAACTTTGTAGAATTTAAGCAGCATAGCGTTTTTCATGGGTGCTTTGGACTAGGTGATTCTGAGAATCTTGAAATGAGAGGGAAACAGGTCATTATCTTGCCATTTGTGGGCTGGAAAAATAGTCTTTATTTTGTTGACTACTATTTGCATAGTAGTTATTAGTTATTCCTTTTATTCTTCATTTCTGTTACTACCATTTCAGGAGGGCCTTGCTATCTGAAGATAACTGATACCAGAAAACAACTATTAACTTGAAGAGAGTCTACTTAAAATTGAATCAAACATTTAAAACAAACATCAAAAAAATATAAAAAGATGTTATTGGGACTAAATATTGAAAAGTTAAAAAAATACTGAAGCTAAGTTTGTTTTATATTATATAATAAAATATGGAGTGTGATGCAACAAGGTGTTATTTCGGAGAACAAATATTGAATGTTGACTTCTATGGCAGAATCATAAAGACGGTGATTTTTGTACAAGCGTTCAGATTTTCCTAAGGGCCTCCTCTTAATCTTTTTATATCAAATCAGTCTTTTTTCGAAGAGTCTACCTCTAGTGCTGTCATCTCTGTTGTCTTTCTCTTCTTCAATTGTTAACTATTCAAACTCTGTTTTATCCTTATCTGTGACTGTGGACTCCAGCAGTTCTCCAGTATCATTTTCATCAACTTTTTGGAAACCTGCAATTTCTTTGTATTTGCATTTTATTCTGTGATACTAAGCAACCAAGAAAGTAAGCAGGAATAGATGCTGATGTTAATGAGGACTGAACATTAAGTGATAAATTTATTTGTGAATAATTTTATGTTATGATGAACTTTGCTTCCTTATGCAACCTGGTAACTACAGGGATTCAGAAAATGATTACTTAAGTAATGAGAAACCCTCCTTATTCAGTGTGGTTTAGTGGGCTTTGTAATTAACCACATGTAGATTTGTATGCCATTTCTGAAACTGAACTAGGTTATAGGGTGAGTTATTATCATGGAACCTCAGATTCTTGATCTGTAATATAGGGTGATAAAACCAATCTTAATCTTGCACAGTGGTCATGGGATTAGAACCAATATATGTAAAACTCCTAGCATAATACATAGTTCATGCAGCCAAGAAAGGGTCCTTATTAGGGTTGTTATCACATTCATGTGGTGCCTTAACATTTTATATGAGAATTTCACATTTATTATTTTACTTTATTCCTTATAAAAACCCAGAGGCCAGTGGTGATGGTAGCACAATATTGTGAGTGAAATTATCACCACTGAACTGTATACTTGAAAATGGTTAAAAATGAGAATTTTTAAGTTGTATATATGCTACCAGAGTAAAAAAAAAAAAAAAAATTTTTTTTAAACCCGCAGAACTGTAACAACACAAAGAGTTGAACCCTAATGTGAACTGGAATATAGTTAATAATATAATTACAATAATATTTTCATCAACTGACAAATGTACCACACTAATGCAAACTGTTAATAGGAAAAACTGCATGTGGTGGTAGTGGGGTATGTGGAAACTCTGTACTTTCTGCATGATTTTTCTGTAAACCTGTAACTGCTGTAATTAATTAATTAATTAATTAATTAAAGAACCCAGAGGCTGAAGAGCTTGAAATTTATCTCTAGGCTTGGCAAAGTCACTGAAGATTTTTAAGGAGTGCAATGACACAAAGCAACTAAATTTTAGAAGATTTTATTTGCAAGTGTGTATGTAATAGATTATATAATTTGATAGCCATTTTCTTCATGCTATAGATGAAAATACTGAGACCTGAGGAAATTATGTAACTTTCTCAGACACACATGGTTTACACATGGAAGAACCAAATCTAGAACTAAGTGTTCTTATCTATCCCTACTGTTTTTTCCTTCCACACAGTTTCAGTTTGGCAAATGAATAGATTTAAAAATCTGCCATACTTACCCAGGAACAGTGACAAAGGTCAGACGTTTTATTGGAAGTGGGATAGGGAAGGAGAGGCCAGAGTAGCAGACATTGAAAACTAGTGCCGACTAGACTTGGTAACTGATTGGATTGGCTTGATGAAGAAGGGAGTCAAGGATCCAAACTTTCAAGCCTGCTTGGATGGCCATACAATTAAATTAAAATAGTTAGAGTATGTTGTTTTTGTTGTTTGCTTTCAAAATGAGTCTAAAGGGGTTGCCCTGTCCAGATGGAAATATCTTGAGATGTAGTATAAAGGTCAGAGAAGAGCCAGGACTGAAGATACAAATTCAAGGCTCTAATGCACAAAAGAGTTGAAACCATTGTACTATGTAAGAATATGTACGCATGTATAATTTAAACTGGGATTCCAATTCCGGACTGAGCCACATTATTACCTTGTAATTGATCACCCAGTCATAATCACAGATTGTTATACCTTCATCAGAAGAAAGAGCTATTTCCATAGATTCTTCTGTGTTTGTGTGTTTGTTTTGTTGGATGAATCCTGCTGTGGCACTGAGAGACAGACTTTGCTCGGCCCTGTTTTGTAAACAAATCTGTTCATGCACGCTTTCTCCTATCATTGTATGTGTAGTGGCTCTGCTTTTCCTAACCAACGCATAGAAGCCTAGGAATTTTGAAGCCTATTTTCTTTGAAAATGCATCAAAGAAAATGTGCACGTGCATTAAAATGTGACCATCTACCCTCTGTAGGTCTTCGAATCTTCACAATTTTAACTCTGGGGCATAAACTCTGTGAGTGTATTGCAGTAACCCTGGGAAACATTCTTAAAGCCTCCAAAAACAAACAAACAAGCAAACAAACAAAAACCTATTGACTGATCTCAGTTAAAAAAAGAAAACTATTCTTTAGCCTCAAAGTTCATTCTGTGGGCCATAGGCAGGATTATTCACTCATGATGATAAAGCATAATACTTGTTTTCTCAAGAAGGGGTGGTCTATCCCTTAACTAGATTGGAATATGAGATTATTACACACACAAACACACACACACTAACACATAAGTAATTTCCTATGTGTAGTTTTTTGCATGTTACATACTAATATTCCAGCCAGGATCAAGTTTTTATGACAGGAAGTAAAAGAATGATTATGACAGGAATAAATAACATTTGATTTTATGATTACAGTACAGGAAATAACTTCACACCAAATAAATCTTTGGGTAAAAAAGTACTGGCTTATAAATTTAACATACATTAATTTCCCAGCTTCTTACATGTAGTTGTTTTGCTGTCTTATTTGAGAGTAACACCAGAATAGTCTTAATTTTTTTTCTTTTTTTTTCAACAAATGTCTTTGTTTTAGGAAGAGGCATTTTTACGTATTTTGGCATGACCCAACATGATAGAAAACCATTTAAAAAAATTAGAAGAGAAAATATTAAGTCCAAACTGTAGTGTAAATAGCGCAAAAGGCTTGAAGACCCTAAATGGTAGATTTTTCCCTTGAAGAGTAAATGGCCAAATCATCATTCACCATGGAAGCTGAGGAGGCCACAATGCAAATTTTATGCAGATTTCTTCCAATTATACTCTTAACCATATTCTGCAAACATATGGAAAAGACAGTTTGTTTGACATCAAAAGGCTGCATATGTGCAAGTTTAGAGAAAAGAAAGAACTGGATAGAACTTCAGTTATGTTCATTGTAGAAAGGCTTTAATAAAGGCTTTGTTTTTCCTTGAATAAAAAAAAGTAGCAGGGCAAGAAAATTTTTTTCCTCACCCTTCTCTTTTCATCTTAAAGCCAAAAGGGCTTATAATGAGAAAAATATTTATAATTGATACCCTTTTCTGAGGATTAATATCACACACATGCATATCATAAATGAATGGATGCCTGACATTTAAATACCCAATACATATTTTCCAGTTCTAGATGCATTCTTAGCCACATAGGGCATTTAAAGTATGGGCACTGTGACACAGTGGTCAGCATCACCCTGGGAGTTGGGGGATGAAGGTTCAAGCCTTGTCTCCATGACCATCAGCCTCACTTAACCACATCAGTTGAAAACATGCTTTCTGAATCTCTTGTACCTCTAAAACACAGTGTCACTGATTTTGCAAATAAGTAGTTTGCAAACTATACAAAGCTATTTTCAGAGGATGAATGTGTTAGAGTTTCCAGCAGTTAGTTGCCATTTATCTTCTTTAAATTGTGCAGAGAATGTATTTGTGTGTGTCCTGATTAAAAATCTGCCTTGTGTTTGTATAGTGCTTATGGTTTTCAAAGTGGTTTCTTAAGTGCTCTTTTGCTTGATGTGCACCACAGTCTGGATATGACTGGCAGGCACACCGACAGGAGGCATTGGAGTATAGTGGTCAAGGTCAGGCTCCTGTGCTTTCAGTCTTAGCTCCACCACCTACTGACTATGACCCTGGGCACATCCTTAAACTCCATGGGTCTCAGTTTCTTATCTGTAGAATGGGGATGATAATAGAACTTACTTTGTAGGGTGCTGTGATTATTAAATTAGTGGTTATGTGTATGGCTCTTAGTAGCACCTAAGCCAGCCCTATATGTCTGGTTGCTAACATTAGCACTGGTGATTTAACTGGCTTAAAGGGGTGTAAAGAGGTTGAGCGATCTGTCCAAGAGCAATTCATAGTGAAAGGAAGACCTGGAACTCAGGCAGCTACTGGCAGTTGGATGGCTTTCCTAGGTGATACCACTCTCTCCTCTATGAAAGTGCCATTGAAAGAGTGCATTCCTTCTCATTGTTTAAAAGAAAACTTGAAGTAAATGTTTAAAGTTGTGAAGGACATTTGTCACAGGGTTTTATTTTGTTTGTGGTTGGTGGACCCAGAGGTCTGGAGAGCAAAAGCAGGTTCTACAAACTTGTACTCTGTAACAGTTGAACCATGTCCACAGCATACCAATTTACAGCAAAATCTAGATAGTCTCTATAATTTAATCACTCCTTCTATCCGCAAATTAACAGGAGTTCCTAAAGAACAGCAGCTTCTGTGCACCTGCCACATCTGGTACATTCATGTTCTGTGTGCTTTCTCCCCAAGCATGTACTTCATGATTTTTATTTTTGTTTTGCTCAACTTTTCCTTTCTCTTTTAAAAACCTTTGCATTGGTCACCCAAGATTTAAGAGGAACTTTCCTGTGCAGCACAGTCTTCAACAGGAACAAACTGCACAGAAGCATTGACGGCTGCAAGCATGTGTGTATACATGACACAATGGGGGAGGGAAATGTCCTTTTCTGTAAGTGCAGAAACTCTAAGTGTAGATACTCTGAGATTTAAGTAGTTGTGAGGCCTCTAACTGTTGCTTTTCTTTCACTGAGCTCAGGCCTCTAACTGTTGCTTTTCTTTCACTGAGCTCAGTATCAGTAAAAATTTTTTTAAGTTGTAGATATTTAAAAGTGCTCTCTCCATGTAAAGGGTTCCTGTTCTTGTGACACTGTACAGAATATCCCTCTTCTTTCTGTTGAGGAGATTCTTAAGATCTTAGAGTTGAGGGAGGAGGGAGCAACTGTTGTATAGTGTAGTTGATTTGAGTTAAATTCTTAACCCCAGTTATGGATGCTATTTTTATTGACCTTCAATTTGCAAATCACATTCATGACATGTAAATGGTTTCCACACTCTTCTTTTATAAATATCAGTTTGGTAAAGATTATAAAATAAAAACATATCACATTAGTGAAAAATTTCTTCCAGAATATAAATATGTTTTCATCAAATTATTTTAATATATATTCTTCATATTTATTCTGAGTATACAAAAAAAATAGAAATACAGGAGTTGGGGTATAAAGTGGCAAAGTGTTACCATGTTATAAATTATGGGTTTAAAGGCATATTGTAATAAATGTTTGCATATAATTGTTTTATTTTTATTCTTTAGTTCCCATTAAGTAGAAGCTTGTATTTTCCCCCTTCCACCTTCATGAGCTCCCCCTCCCCACCATTCCCACCCAACTTGGAAGAAAACATGAAAAGAAAGGACAGGTTTTTTAAGCAGCTTTTTTTTTTTTTTTTTTTTTTTTTTAAGCAGAATGCCTATTAGTTTCTTCAGAAAATAAGTTCTTGACAGCATTGGTATTCTTTCAAGTGGGATAAAAACAATTTTTCTCACTTATTTTGTCCCTTTGTCAAGAGATTATAATCTTCTCTGTGACATAAATTATCAGGTTTGGTTAAAGCCAATTGAAATAAAATGTCACATTTTAGTCCTCAGTGACCAGGTTCAAAGGATGCTTTGGGTGAAAGCCATGTGGGCTGCCCTTTAATGTGATGGAGTCTTCTAAATAAGTGTTTTTCTGCCCCTTTCACAAACAAATCTGAAAAAATTCTTTCTTCTCACAAAACAAGGGAATGGTACTTGGATGCTGTGTCTTTCAGTGTCTCAGTGCCTGGTAGGGAAGATGATTTCTATATTCGAAATTTGGGGACAAACAAAAGTAACTTTCTCTCTCTCTTTGAAGGGTTAATGTTCTATCCAGCTTCAGATTAGTTCACTTGAATCTTAACATTACTTTTCTGGTCACGCGCACTGAAGGTCTAAGCATTTGTGAAATGTCTTTTTTTTTCCTCCTGATGTGCTGTTCTCTTTTGGCTGTCTTAATTACTCAGGGGTTGAGAAACCAAATTAAAATTAGGCGTGTCTGGTAAACAGTGATCACATTAGCTTTGCTTGTTGGAGTTACTTCTCCTCCCTGAGTAGTTTTCATACCCCTACCCCACCCCCACCCATTTTAAGGAAATATCATAAGCTGTTTCAGAAATACTCACAGGAAGTGAGTATCCATCTGCTGGTTACTCACCAGCAACTGAGCGTTGACAGGTGAAGAATGCTGCTGCAGCCCTCACAGATTTATCTGAAAATTTCTGCCAGAGAGGAGGATTAAATGCAGGGTGTATGGACCAACGGCTTTTTGTATAATGAGGGAGTTACAAGAGGAAATTGGTCATTGCGTGTCACCTTGTGGTCTGGTGATTCAGGGAGCTGTGATGGAGGTCAGCAAGGCACGTGGCTGCAGTCGCTGAGGTTTCTTTTCACTTCTCAGAGGGCAAGCTGTCTTCTAAAATATAATGCTCCCTCCACCCCCAACAACGATTCTTTTGCAGTGAATCACTTCCAGAAATGAATAGCCACAGTTTTTTGGAATGAATATTGTGAAATCCCTCCGTTTATGATGGCAGGTTTTCAGTTGGTGTTTTTATCAGACAGAATTTCTCAAGATCAAAACGAAACTTTCTCTTTAAAAAGAAAAGTATTATCAATATAGAAAGCAAAAGTATTTCCAGTCTCCTCCTGAAGAACTATCACAGCAAATTTTGTGTACCGATATTTAGAGATACGTTCACATATATTTGCCTTAATGTGTGAGTTCTTGGAACTATGGATTCACTAGCAGTAGCTGGTGATTTCCTATGCAGAAGGTTGCTAACTACAAGAAATGTTATATGCAGTGAGTAGGTGGTAGTTCAGAAGATTATTACTAAACCACTGATCGTCGTCTTGAGTCATGGATTTAAAGGACTGCTAGCAAGCTCTTAAAATACTTCTGCTTTATATTATTTAATGTGTAGAACTTCAGGACTCACAGAAGCTGGTGGAGGGATTTTAAGAACATGGTTTAATTGCATAATCATTGAATCTTTTGAATATACTTGTCCTTTTGAGGAGAAATGGATGTTTTACAGAAGGAAGCAGTTTGTGAGGGGCTTTTAGAGGTATAGTTACTGCTTTTTTATATTTATTATAAGCATTACCCCATCCTCTTGTATGAAAGAAATAAATGAATACATGGTTTCAACAGAGGAAAAAGTCATGCCAACACTTTTTAAATGAAGAGACTTTATCCACAGTTTGCTCCAACTGGACTTTTTCCCTCCTAGATATTCATATGATAAAACTATCTCATGAAGAAGACTTTGTGTCAATACCAAGTGTCTCATTCAAAACCTGGTGGACTTTCCATGGATTATTGGCAGCACTTTTATCCAGGTGGCAAAGAGAGGAAATAGGATTACTGGAAACAGTGAGTTTAGTTTAAGGAATTGTTCTGTCTCCAAAGTGGATAAGTTGTTTGACCTACTGACTCATTTCATAGGAATTAGGAAAACAGCCTAGTGTGGTTTTCATTGTTAGTCCTGGAGGATTCCAAAAGCTGTGTGCCTGCAAATAAGATGAGCTAGAGAAAGGTAATGTTGTTATTTGGTGTTTCTTCTTGCCTGGTCTCTTAGTGGAATTGAATTCCTTGCTTCCAGGACAAGTTCAGCCTGCATTGGTGATCCCTTTGTTGCAGCCATTCAGTGGTGAGTATGTATGACTGCAGTTTCTGATTTTCACTACTTCTCTGCTTTCTAAATTTCTAAAAGGCATTTTGTAAAAGGAATAGCTTTAAAGAGCCTTGTTTCCTGATATTTATAATATAATTCATACTTACTGTAGAAAATACTCTGATTATGTTATGAAAGATGGCATAAACAGTAGACAACAATGAAAATAAGAATTAAGATATAGTTTGATAGATTTTTTGCAGCATATTGACATGAAGGCAATTTTTATTTGATGTATTTTGTTAAATAGTTTTTGTAATGTTATGTAAAATACAAGTATGTAAGATACCCATGTGTTCTAACAAAAATAATATAATTACTGGCGGTTTAATGAGAGAGACTTGTGTTTTTTGGCTAGTAACATGATATTTATGTGCAGAGAAACTTGAGATTCATGATATTTTGGTTTTGAACCAATGCTATAAAATAAGCTAAAAGTATCTGAAGATGACAAAGCAAGTATATTGGACTTGGATAAAAGCAGAAACTAAGGGACAAAAGCCTTGAGCTTTTAAAGTGTTAGATTATTATTGCCTCCATAAGTTCATGTATACTGGATTCCTCCAAATCACACCCTCACTTTACGTTCTTCATGAATGCAACAGATGCTTAGTGTGTAATTATTATAGAATATCTCATTCTCTTTGGAGGTATCTGAATAGTAAATTGAATTCATCATGCTGGTGCTGTTTATTCAATTTACCATTTTATGTTCAGATGCTTTGGATTTGGAGTTCTTAAGATTTTCAGAGTGTTAGATCCCTTTGAGATTATGATAGAAGCCATGAGTCCTTTTTCTGATAAATGCAGCCGTACCCACACGTTTGCCTGCATTTCAGGACATTCACGGAGTCAATGAAGCTTGTTCATGGACCCCCAACTTAAGGCCTCTAGCCTTAGATTTAGTTGTTACTATGATTTTACCCTCTTTAGGTTCTCACTAACCTCTTTTTTAAATGAGAAGTCAGCCAGGTCAAAAAGAAGACATTCACTGTGGTTGTTAGATGGGGTGTGCAAAACCTGAAAAAAAGGAAAAAACATGTGACTAATATTAAATAAAGAGAATGCTTAATATCAGAACTTTCAAATGGATGCCCCAGGATTCCTAAACATTTAATCATGTATATTTGTAAAGTACACTGTGAATTTAGGTAAAAAGTTAAAGGCTCAACATTGAACAACTGGAGAGAGTTTTCCTCATACATATTTTTGCCTATGCCTTTTCACGCTATGAAATCATTCTTGTCTTTTCTTTCTCATATTTTATATTGTATATGTTACCAAAGTGGGTGGAACTGTAAACTCTCTGAACTCCAAAAATATAATTCATAACAATTATACTAGAAAAATGATTCTACATTAGCGGAAGAAATTTGGTGAGGATAGATATAAGATAGTTTAGTTGAATACAAAAGAAACCATTTTTTAAAATGTAGACCTTAACTGCCCATAAACTAAAATTAAGTCAATACTATAGGGCTGTTGTAGAAAACACGGTTCTTGGGTGTATTAAAAGGAGTATGACATAGAAGGGTAAGAAAATAAGACTTGGCATTAGTTAGACTCATTACTGTGCATAATTTGAGTCACACTTGAAAAAATTGGGGGCATTTGTGAAGGACTTATACACAAGCAATATCCTTCTAGGAAAGGTTAACATCACTGGGGGTTTGTGTCTCGCTAATGGCCTTTAAGCAGTACTGATCTGATCTTTATTTATATTCGTGTGGCCTAACACACTACCTTTATTCAGTAAATTGAAATACTGTTAGCGATTGTCCTATTTAGGGATATTAGTGACACATCTATGATAGACCCAACAGGGGTAAATAGAATGAAATAAAACCAAAGAGATTTTTTTCAAGTCATAAAGGTTATAATAAATACATTTCTAATAAAATTGTAAAATATAAATATGGTGGCTGATTAATGAATAAGAAAGACTGTCTTGCTTGCCAAGCTGATAAAATAGTCGAGACTAGCTGAGGGGAGTTATGAAATTGTTTGTTGATACCTCTTTCAAGAAGAGAATGGGTAACTATTGGGTGGTGGAAACATTTATTAATTCATTCAACAAGCACTTAGGGCCTACAGTGCTAGGTGCTCACAATCTGGTGGAGGAGGCAGAGCTACAAAAACTAGATCACAGGATCACAATGTATGATTAGTGTTATGGTTGCATAAAAACAGCATGCCGTGGGAGCTTATAACATATAGCTCCCATCCACAAGGCTTCCTGACAGAGGCGATGTGTGAATTGAATCTTAAAGAGCCGTCAAGGAGTTAGCCAGGCAGAAGGAACAGCATATGCATAGGCTTAGACATAGGAGATGTGGTGCAGGGTGTGGGAAAAGGAATGATGAAAAGCAGCTGGAGGAGTCATTGGTAACAGAGGATCCAGTGTGCCATGCCTTTGCCTGAAGATTGCTACCTAGGAGATGGCACAGGCTGCAGTGGCAAGAAAGCCTTGTGGGAAGACAAGGGGACAGGTGAGGCAAGGCAAGGAGACCAGATAGAAAACTTCTTTAGTAATCCGGAGGGGGAATTTATGAGGATTCAAGAGAGATTAGGGAGGTGAAAAAAGGGAAAAGGCAGGGTCAGGATAGTAGCTTAGTTTATTAAGTGCTTTCATTCACAGAATATGAAATATGGGAAGAACAGGTTTGAGGAGAAAACAAGGAAGCATTTAGATATGTTAGAATTCATATAGACAGAGGAAGTGGAAATGTAAGAGACAGAATACGTGGGAAGTCGGTTTATATGGATTTAGATCTCAAGATTTAGGTTAGCAGCAAGAATTCAAAATCAATACCTTTTTGGTGGTCTTGATTTGCATGAAGACATGTTTCATAAGCAGTGGATCATTAATTCTTTGTGCCAGGCATATGGCTTTATTATTATTATTGTTAAGGGTAAAGTTGAACTTTTTCGTGTATTTATTAGTCCTTGGCTTTCTTTTGTAAATTATCAACTTTTTTACTGGGAATATGACCGTTTCTATAATTTATTTGTAAAGTCTTGTGTGTGTGTGTGTGTGTATGTATCTGTGTGTCTGTGTATAGGAGATATTTGGAGAAAATATTTTTCCCAGCTTCGTCAACTTCTAATTTTGTTTACAATTTTTTTTGAGATACAGAAACTTTAAATTTTATTTAATTGAATTAATTATTTTTGTCTGTGTTTTCCTTTGTGGCTTCTTCTGTTTCCTTGGGCTTAGAAATTCCTTCTCACCCAGAAGTTAGAAAATATTCATCTCATTTTTAAAAAATAATTTCGTTTTTACATTAAACTCACAAAATTTATCTGAAACTTATTTTTATGTAAGGTGTGGGGTAAGGATCCAAATGGAATTTTTTTCCACATAGTAAATTTCCCAGCATTGTTTATTGAGTAATCTGTCTTTTCCCAATTAATTTGTGGTGCTTCGTTTGTTTTGTATTTTATGACCTCTTACTCTTATATCCAACTGAATATTAGAACCTGGGCAGAATTTTTTCCAGTATTTTATTATGAAAATCTTCAAGTAGGTAGCAAAGTTGAAAGAATTTTGTAACAGACTCCCCCTGTGTTCCATCTGGATTCCACAGTTAATATTTTACTGCATTTTCTTTATCATATATCTATCCATGTAATAATTTTTAAACCTCCTGAATCATTATTGAATTCAAAAATGGCAAATCAAAGACATTTTCCTTCATTCTACTTTTTTTCTAATTTTTAGATTTTATTTCCATAAAACTTTTAGCAATTTATATTATATTTGGGTCTTTTTGTTACAATGAGAGGTAATATTATTAGGAAGAGTATTAAAATATGTTTTCGAATTGTGATAGTTAACTTCTTTTAAAAGAGCTGGTACCTTGTGTGTTCATCTAAAATTACAACAAGCTCTCAGACTCCAGTGTCTTACGAATATATGCAATAGCACTGTTAAGTTTTTCTAGGAAAAATTAGCAGACTTCCAAGTTATTTTATTTTATAGAACCTGTCAATGGTGAAGAACATAAATACCAAAGGAAACTGCTTTCCAACTTGTTTTGGTCATTTATTTTTGTGAATATGGTTTGATTTTTTAATGGTTATGAAATTATTCCCAAGATGAATTTATTTTGCAAACATAATCCTCAGGTTAGAGCTCTGTACTCTGATACAGTACAGCTGTGTTTTGTTTTTGGGCTAGAACTGAAGAGTACGTTTAGGAAAGGGCTAGAAAAGCCACAGCAGTCACTGAGATGCTGGAGAAGTCAGTGGTGGGTGGGCCTTGTCAGAGCTAGCAATAGGGCTGCCTGGGCCACAGCTCTGGGGGTGAAGACAGGACCTGAGAGCAGATTTTGAAAGAAGACTGGCAACAGTCAGGTCACTTTTCCGAGTGGCTGCTGTCACACTCTGCCACGGGGGCTCGTAACAGAAAGACTGCTTTGCCCTGGTAGCCTATCACCTTACACCCACCCTACTGAGGTTTCATTGAGTTTCCATGGTTCACAATGCCCACTCAAGTAAAATGGACCTTAGATCAAGGAGTTCAGTCATCTCCTTCCAGCCTAAATGATGAATGTCCTAACTTCCCATGAATTTTTTGAGGCCTGGCAGAATCCCAGCTTAGAGATAGATTTGCAACTGTATAAGAACAGTGAACTGATGCAGTACATCTGCATCTTGGTGCAGCAATCAACTAGATGAACGGAACATTCACATTCTGTGTATTACAAGACTTACCTTTGGTCATAGTAACTCGCTAAATTTTTGCTGTTCAAGCCTCAATTTCCTATCTCTACAATAAGTTGATTTTATTAGATTATATAGAGAGGATTCTTTCTTTCTCCAAAATCTGTGATTTTAATCTAGAACTTTGTATATAGGTCAGTATCCACCCCTGTCTCAGAAATCTAAGAAGATGATATTTTTTAGCTTATTTGAATAAAAGTTTCCAAGGCGCTGTGAACATTAAAGAAGTTCACCAGAGATTTTGAATCCAGGACGAGAATTTTAAAGCCATTAGCTATGGCTCCTGTGAGAGGAATGTGAGGGCCTTCCTGAGATCAGCCAGAGGAGGAAGCCTTAGTCTGCAGGAAGCTCGTTAGCTGACTGGCTACTTAGCGTATTCCCGGGAGACTGACTCTGTGGTCTGATGTCACCTCAGGTCTGAATTCTCTGCTCTTAGTAAACTATGATATAGTATTTTAGAAGTCTAGCCTACAATTGCTTTGAAATGTAAGGGTGCCTATGCTGAAAAAATTTAACATAACGTAAATTGTTCGAGCAAATGGGTTTTATTTTCCCTTGCCACTGTCCTTTCACACTTTTATGCTCCAGCAAAAGCCAACTGTTGCTTCCCAAGCCTACAGTGTTGTTTCATGTTACTCTGCCTTTGAAAATGCAACTCCCTCATCAGGACACCTTGACCTTGTTGTCTGCCTCTCCGACTCTTGAGTCATGCTTTAACATCACTTCACTGGGAAGCCGACCCAGAGTTGCCCCCACTGTGTTAATCTCTCCCAGTCAGTGTTGCCTTTAACTTTATAGATTCATACATACTGAAGTATTGAGTTTATTTGGTATTCATTAATTTGCAAGGAGGGTAGTTACAAAGCACCTACTCTAACCCTGTTATTTTTCCTTACTGCTAAAATGTAAAGAAGACTGATGTGAAAACCTTTTCCTCCCACCAGTCATCATCATGGTGTACATAGGGTTTATGATTCATCTTCTAAACCCACAACTAGCTTTAAAGTTCAGCTTCCAGGATAGATCTGAAGGAAATAAGACTATGTGATCATAACTTCTGTGGAGTGAATGTGACGTTATTTACCAGATCCCATAGTGTTGGCATGAAGAATTCCGAGGAAGGTGTCATTAGGAAAGCCGAAGTGCTGCTTTATAAGCTGAGTCATGCCTATATGGATATATTCACAGACAGTAGGATTTTATAACAGGTTAGTAAGGAAAATAAGAGAGATTTGACTCTCTTAACTGCTAAGGCAGATATCTTGAAGAGAAACTTGTAATGAAATACGCTGTGGTGTTACTTTCAGGTATTAAAAAAAAAAAAAAAGAGGACACGGAATCAGATAGGTCAGGAATGTTTCCCAATATGGCATTTTTAATGTACCTATTTAACGGGATCTCTCTCATATGAAACTGCAAGACCACCACTGTGATGATATAGTGTCAATTAGCTATGACTTAATATGTACCAACCATGACTAACCCAAAACTCCAAGTCATTGTGAATGCATTTTCTGTGCCCTAGGTTTTCTGGGGTTTAGGTTAACAGGGATATTTCCTTTGTGTTCAGTTTCTAATTTTTCATTCGTGTACACAGTGTGTGAGAGTAGACCTTAACACAACACAGGGGCAAGAGATTAGTAATAATAACAAAAGCTGACACTGTTAGCCAACCACCATGTACCAGGCACTGCACCAAGTACTTTACATTGATTATCTCTTTTAATAAACTCAATTCCATGTGGCTGTACTATTATTATACCCATTTTACAGTTGAGAAAACTGATGCTTAGAGAAGTTAAGTCATTTCCTCCAAGATTATACAGCTAGTAAGTGGAGGAACCAAAATTCAAATCCTGTTAGTCTGGCTCTTAATTCCAAGCTTTTAATTCATAATCCTATTCAGTGTTCAGAAATGACTTTATTCTTTTAGGTTTCACAATTTCGTTTAGTCAGTTTTCTTTTGTAGTGGGTTTATTGTATTAGAGAAGAATGAATGCGTCCCCCAAAGCTGGGCATTTTTGTGCCATGACTCATTCTGGATCATCTGGTTACAGTTTGTTACCTATGGTGTGTATTAACACAACTTACCCCTGTGTTTTCAGATAATGTGATGCTGGTTATAAAAGATTATTAGTATGTCAAGGAAAATAATTAACAAAGCAACTGCCCCAACTACCAGAAAAACAAATTCATGAAGGAATTGCCTTTCTTTTGTTTACTGGAAATGAATAGAAGCTAGCTGTTGCATCTTCTAGTAGGTTCAGGCCCCATAATTTAAGTGCCTTCTCAGGACCCAGAACCCTGTTGTCTTATGATATTATTGCTGCTTGGTTGGCTATGTAATGCCTCAGTCGGGGAAAACTGGTTTCCCATTGACAGAGCACAAGAGGCCCTTGATGACCTGGCTTTATTCTCAGGAGTACCCCCTATTTCTGTTTGATGCTCTCTGGTCTAGCCAAATGAAACTGGTCATGCTTTCCCTCTGCCAGGGGGCTCTTCCTTCCCCTCTTTTCCTGGCCAACTACTATGGTCCCTTCAGAGCATAGAGGAAACCTCCTCTAGGCAGCCTTCCCTGAGCACTCAGGACTGATAGGTGCCCCTGGTGTTTCCACAGCACCCTCTCCTTAACCTTTTGTGCATTCATCACACTGCATTGTAATTCTTGTTTTCTCATCTATCTTTCCTGACTTGTGTTGGCCCCTTGAGAGCCAGGACTGGGTATTGTTTACTTCTGTATATAAACCCAGATAGAGGAAATGACATGCTTGACAATAATAGAAACTTAACAAATACACTGCCTGGTGTTTCACAGTTTGTAAAGTGCTTTCATATACATTACTTCATTTAATCCTCATAGCAACTCTGGGAAATAGATTTCTTTATCCCCATTTTACTGATCTGGAAACCTCAACTTGCCCCAATTTATATGATGATTATTAGTAAATGGTATGGCCAGGACTTGAGCTCAGTATTCTCATTCCAGATCTCATACTCTAATATACCATGTGGATATTCCAGGTCAAGTCTGTCAAACAGTTACTAGAATCTTTAACAAAAACAACACATCAGTCTTGTTCTAATCAACTAGATTCAAAGGGAGAATTGACAGATTTTAATTTCTCCTTTCTCATTTCCTCCTCCTCCTTTAGCATTCTCCTACCCACCCCACATATTTCCAATGAAAGCCTTAAACCAGTGTGATGGATACTCTCCAAGTTTCAAGATGTTACAGTAAGTCTTTTGTACTCAGACCCAGTCGGCTGCTTCCCCTTTTATTCTTGTGGGTAGGACTGCTGGAAAAGAGGAGAAATGGGATTCAGGTAAAGTGCTTAAGAAAATTGAATAGATAAGATCATAGTTACGTTAGTGAGACCTGAACAGGATGGGAAATATGTGTGCCTGGGCAGTAAGAAAGTGAGCAGGAGAATGTGAGTAGGCGGCTGGTTTGTTGGCAAGCAAGAGGCTGTAGAGAGGTTGACTAGCTGGGATGGGCTGTGTAATTAAATAGTTGAATAGATCTTAATAACAGACTGGGGTGGTGTTTTCCACAGGCCTGCAGGGGTGTGGGGTGGAAGTGAGTGAGTTGGAAGCATCTTTGGACGACTTGCCTTGAATGCAGGAGCTGCATCATATTCACAAGCAAATGACCCGAGGAATACAGCATAATCAGAGGAAAAGAAAAATCGATTTTCAGGGCAGTATGTCTGCCCAGAATTTAAAAATTCAGAATTAAATACTCAGCCTTGGCATCCTAGGTACTCCTGACACTGCTGTCAATGGGGGAAGGAGAGGGGGTGTTAGTTTCATAGAGAAATGAATTTTGCCACCACAGAACATTAGACCAAGTACATAAATCCCTTCTGTGACTATTTGAAATGTCAATTATGAACTTCTCCATTTATATCTGGTTATTTGCAGTAAGAGGATACACCAGCATTTATTATTGTTCTGTTGTGGGAGGTGGGGGAAGAGCAGTCAGGAAGGAATGGAGGTACGGTGTGAGATACCTTTACAGGAATTCAAAGATGAGAGCAACTCAGGATAGGCCAAGGCAAGCTAACACCATTCTTCATTCACACACTGATCAAAAATTTATTAGCACCTGCTGTGCCAGGTACACAGTATGATGAAAAAACAGGCATGGTCTCTGTCATCATGGAACTTACGGTCTTAAGGCTGAGATAGCATGAAACACATAAACACGCAGCAAAGCAGCTGAATAAAAACCAGGGTGTGTGCCATGAGGGAAAAGGTGGTATAAGACAAAAAGAAGGACTTCCTTTAAGTAGTTCTCAGAGGAGGTAATTTCTAAGGTGGAACTAAAGGATGAGAAGGAATGTGTTGGTGGAACAGTTGGGGATGGTGGTTCCAAGCATAGAGAATAGCACATTTGAAAGGCTCTGGAGTGGGGAATGAGCTTGGCCTTCCAGGATCGAGGAGAAGGCAGGTGTGGCCCTGGATGAGGATGGGAGAGGCTAGCAGTACAGCCACTTGGAGGCCGTTAGTTTGGTTTGTTCCTGCTCTGGGAGGAGTGGGTGATGCAGGCTTTCCCATTTCAGAAGTCTCATGGAATCTCTCGATACCCCCTCTGAAACTTCCCCAGCCTAGGGCATCCCCCAGGCTCTTTGGAGAGCCTTCAACCTCCACTTTCCCCTTCAATTAATGTTACTTAGTTGTTGAGGGTTAATAAACAAGAAAAGTACCATGAAAGCAAATTACAGGGAATTTGAAACCAGGAGTCATTTCAGGTCCTAAAAGCATGAAAATCTTCCTAAGGGACTATAAAATGACTTTAAATGGAATTAGTTTTAAAATAGATCATCTGTGCTCTTCTGCAGTGCACACATGTAAGTATTGTGAAGCTAAAGAACTGGTGGTGAATATAGCAAGGTAGTAGGATTAAACACAAAAACATTGATTAATTCTGAAAATTGAAAACTGTACTGTTGGCTCCCTGAAGTTCTGGGGAAAGTCAGCCACAGGATTAAGTGGAACCATCTCCTCAGGCTGTCATCCAGACCCCATTTCTAGTCTTAAGCCTCCTCAAGGTTGGGAATCATAAGAGAACAGTAAGGTGGCTTCATACAAATAGAGCCTGCCTTCAGGCACTCTTCTTCTGTGGAGTTCACTGTCCTCGGTGCCTTCTGCGGCATCCCTGTGGCAGGATTGAGGAAGTATCGTGGCGAGCATGGCTCATTCACTCACTCCTCAAGGCTCTTCTTTCTGTGTGTGCTCTTTTAACTACCTCTCCCTCCTTTTAGAAGAAATGAACTTCGAACTAGGGTGGGTGGGGTGGGGTGGGGCTTGAAGGAAAGAGTGGTAAAAGTTGTTATATAAACACTGTGGTTCTGATCCTTCTAATCTTTTACTACCTGTAGGAACAGGTGAATGCAGAGAAGCTTCTGGCAGGAAAGGCTGATTTTTCTCAAGGTTATGGGTTATGCAATAGAGCAGAACACCTTTGAAGCTTGAAACTGCAGAAGGCGCTCAGAGCAGCTTGTTCACAAAATGTGTTACGCAGAAGTTTTCCTTTACAAGATCTTATGTGCATGAGTATCATCAGGAATTTCTTTGCCAACATTTAGCTGGGTATCTGGGGTGAGCTGTTAGCACTGATCTGTCGTTACAGTAAGCAGTGTTCTGTTTTCTTTTTAAAGACTCTGCTTTCAAAGTTTTCCTGAGGTGCCAGTCTGAAACAGTTATCTTCAGCAGCTGTGTTTGAATAGTATGTTTTTATATTCTAGTCTATAACCAAGAACTAATGTCTGTGAGGGAGAAAAAAAATTGAGAACATTCATTCTCTCTTTATCCAGTTAGAAAGTGGAGGTAAACAGCGATTTAACAGGTTATATGAACCAGCTGTGCTGAGTTTGCTTCTGAGACAATGACCAGACAGATGAAAGAAGTGAAAGATATTTTTAGCACATCAGTACTGCTTTGAAACACATTCATCCCCAGTCCCACCCCCCATAATTCCAGTGGGAGGATTCAGTGGCAAATGCATTTGCTCTAATAAAGTATGTACAATATTTTACCTCTTTGTTGTTCTTTGAAGTATTCATGAGGAATGGTGAGTGGATTATTTGACAAAGGGGAGTAGCTTTGAAAACCATGTCTGTGGACTTCTTTTTTAGCATACCTCAATTCTACCTGAATGTATGAAGTTATGGCTGGATCCCTTCAAAAGGAGCTCCACCTTTCTCATACTGTGGCCCAGGGACCACTCTTTCCCCTCAGAGATGTGGTTTTCTCTTGTAATTGGGGCTTGAAGACATAGTCCACTTTGTTTCAGGTGGTTCCCAGTCCTTTTCTTTGGGGAGGTGATTCAAGCATGTCTTGGTATTCTGATGTCAAGAACAACACAACTTTAGCAATTCCATTCTTAATAATTTTTGGCGCACCAATTTAAACCACATAGTGTTGAATCAATTAAAAACTTAAAATGAGGTAATAAATCAAGTACAATTTAAGTGAAACAATAAAAGGAAGGAATCCCTCCTGGGATTTATGGGCAGTCTCTAGAATCAGTTTTGAAGAACAACAGGCTTTTGTATGTGATAAGAAACGTGAGGTGATTTTCATACAGGGGTTTTACCCCTTCTTCTTAAACTTCTGCATGGTTTGCCATTGGTTTGATTGTGGACCAAGCTATCTCTCCTGGCCATCAAGCAAGGGGTGTTAATAAGGACATAGAAGACACCACATGGTGGTGTAGAGTCAGCACTGGAGTGGGGCTAGCAGGCGAGTTCTTGTGTCTTCCCTCTGGCTCCTTTCCCTCTCTCTCAGTTTGCTAAAGCTACCAGAATGCAATATACCAGAAATGGATTGGCTTTTACAAAGCAAATTATTAATTTACAATTTACAATTCTTAGGCCATGAAAATGTCACAATTAAGGCATCCACGGGATGACACCTGGACTCTGAAGACAGGCTGCTGGCATCTGGAACACCTCTGTCATATGGGAAGGCATATGGCTGGGACTGCTGGTCCTCTGTCCCCTGGTTTCATTGCTTTTAGCTTCTGGTTCCAGTGGCTTCCTCTGTGGGTCCTCTCTTAGCTTCTCCGGGCCTTTTCCCTCTAAGCTCTCTCAGCTTTTTCTGTCCTTTATCCTCTCATAAAGCACTCCAGTAAAAGGATTAAGACCCACCTTGAAGGGGTGGGTCACATCTCAAATTGATATAACCTAACCAAAAGGTCCAACCCACAGCAGGTCTGCACCCACAGGAGTGAATTAAAAGCACATGGCCTTTTCTGGGGCACATAACGGCTTCAAACCAGTACACCCTCCTCCCCAGTTACGTGCTCTATGATTTTGCATAGGTAACTGGACCTCTAGATAAGATGAGGCAGTGTGCGGCAGTCAGGTTGCCTGAGTCTGAATCGCAGTCTGCCACTTACTAGCTGTGTAATTTGGGGCACATTAAAGTTACTTAATGCCTTTGTGCCTCAGTTTGCTCACCTGAAAATGGGGATAATAATACCCACCTCTTAGGGCTGTTGTGAGAACTGAATGGGGTAATATTTGTGAAACTCTTAGAACAGTATCTGCAAGGTGATTTTGTCATTCCTATGACCCTCCATTCCGGGTGAAAGAATCTTTTACTCTTTCTCCTGCTGTTAAGCTGCCTTTCCCACTGAGAGACAAATAGCAGATGTCTAATGTGTTTACAGTAGAGCCAATCAGGACAAGTAGATGGACCGAGGAAGCCAAAGGAGGAGCACTTCTGGCTGTGAAGGGTCCTCAGTGTGCCTTGCATGTGCCCTTCACCTGATGTTTAAACAGCGGCCCTTGACTCATCAGAAAAACCAGCCCCTCTCAGCCTCCTGGGAAACCTTGTTCCATCTCCCTCAGGTAACAGATGTCATGTGGGTGGTTATCACTGACCTAAGGTTGGGGCTTCCCTCAGGTTTGCCAAGGTCTCCAGGCAGCATCACCAGTTTTCCAGCACTTTCCAGGGTCCGAGTCAGACTCAGTCATGGTGACCAGGCTCCTCACTTGCTGGTTCCTTTGGTGATAACTCGTTGAAACTTTTCATTCCATGAAAAGTTGAAATCTATGTTGTTTCAAATTCTCAGCACTTTTCTGAGGGCTCATATGGCTACCCTTAAAATAACCTAGTGAGGAATAAGAAAAACACTTAGTCCCAAATCAACAGGTATTTCATTGCTTGTAAAAGCTTCTGCAGAGGTTTTCAGTGGGAAGGAAATGTGTTTATGGGACAAGCTTAGAAAGCTTTTCTCTCCTTTTCAGAATTTATTTAGTGGTTCTTCCCTATGTACTGGTGAACCTCATTCTCTTTAAGTTTGGTAGTTCTAATTTTCCACTAAGAATGACATACTCAAAACTAGAAGGCCTTCCAGGCCATCTCTGGATGGAAGAAGGCCATTCTGCTACCCTGCTGCAGGCTTCTAGACTCGTAAGGAGATTTCCAAATCTGGGGGGTCTGGGAATAGAAAGCCAAGGTGAGGGCATATAAGCTGTGCTGATTGTCTTGCAAGTATCAGACATGAAGTTTTGTCAAAACTCGTGAGTGAGAACTATCCTGATTAGATAAGGTATTAAATAGACTTCACAGTGAATTAAACTGTAAACATTATATTCTTGATCACTGAAAATTATTAATCTAAGAAGCCTAGAAAAGGCCAGTCACTGCTGGTGATCAAAACCAAGTGCCCCAGTTTTTTGGAAACAAACGCGAAAATTCCCTTGACCTGGCTGCTGAAATAGCTGTGTGCGGCTGCCACCTTGTGGTCAGTGCCAGACAGTGTATGCGTAACTGGCTGGATTCTCTGTGAAATACATTAATCTTAAAGGTATTTTAACAAAGACCTTGCTCAGTCACTCACTGCACATCTCTTTCCATCTTCACGGCCCAAAAATTCTGCCTTGGCATCTTTCTAGTCTGAGCTTTGCCCTCTCATTTTGCCACCAGACTGATCTTCCTAAAATGTAAATCTGATTGTCTTTCCCTTACTTAAAACCCTTTAATGGCTCTGCATTTTCCAGGTTTAAAATCATTTCTTAGCAGATCCCTGAGCCAAAGTCCTTCTCCTCAGATTTTATCTTTGTACGTGCTTTTCTGTCTTCCTTGTCTGCTCTACCTGGCTAACACCTGGTCATCCTTAAGATTCATGTCAGGTATCACCTTCTCCAGGAAACCCTCTGAATTGTATTAGGTTTTCTCTTATACATTCATGGCTTACTTCCTTCATTACACCTCAAATCCTCTTGGAAAAAGCAAGAGAAAGAAAAGGACAACCAGAAGGCTAGAAGGAAGAGGAGAGAGGGAAGAAATATTAGGAACTTATCACAGTGTTTTATAACCAGATACATTTCTTTCTCTCTTGAGCAAACTTCTGGAGAGTAGGGACTGTCTTTTATGTCTGTATCCCATGTGGAATAGCACAGTATCTGCCATATAACTGTTATTCATCAATTATTAGAAGGAACAAAAAGGGGGAAAATAAAAGCAGGCAAAGACCTGTCACCATACATTCTTCTTTAAGTATGACAAAGCTCAGAAAAGAACAAAGTTAAGCTCAAGGAGCCCTAAAATAAAGGCCCTGCATATCAGTACTGATGGTGGAGAAACTCCATCTCCTCCATCAGCAACACTTATTAACCTCTCATTTACACTAATAACTGCTTGTTATTAGGAAGGGTTTCCCTTTCTCCATCCCCCAAATTAATCTTTTTAAAACATGGTTCACTCATATCATTTCTTTACTCCAACTCTTCTATAGAAGAGTTAGACATTCTTTAGCCTGGCACTTCAGGACCACCAGAGCATAACCTCAACCAGTCTATATTTCCCACCACTTTTTGCATGTAGCTTAAGTACCATCCATATTCTAGGGACTTGGTAAGTATTTGCTGATGAATTTAAATACTTACTTGGAGAGGCGGTGTGACAAAAGCACATCCTAAAAATTTCAATTAAAAAGTTTTATTAAACTCTTTTGGGTACAGGACCCTGTGCTGGTCAGTATGGAGCCATCAAAGCAGGGAAGTTCTGTTCTGTGCCTATAAGGAACTGGTAGTCCAGCCGGGGAGAAGATAAAAATGCCAGGAACGTTAAGGAACGGGACAACAGAAATGGACTAGTCACAAGGAAGTGTGTGATTAATTGCCCAATAAGTGGCTCGAGAACATGGTGGTGATTAAACAAGATAATATATAGTAAAAGTGCCTCTACTCGATAAAACTCCCAACTCCTCAGTCCTGCAGTCCGCCTCTCTTTCCTACATAGGACATAACTGTGTTGTTACACTTTGTACATTACAAGTACCTTGTATGTGTAACTGAACTCAACCTGTCATACAGAGCCTTTCATCTCCACCTTCCCAGCCTTATGTGCTCCCCACCCTTGAACCCCGAGCTGTAGAAATACTGAGGAGAATATATCATGTCATTTAGCACACTTATTTTCTGAAACATTCCTCCCCATCTCCCTTCCTTATCCACCTGGAAACCTCTGTTCTTCTTTAAAATTCAACCTAGAGTTCCTCAGTAAAGCCTTCTCTGACACTCCAGGCAGAACTAGCCACTCCTGCTGAGCCTCCACTCTCAAACATGTGCTTATTGCATGTACTGAACAGTATTGCTCAAATATTTCTCTCTTCTGTGGGACTGTGATATGCCACCCATGGCAGGGACTGTCTTCTTTTTTATATTTCCAGCACCTAACACAATGTCTGATGTATAGTACATGTTTCATAAATATTTGTTGTTGATTACAAGTACTTAACATATTATAGGCACTTAGTAAATATTTTTGGCTTTAAATTGCTAAGTCATAAGCGCTGTGAGTTCTGACGAAGGTGACATACCAGAATGAATGGAAGCTTCATAGAGCAGGTAGGAATTATTGAATTGGACCTTAAAGGTTTTGTACACTTAAAATGGGTAATGTAGTAAAAAGAATTCCAAGTGGAATAGCTCAGTGTTTTCGCTAGGAAAGCACACGAGGGGTGTAATCGGCCACAACATAATGGAGATAGCCAGGAAGAAAGCAAAGACAACCACGAGGCCAGCACTAAGAAAAAGCCTTCCAGTGAAGAGACACTGAAATATTTTTGAAGAATTTTACACTAGATAACTAGGTTGGCGTACCTAGAATTTAAAAACATTTGAGAAGTTTGTAATGGTTTCCATTTGAAATATTTAGACTGCTGAAATTTTGAATTTTTATAAGCATAGGTTTTGATGTTTAAAACTTGTTTTGAGGGAGAAAACCCATTATCTTTGTTTAAAAGTATTAAAACTATTGTTAATTATACTTGTGCAGTGTTAACAGCTACCTTATATGGTAAATGTGGGGAAATCTATTTAGAAAATGTTAGACTGCTCTTCCAGACATTATGGTTGTAGCATATTTTCAATTAGATAGCAAGTGTGTTGATATGTAATTGATAATAGAAAAAGGTTACTTTTTAAAAACTGCTACTTATAAACTTTTTCTCTTTTCCCAAATACCATGTATTTTGAGCATAGTTTTTACAGATTTTGAATTTACCCAATTATCTTTTCATTGCTTGTGGGTTTTGTAGAATTTGAGCATTTTTATGGTAGATAAAATGTTACTTCTATACAAGTATTCCTTCCTTTTATCAAAAGTTAATTTTAATCTCACAGACTACATTGTGCAACTTTATCCTGCTTCTTTGTAACAATGTGAGATCTGTATGCCCTTTTGTAAGGAACTAGATAGCCAACTAAAGCTGAACTAACAATTCTGTGAGATGCAAAACTTGTGTTAATTTTTGAAGATAATTTAGTTTTTTGTCAAAAATCCAGTGAAATCACATGACTTTCCTGCAGCAAGCAGAGTGGATTACAAACAGAAATGCATCTGGCTTTAGGGTTGTTAGCTTTCTTGAAATCAACCATGGAATATCCTTTATAAGCACTAATAACTAATTATTGAGAACTAAATGATGAAAGTTTATTTTTGAGAAATATCTCAAGTTTCTAAGTTTTAAAAAAATCTATGATGCTTGTGCAGTAATATAAGTAAAAACTATACAAGAAAACTAACCTATTTGAAAACATGGCTATATTAAAAGGGAATTTTCGTTTCTATGTCATACATGTGACAGGATTGCTAAGAGTGGAAACATAATTTGCTTCAAGGCAGTGGACAAAGTAAGAGTCACTAGTACTATGATAGTCTGTATATTCACATATGTTGACACAAAATGTAAGGTATGTTTGAAGACATTTTGCGTATTAGATCAGTTAGTGGTTTTCAGTAGCTAAAAGACACTTCCCATGTTTTGAAACTATATGAATGTAGAAAAATGACTTAATACAAGGTAGAGTTATACTTGAGGCCAGTGGTTTATAAGTTGCCAATAAAAAAAAGTGTGTGACATGCGTTGCTTTATGGATAGTTGTTTTCATCTATGATAAGTATGAATTTTCAATTTTGATATTGGATTTTGCTTTTAGGAGCCTTACAATGGAACTAGGACCCATTGTTTTGAGGGAACTCTGTTATAATATTATATAAATCAGTCATTATCTGTTAGATTTGGACACATTTATTCTAATTAAGCCATAGTGTCAACCTGTAAACTTCTTTTGATTTAAGAATTTTTCTATCCCCCCAAAAAGACACCTGGGGAGTGAGGGGAGAAAAGGTGCGGAGCAGGGGTCACAAAGCAGATCTTTTTAGTTGAAATAAAGGATTTATCTAAAGGAAGTAGAGAGAGGGCCCTGAAGGTGGGGTAGACATAGATGGCTGAAAAGCCTCAAATACACTCAGGTGTCCTATAGATTGTAGATTCCATGTATTACTTTTGAAAATCATGATGACTTGATCAAAGTGGAGTTATAGGGAGATTCTCCAGGGTAACTAACCCCTTTTCTTCTTGAAAATGGGGGAGGAGGGCCATGTGGCCCTCCCTTCATTTTTTTATCTTGGTGTTCCCTTGGTTTCCTCCATGAGGCTCATGGAGTCAACCAAGGCACCTAGGATCCAGGTGTGAAGATCTTCTACTGTGTAATACCTCTGCTTTAAGGACTGACTCTTTCTTTCATGAACAAAGGCTTTCCTTTTGGCCCAGCTCTTGATCTGGCTCTGGGCTAGTCTTTAACCTTTTGGGTCCATTCAGCTCTGTTCCGTCCCTCTGCCCTCGTGACTGGTAATGACCCACGAGGCAGCAACACCATGCAGCAGGTGGTCCCCTATAGCTAAGTCACTGCCCTGGGAACAGTGCCTGGTGGGGCCGTCTCAGGCAGACTGGGACTGGGCAGTAGCAAGGGGGCCTCTCTGTCTCACCTTGAGTCTTTATAAGGGCTCTTTCAGTATCACATAGAGAACAAAGGAAAAAAAAATCCTTTTTCTTTTTTTTAACCATTTAAAGTCTCCTTAAGTTGATAAGAAATTGATATAAAGTCAACTGAAGGACCAAAATGGAGAAATTATCCTAACGGTAGTTCCTAGCTGTGTCTTGGGCAAAGCACAAAAATGTTTTTCCCACAATTATGGTTATGGCCATTTTATTTAAACACACCAAAATTATCCATTTACAGATATCTTTAAAAATGGAAAAAAGAGGACTTTGAAAGGATGTTTTAAGATTCTGTTTGACCTTGTTGTGAATAAAGGGAGCTCCTTTTAGGAGTAATGTGACATTGATATTCTAGGAAATGAGCAAAGTGAAGGTTGGGGCTTTTCTAAAAATTATTCGTAAATACTTCAGTGGGTGTTGTTTAAAAAATTATGATGCTTTCTGTTCATTCCCAGAGAAGAAAAAATATATACTGTTGCTTTTGAAAGGAGTTTTTGTTGTTGTTTTTAATATTTTGCTTGTTTACTACACTGATGAATAGAGATGACCTCAGTCTAAGAAAAAAAAGTTAACCATAATATCTCTCTTTGACTGGAAAAATAAGCCTTTATCAAGTAGCAAGAGAAGAAATGCAAGTCTCACCACCCAGTCATCATTTCAGCTGATCAGAAATTTCCAAAAGCAAAATAAAACAAAAAGCTCTGTACATTTTCATAGCTGGATAATAATTCTTAGTAAATACTACCAGCTTACTCAGTTCTTAAAAGGCCATAAAAATGTCTGGTGACAAACAGTCACCTAAATACAAATGTTATATGTGGTTAACTATGCTGTCACCACTGTGAGCTTTTGAAATTGGAAAAGCTAGCATCATGTCTCTTGTTTTTTTTTGTGTATGGAATTTTTTTACTTAAAATATATTCAACTTTTTTACTTTACGCACCACATGCACAGTTAATGCTTTACAGCTTAAGTATTCCTGAGGCAAAACCGCAATCATTTTCTTGAGCAAATAAAAACTTTTGAGGGTATGTTCATTTTTGTAGCCAACCTGGAGCACAGAGGATTTCCAGCAAGTACCTTGAACTTGACTACTTAGTTGCCAAATACACTGTGACTCTGACCCAGAAGTTGGAGTTTATACCTTTATTTTTCTGTTTACATTCCATGAGTACTATATTTATAAAAAATATGAATGGTGAAAAGCCTTCTTAGCTTTTCTAAGGCAGAAGAATTCAGGCAAATTCTGCTACAAACCAAAACCATCTTCTGATTCCTAGAACTTTTATGATTTCAGATCCATAAAAGCTGAATCAAATGCTTTGGGAAATTAGAGGTCAGTTGATTTCAGAATCCCTTCCAGTTAAAAGAATCTCTGGGCTCACTGGATTTGGGAGTATGGTTAGGGGGAAAGAAGATTTTAAAGGGGAGGGAAGCTTTATTCTTTGTTTTATACCCTGTGTGGGGTAGGAGAACTAACATACTTTTGGATAGAGGTTGCAAAAAAACCTATCTGAATTAACAGCACTGAAGTATATATCTGAGTGTGATTAAAAGGGAAAATGTTAGATTGTATTTATGGTAGCAGAATAAGTTTTTTAAAAGTCCTTGGAACTACAATACACAAATAGTGAACCCTAAGTCAAACCATGGACTATAGTTAGTAGTAAAGTTATAAAAATGTGCTTTCATCAGTTGTAACTAATGTCCCACACCAGTGCAGGGTGTTGATAGTGGGGTTGTGTATGGGAATATTGTATTTTATGCGTGATTGTTCTGTAAACCCACAACTTCTCTAATAAATAAAAAATAAAAAATAATTTTTTAAAGCCATCTAGTTACCATACAAAAAGATTAGTGGTCATTCAAAACTGAATTATCACCAGCCTTTTAAAAAGCTGTGTTAATAGTACAAATATGACAATATTAAACATTGATGCTATTAGAAGGTATTTGGGAAGCATTCAGGCACTGATGAGTGATGAGTTTTTAAAACAAGGCAGAGAAATCAAGTGAGTTCCCGTCTAGGCACAGGTTTGTTTATCCTGCCTTCTGAAGTCAGAGCCAACATTCTTAATGGTTTTAAATGATTTGGAATGTTTCTTTTTTGGCAGGGCCATTTTCCACACGTGAGCTATGACTTAAACCCCTTAGATAAGGTCCAGAGCAGAAACCAGCCTTGCACTTCAATGTCGTATTTTAGAATCATCTTATTTTAGAGCAAAGGGAAAACTATCACATAGAACTTCCTTATTTCAGACATGAAGATACTAAACCAGAGAGGCTTTGGTCTGCCAAAGGTTGCATAGCTGGATAGGGAGGCCAGTCTGAAGCCAGGCCTCTGGGCCCTGGGTCTAGGCACCTTCCTCTACACCATTCCACTCCCTGTTCCAACCTTGGAAGGAGGGTCCAGCATGTCCCTAACCTCCCATCGAGGAGAGACAGCATGCCCTTTGAGGAACGTTCAGAAAATTTCTTAGGTCAGAAAGGAGAACCTCATTTTTACAGAATGAAACAAATCAGTTGTTTATTTGTCATAAGCAGGTTTTTCAAAATCTCCCTTTACAGTGATGTAAATTTATTAGTTGCTGGACAGAAACAAGAATAATAGAATTCCTATCTACATCCAGAACTAGAGACTTGATCTACCTTTTTTTGGGGGGGGGGGGCACTGAGTTGTGAGAATTAATTTATGCTATGCTAGTTCTTAGTAAAACAAACTTTCAGACTTTCCCACAGGAGAAAGAATTGAGCAGTGTTCTAAGAATATGCACTCCTTTGAGCACTGAGTAAATGTAATGCTTACAAGAGGCTCTAGAAGCTTGAAAGTGCCTTTTGGAAATAGAATAAAGGGGGGAAATGAGGAAGGAACCAGATAGAGAAACCGAGCCAACTGGAGGAGGAGGGCCTAGGAAGAACTGCAGACTCACCCTCTTCCTGCTTGTCTGGGGCCTTAGGGGAGTCATGAACCCTGCAGGAGATAACTCATTTCCTTGTAAGCCAAGGGGTAAACCAGCCTATGCCTGCTGTGCCTACTGAGACAGTCACGAATGTCCTGTCTCTGGTGGCTTTTGTGACAGCACCTTGCTTCACATTGACTATCCCCATGAGCCAGTGATGGGCCACTTGTGGTATCATCAGAAAAGGAGAGGGACCAGTGTGCATCTCCCACTGCAAGTGGGCATTCTGCCAGGAGCTTCCATGTATCACCTCTAAATCCCTCACCACAGCCCATAAGAAGATGATGTTGCCTTTATTTGTGTAAGGGCGAGAAGCTGAGCCAACAGACTAAATAATTTGTCTGAAGAGGAAAAGCAAGTCATATAAATGGGATTTTCACCCACTGTCTGACCAGGGATCCCCTGTGGAATAAATCCTGTACCTATTCCTTCCAGGTAGCATCTAAGCAACTATCATTGAAAGTACCTTTTGAAACAAATCAGTTGTTATTTGCCAGTGTTATTTTAGTGGCATGATTATTGCAAAATGTGTTTTCCCCCAAAAATGTAAATTAAATATGTCATAAGAATCCAGTTAAGAGTCTCCAACATGATCTTTCAGTGGAAGGAGCTGCTCTTCAGTCCTGGTAACAGTAAGTGCCATTCCCTCCCCACCCCACCCCCATCCACACCCAGCCCATGCAACAGTGAGGAGGAAAACTTAGCTTTTTTAAGCTTCAAGCGTGATTTTGGAATTATATCTCAATGTTTTTCCCCTATCACCTGTATTATCTTCATTTTTAAAGTAGATAATTTATTTCTCTATTTTGTAGGTATTAGAAAAATTAACATAAAATCAATGATAAAATAAGATCTGAAAAAAATACTGTTTTATACCCATTATCAGTTAGCTTTGTTATTACAAAGCAGGGGCAAGTGAGACCCAAAGCCTGAGATGAGATAAGCTGACTTGACCTTTGTGTTGGCTTTTCTCTTTTCTCTCTCCAGCAAGGCATGAGCCCCTATTCAGCCATCAAAGCCACACTAAACTTGATGTCGATTCCCTTCCTAGTTCTGATGTAAATGGCACAATTGAGATAAATAGCTACTAGAGAGAAGAGTTTGGTTGTTTTAGGGCCACCACGTGTCCATAATGGCCTTTCCTCAGGGTCACTCTTCAAGGGAAGTAGGGCCATCTTCGGGCACCATTGAGTAAAACAGAGTGTGGTAGTGATATTTTAACTTGAATCTACCTTGCTCTGTTAAATTTGTGTGCACTTAGAAAATTATAACCCAGCAAATGTTTTAAATTTAAACCATGGATAAAATTTTCCTAACACAGTTCCACAGCAAACTGGAAAAATGGAATCTTAAGCCTTGTATTGTTTTCTTCTTAAGATTTTATATTTGCATTAGTTTAAAAATTCCTCCACCCCCTTTGCTGCCTCTTTGTTGGAGTGGGTGCCTTAGTAGTAGCCTTCTTATGTGAAGTGAACAGATTCAGGATAGAGGCTTCATGTGCTCTCAAGTCCCTGCCTAACCAAATGCTCCCTTCCTCCATTGCTGTTCTCTGTTAGTCATGCTCAATTTCCTTGCCCTTGCGGTTATATGGAAAAGTTCTTCTTGTCTTAACTGTTCATGTGAAAGTCACTCTTATGTTTCACCTCCAGTGTGAGTGTAATTCAGAATCCCGTGACTTGATCATCCCTCTTTTGCCTTCTGAAGGAATTGGGGTTGAGGAAGAAGACTTGTATTGAGCTGAAAGGCATTTACAGGGTGTCATTTAATCCATTCTCTTTGTCTTCATCCAAAACTTCATTCCAGACAAATGGATATCTATATACCTTATTCATTAAGGCGTCCTGAGAAAGGCTCCCCAACTTCTCTGGGAAATTTATAAGAAACTGACCAGACCCCATTTCTTCTGTGGAGATGAAACCCATGGGAAAGCCTGTCCTAACCCTGCCTGTGGGCCCCATAGCCCCTAGAATCTCCCCTGTCTTACTATTTATTCCACTATAATAATCATCTGCTTACTTGTATGTACCACCCCCACCCCCACTAGCTTGTAAACTCCAGGAAGACCGGCACTGTGTTTTGTTCCTTTTTTGTCTCCGGCACAGTACTTCCCACATATTAGGTCTTAACAAACATCTCTTTATTCTAACCCTTAAAGTTCATGTTTCTTCTCATCTCCTGCCATCTCTGATCCCAGTTAGCTTCCACCCTGTGTGGGGGGAAATATGCATACACACACACACTCCCATCACCTTCAGTATTCCTGTGTCATCTCAGATCTCTTGCAGTCTAAATTCCCAAAGGTCCTGCTTGCCAAATGCAGCTGATTTTTTCCCCATTCTTGTTTATCTTGTCCTCCCTACAACATTTAATGTGATTTTACTGCCCCTTCCTTGAGATTCTCCCTTTCCTTCCACCTGCCAGGCCACCAACCCTGCAGAGCCTAGCTCAGGCCCCTTTCCTCTGTGAAACCTCACCTAACTATGTCAGCCTGCCCCAAGCTCATCTCATCCTCAATACCAATTGTACTCCCTGTCAGCATAATATGCTTTAGCACTTTATTTGTACCTTTATATTACACTTCCTTCCAGACTTAGGTTATAAGGTCACATGCAAACATATACACATCGTCATCTTCTGTATTTTTCTAGCAGTGTCTAGCACAGTGCTGGGCTCTCAGGAGGCAATCAGTAGATACTTACTGATTGATTTGAAGATGTCTTTCTTTATCACGAGTATTGAGAAGTGTTTTAGGGCTTTGCAGTATTACTGTTGGTTAATCCCTCCATGAAAGATGTGACTTTCCAAGTCAAATGTGCAATCACTCTCATGTCTGTGGCTCAGGGAAAAATACTTTCAATGTTTGTCCCCTGTGTTTGCAGCCCTTGTTATGCTCCAATGACATTATCAGTTTATATGAGTACTTACATCAGACTGATCTGTCTTATTTGCTCTCCTTTGGGGGTCATCTGAGACAAAGGGTTGTCATGTTGACAGTATAAGTGGATCCTTGGCTCCTTGCCTGAAAAGGAAGCAGGAATCCCATTCGTGAAGCATGCTCATTGGCTGGGCTGCAGTTCGATGCTCTCCTCTTTGGTGATCGGTTTGCTGTAAGCTTCAACCTCAGTCCTGGATTTAGATTAGAATCCACAAGAGCTGTAAAAGGTACAGATTTCCAGTGCTCTTAAAGAGAGGTGGGGATAGTAGTGGGAAGCTGAAAATGTGTTTGTCAAATTCATCTGACTTTCCTGGCCAAACCTTTCTGTACTCTAGTTTTCCCATCTGTAAAAATGCACATACATCTAAATCGTAGGAGGCTGCAGTTACAATGGTTATAAAGCACTTTCACATTCTGTAGATGGGCAATAGAGAGAATGAAAGAAACATGCTACATAATAAGGTTTTATCATATGCTTCTTAAGAAACAGGTTAATTGAAGGAAAGCTTCTTGCTGCTTAAATGAACTAACCACATTTCCAAATACTGAAAACTTCAAGAAAACAGCAGATGGGTGCTCCTCGCAATGGTACAGGCTTCAGTTGTTAAAAATGAAAGTGCTCCTCTCTTGATTCTGGTTCCTATCTTAATCTTTTATGATCAGACAATTTGAGAAACATGCCATTATTGTCTCATAGTATTTAAATATCCAAAAGTCATGTGTGAGTTAATGGCTTCACATTGATTTGAATTTTATATTTACACTTAAATATCTTCCTTCCCATCTGTACTCAACTTGAATATGTCAGAGTTGTTTTTCTGTCCTAAGACAGTATTATCTGTAACTATGGCTTTTTCTGAGCATTTCTTTCGCTGGTCAAGATCTTCTCAGATTTTAATCCCAACCCTCAAGGATCTTCCCAACACATTATGTTCCTGTTTTGATAGCATCTTTAAATGCATTAGGTTCCTACTCACTAAAGATGTTAAGTAACACTTGGCTTAAAGATTACACCTGTGAATCACAAATCATTTTCTTCACTAATCAGTTTTGATCCACATATCTAGACCTGTCATCCTTGTTTGCTGATAAGCATGGCATGCTCTGTGGCCTCGGCCATGTTTAAGTTCCTGTGTGGAGTTGTAATCATTAACTTAGAAATTGCAGTATGCTAACTTGATAGAGTGGACTTTTCTTCATCAGACTGCTGAGTCACTCAGCTAGCCTCTTGCCGGGAGAAATGTGAGTTTGTGAGATTTAAGCACCTTTTTCAGAAACCCCCCTTGGAGCAGTTCTGAAGGTGCTCCCAGTTGCTGTGGCAGGTGGCATCATGTAGGTAGAAGTGTTACCTTGAATAGTCAGTTTCCAGAAATGAAGATCTCTATGACATCAACTTCCTCTTTGGTGATGTGGTGAAAAATGCATTCTACCTTTTAAGTTAGACCATGCAGGAGATAGTGTAATGTGGCTTCAATTCTTCTAAATTGCCCTGTTTGATTTTGAAACAATAAAAGAAGATTGTACTTCGAGACTAGTGCTACCCTCTTCTGGCCTTCTGTGGACTGTGCTGCTACATCATGAGGTTGCAAAATCAATTTTGAAAATAGGAACCTCCTCATATCTTCTGTGCAGGCTGCTTTCATGCCTTTTTTCTGTGGTTGGATCTAGAGATTTATATCTATTTTCTTTCATAAGACATCTTGCTGATCAAACCTTGATGATCTGTGAAATGCTCAGCCTCATGTCAGTGGATGGTTTCCTTAGCAACAGCCACACCTCTGGTTTTCTCCAGTACAGAGAGAACAAGCATGAAGGAGGCATATGCTGCTCATTGTACAGGAACTTTCCCAGCCTATGTGTCTTAAGCAGGAAGGAGAAGGTGCTTTTTTTATTTCTCATTTTAAAAAAAGCATCTGCTTATGTCATAGGTGGAGTAACTTGCTTAAGAGAAAACAACTGTCTTTTACTTCTGCTGTTGCTTTGGGAGATTTCCTAAGGGTTCATACTATCATTTAAATTCCAGGTGCTGATCTTCTGAACAAATGCCTCCTGAGGACTTCTGTGCCTGGAAAAAAACCTGTCAACAGATTGCTTGATACCTCTGTGTAAGTAGAGGCTTGTGCTCATAAATCATTCCCAAGGAAGTTTTGCTCTATTTTGTTCCTGGATGATTCCCCAGGAATTAAAAAAAAAAAAAATTGTCACCAGTTTTTGATCTCTAGTCCCTTTCTTTTAAATACCCAACTCCCAACTTACTGTTGGCAAAAAATCTACACTACTAACAATATTCATTTCAGTAAATTCAGATGGATATCCCACGGGCATCTTTTCAGATTCTATTATTAATCAGGGACTTGTGTAATTGGCTACTCTGGAATGTATCAGTGTATGGCAAAATGTGTTAAGCAGAATCTGTGAACTGCTTCCTATTTATGAGCAGTGATCTTTTTGCCAAATCTCTGTTTATAATGTGATAAAGGAAAAATGATTTTTTATTATTATATAGCTATCATTCTTGAATGTTTACATTGTGCTATCTCTAGTTCTAATTGCTTGACATGTAGTGTCTTATTTAATCCTCACAACAACCTTATGTGGTAGGTGCTATTATTATCCTTATTTTACAGATAAGGAGACTGAGACACAGAGAGTTTAAGTAACTTACCCAGTGATATACAGAGAGCTAGAGGCAGAGCTTGGCATTCTGGCTCCATAAGTCTGTGCTTAACCATCTTGCCATACTGCCTCATAGAAATGGAAACTTAGGAGGATTAGACTGCTGGACTATATTTTGAAGATAGTATTTTAACACTGTCATATTCACATGCATGATCTGTTGGACTAATCACTATGCTCTTTTTTACTTGAACTTCTTTGAAATTAGTGGAAAACAAGGCTTTAGAGAAGATGTGAATTGATAAAGGTCGCACTGCGAATCAGAAATGTGTCTGAGGATCCAGGTCTTCTGACAGTTTGCTGCCGGCCACATCCTACTCATCTCAAATTTCCGCCTTACTCTTGGTGGGTTAAGTTTGGTGCTGCTTCTAATTAGGACCAAAGCTGGTTTTAATGGTCTGCCCATATTCTCATTGTTGAAATCATGAAACTTGGAGCTAACTTATGTTCAGAGTTCCATGTGGCCATATGATGATCAACCATTATAATAAACAGAAAAGAACTGAGCAGCAAAGGATGCTGGCTCAGAGCCTGGGCTTGGACTCAAGCAAACTGAGGTTTAAATCCTGCCCTTCCCATTCACAAGCTGCATGACCAAGGGCAAGTAATATACCCTTTCTAAATCTCTTTTGCCTCACCTGGAAAATGGAGATAATACCATCTACCTTGTTAGGTGTTTGTGATTGCTGAGAAAATGCATACAAAGCACATAGCACAGTGCCTGGCACAGAGTAAGTATTACAGAAATGGAAGCTATTATTGTGCAGAGAATCCTTCCTGTTCACTTCTCAGTTCGTTTTGACCTTCACCCTGAGAGGATACTCCAGAGGTCTGATTAATCTAATAAAATAATGAAGATTTTTAGTGCTTTAAAATGCACAGACTGTTTCCATATACTGAATTACATATGCTTCTAATAATCACTGCAGGATAGGAATTTTTATTTCCATTCTGTAGACCACAATACAAGGGCTCAGAAAAATTAAATGATTTGCCCAAGGTCTCAGAGCTAGTAAGTGGCACAGCCAGGACTTCAGCTCAAAACTGTAGCTCCAGATCCTGTACTACTTGTTCAACTGCTTCTTGTAAGCAAATATTCATTAAATGCATATAGGTCAGCAGAAAATGAGTTAGTATCACCACCAATTAAAAGTTTCATCTTTAATCTCTCCTAAATACTCGAATTAGAACTGCTGCACTACGATGCCTCCCTAACATTTTGAAGCTAGGTTCTGAAGAGGAGTGACAGATCTTCTTCTTCTTGTGAAATCCTCAAGCCCCGAGGGAAGTTAACTTAATTTAGTTTGCTCATGCAAGAACAGACTGGCATTTCACTTAAATATAAACAGTGTAGTTCCACTGTTCACCTTTTTGCCACACAAGAGTTACTGATGTGGTTTATTGATTTCACATTTCAGGCTCCAACTTTACTATCAGATTTGGAAGAAAAATACAAAGTAAGGCAACCTGCTCAAAATCAGCATAAAGCATGGCAGTGCAGACCAGACTTGGAAATGGCTTGTGGGCTAAGAGACACTAAGAAAGGATTTTGTTCTTGAAAGATTATTTTAATGCTTGAGATGGAGGGTTTTACAATTTTAAGTGGGTTTTCTGTTTAAAAAAGAGTTGTGAAAAGTAGCTTTCCTTTCAGATGTTGCCAGTACCTTAAAATTTGTTGATGGTTAAAATTGATCTTCAAACAGAATCAGCCTGACTTATAGAATTTCAACCCTATTGTAACCTGGCCTGAAAAAAAAAAAAAAAAAAAGATCAAGTTGATGGTTGGAAATTGGGGGATATGGAGGAATGGAAACATGCTAGTGTGTAATGGGTGGGGTTGTGCTTGCAGTTGTCATGTCTCTGAAAGGCTCAGCAAAGTAAGAGATACCACTTGCTGTCACTCTGTTTTCTTGTATGAGTCCCTATTAATTTATCAACTGTTTTTTTTTTCATTTCCCTACTAATGAACTATGCTATTTTTTTCTATGCTAATTTGGTAGCAAATCTCCATATGCAGACTTATTTTCAGGAAATGGACTCTAGCTTTAGAAGACTCCTTTATATGAAAACAGGGGGCCATACTCAGTCTTATCTCAGTGTGTTTTGTTCAAGTTACTTTATAGTCACTTGCCAACTCAGTCCTTTGGTCTCCACCCTCCAAGGACTTAAAAAACGCAAGAAAGTTTACCAGATAACTGATCTCTGAGCTTATGCTTTGTCTGTTGAAAATGCCTTGTCAAATTGCACCCATAGATGCAAAAGAATATACCCACCTTTATTCTCCTGCCAAATCTTTGAGAAGCCTGCTTAAAGGATAATATAGAAAACTTATCATATTTGTTTACTTCTGCTAAGGAAGCAAAATAATATAATTGTTTATATAGTATGTATATATAGAGAGTATGTGTGTGTGTGTGTGTGTATACACACACACACATACACACATACTATGTAAATAAATGAGATATATATATCTCCCACACGTTCATATATAACTATATATATGATGTGTGAGATATATATGAGATCTTATCAGCATAAGCAAAAGGAAGAAATTCATTCTTCATGAAATTTTTTCCCCGTAACTGCAGTGCCATATTCATTTGAAAAAAATTCTAAGTGGTAGTGGGCAAAAGCCATGACTGGTCCTTGTAAAAACAATAAGCATTCCTTTTCGTTCTGGATTTTAGATTCTGATGAGAATAATCTGACCGCTTCTTACATACTTCAGTCACCGATACTATAAATCACAATAGCATATGCAGAAGGTGCTGTGGAACCCTAATTTGAAAAATTAGTGATATAGTTATTTCAGAGTCCCAATAATTATTCTTTTCCAGTGCTTTTTCAGAATGACTATATTAGGTTTAAATGCTTAAATTTATCCTCCAATTGAAATAGTTAACTGTCTCTTCGCAAAGTATGTGCATTTCTTCTGTGAAGTAATTGCTGCACATCTATATAGCTCATGGTGTTCTATTTCTTTATTTAAAAATATAAAAAAACTATCCCAGCAGCAGTCAGATTATTTTCCATTATTAAGGATGAGTTTTTGTTGGTATCTCTTTATGAGGAGATAACTGGCTAAACCTGTAAGGAGTATGGACCATAATCATACCAAAGCTGAACAGCCTGCATCTCCTGACTTATTAGCATCCTGCTGAAACCACATGATACCACCAGCCACAGGCACATTGTAACTGGATGCTCTTCACATACTTACCGTGAGATTGTAAAATGGGGATGATGTATGCAGAAAGTCAAAAGGAGAAACTAAAATTTACTTAACTTATTTAAGCAAGAGTATAGAATAAGTGGATGGTACAGCCAGGATTAGAACCCATTTTTGACAAAGTTGATCTCATGATAAAAAAAAAAGGTGAGGGGAGGGGGTTGTTTTAGACGAAAAGAGACCAAAGAGTCTTGGTGAATGAACACTGATGATATCTGGGTTTGAAAAAGAAACAAAAACTATAAAAGACTTTTTTTTTTTTTTTGGAGAAAGTGGGAAAAAATCAATATGAACTGTATATTAGATGATACTAAGGAATTGCTTGGGTATGATAAAGGTATTGTGATTCTATAAACAGTGATCTCATTTCTTAGATCTGCGTGTTCAAGTAGTTAGGAGCAGAATGTCTGGATGGTCTTCAAATTACTTTCAAAATATTCAGCAAAAATAAGTACTTAATATTACATATAGATAGCATAGCTAAGGCAAAAATGGCAAAGATTAATAATTACTGAATTTAGGTGGTGTGAATTTAGATACTCATTTTGTCTATTCAGCTTTTCTGTATGTCTAAAAATTTTTATAATAGCAATTTTTTAAAAACAAGGCACATCCCTTTAGTTAAGTTACCTATGTACATTAAATATGTTCTTGGGTCCCTACGATATTAAAGGGAGAGATAATAGGCTGCCTAATAAGAAGATAATAAGAACTAAAGTGGAGGGAAAAAAACTGTGGCTGAAAGTAATTTGTCAAGAAAAGCTAAGAGTCCAAAGCCGTATCTTTGGAGTGGAGGAGAGGAAAATCTTAGTTAAAAGCTAACAAAAATCCCTAACTAATAGAGGCAATCTAAAGAATTCCATCCTTGGGAAAACATCAGGATCTCATTAGCATCAATATCTTACTTTACCTCTAAGCTATTCATTGTCTTCCTTGTCCCCGCCCCCAAAACAAAACAAAACTTAATAAAACACACACCAGTCCTTTGAATCAAACAAAATTATCTCTAAGTGAGAGTATGGGGTTTATTGAAAGCATTTTCTTTCACTTCTACTTTGTTCTTTCCTAGCCCCAGAGCACCTGCATACTTTGTACCATTTATATGTGTGCTGTAAGGTTCTTCAGGATCACTTTCTAGCCATCCTTCACCTGGATACCTTGACCATAGGATGATCTCTGGCTGCTTCTGCCATTGCTTCCTTACCCAAGTCAAGGATTTTCCTTGACTACCCACCCAGAAGTGAAGTGGTTGGCACGTGCCACTGCTCCTGAATGATAAAACTGAACCTTTGGGCAGCTGAGGAATGAGAGTCACAGGCATGTCTCCTCCCATTCCACCGTTCCCACCACATAAACGCACCATATTAAGTGACATCAGTATATGAATATATATGGGATTTGCTAAAGCGCTGCTTAAATCACAAAGTAAAGAACTCTCAAACAGGTTTCAATTTTTTTCCTCTCTAGGTTTTCTTGTTTATTGTTAAGAGAGCATTCTGAAGAAAAAAACAGATTTTAAAGCTTCTTCAGGAAGCTGGTTTCATATGGTGGTTTAGATTTAAATAGTGATTGTCTAGCACCATTTGAAATCAGTGTTTTTGGAGGAGACCAACTGCGCTTCCAACGGCAAAAGAAATGACTGGGATCATCCTGAAGTATTTGAAAGGTTCTGAGAAACTGCCTCCCATTGTAGTTGATCCATTCCTTACCCGTGTCAATAGTAGTGTTATGCATAACAAATGATTTATGCTGGATGTCTTATTAGAATTTTGTACTTGTGTGTAATCCTTCTATTGCACTTATCCTATAATACAAATTCCATCCTGCCTGGGTTAAATGGGCAAATATATGACGGATTTATTAATGTTTGGGCCCTCCCAATCCTCAAATCCTCCTATGACCCCTTAGAGGATGACTGATTTCTTTTGGTGTTCAGAGTCAATATAATTTTCTAGCACCATCTGAAATCGGTTATAATGATTGGGGAAGAGCACCATGCAGCTGATTGACGGGAGAAAATATATTGGTGATCTTTGAGACCACATAAAAGAAATGAAACAGAAACACAAAGCAGAAACACCAAGGTGATTTTCCTTCTTGGAGTTTTTAAGTTGAGTTTCATTGCCCTGAATTACAGGTATTGTATTACAACACTTTACCTAATAATGATTAACTGTTAGCATAATGCTACTGGTTATATTTTAGAAAAATATCATGGAATTTGAAGGGATATTTGGGCTATAGGTACCTAGAAAAATAAATGTGTACAATTGACTACTAACTCAGATGATTTAAAAGGGACAATGAAGGAGTAAATTTTGTTCATAATGAGACACTTTCATAATCTCATCTGTGAACCCTCTGGAGACTGCCTGGTCATGGAGATCATCCCACGGTTATCCAAATCGTTTTCTTAAGACAGTTCCAGGTAAAGTGGGCTAGAAGTTAAATCTAATAAGGCACATAATGAAAAATGGTACAGAGTACCTAGGTACTCTATATCTAGGATAGAGCTAAATTAATACATTTCAGTATAGTTTAGAAAACAACGTGAAGAAAGCAGGAGTTATACTTGAACTGTTATCCTTTCCTATATTATACCTTCTTACTGGCCTGAAAAACCATATAGCCTAACAATCAAGAGATAATATCTACCCGGAATAACAAAGCTCAGTTCTCTTCCTTTTACCCTTGGCACACCCACTTCCTGCCATTTGACCCTACTCTTTCTAATTTGACTGGAAAAGCTCTTTTCAGTTTAGAGCTAGGACTTAGAATTTGTAGTCAGAACATTCTGTCTAACATACACATCAAGTGAGAATTAGGATCATTTCACTTCTATTTCTTTCCTATAGTTATTATTTCCTAAAGACTCTTTGACTTTCTTACCTGCTCTCTCTTCTCTGAGTAATCTCATCTACTCCTCTGGTTCCAAATACACTACCTACCTCTGTACTGATTTCCTAGAAAGAAAGCTCTAGCCTCAAGTATTTTTCCAGTAATCTTTATTTCCATATTTTCAGTGGCTCCTAGATAGTTACACCTGCTATTCAAGACCTGTCTCAATTTAAAATGCCAAAGCCATACTGTTATCTTTTTCTCAAAACCAGTTATTCCTGCTCTACCCCATGGTTAAAGCAGAACACCTTAGAATTATATGACTTCTCCTCCTCCTTTACTCCTTGCACATCCACATTCACTGAGTCTTGCCACTCTTCTCAAGTCTTGTCACTCTTCCATCTTAATTATGTCTTTCATATTCACCACTTTCTCTGTATCCTTTCATATTCACAAGGTGACTTTCTTGCCCCACCCCTACTCTAGTCCAGAATCTGCTTTATTACCAGTTATCTAAAACTCAACTTTGACCTTCCTTCAAAAACTCTCCATCAACTTTGGATTAACTCGAAGTATCTTTGCACAGCCTGAGGGATCCTTCATGATTCTCACTTTTCTCACTATTCTCTTCTCTAGCAGTGTTCCTCTCATACCTATTTTTCTGAACTCAACGAGCTGCTTGCAGTTGTTCTAACTCTCCAAGTACTTTCACATTTCCCAGCCTATATGTATATACTATTTCTTCTGCCCAGAACTCCCCTCTCCTCCTCCTCCTTGGCCTGGAACCTTCAACTAATTCTTCAGCCCTTGGCAAATGTTTGCTTGTCTGTAAAACCTTCACTTTGCCTTAAACCCAACGGCTTATAAGCGCTGGAAGTGGCTCTTCTCTCTGCTCCTTTAGAACCTTACAACACTTTTCACATTGTTCTGGAATTACTTATTTAACTTACCAGTCATCTTTGCTCAGCTATAAGATCCTTGGATTTTGGAGAGTAGTAGGTAAGGAAACACATAGTATGTACGTTCAATTCTTATTTTCACATACACATGAAATATCCTTGGTGTAGATGTCTGTGGCAGATTCTTCTAGACTGCTGCTTCCATTTTTCAGCCAATTCATAGTTTCTCTCCACTTTCATTTGCTGTGTGCCTGGAGAGTGGCAAGTACTTCCAATGATGTCCTAAATTAAGTAGAATAAAGAAAATAAACCTGCTTCAAAGAGCTAATAATCTTTCTAAAACTTTAAATATGATTTTGATGTATCTTCCTGTTCTAATCTAGCTTATCCCCAAGACCAAAGAACATGCCAGGCACAGAGTTGGACATGAGTTTAATAGGACTTACTGACAGGAGATGGTTTTTTCTTGGTGGCACCCAGCTGAGGAAAGATGGAAATTAGTGCCCCACAAAGAGCGGGAGGGGGTGCCAGGGGGTCGTTTATAAGGTTAGGACAAGGACATTCCATACAGTGTGAGAACCGTTTCGGCAGGGTCTTGTAACAGAGGGGTGTGGAGATTTGTTATCAACAGTGATGGGAGGGTAGTTGCAATGCTTTATTTATGATACAACTCCCACCACCCCCCACCTCCCACCCCACCCCCACCCAGAGGTTTGATGACTTTTAACGTTTGTCCTGGTCAAGTAGGTGGCTGCATGAAATAACTCGCTTGCACTTTGGAGGGAGGGGACCTGGGCCCTGAGTCCCCACACTTCCATTATGGATTATCTGTGTATTTTCTTTCTTCTCTAAGCAGAGATAATTAGCAGTTGATATGTTTAATGAGTTAGAGAGCCATCAGGAGGAGGAGAATTATTATTGAAATATTGTCCCATTTTATAGAAGAGCAAACACACAAAAACAAGTGTTTCCAAAATGAATGAAGTTCTGATACATGCTTGTGGTAGTTTGAAACTGTATGTACCCCAGAAAAGAATGTTCTTAAAGTTAACCCATTCCTGTGGGTATGGACACATTTTAAGTAGGAGCTTTTGGTGAGGCTACTTAAGTTCAGGTATGATCCACCTCATTCAGGGTGGGTCTTTATCCTCCCACTGGAATCCTTTATAAGAGAATGAAATTCAGACAGAGAGAAAGTCACAGAAGAAAGATGCTGAAAGCAAGGAAACCTGGAAGAGAAGGGAGAGAACAGGAGGTGCCACTGTGTACCTTGCCATGTGACAGAGGAGTCCAGGATCACCAGGCAGCTAGTCATCAGGAAGAAAGCCTTGTCTTGATGATGCCTTGAATTGGACATTTTCAAGGCTTCAAAACTGTAAGTTTGTAAGCTAATAAATTCCCATTGTTAAAAGCCAACCCTTTTTTTCTATCTGCTTTGAACAGCCTAGCAAACTAAAACAATGCTGCAGCATGGATGAACCTTGAAAACACGCTGAGTGCAATAAGCCAGACACAAAAGGACGAATATTATATGATTCCACTTATATGAAATATCTAGAATAAGCAAATTCATAGAAACAGAAAATAGATCAGAAGTTACCTACCAGGAGCTGGGGGAAGGGAGGCATGGGGTACCCATGCACAAACATTCTGCTTTCAGTACCATAAAATATATTTTTTAAAATAAACTTTTTGTTTTAGAATGATTTTAGATTTTTACAAAAGTTGCAAAGATAGTGCAGAGTTCTTATATACTCCTCACCCAGTTTCCCCTGTTAATAGCTTACACAACCATGGTACATTTGTCAAAACTAAGAAACCAACATTGGTGCATTACTGTCAAATAAATTTCAGACTTGAGTCATATCCTACTGGTTTTTCCTCTAATGTCCTTTTTCTGTTGAAAAAATATCATATATTTAATATATTTAATATCCTATTATGCCCTGTATCCCTGTATGTGGTACAACTCTGTGTGTGTATGTGTATAGAAAGAGAAGATATATATATATATGCTAAAATTTGGGCTATGCATAGATAATGAAGGGATATTAGCAAATTCTTTAATTAGGGGTTCTCATTTATGGTTCTTTTGGAAAATATATTACATTAATATGTTACATTACATTAACTTTACTGAAATCTCCTATTATATGAAATTACTGGGGAGGGGTGTAGTGCTACAACACAACAACAAAAAATAAGATATTAACAAGTCACAAATACTTGTAAAAAGTCAAATATATTATACCAGAAAGCAATAATGCTTTAATAAACTGAAACTTTTCTTGATTTTCATTTATTAATAAAAGTATAAATATTACCCCAAATTTTCAGATGGTTATTTTTCATTATGGTGTTGATACAAATTGATTTTTTTTTAATTTCTATAATATGTCAATATGTTTCTTGTAACTACTTAAATGAAAACTGTTCAACTAAGAGAATTAATTTCCTTTTGTCTTAATTCCTATAGAGTGTGATCTGGGCAAGTCATTGGTCTTTCAGGGTTCATTTTCTTTCATATCAATTTGTATTTCTAAGGTTTTACAATGAATTTATCATGTACTACACCCATTTAATGCTTGTAAACACTTTGCAATACAGAGCTCCACAAAGAAGGGTAGTAAAGCTTCCTGTACCCTAATTGCTTAACTTTTAACTGCATTATTTTGCAGAATTTCCAAGTGATTGTTAAAGAACAAGCCATTTAAAAGTGAAACTCGCAGGAAAGAATGAGTGATGCTGCATATAGGATAAAGGACATCCTACTTTTATGTCTATTCTCCAGGTTGACTTTTAAAACTAGGGTGTATAAATGAAAAAATCAGTTGCTTTGCTTTGGATACTAAAAAGCCTTTAAGCTAGACAGGACTAAAAAATTGGTGACCTACCAAAAAACCCAAACAAATAACTGTAAAACAAAACAAAGCAACAACCCAAATACCGAATTTGACCTCTGCAGTTGAAAATAGCAAGTTGCTGAGTTTTGAATACTAAAAATCCATTAAGCTGGACAAGATTTTAAAGAATTCTTGGTGACCTACCAAAAAACCCAAACAAATCATGAAACAAAACAAATCCACAACAACCAAAATGCCAAATTTGACCTCTGAAGATGATGCACTCCAGAGACTTAGTCTTGGGGGCCAAGGTTTGCTTCTTTGCTGGCCCCTAGGGGGTTGAGCTCTTCTCTGTTGTCAAAATGCTTCACCTGGTTTTCAATAATTGACTAATGAAAAACAACAGGAAATAGAAGATGTTGTAAGGGGTGTGGCGGGGGCAGGGTGCAAAAGGAGACAGAAATGAAATCTAATTGGAAAAACATGAGGGTAAAATACAGTGTAACCTCATTCACAAGATATTACTACCCAGAACTCTGAATTCATCAAGTTTTCTACTCTTCTCTACTTTGAAGTGAAAATGTAAAATGACAAGAAAACAAGCTATTAAATTTACTGAATAAAAAACTGCATGCATGAATAATTTTAATATTGTATTTTGAGTTTGGTACATAATTCATTTCTGTCTATTTTGCCTAAAATATAAAACAGTATTATTTAAAATTTTGGCTGTTCGGAATGAAGACTGATCCTCAGATACTGTGAAAATCATAAGTCATCAAAAGTTTAAGTTTTATTTACAATCCTATGCTAATCAAGGCAGAAGAATGTATAAATAAAATTTTAGAGACTTTGTAAACAACTGTCTTTTAACCAAAAACAAAATAGAATCCATTCTTATATACAGAATCCATTATACCATATATAGTGTTAATTTTTTTAATTAGATAAAATTCACATAACATAAACTTTTTAACCATTTTAAATGTACAGTTCAGTGGCTATTAGTCCATTCACAATGTTGTGCAACTCTTACCACTGTCTAATGCCAGAACATTTCATCACTCTACTTGGTGCCTGCACCAGTTTGTATATATTATGTTACCCAGAAAAAGCCATGTTCTTTAATTCAATCTTGTGGGGGCAGACATATTAATGGGGATTAAGTTGGAATGTTTGGGTCAGGTTGTTTCCATGGAAATGCGCCCCACCCAACTGTGGGTGATAACTCTGGATAATTTCCATGGAGGTGTGGCCCCGCCCATTCAGTATGGGCCTTGATTGATTTACTGGAGCACTATATAAGCTCAGACAGAAGGAGCGAGCTTGCTACAGCCAAGAGGGACACTTGGAAGAATGCACAGAAGCTGAGAGAGTAGCTGCAGATGAGAGGCAGTTTGAAGATGGCCATTGAAAGCAGACTCTCGGTCTGGAGAAGCTAAGAAAGGACAAACACCCCAAGAGCAACTAAGAGTGACATTTTTGAGGAACTGCAGCATAAAGAGGAACGTCCTGGGAGAAAGCCATTTTGAAACCAGAACTTTGGAGCAGATGCCAGCCAGGTGCCTTCCCAGATAACAGAGACTTTCCAGACACCATTGGCCATCCTCCAGTAAAGGTAGCTTTTGTTGATGAACACTTTATGTCCTTAAGACTAACTTTGTAACCAAATAAACCCCCTTTTAGAAAAGCCAGTCCATTTCTGGTGTTTTGCATTCTGCCAGCATTAGCAAACTAGAATAGTACCTGTTAAGTGGCACTCCTCATTCACCCCTCTAATTAGCCCCTGGCAACCACTATCTTCTTTCTTATGGATTTGCCTGTCCTGAACATTTCATATAAATGGAATTACACATTATGTGTCCTTTAGAGTCTGGCTTTTTCCGCTTACTATAATGCTTTCAAGGTTCATCTGTGTTGTAGCATGTATCATCAGTACTTTATTCCTTTTTTATGGCTGAATAATATTCCGTTGCATAGATATATCCTATTTTGTTTATTTACTCATCAGTTGATGGAAATTTGGGTTGTTTTTCTGCTTTAAATTTTTACTTTTATCAACATAATGCATGTCCATAGATTAACAAGTCAGACAGCACCCAGTCCTACAATTAAAAAAAAAAAAAAAAGCCATCCTTGACCCTACCTCTGGTCCCCTTCTATAAGCAGCCACTTTGAACTCATTTATCTGTTTATCTTTCACATAATTTTTTGTAATTATTTACCAGCATGTTCCTAAATGAAATGCTCACATTGCTATTTCTTGATTTTGACTTATTTTTTTTACTTGTTCTGCTACAGGAAATGAGGATTTAACTTCAACCTCACTACCACCCATTATATTTCATTTACCCTCACAATTTAGTTATATCACAGTTTTTGGTTAGATAAGTATTTAGTGTTAATAATTTATAAAAGCTGTTGGCATCATAGCCACATAGTTTTACATTTCCTATCTTTTAAAACTTTTTGTTTACTCTGAAATTATAATTTTATTGTATTTTTATTTACTTAATTATCCATATGCTTAACTCTAATTCATTCCCACACTTTATTACAGAACTATAATGTCCCTCTCAGCAATGTCAGATGCAGCACACAATTTCCCAGCCACGTTTTTTTTCTCAGAGCTGTCCGTCTGGTGGCCATTGTGAACTGGATTGGTTTCTCTCAAGGCCTGGTTCCCTGCTGTCATCCTGTGCCTCAGCCTCATTACCTTCTTGGAAATCCCATCATTCTCCTGAATTGGATTCCCCATCCCTTGATCCCAGGATCTTTTTGCTTTACTCTCCCTGCCCCCAACTCTTTTTTCTTATGTATATCCTTCAGTAGTTTCTGGTGAAAGGGTGACTGGAAAATAAGTTTTTGCGTTTTTCTTTTCTAGCTTCCAGTGTTGTTGAGAATTCAGATACCATTATTTCTGACTTCTTTTCTCTGGAAGTTTTTAGGAAATTTTCTTTGTTTTGTGTTTTTAAATTTCAAAATTAGGTGCTAAAATGGGCATTTTATTTTTCTTTAATTTAGCTGTGCAATTAATAGCCCCTTCATTCTGGAGGTTTATGTCTCCTATTATTTCTTAAATGATTTCCTTTCTTGTTTTTACTGTACTTTTTTTCTAGATCTTCTATTTTTTGTATATTGGACCTTCTGGATTGACTTTGTGATTTTTCTTATTTTTTCTTTCCAATTTTCCATCTTTGTAATTTTGTTCTACTTTCTGGGAAATTTCCCACCTTTGTTTCCAAACCTTTCTACTTAATTCTTATTTCTGCTGATAAATTTTTACCATCTGAGAGCTTTTCTTTTTTTAGCATTCTGTTCCTGTCTTGAGGATTCAGAAATGTCTTGATTGTGTTATACAGACTTTCAGTGAATCCTCCTGTTTTCGCCCTCATACCTCCTTGTCTTCAGAGGTAAATGTGCCTCCAATTCCTGAGCCTTTCTGTGGTTCTGCCCAGGTATCAGATTGCGTCTTGTGGTATTTCTTCTCTGGGGTCTTAGGTTTCAGCTTTTTCTGCTCTGTTGAATTGAATCACCACACATCTGTCTTCTTTCCATTTTCTAAGATTTTATTGACAGCTCTCATCTACTGCTATCTATTCCCTCATTCTGTTGGTCCTTATTGTTCTACACATTTTTTATTCCTTTTATTCCTTTATTATCATATAAATGTTCAAGTCCATGTGTTTAACTGAAAGTCTATAAGATTTTTAAGATAAATTAAATAGTACAACATAGTGCAAAGAGCTAAAAGTCAAGTGATCCAGGTTCTAGTTCCAGCCCTCTTGTCATTTTATTTTATGGAGTCCAGTTTACTCAATCTCTAAAACAAGTTGGTCCATTTGGGTCCCTTTTAAGATTCTACTGAAAGCTTTGGCCCTTCTCCCTTTAAAAAAAATAAAGGAGTACATATGTACATATACACGAAATTGAATATATTTTAGAAAGGTACACAGTTTCGCCATGTCCTTCCATGAATCCTCCAAGGGTACTAACCCCCCTTCAGAACCTCTGGTCTAAATAATCTGACATCACTTTTAGATCTGACATTCTGATTCTCAAAGCTGTTAGGTTTAAATATAGTAGATCTCAAAGATGACATTTCAGGCTGGCCTTCGTAAAATATAATAGTTTTCAATGTACCATTTATTAGAAAATCAAAATAGCTGAAGTCCAAGAATTACTGAATTCAGTTCAGAGAGGTCAAGGGGCTTAGAGGTTTAAGTGACTGTTGACTTAGGTGGCTAATCAGCATGACTTGCAGAAGGAAAGTAACCAGAGATCAAAGAAACCCTCTCTGATTTTCTCACCATGTAGAATGCTGTTAAATTATAGGGAGAAATATGCCAGAGGTATGGCTAACGGGCATCCAGTATAGTTCAAATTATGTTAGCAGTGGCCTCCCTGACAGTGCGCTCACAGCTTGTAATTTTGAATAATGATGTCAACAAAAACAAGCTAAACTAAACCACAAATTAGGCAATAGCATCACTATGTACCCAAAAGATCCTGATTATTTTTAGTCTTTATTTCCAGCCCTAGGAATAATTGCCTTCAGGGTGATTGAAGGACAAATTATCCTGTGCATGTTCTATTACATCTGTAAGAAGCAAGGTGACTTCGTTAGGATTGCAGGTGAGTGTCTGAAAACAACTGTTTTCTGTATTTCTGACAAAGATGACAGGATGAGGAAGACACCATTTTTCCCTTGGTCAAGGGGAATTGTTAAGGTAAAGGTCTCTGCTAACGGACTTCCAAGAAATTGGAACAACACTGCAGTTAGTCATTTATCTCTGAACCTGAAGTGAGCATAATGTCTTCATATTTGATATCCAGTGTAGGCTACCTGGAACACCAGAGGAACTGGCACAATGGCAGTACAGTTTGTGGATTTCTTTAATATTGGTGCCATTTTTCTTTGTCTTAGTAATTTAGTTCAACCTCCTCTTCTTTCTTTTGCATGCTATAAGTTTATTTACAGAGTTGAGCCTGCTGAATAAAAGTGGTATTTGGCTAATTCATATAGCTTATAGCTAAATTAGTAGCACCACCAGCCAATCATTCCTTTATAAAGAGATATTGAAATGGATTTTTAACAGTATTTACCCCATACTACAACTGGTAAAATAGAGGAATGAGAAGGGAGAACAGTTTTCTCAGGACTTACGTAGTGGGTCAATGAGGGTTGGGAAGAGGCCCTAGCATCTTCTCTATTCTATTCGATCCCAGTGCAGTGGAACCCCATAGAATTGATACCTGGTTGAATTGTTGAAGTGTTTTTTGGTGTTGATTTTTATTTCCAAGATCTGCTTCTAGAGAAATTCTTAGTTCCACACCCCTCCTTTACCCTCTTTCTCTTTAGAGACCAAGGAACAAACTTAAGCCAACTGTTTTGGAGCCACCCTGCTTTGAAAAGTCTTGTTCCATCCAGGTGGCCTAAGTACAGAACGGCCAACCCTGTCCACTGCATGGAAACAATAGATAACTGCCATAGAAGGGATTAAGCTGGCATTACCCTGCTATGTGGGTGTGGTTGGGAAATTTTGGGTTAATTTGTACAGACTTGCTGTCTCAGGATTAACACTTTCCAAAGCCAGAGAAGAGACAAGGGGCAGTAGATACATTATTCATACTCTTGGGAGGTGAAAGGGATCTGTAGGTGGACAGACAGCTTGCTCATCAAAGTCACAGAAGGAAACCGAGAAGGAGGATTGAAAGAATGGTGGTGCTTCCACCACAGATACAAATTCTGCCTCCATAGGGAAAGAAAAAAGTCCACAAAATTATGGCCCTATTGCCATCTGTATCAACCCTGAACATGTTAGGCACCACCTGCTATGGGTTGGGCAGAAGATGGGGCATGCTTGGCAGGGGTTGAGTAACCAATACTGTGCCAAAGGCTTGATGTGGCAGGAGGTGACAGGACAAAAAAGTTAGAATGTGCCAATTGGGTGCCAGCCTTGTTAGCTGTCAGAACTGGTCTCAGAAAAAAAGCACAGCCCTTGGGTATACTTCTGTAAGAGGCATTTTTACTGTATGCAAACATCTGCCTCTCCCTTCAGGCTTCCTTCCTGTGACTAAACAGGTCAGAGGGGAAGGTCAAGGGCAGCTAGGAAAACAAGGACAAAGGCATAAGGCAGGGATTGTGCATAGACCCATGTTCTGATCCTGGCTCACTTACTGGCTTCCTGCATATGCTAAAAATAATATTAGAGAGTCAGGTGGGAGAGAGGCTGGAAGAACAGAGTTTCAATAACAAAACATTCAACAAATGTGAGATTTCTGGTGGGGGCCTTTCCTGTGAATGACTTTAAAATAACCTTGGGAAGGATCCTGATTCCACATTGACTAGGCATGAAAAAGTCACTAGCCTCACTTTCCTTAAATGGAAGGTAATGTCAATAGCAAAACCTCTTTGAGATTTCTTGAAAGGAAAACAGCAGAGTCAGTGTCTATAAAAAGGGGAAAAAAGGATTGTGACTATACATATAGGCCTTTTTCAATCTGAAGATGACGTGGCCACTGAAGACAGGCTGGGGTTCTGGGGTTCTGTGTTTCTGGGTGAGCTTTTTCTGAGCTCAGACCACCCCTCATGGCCGCAGGAGTTCCTCAGTGCTATATAATGTGAAGATCATGGTCTCCCAAGTTGTAAAAACGTCCCAAAGGACCAGAACATGTGATTAGTTCCTCTTTGCCTTCTGGAATTAGCACTGGTCCTATAAAGCAGGCATACCTCATTTCTTTAGTATCTCAGTAATAATTCAACTGAATAAACATTTATTGAGCACCTACAATGTTCCAGGCATTAAAGGGGGGGGGTGGGGAGTTCCCCTTAACATGCACAGAACTGTGCTCCTTAGGCCATTTCCATCTCAAATATTGATTTAAATAATTAAGCCAATTGCAGATGTCATCCTTTCATGATATTACAAAACCGTACTGTTCTCTAGATAAAACTGATGTCTTGACCCAACTTGCCACAACTTTCCTCTGAAGTACTTTTTTAAGATCTGAGAAAGGGATCCCAGGAAAGGGGCGGAGGGGGGTGGAAATAGAGATGGGGGTTGTGGAAGAACCTGAAGAATATGATGTTTAATTAGATGAAAGATCCTCTAATCCTATTACTTACCAGCCATTACTTTCCAGATCAGCCTGAGAAAAGCCTAATCATATGGTCTGTCCCTCCTAAACAAATTCCTTCCTATCCTTTGTTTGCACTGCCTCTATTGTTTGCACTGCCTCTACAAGCTAATCTCCCTGCCTTGTGTTTGCAGACAGCTGGTGGCAGTGAAGCTACAGATTAAACACTATCTGCCCCAACCTGCCTGTGACTATCTTGTCACTGGTTTGCAATATTTGGAAGCACAAACACAATCCACGCAGGCTCCCAGCAAGCAGGAGTCCCAAGATTCATGATCAGGATCTCATAGCAAAGTGGAATTTATCTCTAAATAGGATTAAGGTTGACCAGACTTCATCAGTTTAAGTATGTCTGTGCCTGGCCTGTAATAGCAGGTAAGTGGAAGATCAAGACCAGGGCTCAGCATTCTAGGGAACTCCCTCTCTGGTTATGTTCCAGATCATGGATCACTGTCCTATCACTATTCTTATAACACATGGTGTCTGTGTTAAAGCATGTTTTTTTCACCTAATGGACTGTAAGCTTCTTGATGTCAGACTCCGTATTCACCACACATGCCTAATACAATGTAGGTACTCAGTGTTTAATTGAATTGACTTGAAAAATGCCATTTCCCACAAATTTTGTATTTAGAGGACAGATTATTAGTCTCTGATAAGGCTTTATGCAAACACAGATTTGCTGGATATATGTACAGATGTATGTATCCCGAGACCAGGAACTCACCCCTCTCCCTGAGAGCAGAGGCCTCTTTGTGGTCATTATCTCAGGACCTGTGACCTACCCATTATTTTCTCCCAGAAATGGAAAAAAAAATTACTGCACTTGGCCTGCATTTAGCTTAATTTGGAGCCAGTTTGTTTCGTTACTATTTGAAAACCTACTGACAGCCTCAAACCTCCTGTTCAGATGGCGTGCAGGAGCTGCAAGCAGCCTAATCTGTAAATTTTAGCCAGAAATTCTCCCCAGATCCTATAGCTAAAAGGAACTCAACAGAATGTATATACTCTATAGTTTAAACACCTGGTTAGTAGAATTACAGAAGGGAATGGGGTATAAGCTCCTTTCTATATCACTTCCAGCACATCCCACAACTGTGAGAGTTTGAATCTACTGCCATTGTAGGAGCTGAGTTTTCAAGATCAGAGGATTCAGCACCATGGTCAGAGCCAATGAAAAGACAAATTTGGGCCTGAGGAAAATCCTGTCTGAATGAGAATAAAGGGAACTTACTTTTACACGGAGAATTTGTGTTCTGGTTTGCTAATTCTGCCAGAATGCAAAATACCAGAAATAGATTGGCTTTTATAAAGGGGATTTTTTGTGCCTTAGGACAAACCACGTCTGTAACTAATTTTGTTAAGATTTTGATACCAGAGAAGTGGGGTGCTGCAAGAGTTTGCAAATACTAAACATGTTGGAATGGCTTTTTAAATGGATAAGGGGAAGATTCTGGAAGAATTGTGAGGAGCTTGATAGAAAAGGCCTAGATTGCTTTGAAGAGAGTGTTGGTAGAAATATGGACTCTAAAGATACTTCCAACAAGGCCTTAAACAGAAATGTTGAATGTGTCATTGCAAACTGGAAGAAGGGCAATCCTTGTTTTAAAGTGGCAGAGAATTTGGCAAAATTGAGTCCTGGTGTCAGATGGAAGGTAGAATTTGAAAGCAAAGAACTGGAACACTTAGCTGAAAAGATTTCCAAACTAAAAGTGGAAAATGCAGCAGGGCTTCTCCTTGCAGCTTATCTTAAAATTAAAGAGGAAAGAGATAAGCTAATAACTGAACTCTTGGGTACAAAGAAACTAGAAATTGATGGTCTGGAGAACTCTGGGCTTCCAGAAAGTGAAACACCAGAGGCCACAGCCCCATGTGAGGATTTAACGAAACCTGGAACCAGCCAGCCATTTCAGTACAAGCCAGGATTGGAGATGGAATTATCCAGAAAGGATTTGTGTAAAGTCCTATTGTCTGACAGTTTTGACCCCTGTATGCTGCTTGCCAAGCCAACAAATTTTTTGCGAGATCTGTATAAACAGAACCACTGCAAGTCTGGATTAAAAGGGAGAGAAAATGGACAGATAGAAGGAAAAATTTCTTCAGAGAAGGCAGAAACATGGAATCCAAGGTTTGAAGCCAAGAAATCTTGGGCAAGGAGAACAGAGCAAACCATGCACGTGGAAAGGGTGAGTTTGCCCTGGAGGCAGAGGGTGGGCCTTCTGCCTCAATGCTCAGGAAGAGTGCTGCCACCCCAGGCCTCAGAGAGAGTGGAGCACATTCCCTGGAGACTGGGGAGAGCCTGGCCACCACTGCACTGTTCTGAAGGGGTTGGGTGTGCGCTCTGGTGATGGAAGAGAGTCTGGGTGCTGCCCCCATGTTTGAGGAGGGTGAGACTGAGAAGGTGGTCTCCCCAATGTGTGGCTATGTTGGAACACTAATCCCAGTGTTTGGAGAGAAAAGGTCTGCCATGAAGGCCCTTGGAAAGGATTGGACTACCACTCTCTCAAGCCCCAAGGATAAAACATCATTCGATAAATGACTCTCAGACTTTGAAATCTAACGGAGTTTGGCCTGCAGGTTTTTAGAACTGTTTCAGTCCCATGAACCCAGTTTTTCTTTCAATTTCTCCCTATGGCAATGGGAACATTTATCCTATTACTGTCCCTCCTTTGTATATTGGAAGCAGGTAATTTGTTCTGAGTTTCACAGGTAAACAGCCAGAGGAGAATGTTGAGACTTTGTACTCACCTATACTGTGATGGAATGAATGTATTTTTGCATTTGGAAAGAACATGTCTTTTGGGGGTCGAGGGGGTGGAATGTGCTGGTTTGGATATACTGTGTCCCGCATAAAAGTTAATGACCTTTTAACCCAATCTTGTTGGGTGGGACTTCTTGATTGTTTCCATGGAGATGTGATTCACTCAACTGTGGGTGATATCTTTGATTAAATTATTTCCATGGAGGTGTGGGCCCCACTTACTCAGGGTAGGTCTTGATTGGTTCACTGGATTCCTTAGGAGAATTCAAGAGCTGACACAAATGTTTGCTGATGCTTAGAGATGCTTGGAGATGCAGACAGAAAGATATTTGGAGATGATAAGCTAAGAGATGAAGCCCAGAATTTGCCCTGAAGAAGCTAAGAGAGGACCCCCAGATGCTAAGAGAAAAACATCTTAGGAGAAAGAAGCAAGGATGCAGAGGAGTTGAGAGAGAGAAGCTAAGACAGATGCTTGGAGACATTTTGGAGAAAGCCATTTTGAAACACAACCAGGAGAAAAGAACAAGCAGACACCAGCCACATGCCTTCCCAGCTGACAGAGGTGTTCCAGGTGCCATCGGCCATTCTTCAGTGAAGGTATCCTGTTCTTGATGCCTTAGTTTGGACACTTTTATGGCCTTAGAACTCTTTCATGAATCTTCACACCAGTCTCTGTGAAGCAGATGTATTATTATTCCCATTTTGCAGGTTAAAAAATGGAGATAAAGAGAGGTTGATTAATTCACTCCAGGTTGCTCAACTAATAAGTGGCAGAGACAGGATTTGAACCAAGATCTGTCTGACTTCAACAGATCTCTATGTCCTAAAGTATAAAAAAATCACAGTGAAGAAAATCACCAATGTAGAAAATACGTAAATTATATATTGGCAGGAAAATATTTTCTAATAAAAATAAAAGAAGTGAAAATTGCTAAAATCGAATATCCCTTAAAAATTATTATGTCACCCTATAAGAGAAGCAGTGGGAGAAAGAGGAGAGTCAGTGTTCCAGTTTGCTAATGCTGCCTTTTTGCAAAACACCAGAAATGGATCAGCTTTTATAAAGGGGGTTTATTTGGTTACAAAGTTACAGTCTTAAGGTCATAAAGTGTCCAAGATAAGGTGTCAGCAATTGGGTACCTTCACTGGAGGATGCCAATGGTGTCCAGAAAACCTCTGTTAGCTGAGAAGGCATGTGGCTGGTGTCTGCTCCAGAGTTCTGGTTTCAAAATGGCTTTCTCTCAGGATGTTCCTCTCTAGGCTGCAGCTTCTCAAAAACATCACTCTTAGTTCCTCTTGGGGCGTTTGTCCTCTCTTAGCTTCTCCAGAACAAAAGTCTGCTTTCAAAGGCTGTCTCCAAAAGGTCTCTGTAAGCTGCAGCTCCTCTCTCAGCTCCCGTGTATTCTTCAAAGTGTCCCTCTTGGCTGTAGCAAGCTCGCTCCTTCTGTCTGAGCTTATATAGTGCTCTAGTAAACTAATCAAGTCCTACGCTGAATGGGCAGGGCCACACTACCGTGGAAATTATCTAATCAGAGTTATCACCTACAGTTGGGTGGGTCGCGTCTCCATGGAAACACTCAAAGAATTGCAATCTAATCAATGCTAATATGTCTGCCCACACAAGATTACATCAAAGATAATGGCACTTTGTGGGACATAATACATTCAAACTAGCACAGTCAGGTTCCGTTTTGGTCCTTAATTTCCCTGCCACATCACTATAGGATATTGTTCCAATTTGCTAATGCTGCCCTTATGCATAATACCAGAAATAGATTGGCTTTTATAAAGGGGATTTTATTTGGTTATAAAGTTACAGTCCTAAGGCCATAAAAGTGTCCAAACTAAGGCACTAACAAAAGGGTACCTTCACTGGAGAAAGGTCAATGGTGTCCAGAAAACCTCTGTTAGCTGGGAAGGCACGTGGCTAGCGTCTGTTGACCCTGGGTTGTGTACCAGCTCCTCTCTAGCTTCTGTGTCTTCTTGGTTCTTTCTCCCAGGATGTTTCTAGGTGCCTGGGGGTCTTGTCTTAGCATTTCCAGGGGCACACTCTGGGCTTCATCTCTTAGCTAACATCCTTCTGTCTGCATCTCCAAGCATCTCCAACTGTCAGCGTCAGTGTCAGCAATTAGCTTCTCTCCAAAATGGCCCTCACAGCTGCTCTGTGCAAACTCCCTTTGAAAGACTCCAGTAAACTAATCAACACCTACCCTGAAAGGGCGGGGTCAAATCTCCATGGAAACATCCAATCAAGAGATCACATCCTAATCAGAAAGATTAATCAGTCTGACCCTCACAAGATTGCATTAAAGAATATGGCTTTTTCTCAGGACACAATATATGCAAACTGGAACAGATGTATAATTGTATTGTCTTTTAAAAATTCCTATGTAATAGATTGGAGAGAACACTTTTCAAGTTTTTTATTTCAAGTTTAGAATCTTAGCAAAGTCAGAAATGAAATCCTTCCACTGGGGTAATATGCTAAGTGAAATACCTGGTAGTAGATGACTAACTGCTTCTCTAATCTATACTAGTAGGAACTATAAAATTGAAACTGTAATTCATGAATATTACAGAGTGACACGAACACACATTTAACACACCCACCCTCTTTATGTCCTCACGTTGATACACTGAAGATGCAGTCTCAATTACAGGGTGTTCCTGAGAAGCAGATCAATTGATTAAATTTCCACATCTCAGGCTTTCCTCAGGGACTTATTGGTTAATTACTATTGGTTGAGTGCTTTAGTGTTTTCTTACAGAATTCCTTCAAATTCTCCCTTTTTATTCTACTTACAAATTCCAAAAACAGATGCTTCTTTTATGGAAAAGTCTAATTGCTGTGGAATCTAATGTATGTCCTACTTTCATATCCAAATATCCTCTTTCCTGTTTAATTGACAACTTTCCCATGACTCACCATTAGGGTATGGGCTTCAAGGCACCACACCTTTGTTAGTCCTGCCTGCACATATTGCTAAGCATCTTCAACTTTTGAGAAAAGCATTCATGAATTATGTCAATAACAAGACAATAAAAGAGACTTGTCTTATAAACATAAAACAGTAAATGACAAATTAGATTCTTTTAAGCCTATGTGCTTCTCTCCCACACCCCACAGTTTATACTCATAAAAATTTCTGTACCTTTATGGCATGACACATGCCTGGAAAACTCATCCTAAAATAGTACGTACCTAGTTAAATATTTGTCAGTTCTAACATTTAAAATTCTTTTTAAATCAGTAAAATGTGACAAAGAGAAGTGAAACCTAGATATTTAATGGGCAGTGTTAATTGAACAAAATGGTGAGCTATAAAGCAATGAAAAATGAAACTGTGTACTGTGTTTTTTCTGGATGGTAGAAAATTTAGAATAACTTCCAGTCACCCAATGTGATGCTACTGTGAAAAAATAATGTGCATAAAATCTGCATTCCAAATAATTCTGTGGCAGATATCTATCTCCCTTCTCCCCTTTTTACATCCTAAAAAATTACCAATTTTATTCAGAGGACAAGAGAAAATATATCACACTAAAGATATTTGCCTAATACATGGGGTGGCCTTGCAACACAGCACTGTTCAATTCTGTGCTAACAAAAGTCTTCAAGGTATTTCTGTGGAAGCTCTTGTTTTCCTGATCTGGGACTGCTCCTTCCTGCCTCAAGTGTTGACATGAAGCCTCGAGTTGCCGCAACCATCTTGCAACCATGATGTGATGAGCATGAGAATTATGGCCTGTAGGCTAAAGATGGCAGTGAAAAATGAAAGGAAACTGGGTCCAGGATGGCCCCATTGCCTCCCTTACCAGCCTTGGGCTTTAACTGTTTGAAAAAAATATCCACTGCATTTGTTGCTGTTAATGTAGTTCTTTATTGCTTGCAGTAAAATGCAGTAATACCAATTGAACCTTACACATCTTAGCTTCTGTTTCTGAATCCCCAAATTAAAGTTATACATTTCTCTAAAATTCAGAGAGAAGCTAGATAGCCATGTTACCCTAATTGTGGTTCTGGACTTTGAGGTTCCACATTAACCTGGGGCATTTATTACAGTCAACTAGAGATAGCTAGATAAATTCTGGAGTTAAATGTTAAAACATTAAACCATAAATATATAAGCAATTATAGATGAATAATTTTTTGATCTGAGTTTGAGGGACAACTAAGTATAAAAGCAATCGAATCATACCCTTTAGATTGGCAGAAATCATCATGTCTGACAACACTAAGGATGTAGAGAAATGGGATCTCTCACACAGCACTGGTGAGCGGGTGAACTGGTACAACTACTTTGGAGGGCAATTTGTTTGCATCTAGTAAAGTTGAGGATGAAAATAACCTATGACCCAGAAAGTCTTGCACATCTGCACAGGAAATATGTAGAAGGATGTTTACTGTAGCACTGTTTTATAACAGTGAAAACCTAGAGACAATCTTGGTGTCTGTCAATAGGGAAATGGATTAAAAATTGTGGTACAGTCATAAGATATTCAAATTTAGAAATAAAACAAAACAAATCTACATATCAGTATGGATAGATTAAGTGGTATGCTACAGCCAGCCCATGAGAACCAATTGTTAAATTTCAGGAATTTTGTGAGATGATTGATACTGTATTTATAGTCTGAGGTCAGCCATTAGCCAAAACTACAAACAATGGATCAATTTCAAGAAATAGTACTTATTTTAAAAGGCAAGCTGTAGAATTATAATAGTGTAATAGCATACATTTAAAGTTTAAAAAACATGTAAAGATGTGTATTTGTAAATATTTATCATAGTAGTAAAATATAATCTAGGAGGATAAATACCAAAATTGTAATAATGACTGTCTCTGGAGAAAGACAGTTTATATAATAGGTGTAGTTAAGGGGGGCACTTGAGCTTTATATCAGTTATGTTCTATTTCTTTTATTTAAAAATCTCTGAAGCAGAAAAAGCAAAATATTAACAATTGTCAATTCTAGGCGGTAAGTATAAAAATGGCTAGTATTCTCTGTGCTTATCTCTATTACTTAAATTTCAAAATAAAAAGGCAAAACAATAAAACAGGAGTCAAAGAAAATTTGCATTTCATATTTCATTGACTCCAAGACATCACTGATTGTAAGATGCACTATTGTTTTATATACCATCAAGAAAAATTTTAAAGTCATTATTTAAACTATGTTGGTGAGGATGTATGGAATTATGACATGTACAGAATAGGCAAGTCCAGAGAGACAGAAGGAATATTCATAGTTGGAAGGGACTGGAGGAAGGGGAATTGGAAATTTGCATTTTTAATTCAATTTCCTTGTGTACTGTTTTAATTATCTAACTTCTCTCTTTTTTTATGTCAATGGAGGTTGGACACTGGGATTATAAGCCATTGTTGTTATCTTTCTTATGCTTTTATTAAAAAAAAGAGAAACAAATCAAATGTAATTCTTTTTAATTGGTGACAGTTATGTTCCATACATACACAATGAGGGTACATTCATGTCTTGGATTCAAAAAGAGACATAATTTTGTTACTAATTTTTTGATCTGGATGTCTCTCAAAAATTATTTTCAGTATCCATTCAAACCAGCTAGATGAGAATAAGAAAATCCCAGATAGGTTAAAGTGTTAAATTAAAAGCTGAAACTATAAAAGAATTGAAAGAGATTATAGGTGAATAGGATCTGAACTTGGAAAAGGATAGACTTACATATAAAAGCAATAACAAAAAGAAGAGTGGTTACATAAAAACAAACCATATAACAACAAAAGGACCACTGACAAAATTAAAAGGTAAACCACACACACTGGAAGAAAGATCTGAAACTATGAAAATCAATAAATTATTGTCATTAATAGAGAGCTCTTTGAAATCAGTGAAGAAAAAACAATTAGAAAAGACAAAGACAATTTATAAAGGAAGAAGTGCAATGACCAATAAAATAGAAAAAATATTTTCAGTTTTATAGGTAAACAGAAAATAAAATTATATACCATTTTTACCCATAAAATTAGTAAAATGTATTCTATGTATTATATACATATATTTGTGTATGTATGTATATAATCTTTTTGGCACTTTCTGGAGGGAAAATTGGCAATGAATATTAAAAAGCTTTAAAGTGTTTTTAACTTTAAACCCACTTATAGGAGTCTGTCCTAAAGAATATATAAGCAATGAGGTTTAAAGTTTATGTGCAAAGATGGTCATAGAAAAATTATTTCAAATAGCAAAAACAAAAATTATAAACTAAATTTTTGCAGTGAGCCACTTTTCTAATTGTAAAACAAATCAATAACCTTAAAAATCAACTACAAGAGGACCGTTAGATGGTGAGTCTATAAACAAAAGACAGTAAGCAACAGTCACATTTGCTGTGAAGAGAGAGTCCAAAAGTCCTGCTTTAAATATTTCCTATCCAGTAGCTTTGTTCTAAGATATGTGTGTGTGTTTGGGTGTGTGGGGGAATGTTGAGTGTTTACCAGGTAAATCTGCAGATGATTCCCATACATAGCCATGCCTATCCCTACATTTTGGGCTAGCAAATTGCTTCTCTATTCCATATCTCAGTTTTTCCACCTAATATAAACACTTTCTTTAAATATGAAGACAATTTTAAAACTTACCACAGAAAAACGTGTCCATCTATCAAAGCAGGCTGATTACGTGCTTCCAGATGCACCCAGATCACTTAGACATGATTAAAATGATCTCAGTACTTCTTAGCGCAATGCACAACCCCACCACCCCTGAATTATCTCACATTTTCCCACATTACTTTAGTGTTTGGTGACTAAGGACTGATACTCCGGGAGTTTAACTCTGTGCTCTGGCACTTGTTTTTATGTAAAATACGTTTTTTTTTAATTTCAGATTTGTGGATGGAAGAGCTGGTCAAATACTTGCACGCATACTGTTCTTCTGTTTGAATGATGACGTTGAGCCATGGATACCATCCAATGAAAGCTGGGAGGACTGAAGGGAGATCATTCACCCAGAGGCCTTATAGTTTACACCCACAGTGTGCCGACAGCCAGTAAATTCCAAAAGAATGAACAATTAATGGTTATAATTTTAAAACTGTCTTTGTTAGAAGCATCCTGCTCTTGCCTTTTGATCCTGCCTAGTCTTGTTCTACCCTATATATTTACTGCCTCACTTCTTTCTTCAGAAATGGCAAGTTTTCTTTCTGCTCTGTTAAGTACATAAACTGAACTTCTAATCCAGAGAGAAGTTTGCTATAGATGCTGAGGTTTGAGCCAGGAGGAAAAACAAAAATGCAAGACATGAAGGAGCCAGGCAAGTCTGGGAGATGGCAAGGAGTATGGAGTGCCTGAAGGGCAGGGCATGTGGGAAAGTGGGGGGATGAGGCACGTTCTACACTCTTCACCTGTAACCAGGGACAGTACTGATGTGACAGCTGATGGAAGGGAAGTGTGTGAGCTGAGCTAACAGAACTATATAGATTGTACTCATTGGCTTTCTTGTCACCTTGCTCTAAAAGTCACTGCCCCAATGATTTTTTCCCCTAACACACCTATGAATTTCTAAATTTGGAGAAGCATCCTGTAGAGGTGGAAGAAAGTGAAGACAAACAAGACGCACCTTGCCCCTGATGAATAGTGACATGCCTGGGGTAGAGCCAACAGGGACTGGTCTTTGAAACAGTGATATGAGATCACCCACAGGCAAACACCAAAACTATTTGGCAAGTCTTGTTTGCCAGAACATAGCAAGAGGTAGCACTGTACAATAGAACCTTCTGCATTGATGGAAATATTCTCTATCTGTGTTATCCAGTATGGAAGCTTCTAGCCATATCTGGCAACTGAGCACTTAAAATGTTGCTAGTGCACATGATGAAATTAATTTTAAATTTTATTTAATTAATTTTATTTTAGCCAAATATGACTAGTGGCTACCCTATTAGATAGCACAGCCATGAGATGTTCATAACACACTGATGTGTCTCCCAACACAGTTCAGGGAAGGAGTGCCCCAAACAGATTAACTCACTGATCCTCTTGCTACTGAGTGCTCCATATTTGCATTACTGGCAGTCTGAAGAGTTGGGTCAGGCCAGTGAGAATCATGGCACCTCCTAAAGATCCTAAGTGGAGGGACTTACCTAATCTGTAGAATCTAATATGGTAAGCAGTGAATTAGAGTGCTTCTCAGGAATTGCTGTCATTTGTGGTAGCCAAGTGTGCATAATTATAAACCCCTGTCTGTTAGTTACTTATAATTCTAGAAACATAGAACTAAAATTTCCCACTTTTGGTCACTTTTCAGAAGTGGGATTTTTCTCTTTTATATACTTCAATTTTGGGAAGAGTTAGAAGAAAATCCCTCCAGGCCATTCAGGAGCTTCAGAAATAGGAGAAAATCACATTTTTCATGCTTGTAGTCTGTGAAGAATTTTTGTTCAAATGATTAGAAGTGAGATGAACTAAGAAAGTAGAAATAGCCCATAATGGAAATGATGGGAGAGGAAGAAGATTGAGCAAGAAAATAATTTGGCATTTGGTCCCCAGTATGAGTGTGTACATTCAACTCCATTAGCTCATATTGGGTAGGAAATGTGCTTTGCTGAGACTCAGAAACTCTGGGAGCAACAACTCTGCTCCCCTCGTTAATGACTATGAGCCACTCTACAGCTGGGGGGGAAGGTGCTTTCTCAGGGTTTCTTTGAGGAAACAGATCAGAGCCATTATAAAGCATTTTAGCAAATGTGAAGTACCCCTCAATATAAAGTATTACAAAAATGTTACTTATTTGATTTCCCTTTTTTTAGGAAAAGGAAGCATTATTTGACTATAACATGGAAATGGTTCAATAGTACCATTAAAACTGAGTCTTTAAAAAGAGTAAGGAATTTCAAAGAATGATCTTGAGGTTAAAAAAAAAAACAATACTGTTTGGTTTCACATGCCAGTTTTTTTAAGAGAATTATTACAGATTGAGAGGGAAGTGAGTAGGCACAATAGACATTGTGACCAGTTATCAAATAATGATTGTGACTTGAGTCATTTCCCAGAAATAAGCAAACAAATTCCTTCACTTTGGCTGCTGGATTATAGTGATCAAGTCCATCTGTTTGTACCCATTTAGAAGGCTCCATCTCACATTATTTTGGAAATGGTCACCCTGAGTCAGACTGAGTAATCATAGTTAATAATTCTGGTTTCCCTCTCATTTATTCATTCCATTCTCTGTATTTACTCCAATTTTTTCTTCTTCCCTCAGAGCTGCCTGAGTCCATGGGTACCAGCCTTAATCCTAAAGAGCAAGAAGGAAATTCCATGTTTGTAGAGGAACCTCCACTAAAAATAGGGAGACCACATAGTTTATTGTCCAAACAGACACTTTAGAGTATGAAAGATTTCCCTATTAATAATTATGCTGGAGCAAGAAGTTTAAACTGGTCCCCTTAACTAAAGAAATAAACAAAAATTGTACATACAGGTGATCAACCTCTTTGGTTATCAAAGCAAAAGCCAAACAAGACCATCATATATCCACTAAATTGGTAAAAGTTAGAGTACAACAATACCACGCATTGGTAACAACATAGAGCAACTGGAACTCTTACACTTTGGGGAGTATATTTCACAACCACTTTTGTAATCAATTTGGCATTACTTAATAAAAATTAATTTAGTAATTTTTCTCCCATATATACTAGAATACTCATAAAAGCATTGTTAATAAAAGCCTAAAACTGGAATCTACATGAATATTCCTCAATATTAAAACAGATAAATAATTTGTGGTATATTTATACAATGGAATACTATACAGCAGTGAAAATGATTGCAATATAAACCTTATAATATAGATTTATTGAAAGAAACAAAAGTACATACAGTCATTTATGTAAGTCCCAAATAGCCCAAAATAAACTAAGGATGCATGCTTAGGTGATAAAACTATAAATAAAAGCATGGGTATTATTAACAATTAGTTTGGTAGGTAGCAACATGATGAGGAAAGAACACATTATGGAAAGGGACTTCTAATGTCCTGAAATTATTGGACTTTAACCTGGGTGATGGTGATGGATACACAGAGATTTGCTTCTTACTATCCCTCATACTTTGCATAAATGTGCTATTCATTCTTTATGATATATTTTATAACTAGGAAAACATTGTGTAGAAAAATAATATGATAAGGAGTGTGATAGCCATTAAAGCTGCTCCCCTGTGGGCATGCAATGGGATTATTCTTCTTTGGCTCTCTGTGGTTGGTCAGTACTGGCCAATGGCTTGTGAGCAGAATCTGCTTGTAAGCAGAATCACACGTCATTTCCAGACAAAGTATTTGATTGCTACTGCAAGACCAGAGGGAAAAAGACCCTTTCTCCCTCTGACGTGGTTACTGGCATTGTTCTAGACAGTGGCTCCTCCATCAGCTGGATCCTAAGTGAGGGCAACATGGATCACAGTCCTTAACCTATCTGGAGCATGTAGAAAGAGCAAAAATTCAACCTTTGTTGTTTTAAGCCACTGAAATTTATTGAAGTATAACCTAGCCTTTCCCAATGATAGCTCAAAAATATGTATTGAAAATATTATTAAAGGAATAATATGTTACACTAGAAAATATTCACATAAGGCAAAAGAAAACACTTAAGAAGGGGTAGAGGAACCAAAAAAGGGCATGAGATATATAGAAGACAAAATGTGAAATGACAGATGAAATTACAGCTACATCAATAATATTAAATTTGAATGGATTAAATAATGTCTATTCTAGGCATAAGTGAGTAGAGAAGTGGGCTAGATATAAATGAATATATTTTGCAGGAAAAAGGGAGAACCTATTAAGTTAGCAAGATGGATTGGAATTTGGAAGAGCTTCAAAGAAAAATTACTCAGCCCAACAATTCTCCCTCCACCTATCAGGAATTTGTTGAAAAAATGGCAAAAGGTATGTTCAAAATATCAATGGAAATGGAACTGGAAAACAGAAGAGTTTTGATAGTTCTGCAGTGCTCTGATTTCAGGGCCTATATGTAGTTGAATCCAAAGATCAACCAAAACAACTGCAGTGGCAGCGAACCTCCTCTTAGCTCGGATTCTGACATTATCAACTGCTCATCACCTCAGTAGAAACAGTACAGGAAGCTGAAGAACAAAATAAGATTTCCTTGATTACATTTGAAACCAGAGGTAAACTTAACCTAATTAAAGCTGCAGCCCAACTCCAGCTTCTTTCCAGTTCTCAACTCTTAGTGGACACCAGATGAGCTACCTGTTACCCTAGGTACCTAATAGAAAAAAAAGGGCTTGTAAGTTCTGGAAAAAACAAAAGAAAAAAATATTATACTTCAGTATTCACTGTTGCTGTATTCAAATGTTGGGGGTTTAAATAAATGATTATGACATGAGTGAAGAAGCAAGAAAATGTGATTCATAATCAAGAAGAAAATAGTCATTGGGAGACCCACAGATGCTCTAAATAAAGGAATTAGCAGACCTTAAAACAACTACTGTAATTATGGTAAGGAATTTTCAGGAACAGATGAAAAGAATGGATGAAGAAATGGAAGATACAATATATGACATGGAAATCCATTGGACATTCTTCATAGCATATATAGGACACCACAAGAAAAGAACAGTGAAATTTGAGCACAGGTTATAAAAGTTTTGCAAACTTAAGCACAGAGAGAAAAACATTGAAATAAAAATGAATAGAATGTCAGTGACGTGTGGAACAATTTGAAGTGATCTAATATATATACTTGAAGTCTCTGAAGGACAGGAGAGAGAGACTGGAGGCAGAAAAAAATATCCAAATTTGATGGTAAACATACCTACGACACCAAGAAGCTCAGTAACCCCAAAGCAAGATGAATTAAAAAAAAAAAAAAAAAAAAACTACACTTAGGCAGATCATAGTCAAACTGCTGGAAACCAAAGATAAACAGAAAGTCTTAAAAGCATCACCTGAGAGTGAGGTGGGATGGGAAGGACACATTATGGACAGAGGTAAACAATAAGAGTTATGACTGACATCTCATTAAAAATAATGGAATCCAGAAAATAATGAGACATTTTTTATCCTGAAAGGAAAAAAGTCAACTAGAATTTCAGCAAACATTCAACAAACATATCCTCCAAAAAATGTCAAAATAAAGATATTTACAGATGAAGTCTGATACAATTGGTGCCAAAAGACATGCACTACTAGAAATTAAAAGGAAGTTCTTCAGGATTGAATTAGAAACTCAAATCCACAGGAAGAAATGAAAAGGAGCAGAAATGGTAAAATGTATAATTTAAAAAAAAACCAACTATTTTTTTGTTAATTTCTTTAAAGAAAAATTGAATATAGTAAAAATAATGTATTATGTAGTTTACAATATGTGGAAAATTTTATTTCTACATATGTTGTAAACAATAGTAGCCTAAAGGACATACTGGTGGAAATATATTTCTTGCATTATACATGTGAAAAGGTATATTAATTCAAAAGAGACTGTGATGAGTTAAATATCTGTACTGTAACTATAGAGTAACCACTTAAAAGAAGAGATATAGCTAAAATATCAATATTGGCAATAAAATACTAAAAAAATATTAAAAGAAAGCAGGGAAAAAACAAAAAACCCAAAGGGACAAAGAACTGATGGGACATATAAAAATCGGGTAATAAGATAACAGACTCAAATTCAACTATAACAATGATTACCTTAAATGTAAATGGACTAAACCTTTTGATTAAAAGGCAAAAATTGTGAAACTGGTTAGGAAACAAGACTCAACTATATGTTGTTTATAAGAGATGAACTTTATTATAAAGACATATAGATTGAAAGTAAATTGGTGGAAATAGTATGCAAACACTAATCATAAAAAAGCTGGCATAGCTATATTAATATCAGACAGAGTATACTTAAGAAAAGGAGTATTATCAGTGATAAAGAGGGACATTTCATAATAGAAAAGGTTTATTTCATCAAGAAGATATACAATTCTAATTGTGTATGCACCTAATAATCAATCTTCAAAAAAGACAGGCAGCAGAAACTGGCAGAATAGAAAAGGATAAATAGACAATTCCACAATTATAGTTGGAGATTTCAACACTCCTCTCATAGTAATTGACAGAACAAATGGACCAAAAAATCCATAAGGATATAAAAGATTTGTGCAACACCATGAATCAATTTGGCCTAATTTATATTTACTAAATATGCTATATCCAACAGCTACAGGAAATACATTCTTTTCAAATGTACATGGAAACAAAATAAACTATATGCTGGAGCACAAAGCAAGTCATAATAAGTTTCAAGTGGTTAAAATTTTGCAGAATATGTTCTCTGACCACAACAGAATTAAATTAAGAATCATTAATGATAAGATAACCAGAAAACATCTGAATTTGTGGAAAATGGAATATATTAACTTTAGTGGAAACTAGTTGAAGGGTTTACAGGAACTCTGTTGTTTTTGCAACTCTTCTGTAACTCTAAAATTATTCCAAAATTTAAAAAAAATTTAAAAGACACAAGAAAATGAAGTCAGGCTACAGAGTGGGAGAAAATGTTCACAAATTATTTATCTGACAAAGGACTTATATTCAGAGTTTATAAAACTTGTACAACTCAATAATAAAAGGCACATAATCCATAAAAATGGATAAAGTTTTGGAAGGGCACTTCACAAAAGTAGATGTAGGAATGGTCAGTAGGCACATGAAAAGGGCACTCAATATCATTATTCAGCAGGGAAATGTATATTAAAACCACAAATTGACATCACTCCACACCCATTAGAGTGTTAGTGAACATTGAAATAACTGGGACTCTCACTGATGGGAATGTAAAAATGGTACAACCTCTCAAAAAGTTTTGGCAGTTTCTTGTAAAATTAAACATGTATACACCTACCTTAGGACCCAGCAATTCTATTCCTAAGTACATCTCCAAGAGAAATGAAAACCTATCTTTACAAAACAATTTGTATACAAATATTTATAACAACTTTATATATTATATGGGTTATATAATATATATTTATATAATATTATATAGTATGTATAATATTATATATTATATAGCTATTATTGCTAATTCTGTGGAAGCAACCCAAATGTTCAACAGGAGAATGGATAAATAAATCATGATGCAGCCGTACAATAGAATACTACTCAGCATTTAAAAAAGAACAGATTACTGATTTATTTAACAGCATGAACGAATCTCAGAAACATGACACTGGGTGAATAAAATCAAGCATAAAAGAGTACATATTGTATGATTCCATTTATATGAAGTTCAGGGAACAGAAAAAACTAATCTCTGGTGATAGAAATAAGAATAGTGGTTGCTTCTTGAGGTAAAGATATACAAGAAAAGGGCACAAGGGAATTTTCTGAGTGATAAAAATGTTCTATATCTTTATTTGGTTGTTAGTTTCATAGGTTTATAAATTTGTCAAAAGTCATTGAAATTTACAGCTAAGATCTGTGCATTTTACTGTGTGTACACTATAACTCAATAAAACTGAGTAAAAAAGGAAATTCATGGAATAAAAACTGAATTTCAGAAATAAAATCCAGAGATTGTTAAATCAGAATTGTTAAAGTCAAATTTTAATACTACTTTATTTCTGTCATTCTTCTCTAGTTATCAGAGAGGGCATCTCTAATCAGGGCATAACCAGGCTTTGTGGGACCTGAAGCATATGTGATTTTGGAGGCCCATTATGAGAAAGAGAACACAAATTTACAAATATAAAATTATGCATGAGGCTACTCTTATGCAGGCTCCAGCTAGATATCCCAAATGGCCACAGTATGCCAAGCCCTAATCAACAGTAGTCCAGAAATACCTAGGTCCCTGAGACTCTATAAAAGTTTCACTCACTAAGTTTATTTTTCAGAAACTTAAATCCTCCAGAGTATTCCTAGGTGGATAAGTCCCCAAATTCTTCCACATAATGTCAACACCCCTTTTCAATATGAACAAGTTAGAGTGGTCACTGCCTAGACATCTCTGAAGATCAAGAAAGTGATTAAACGAGAGGAAGGGGTAGCAACAGACAAGATAAGATTTAACAAAGGATTACAAATACTGAATCTTCATATAAATATACATATTTTTAGATGCTAGGGTATTAGAATAGCTAGAGGGAAATAACTGAAATGGTGGAACTGCAACCCATAACATTCTTTGAAATTTGCTCTATAGCTACTCATTAAGTTGTACTTTGAAAGTTATCACCTTTCTGTATATATGTTATATTTTACAGTGAGGAAATAACTGAGACTGTGGAACTGTAATCCATAACATTCTTTAAAATTTTGCTGTATAACTACTTGTTAAATCGTACTTTGAAAGTTATTACCTCTCTGCATATATGTTATATCCACAGTTAGGAAATAACTGAAATTGTGGGACTGTAACCCATAACATTCTTTGAAATTTGCTCTCTAACTAGTTGTTAAGTTGTATGTTGAACGTTATCACTTTTTGTTATATTTCACAACAAAATATATAAAAAATATGCATGAACAAAAATAGTTATTTGAAATGAGAAAAAAATCATAGCAAATTACAAAAATTTTAAAAGCTGACAAATACCACAAATATCACAAATATAACATCACAAAAATAATCTAATATTTTTATTAATTTACTATGTGACACACCTCTAGAATACATTTTTCTTACAATTTTTGCTGTGTACTCTTTGATCCCCTGCTTATACAATGGTTTTGTGACACCATTTTCTATAGAGAGAAAAAAAAGATAATTCAGTCTTCTAGCATGGTGGATTTAATTTTTTATGATTGTTTTTGAGAACCTCCAGCTACAGGTTCCTGCCCTGCAAATAGAAGAATTCTGAAAAATTCGTTCTTATGATTCTCATAAAAATGTATGGATCATTTATAGTTAAATGTACTGAATTATTGAATATATTCCTGAAGAAAAAGTACTTCTATTTTGACTAGGCATGTATGGGAACCAAATCCTGCACTTCTAATTTTACTGGTTTAACAATTACAGGAATTCCCTAAGAACTGGTTTTTGCTTCCATATATTCCAAACCTTGTTCCTCCTCCATGTCCCACATAATTTTGGTACTGGACATACATTCCTTTTACAATTGGACCACTGACCCACACCTTTGTGTCATGATTCTGGGTGAGTTGGTTCTGTAGATAATAGCAATATTCTTGGAAGATACTCCTGCACCAGACACCTAGCAACAACTTATTCAGAAAGTACTGCAAATCACATAAATAGGTTCCACTAACCCCAAACAAAAAGTTTCCCCAGCTCCACCTCACCTTATCCAGAAGCAAGAGATGCCCAGCACCACTCAGCAGCACTCAATCTGAAGAGACATGTGACAAAGGGAAAGTTGAAAAAGGAATATCAACCTTAAATATCTGTGGTTAAAATAAATATCACACATTTGCAAATTTTTACCATTTGAACACATTTCTGAGCCTCTTCCAGGGATCTAGGAAGGGATCTATGCTAATGAAGGGTCCAGAAACTTAGTTTTCATTAACTCCATTCATGTAAATCTGTCTCTATATATAATTCTTCGCCAGTGTGGACGCTTAAGAGTGTTTTCTCATTCTAATTATGCAGAAACCTCATCTGTTTCCATTCCGTTCCCAGAAAATTAGGTTGGATTTGTGTCTGATGAGGGGGTTGTCCAGTTCCTACAAAAGATGGGTGAGCAGTCCTTTGAACACATTCCACATCCTAAATTTATACTGCATTTCATTATTTGAAAGAAGCAAAAGGAAGAAAGCCCAAATGGAAACTCAGTATAGCAATTGTACTAACTTGAACCACAGCGCCCTCTTTGGGAAATGAAAATCTTTCTTGAGACAGGGAGGTTTGTGAAGAAACAATTTAGTTGGAGTTGGGTCTCAAACGTTTTGTGCAGTATCTCCTATTATGATGAGAATAAAAAGGGGAAGTAATTGAACAGGAACTTCAAAAGACATATATACAGGGATATTGGGATGGTCTCTAAGAAAATTCACTCAGTTTTTCTGGGAAAAAATTGCATGGAAAATTGGAGTCAGTTATTTTCTCTGAGAGGAAGATGCGTTCGTTATGTCCTCATGGAAAGACACTTCAAATCCTTTCTGGAACAAGAATATAATGGGTATGCATAAATAAATTAATACACACATAGATAAAAGTCTGAAACCCTCCCTCAGTTGTACTCAGCAGATCACTGAGAGACAGTATGATGTGATGGCAAGTGTGTGATCAGCTGTCAAACAAGCTGGGTTCCAGTCTCTGCCACTCACTACCTTCAAAACCTTGGGTGAGTTAATTAACCTCTTCAAGCCTCCCTTTCTCATTTGTAAAATGATATTAATAATTGTATCTACCTCATAAGGTTTTTGTGATGATTAAATGAGATGACATAGAAAGGTAATACCTGACACAGTATATACTCAGTGTATGTTAACTATTGTTATTATTGTTACATAATTTAGAATCCTTTCTCTGACATTTACTAGCCATGAGACCTTGGGCCAATAATATAACCTTTCCAAGCCTCCATTGCCTCATCAGTGATATGCAAGTCTACCTCACAGGATTTCTAGTAGAATTGGAGATAAAGTATCTATGCTTAATATATTTGGGGAACTTGATAAATGGAAACTATTATACTTGAGAACACACAGCTCACTAAGAAATGACAGTGTGTTGGAAAACAATTTCTTAATCACTTCAACCTTGTTCAAACAGGATGTCATTTAGGCTAGAAAAGAAATTGTGGAATGTGGCTTGTACTGGCCAATGAAAGAAGTCAGTACACATGTTTCAGTGTTGCTGATTTAGCAGCTGCATACAACTGAGAGTATTTGATATGGGAAGTGATGTAGAGTGTAAAATGGCATACGTTTTTAAAGACATGTGGTAGCCAAGATGATCTCCAAATGCCCTTGCTTCCTGTATCCATGCCGCTTTGTAGTCCCTTCCCATATCGTGTCTGGGTTGGTCTCTGTGACCAATAGAATAATGGCATACGGATGCCACCTTTCCACTGTGATGTAGTTCACAAACCTAAAAGTCAGCCTTTTAAAGTAAACAGTTTGGTAGGTTTTACTGTATTCACAAAGTTGACAACCATCACCACTCTCTGATTCCAGAACATTTTCATCATCCCAAAAAGAAAAACCCATACTGATTAGCAGTCACTTCCCATTTACTTCTCTCCCCCAGCCCAATAACCACTAATCTACTTTCTGTTTCTATGAAATTGCTTATTCTAGATATTTCATATAACTGAGATCATTCAATATTTGTCTTTTTATGTCTGGCTTATTTCACTCAACATGTCTTCAAGGTTCAGCCATGTAGTGGCATGCATCAGAATTCCATTCCTTTTACAGCTAAATAATATTCCATTGTATGTATATGTCACATTTTAATTATCCATTCATCTTTTGATGGACATTTTCTTGTTTTCCCCTTTTGTCTATTGTGAATAATGCTATTTTGATCCCTGGTGTACAGCGATCTTTTTAAGTCTCTGTGTTCAATTCCTTTGGCTATATTTGCAGGAATGAAATAGCCAGGTAATGTGGGAATTCTGTGTTTAACTTTTTTAGAAAATTGCCAAACTGTTTTTCACAGCAGCTACACCATTTTGCATTCTCCCCAGCAATGCACAAGGATTCAAATTTCTCCACATCTCAGCCAACACTCATTCTTTTCTTTTTTTTTTTTTCATTCACACACACGCACACAATTATCTTATTGCAGGGGTTTCTTGCAGGGTCTTTTTTTTTTTGGTGGAGGGGTGTTTTTTAACAATTAAATCAGAATTGGAAGCAGCAGCAATAAAAATGAGTTATATCATTTCCTGACTCTATTTGAGTACCAAATATAATTTTCTAAGTTTTTCTTAGAGTAAATTATTTCATGGCTGAAACTAATGTTTCATGCAAACAAAATGTTTGTAATTTTTGTCAGAAACTAACCAACAGGTAGCAGAATACAAATGACACTAGCAATCTTAGCTAACATTTATTGAGTGCTTACAATATGCAGGCCCTGTGCCAGAGTCTCTACATTTGTTATTTCCTTTTTTCCTCTAAATAATAGTCTATGATAGGTAATATTACCTTTATCTTATAAATGTGGGAAATGGAGCTTATCTATGTTGAGACATTTGTCAGTGTATTATTGTTAGTCAATATTGGAACAGGGATTTGGGATCCATAGTAACCCATTTCCATGCTCATTTGTTAGCCACTCTGCTACAAGGCTTCCCAAGTCCTAAGATTCCAGAGGGTATCATTGTTGAACTTTATGTGACCCTATAAAACAAGGCATATAGGACTGATGCAGAATATTCCTCATCAATCTTAGAAAGGAAGATCTCTAGTTTGTGTGCCTAATACATCAATTAAATATATCTTATCATAACCTTAGACTTAAAATTGTCTTCCTATAAAATATCATGTTTTGATGCTTCCTTTTAATAATAGTAGGTGAATTCATATATATAATCTAAGGCACAGTGTGCAGTAGTGGAAATAATACTGGTTATGAAGTCACACCGATTTGGGTTTAATTTTTAATTCCTACCAGAGCAATGGGAGATGGGCATGCGTTTGTTTTTTTTTTTTAAGCAGTTTTATTGAGATAAATCCACATACCATACAATCCTTTTAAAGTGTATGAAAAATATCTTCTACTGTATTCACAGAGTTGTGCATTCATCATCACAATGAATTCTAGAACATTTTCACCCTCAAGAGGGATCTCTATGTTGCAGAGTCCCATGTTTCATCCTCTGACTTTTCTTCTATTTATATACACAACCCTATACTTTCCCTTTCAACCCCAATCATACCATGTGTCATCGCTATTGGTTACAGTTACTATAATATGCTCCCTTCACCTCCACCAAACATTTACAATAACTTTATTACATATTCTGCACAATTTAAAAATCAGCTCCCCATTCTCTGCCCTATTCTATCTTCTGGTGACCTATGTTTTAGATAGTCACATCATGAGTTTGCTACTTTTATTTAGTTTACATTAACAAGGTCATACAATATTTATCCTTTTGTGTCTGATGTATTTCACTCAGCATAATGTCTTCAAGGTTAATTCATGTAGTCACATCTGTCATGACTATATTTCTTCTTACAGCTGCATAACATTCCGTCATATCTATATACCACATTTTGTTTACCCATTCACTGGTTGATGGACACCTGATGTTTCCATCTTTTGGCAATTGTGAATAATGCCAATATGAACATCAGTGTACAGATATCCACATCCCTGCTTTCAGTTCTTCTGAGTATATACCCAGTAGTGGAGTTGCTGGATTGTACGGCATTGCTATACTTGGCTTCTTGAGGAACTGCCAAACTGTATTCCACAGAGCCTGTACCATTTTACATTCCCATCAACAGTTAATAAATGTTCCTATTTCTCCACATCCTCTCCAAACCTTGCAGTTTTTTTTAATAGTGGCCATTTTAATATGTGTGAAATGATATCTCATTGTAGGTTTGATTTGCATTTCTCTAATACCTAGTGATGTTGAACATCTTTTCATGTGTTTCTTAGCCGTTTGTATATCCTCTTTGGAAAAATGTCTGTTCATATCTTTTACTCATTTTTTAATTGGATTGTCTTTTTATCATTGAGTTGTAGGATCTTTTTATTTATCCCAGAAATTAAATGGTTTCCAAATATTTTCTCCCATTGAGTAGGCTGCCTTTTCACCCTCTTGACAAAGTCCTTTGAAACACAAAAGTATTCAATTTTGAGGGGGTCCCATTTATCTATTTTTCTTTTCTTTCATTGCTTATGCTTTGGGTGTAAGGTCTAGGAAAGCACCTCCTACCACAAGATCTTGAAGATGCTTCCCTACGTTTTCTTCTAGGAGTTTTATGATTCTGGCTTTTATATTTAGGTCTTTGATCCATTTTGAGTTAATTTCTGTATAAGGTGTAAGGTAGGGGTCCTCCTTCCTTCTTTTGGATATGAATATCCAGCTCTCCCAGCACCATTTGTTGAAGAGACTACTCTGCCCCAGGTGGGTGGACTTGGCAGCCTTGTCAAAAATCAGTTGACCACAGATGAGAGGGTCTATTTCTGAACTCTCAATTTAATTCCATTGGCCAATTTGTCTATCTTTATCCCAGTACCATGATGTTTTCACCACTGCAACTTTGTAATATGCTTGAAATTAGAGAAGTGATAGTCCTCTAAATTTCATTTTTCTTTTGCAAGATGTTTTTGACTATTCGAGGCCCCTAACTCTTCCAGATAAATTTAGTAATTGGCTTTTCCAATTCTGCTAAGTAGGCCATTGGAATTTTGCTTGGGACTGTGTTGAATTTGTAAATCAATTTGGGTAGAATTGACATCTTAAAAATATTTAATCTTCCAGTCTATGAACACAGAATATCCTTCCATTTACTTAGGTCTTCTTGGATTTCTTTTAGCAATGCTTTGTTGTTTTCTGTGTACATGTCCTTTACATCCTTGGTTAAGTTTATTCCTAGATACTTGATTCTTTTAGTTGCTATTGCAAATGGAATTTTTTCACTTGATTTCCTGAGATTTCTCATTACTATTGTATAGAAACACTGCTGACTTTGCATGTTGATCTTGTATCTGGCCACTTTGCTGAACTCAGTTTTTAGATCTAGTAGCTTTGTTGTAGATTTCTCTGGACTTTCTAGTTATAGGATCATATCATCTGCAAATAGTGCAAGTTTTTCTTTTTTTTCTGATTTGGATGCCTCTTTTTCTTGCCTAATTTCTTAGGCTAGAACTTCTAGTACAATGTTAAATAACACTAGTGACAGTGGACATCCTTTTCTTGTTCCCAATCCCATGGGAAAGCTCTCAGTCTTTCGCCATTGAGTATTACGTTAACTGTGGGTTTTTCACTTATGCCCTGTATCGTGTTGAGAAAATTTCCCTCTATTCCTGTCATTTCAAAACATTCCTATTTTGAAATATTTTTATCAAGAAGGGATGTTGGATTTTGTCAGATTCCTTTTCTTTTTCAATCAAGATGATAATGTGGTTCTCTTTGGTTTGTTAATGTGGTATATTACATCAATTGATTTTCTTGTGTTGAACCACCTTGCATACCTGGAATAAAACCCACTGGATCATGATGTATAATTATTTTAGTGTGCTGTTGGATTTGATTTGCTAGTATTTTGTTGAGGATTTTTGCATCTATATTCATTAGAGCAATTGGTCTGTAATTTTCCTTTCTTGTAGTATCTTTATCTGACTTTGGCATTAGTGTCATGTTGGCTTCATAGAATGAGTTAGGTAGCATTTCCTCATCCTCAATTTTCTGGAAGAGGTTGAGCAGTTTTTGTGTTAATCCTTCTTGGAATGATTGGTAGAATTTACCAGTGAAGCCATCTACTACTTGGGAGGTTTTTGATAACTGTTTCTTCTCTTTCCTAGTGATTGGTTTGTTGAGGTCTTCTATTTCTTCTGGAGTCAGTGTGGGTTGTTTGTGTGTTTCTAGAAAATTGTCCATTTAATCTAAGTTGTCTAGTTTGTTGATGCACAATTGTTCATGGTATCCTCTTATGATTCTTTTTATTCTGTGGGGTCAGTAGTAATGCCACTCTCTCTTTTATGATTTAATTTATTTACATCTTCTCTCTTTTTTTCTTTCAGTCTAGCTAAGAGTTTGTCCCTTTTGTTGATCTTCTCAAAGAACCAACTTTTGTTTTTGTTGATTCTCTCTATTGTGTCTTTGTTCTCAATTTCAGATTATTTCTGCTCTAATCTTTGTTATTTATTTCTTTCTGTCTGCTTTTGGATTAGTTTGCTGTTCTTTTTCTAGCTCCTTCAGGTGTACAGTTAGGTCTTTGTTTTTAGCTCTTTTTTCTTTTTATTGTAGGCATTTAGGGCTATAATTTTCCCTCTCAGCACTCTCGCCAATGCATCCCATACATCTTAATATGTGTGTTCTCATTTTCATTTGTCTCGAGATATTTACTGATTTCTCTTGCAGTTTCTTCTTTGACCCATCGATTGTTTAAGAGCATTGATTATTGATTGTTTAACTCCATAAATTTGTGCATTTCCAGTCTTCCACCTGTGGTTGACTTCCAGCCTTATTCCATTATCATTAGAGAAAGTGCTTCATATAATTTTGATCTTTTTAAATTTATTAAGACTTGTTTTGTGACCCAATATTTGGTCTAGCCTGGACAATGATCCATGAATACTTGAGAAGAATATATATCCTGCTTTGAGGGATGCATTGTTCTGTATATGTCTGTTAGGTGTAGTTCATTTATCAAATTACTCAATCTCTGTTTTCTTATTGATCCTCTGTCTAGATTTCTGTCTATAGATGTGAGTGGTATATTGATGCCTCCAACTATTATTGTAGATATGTCCCTTTCTCCCTTCAGTTTTACTTGTGTTTGCCTCATGTATTTGAGGCACCCTAGTTAGGTGTATTTATATTTATGATTTTCATTTCTTCTTGGTGGCTTCCCCCTTTTATTAATATATAATGCCATTCTTTGTCTCTTATAACAGCTTTGGTTTTTTTGTTTTTTGTTTTTTGTTTTTTGTTTTTTTGTTTTTTTACTTTTAACAACAAAAAACTTTATTGAATTACAAATTTTAAAATGAATCACTTAATTTAAAAGTGGGAGCAATTTTACCCTTTTCTTAAACTCACTCTTTCCAAAAATGCACTTTATTTCTGAAATGACAATGCAATAGGTGAGTCTGTGAACTGACAAAATAAAGGTGGGCCAGCCACAGGGGGCCAATTCTTATTAATATGGGTCTTAAGAAGGATGTTCAAATATTGTTTTCTGTATTACATCAAACTGATTTGCAACAAAAAATGGGAAGACAGGGAGTGGAGGGGAGTGCCAAGCACAGACTGAGGTCATTTTAGTGGTGTCTGACAGAATACGGACTTGGTAGGATAAATGTGGACTTTGTAATAGTGGCCTTTCAGATGCGCTGGAGTAAGTGCACATTTGAGGAACCTGACAGAACAAATGCACACACCTCAGCAAAAAGTAAAATTTAATTCCAAGAGCTGTATATAAGATAACCTGTGTTACAGCCCATATACCCAGTTTGTTCAACAACCTCATTCAGCATGTAACAGAAAATCAACAAGTAAGACTCAGGACAAAAACGTTTTCCACCAACCTCCATACGCAAAGACCAGAGCTTTAATGGCTTATACAATCCTTAAGCTCACTCCTGGGTCAGTTTGGATTTCCAAATCAAAATCAAGTCTTGAACTGTTTAACATATAAGTACACTATAGTAAAATGCTAACATTTTCTCCCCAGTGTATCTTCCTATGAAGGACAAAAATGGTTCAAAACTTTCATTCTTTGCCTATGCAAGGATTTTGAAAAACCACACTAAACTATGACAATGTTCTTCTGCAAAACTAAAATCAACTACAAAGTCAAAGAGGCACACAAACAACAAAACCAAACTGATTATCAACAAAATAAAGTCATGTTTCCAAATGTAAAATCTATTAAGAACAAGTAATATACATTTACAAGAAATTACAAGAAATGATGAACATGGTTAGTTATAAATGCAAAATATCCAATTATCCCAGGCTTGAGATCATAATAATTAAAATCAAATTCATATTATTATTGTTATTTTTGTGTGTGTGCTAATGAAGGTGTCAGGGATTGATCTAGGTGATGAATGTACAACCATGCAATGGCACTGCGAACAATCGAATGCACGACTTGCCCTGTGCGACCGCGTGGCATGTGAACACATCCCAACAAAATGAAGATAAAAAAAAAAAATCAAATTCATATGCTGGTTCAAATATTATGTACAATTTAGATAAGCTGGTCAAGTATTATTTGAATACACACCATATTTGATAAACCTAAAATTATATTATCTTTTCTTCTCCTTTAATATTTGCAGGTACATGCCAAGATGGAAAAAAATGTAATTTCCATTTATGTATAAACAGAGAAGAATAACATTTTTAGTGTATGTTTCAGACTGTAAAAAAGTTAAGGTACATTTTCCTTTAAGAAGAAAAGAAAAAACTGAGTGTCAAAGTTTAATTGATAAAAGTTTAATATCAACTTACTTATAAAAATGAAAAAAAATATTCTGAAACAGATACCATACAATTATTATATGGTCTCCCTACTGCTATCTGAAACTACAGAAAGCATTTAAGGAAGGGATGTTATGTCAAAAACAGTCTAACCCAAGGGATGTATGCTGCTTTAAAAATCTGATATGTCAGAAAACTAATTGCTTGACAGAGTTTTAAAGCTAATTACAAAATCCATTTTCTTAATGGTCCAGACATCTTGCCAATTCTCCAAACTCAACAGAACTTCCATCGATTTCCACATTCATTACAGACAACAAATGTTGTCATCGGTTTGTCAGCACTACGAGTTTGTACCTGTGTATAAGTACAGTTCTTTTTACATTTGCCACATGTGAACAAGTCAGTCTGGGTTCCACCCGTTTTGGCCATTTGATGCTCTCTGATGGCTTCTTTGGTCAAGTTTTTCTGCATCTCTTTGAGCTCATCACTTGCCATTTCCTCTGCTGTCATTCTAGCAAATAAGTCAGGAGGAATATTCCCACACAGTACATTTTTCCTTAAATTTGGATTCTTTGCATCCTTAAGATTTGATATCCTACTTCGTACTCTATTTTTGTATTTCATGTCCGTGTTCCTTATATCTTGATATATAGCTTCCTCAATTTGAGATCCTAATTCTTCCTCATCAGCTCCAATAGCAATGTAGTCATCTCCTGTTCGGAGATCTGCGGCAAGCATCTCCCTACACTTTAACCGTACAGAATCAGAAGTGCTTGGTGCCCGAGGAAAAGATGAAACGTAAGTATCTCGAGCATTTGCCTCATCCTTTCTGATACTTACGTTGCCACTAGAGCTACTTTCTTCTCTAGCTTCAGGGCTGTTCTGCGATGTCATGGCAGGTTCTTTTTTCTTTTCTTCAGAGTCTTTATCAGTTGATAGTCCATCTAATAACTTTTTCCAGGATTTGATGAGAGACTTTGCTAAAGAAGTAACTTCTTCATCTATACTCTGCTTGTGAATAGCATTAACTGAGATTCCAATTCTCGTGGACTGTAATAATTCCAGAGTCATCGGAATATTCTTAAGCTCCTTCAGCAAATCTAATGCTCCAGCCGCGTTCTTCTTCTGCACCATCTCGTCCATCTTCTTGGCAATGCGGACCACCTCGTCCTCCATGGCTCCAGCGGGAGGTCGGTGCAGCCAGGGCGGAGGGGACGTCGGGAAGGCGCCCAGACGCTCGGGGAGCCCCACGCGGCAGGCCCGGCCTAGGCCCCTCCTCTCACAGCCAGCTTTGGTTTTAAAGTCTATTTTGTGTGATCTTAGTACAGCTTCCCCAACTCTTTTTTGGCTACTGTTTGCATGGAATATTTTTTCCCAACTTTTACTTCCTTCCATTTTGTATTCTTGGATCTGAGTTGAGTCTCTTGCAGAAGGTATATAGATGGCTCATATTTTTTATCCAGTCTCCCCATCCATGTCTTTTGATTGGGGAGTTTAATCCATTAACATTTAATTTATTTTTGTAAAAGCACTGATTACTTCAACCATTTTATCCTTTGGTATTTATATGTCATATCTTATTTTTTTTTCTCCCTTTTTACCCTTTTAATTACACTTACTGATAATCTTCATTTCTACACTCTCCTCCAAGCCTTACTCTCCTGTCCTTTCCTTTCAGCCCACAGCACTCCCTTTAGTATTTCTTTAGTGTAAGGCAGGTTTCTTGTTGATGAACTCTCTCAGCTTCTGCTTATCTGTGACCATCTTAAACTCTCCCTCATTTTTTTTTGTTTTTTTTTAAATATTCATTTTATTGAGATATATTCACACACCACGCAGTCATACAAAACAAATCGTACATTCGATTGTTCACAGTACCATTGCATAGTTGCACATTCATCACCAAAATAAATCCCTGACACCTTCATTACCACACACACAAAAATAACAAGAATAATAATTAAAGTGAAAAAGAGCAATTCAAGTAAAAAAGAACACTGGGTGCCTTTGTTTGTTGTTTCCTTCCCCTATTTTTCTACTCATCCATCCATAAACTAGACAAAGTGGAGTGTGGTCCTTATGGCTTTCCCAATCCCATTGTCACCCCTCATAAACTATGTTTTTATACAATTGTCTTCAAGATTCATGGGTTCTGGGTTGTAGTTTGATAGTTTCAGGTACCTACCACCAGCTACCCCAATTCATTAGAACCTAAAAAGGATTGTCTTAATTGTGCATAAGAGTGCCCACCAGAGTGACCTCTCAGCTCCTTTTGGAATCTCTCTGCCACTGAAGTTTATTTCATTTCCATTCACATCCCCCTTTTGGTCAAGATGTTCTCCATCCCACGATGCCGGGTCTACATTCCTCCCCGGGAATCATATTCTATGTTGCCGGGGGGATTCACTCCCCTGGGTGTCTGATCCCACGTAGCGGGGAGGGCAGTGATTTCACCTGCCAAGTTGGCTTAGCTAGAGAGAGAGGGCCACATCTGAGCAACAAAGAGGCACGCATCTCCCTCATTTTTAAAGGACAGTTTTTCTGGATAAAGAATGTTGGCTGGAAATTTCCGTATGCTGCATGTATCATACCACTGCCTTCCCACCCCCATGGTTTCTCATGAGAAATTGGTGCTTAATCTTATCAGGCATCCTTTATATGTTATGAATCATTTTTCTCTTGCTGCTTTCAGAATTCTTTGTCTTTGGAATTTGGCATTCTGATTGGTATGTGTCTTGGAGTAGGTCTATTCAGATTTATTCAGTTTGGGGTACGTTTTACTTTTTGGACCTGGATATCCATGCCTTTCATAAGAGTTGAGAAGTCCTCAGCCATTATTTCCTCAAATATTCTTTCTGCCTCTTTCCCCTTCTCTTCTCCCTCAGGGACACCCATGGTATGAATGTTGATGTGTGTCTTGTGTTACTCAGTTCCCAGAGATTCTGCTTAATTTTTTCCATTTCTTCTCTATCTGCTCTTTTGTCTGTTTGAATCCAGATGCTCTTTCTTCTAAGTTGCTGATTATTTCTTCTGCCTGTTCAAATCTGCTGTTGTATGCCTGTAGTGTATTTTAATTTCATCTATTGTGCCATTCATTCCCATAAGATGATATTTTTCTTTGCATGCTTTCAGATTCTTTATGTTCACCCAGTGTTTTCTTAATATCCTTTATCTCTTTAGCCATCTTGTTGAATTTTCTTAGCAGAGTTGTTTGAACATCTTTGATTAGTTGTTACAGATTCCGTATCTCCTCTAACATTCTGATTTGCTCCTTTGACTGGGCCATATTATCCTGTTTCTTAATATGGTTTATTATTTTCTTGTTGTATGAGCATCAGATTATCTTGGTGAGTTTACTCTGAAGTTCAGATTCTCTCTCCTGTCAAAGCTTTTGTTGATTGGATTTGTGTTAATGCTCTTCTTTGACACTTGGTTCAAAGAAGTGGCCCAGGACTGGGCCAGGGCTCCATGAAAGGAGTGCACACCAGCTCCACAAGGCCTCAGGGAGAATGTCAGGAAAGGTGCCTAAGCCTTTAACTCCACTCCCCTAGGGTGCACTTTCCTGGGCTGTCCAGTATATGGCCTCTTTGCCCAAAAGCCTTTAAATGTCTTTCTGGAGGTGCATTTTCCTTGCCTGCCAGCAAATGGTGCTCTTCAGCAACCTATTACCCTCAGCCCTCAGAAAACAGGCTCTTCTTAGCTTCCAGACAATGGCCTAGCTATACTGGGCAAGGCGAGTTTAACCTGCCGGTGGTCACAGCAATCCAAATTTGCCAGCAGAAAGCTGACACAGTGCTAGATCATGTCCCATTCTGCTCTTGGGAGGATGGACCTCCACTGTCTTTCAGTCAGGAACTTCCCGCCTGCCAGAGACTGGAGAACCAGGCACTTTCTAACCCAAGAGTGGGGGATGGACACCAGGAGCTAAGACTGAGGGGGTTACTCACATTCTCTCACCACAGCTTCTCTTTCTCTTCATCTTGCACTTTCCTAGTTGTTGTGGAGCACTCCTCCTGATTCCAGATCCCGGATACATTGTTGCAGACAGTTTCTGCCTGATTCCTAGTTGTTTTTCTGGGAGAGAAGTGAGCCCAGCCTCTCCCTAATCAGCCATCTGTCCCTCTCCCACCGGACTGTTTTTTGTTCATCTATCTTTGAGTTCACTGATTCTTTCTTCTGCCAACTTATATCTGCTTTTGATCCTATTTTAGTAACTGTTGTATTCAACTCTGTAATTTCCATTTGGTTCTTTTTTTTTTTTTTGAAAGTTTTATTTTTATTTAGAAATCAATTCATTCCAAGTGACTCAATTTCAACCAGAATTTTACTTTTAGCAGTAATCAATCCATGATGCATTGATGTTAAAAATTAGGTAAACAAAGTAAAAATAAGATACATCTGAAAAAAAGTCAATTAAATATTCCTTCATGTTAATATTTCCATGTTTCCTAAACTTCTGTTATCTAAAAATTAATCATTGTCTTTATGATATATAGTTCCATGTTACATTGCTCTAGATCTTTTCCAATGTGAAATTTGTTTATATTGTTATTTGAATAGATAAAAAACATAACCTTATTTAATAAATTTTATCATTGACCATATGTTTTGGTTTGCTAAAGCTGCCAAATACAACATACCAGAAAACGGGTTAGCCTTTAACAATGGGGATTTATTAAGTTACAAGTTACAATTCTAAGGCCATGAAAATGTTCAAATTAAGGCATCAACAAGAGGATACTTTCTCTGAGGAAAGGCTGCTGGCATCCAGGATTCCTCTGTCACATGGGAAGGCACATGGCAACATCTGCTGGTCCTTCTCTCCTGGGTTCTGGATTCATTGGCTCTATTTTTCTCAGCTCCTGTGGGTCCTTCTTGCTTTCCTGGATGTTTCTCTCTCTGCTGTTTCTCCAAATGTCTCTGCCTTTTATCCTCTCATAAGGTCTCCAGTAAAGCATCAAGACCTACCTTGAATGGGCTGGGTCACATCTCAATTGATACAACCTAATCAAAAGGTCTCACCCACAATAGGTCTGCCCCCTCAAGAATAGATTAAAAGAACGTTGTCTTTTCTGGGGTACATGACAGTTCAAAACCAGCACACCTAAACTTCATCCTACTTTTCCTAGTCTCTTCTCCCTCTTGTCTGATTTCATCACTGATTTGGTTAGGAAAAAATCTTATTGTAGATACTCAATTTATTTGGTTTGATTTATTTTATTTTATGTGTTACATGCTACTGGAGAGTATATGGCTGAAAGAAATCTAAAAAAAATACTTTTCCCCTTTATTCATTTAAACTGTTTCTGAAAGATTGTTATACATACGTTAGTCTTAAAAAAAGAAATTTGTATCATTTAAATATAAAATATTGCTTCTTTTTTTAAAAATAAGGTTCAGTTTATTCAAGTCTGTATAAAAATTAAAATTCAAATTCCTTAGCAGTGAGTATAAACTTACTGAACTCAAAGAGCCATACATTTGGTTCTTTTTTATAGTTTCTTCACTGATATTCTGTTTGTTAAGTCCTTGTTATAATATCCCTTAGTTCTTTAAACATGGTTTTCTTTAATACCTTGAAAATTTTGGAATCACTGTTTTGACATCTTTACCACATAAACACATCTGAGCCTAATTAGAGAGACTTTCTATTGACCACTTTTCTTCCTGAGCATGGGTCATACTTTCTTGTTTCTTTGCATATCTATTTTCCTGAAACTTGGGCATTTTACAAAATATAATATAGCAATTCTGTATTCTGATTTTTTTCTCCTGAGGTTTGTACTTGTTAGTGTTTTTTTTGTTTGTTTGTTTTCTTTGATTTAATAGCTTGCTTCAATTTTAGCTACAACATCTACTTTCCTCATGTGAATAGCCTCTGATGTCTGTGCTTAGTTTTTTCTTTTGTTCTTATTTTTATTTTTAGCCTGGGTTCCTAGGGGTTGCCCCTGTGTCTGTGTAGCTTAATGATCAGTCAGAACTTGTTCTCAAGACCTAGAGGCAGGAAGACTTTCAGGTTCTGCTGATGGATTTGAATATGAGTTGAGGAACACATTCAGAAGATTCAGGCAGTTTTGAAGTCTACTTGGGTTTTACTTTCCCTCAGGCCCTCTAGATTTCCTTGTGTGTGAGTACAGCCTCCCGATCAGCCAGGTTTATTTGTAGGACTTGGGCCGTCTCAGGTGCCCCTGTGCACATGGTGGCATTCCAGTTAGACAAAGGTGTGTGGAGAACTTACCTAGTCTTTCCATTTCTCAACTCTAAATCTCCCTCTCAGTTTTCTTGCTAATCTCAGGATCTACCTCTTACCGCAATGGGACTATAATCTCAGGCTAGTTTATTCCCTACTGAATTTGCTATTTTTAATGAAAGCATTTTTAAGCGTGAGTTCTTCACCCTCTGCTTTAAATCAAGTCAGACTCCTCTGGCAATGGCGCTGCCAGCTTTCATGACCAAATTAACTCTGATATACTTAACGAACCAACTGATTTTGGTGGGGTGGGGGTGGGGAGAGTTTATGGGAGAATGGGAGCAGTCCCAGGCTAGAACGCCACAGACTCTTTGGGTACTCTTCTTACCCAAAGTCTAGCAGTTTTTCATAAATGAATATTTTCTTGTTTGCCTTTTGTTGACCCAGAAACCTTAAATGATTGTTTTTGAAAATTGTACAGTTTTATAGTTGTTGTTCGTTTTGTTACTTATCTCTTCACTCTGTTATCACCAGAAATCTTGTCCCTACAAAAACAGCAACATCTTTAGTTGTATCCTGTTGTGTATTGACTCTTTCTCAACAGGCCTCTGCTCCGTGGGTGTGGTTATGCTCCTGGCTAACAGTCAGTGTCAGCGGGATTCAGGACAAGTGTGTGTGCACATATGTGTTTATTGTGTGTGTGTAAGAGGGAGAGAGAGGCATTTCCAATCTACGGGTTCTCAGGTTCTCCTCTTCTCTTCCACACTGATCATGCTGATATGGTATGTCTGTTCATTTTTCATCCTCACCTCCTCAGCAGCCTCTTGGTGTTGAACAATGACCAGGAAGCCCCTGAAGCTAACCATGAAGCTTCTACTTGTTGTTTCAAAAAAGTGTTGTAGGATTTGTGTGTCAACTGCTTATAGGACTTGGTGCCCTGCTGGCTCTGTGGGAGGTCACAGCAGAGGGCAATTTCCTTCATCTCCCGTCCCCACCCCTAACTTCAATTACCTCAGCACAGAGCTGCTCTACTTACACATTGTGGTTTGATGGACTAGGTGTTTTCTAGATTAACTTAAAATGCATTTTATTTTAGAGAGAAAAGAGTCCACTTAAATAGGAGTTCTTATTGTTGCACTCTTTTTTCTAATTTCCTCTATCAGCAAATATTTACTCGATCCCTATAAAGTTTACATCATTGTGCTAGGCGCTGAGGGCAATCAATTAGAAAAAGACATGATCTTTGGCCTTCAAGAATTCACAGTAACTATCTGTTTTCAAATCTGCTTTAACTTTCTTCATCCTCATTTCTTTCTCTAACCTCAGTCCTCAGAAGGATCACATTTTTTAAACAGTTTTATTCACACGCCATACAATCCATCCTAAGTGTACAATCAGTGGCTTTTGGTATATTCACAGTTATGTATTCACCACCACAATCAATATGAGAACATTCTCATTTCTTCAAAGAAAAATCCCATACTCTTTATTCCCACCTATTATTGACATTTAGATTTGGTATAGTGCCTTTGTTACAATTAATGAAAGAATATTACAATGTTACTGTTAACTGTAGATTTAGTTTGCTTTAATTGTATTTTTTCCAATATACCACTCTATTATTAACACCTTGTAATAGCGACATGTTTGTTCTAGTTAACTTAAGAACTTTCTTATATTTTTACAATTTACCACAGTCATCATCCACTCTAGGTTTCGCTGTGTTACACAGTCCCAAGTTTTATCCTCCAGCTTTCCTTCTAGTGACATACTCAACTCTAGCCTTCCCCTTTCAACCATACTCACACTCAGCATTGTTAATTACACTTACAATATTGTGCTACTATCACACAGTGTTGTGCTATCTATTTCTGAACATTTTCAGTCAACCTTATTAAACATTTTGTACTGCTTAAGCATCATTTGCCCAACCTCTACCTTCTTTCTAACTTCTGATAACCTGTGCTCTTGAATTTAATGCCCAGAGTTTGCTAATTATAACTAGTTCATATTAATGAGACCATACAATATTTGTCCTTTTGTTTCTGGCTTATTTCACTCAACATAATTTCCTCAAGGTTCATCCATGTTGTTACATGCATAATGACTTTATTCCTCTTTACAGTGCCATAATATTTCATACACACACACACACACACACACACCACATTTTGCTTATCCACTCAGCAGTTGATGGACATTTGGGCTGTTTCCATCTATTGGCAATTGTGAATAATGCTGCTATAAGCATTGGTGTGCACATGTCTATTTGTATCCTTACTTTCAGTCCTTGGGAGAATATAACTAGTAACAGGATTACCAGATCATATGGCAATTCTATACTTAGCTTCCTGAGGAACTGCCAAACTGCCCTTAATAGTGACTGCACTATTCTACATTCCTACCAACGATGAATAACTGTACCTATTTCTCCATATCCTCTCCAGCACTTGTAGTTTTCTGTTTTTTTAAATAGTGGCCATTCTAGTAGGTGTGAAATGGTATCTTGTTATGATTTTGATTTGCATTTCCCTAATAGCTAGTGAAGTTGACATCTTTTCATATGCTTTTTAGCCATTTGCCTTTCATCTTTGGAAAAGTATCTATCCATATCTTTTGTCCATTTTTAAATTGAGTTGTTTGTATTTCTGTTGTTGAGTTGTAGGATTTCTTCATATATTCTGGATATTAAACCCTTATCAAATACGTGGTTTCCAAATATTTTCTCCCATTGAGTAGGCTGCCTTTTTACTTTCTTGGCAAAGTCCTTTGATGCACAAAATTATTCAGTTTTGAGGAGGTCCTGTTTAGCTGTTTCTTTTTTTCATTGCTTGTGCTTTGAATGTAAGGTCTAAGAAACCACTTTCTACCACAAGATCTATAACATGTTTCCCTACATTTTCTTTTGTAGTTTTATGGTCCTAGCTCTAATGTTTAGGCTTTTGATCCATTCTGAGTTAATTTTTATATTATGTAAGATAGGGATCCTCTTTCATTCCTTTGCATATGAATATCCAGTTCTCCCAGCACCATTTGTTGGAGATACTGCTCTGTCCCAGTTGAGTGGACTTGGCTACCTTGACAAAAATCAATTGGCCACATCTGGTTAAGACCAGGGCAAGCCAGGCCAAAGGGTAAAGGTTGAAACTGATTGTGTTTTAAAACTTCAACTTCCATATGAGACAAAAGGAATAGATATCTATTTGGTACAGGATCTAAATTTTCTAAACGGTACAACTCTACAGTCGATTTGTTCAAACACCACAATTGCATGGAACTTTGAATAGGAAGTGAGATCCGGTAGGTTAGTATAGGCTGGAGTGAAATAGTGACACATCCCAGAGTAATTTGGGCAGATAATAAAAAAATATTTACAGCCTCCCCCTCCCCAGCCCCGAGGATCTGGGGGAAGGTGCGGATGTGTTGGACATCCTCACCTGGACTGGTGTTGATGTTGTCACAAACATTGGGACTGGCGGTTTGATGTGCCGAGCCCTTGAGCATGGGACTTGCCCTTATGAAGCTCATTACCACAAAGGAGAGTCTAAACTTGCATGTAATGGTGCCTAAGAGTCTCTCCCTGAGTACCTCTTTGTTGCTCAGATGTGGCCCTCTCTCTCTCGAACTGAGCCATCTCGACAGGTGAACTCGCTGCCCTCCCCGCTACGTGGAACCCGACTCCCAGGGGTGTAAAGCTCCCTGGCAATGCGGAATATGACTCCCAGGGACGAATGTGGACCCGGCATCGTGGGACTGAGAGTATCTTCTTGACCAAAAGGGGGATGCAAAATGAGACAAAATAGTTTCAGTGGCTGAGAGATTTCAAATGGAGTCAAGAGGTCACTCTGGTGGACATTCTTATGCACTATATAGATAACACCTCTTAGGTTTTAATGTATTGGAATAGCTAGAAGTAAATACCTGAAACTACCAAACTCCAACCCAGCAGTCTGGACTCCTGAAGACAATTATATAATAATGTAGATTACAAGGGGTGACAGTCTGATTGTGAAGACCTTGTGGATCACACCCCCTTTATCTAGTGTATGGATGAGTAGAAAAATGGGGATAAAAACTAAAGGACAAATGGGGTGGGATGGGGGGATGATTTGGGTGTTCTTTTTCACTTTTATTTTTTATTCTTGTTCTGGTTCTTTCTGATGTAAGGAAAATGTTCAGAGATAGATTGTGGTGATGAACGCATAACTATGTTATCATACTGTGGACAGTGGATTGTATACCATGGATGATTGTATGGTGTGTGAATGTATTTCAATAAAACTGAATTTAATTTTAAAAAAAGGGGGGAGTGGAGAAAACTAGGGAGAGCCACATGGAGACATTAAAATTTGTTTTACTTATTTGAAAAATCAGCTTTCATCTCAGATGGTAAAATTTGAAAATTGAAACTGAGTATTCATATTCACTTTGTGGTACTGACACAACAGAAAGGAACAAAAATGCATTTTATTTTGATTGAGTTTGTTCTTAGATGTCTGTACCTAATGATGTCCTTAATAACTAAATTTTTGTTTTGGTTTGGCTTTTTGAAACAATAAGGCTACAGCTATAGAAATTTTCTGAGTTAATAGTTGTACATATCTTTCACTGATGGGTACTTCTCTATTCAAAACAATCTATTTCTTATTGGCAGAAAAGCTGTCACTTTTTAAACATTAGGCTCATTCACCAGAACTGACACATCCAATAAAGAATTCTAGGAAAGATCTAGTTTATGGGAAAAATTTATTTTATTTTTGCCAGAATACACCATTACAGAGAGAAATGTCTGGAAACATGAATTGTAATGCAATTACTTTTATTTTACTCTGTCCACGGGTAGAAATATTAAAAATATTGTGCTGGTTTGAATGTATTATGCCCTCCAGGAAAAGCCATATTCTTTGATGCAATCTTGGGGGGCAAACATTTTAGTGCTGATTAGATTGGAATTCTTTGAGTGTTTCCATGGAGATGTGTCCCACCCAAGTGTAGGTGATAACTCTGATGAGATATTTCCATGGAGGTGTGGCCCCATCCATTCAGGGTGGGCCTTGATCAGTGGAGCCATATAAATAAGCTGACAAACAGAAAGAACTCAGTGCAGCTGAGAGTGGTATTTTGAAGAGGAGCTACAGCCAAGAGGGACATTTTGAAGAAAGCACAGGAGCTGCAGGTGAGAGACATTTTGAAGATGACCGTTGGAACCAGACTCTTGTTCCAAGGAAGCTAAGAGAGGACAAACACCCCAAGAGCAACTAAGAGTGATGTTTTTGAGGAACTGCAGCCTAGAGAGGAACATCCTGGGAGAAAGCCATTTTGAAACCAGAACTTTGCAGCAGACGCCAGCCACATGCCTTCCCAGCTAACAGAGGTTTTCTGGACACCGCTGGCCATCCTCTAGTGAAGGTACTCCATTGCTGATGTGTTACCTTGGACACTTTATTGCCTTAAGACTGTAAGTGTGTAACCAAATAAACCCCCTTCATAAAAGCCAAAAAAAAAAAAAAAAAAAAAATCAATTGGCCATAGATGTGAGTGTCTATTTCTGAACTGTCAGTTTGATTCCATTGGTCAGTATATCTGCCTTTATAACAGTACCATGCTGTCTTAACTTGATCACTGTAGCTTTGTAATACACATCTAAGTCAAGAGGTGTGAGACCTCCAACTTCATTTTTCTTTCTCAAGATGTTTTTAACTATTTGAGTTACCTTGCCCTTCCAAATAAATTTGATTATTGGTTTTTCTATTTGTGCAAAGTAAGCTGTTGGAATTTTGATTAGTATTGTATTGAATCTGTAGATCATTTTGGGTAGGAGTGACATCTTTTTATATTCAGTCTTCCAATCCATTAAAACAGTATGTCCTTCCATCTGTTTAGGTCTTCCTTGGTTTCTTTTGGCAATGTTTTGTAGTTTTCTGTGTAGGTCTTTTACATCCTTGGTTAAATTTATTCCTAGATATTTGATTCTTTGGGTTGCTATTGTAAATGGAATTTTACAAGGGTAAAATTCCTTGATTTCCTCCTCAGATTGCTCCTTACTAGTGTATAGAAACGCTACTGATTTTTTGAGTGATGGTTGTGTATCTGGCCACTTGCTGAACTTGTTGATTAAGTCTAGTAGCTTTGTTGTAGATTTTTCAGAACTTTCTAAATATAAGCTCATGTCATATGCAAACAGGGAAAGTTGTACTTCCTCCTTTCCAATTTGGATGCCTTTTATTTCCTATTCATGCCTAATGCTCCAGCTAGAACTTATAGCCTTGTCTTGTTCCAGATCTTAGAGGGAAAGCTTTCAGTCTTTCACTATTGAGTACTATGGTAGCTGTGGGTTTTTCATATATGCCCTTTATCATGTTGAGGAAGTTTCTTTCTATTCCTATGTTTTGAAGTGTTTTTATCAAAAAAGGCTGTTGATTTTGTCAGATGCCTTTTCCTTATCAATCAAGATGATTATGTGGTTTTCCCCTTTTAATTTGTTAATGTGGCATATTACATTAATTGATTTTCTTGTGTTAAACCACCATTCCATACCTGGGATAAAACCCATGGTATATAATTCTTGATCATGGTGTATAATTCTTATGATGTGCTATTGGATTCAATTTGCAAGTATTTTGTTGAGAATTTCTGCATCTATATTAATTATAGAAATTGGTCTATAATTTTCATGTAGTATCTTTGGCTTTAGTATTAAGGTGATGTTGGCTTCATAGAATGAGTTAGAAAGTGTTTCCTCCTCTTCAATTTTTTTAGAAGAGTTTGAGCAGGATTGATATTAATTGTACTTGGAATGCTTGTTAGAATTCACCTGTGAAACCATCTGGTCCTAGGTTTTTATTTTTGGGTAGGTTTTTGATGACCAATTCAATCTCTTTACCTGTGATTGATTTGTTGAGGTCTTCTATTTCTTTTAGAGTCAGTGTAGGTTGTTCATGTGTTTCTAGGAAGTTGCCCATTTCATCTAAGTTATCTAGTTTGTTAACATACAGTTGCTCATAGTATCCTCTTATGATCTCTTATTTCTGTGGTGTCAGTAGTAATGTCCCCCCTCTCATTTCTGATTTTATTTCTTTGCATCTTCTTTCTTTTTTTCCTTTGCCAGTCTAGCTAAGGGTGTGTCCATTTTGTTGATTTTCTCAAATACTGAACTTTTTTTTGTCTTTTTTTTAAATGCAGTTGTATTAAGATATACTCAAACACCATATAATCCATCCAAAGTATACAATCAATGACTCACACTATCATCATATAGTTGTGCATTCATTACCACAATTTTCAAATATTTTCATTACTCCAAAATAAAGAAAAAATAAAGTAAAAATTAAAAAGAACACCCAAACCACACCCTACCCCTATTCCCCCTATTATTTATGTATTTTTGTCATTATTTTATTGCTCATAAGCCCATACTCTGGGTAAAGGGAAGGTCAGTCACCAGGTTTTCACTATCACATGGTCACACAATAAAAGCTGATATTTATTCAATTATCATCAAGAATAAAGTCTACTAGATTAAAATTCAACAGATTCAGGTATTTCCTTCTAGCTACTCTAATACACTAGGAATTAAAAAGGAATATCTATATAATGTGTAAGAATAACCTCCAGATTGACCTTTCAGTTCTATTTGAGATCTCTCAGCCATTGAAACTTTATTTTGTTTCATTTCTTTTCCCCGTTTTGGTCAAGACAGCATTCTCAATCCCTTGATGCCAGGGCCAGGCTCATCACTGGGAGTCCTATCCCTCATTGCCAGGGAGACTTACACCCCTGGGAATCATGTCCCATGTAGGGGGGAGGGTAGTGAGTTTATTTTCAGAGTTGGCTGAGAGAAAGAAGCCACATCTGAGCAACAAAAGAAGTTCTCTAGGGTTGACTCAGGCATAATTGTAAGTAGGCTTAGCTTCTCCTTCACAGGAATAAGTTTCTTAAGGGCAAGCCCCAAGATTAAGGGCTTCACTTATTAAATTGGGAGTCCCTAATGCTTGCAGGAATATCAGGAATTCCAGGTGAGGCAGTTTAATATTTCCACATTTTCCCCTAGTCCCTCAAGGGGACTTTGCAAATACTTTTTTATTTTCTGCCCAGAATACTTTGGGGTGCATCAGGGTATCAAATTAACCTATACAGAGTAACAAGATCTCATCCTCCATTCTAGGTTCCATGAAACCATGTTATTTAAATAAACTGACCATACAGGTTATATTAAAGAGTGCTACAGAGAATATAAATTTTGTACCAAATAAACATCTCTTAAATAACAGTCTAAATTCAGGAATAGATGTAAGTGCTGTAAGAGCTTACAATATAGGTACCTTTACAACAAGCCTCACTGAACACTCCACACTCTTGTATCATCATGTCCAATCTCTGTCCACATTCTATCCCCTGGTACCTGTGCTCTCAAGTCAATTCTCAGCATTTGCTCATTATAGTTAGCGTATATTAGTGAGGCCTTACAATATGTTTCCTTTCATTTCTGGCTTATTTCACTCAAAATAATGTCCTAAAGATTCATTCACCTAGTTGCATGCCTCATAACTTCATTCCTTCTTGCAGCCCTTCAATATTCCATTGTACGTATACAGCACAATTCACCCTTCCGATCACCCATCAATGTACCTTCAGGTCACTTCCATTCACTGCAAATCGTGTATACTGCTACCATAAGCACTAGTGTGTAAATGTTAATTCATGTCCCTGCTTTCAGTTTTTCCAAGCATATACCAAATAGTGATAAAGGGGTTGCAGGATCTTATGGCAACCCTATACTTAGCCTCCTGTGGAATCACCACACTGCCCTCCAGAGGGCCTGCACAATATTACTTCCTTACCAACAGTGAATAAGTATATCTCTCTCTCCACATTTTCTCCAGCACTTGTATCTTTCTGTTTATTTATTTTTTAATTCATTTTTATTGAGATATATTCACATACCATGCAGTCATACAAAACAAAGCATACATTCAGTTGTTTACAGTACCATTATATAGTTGTGCGTTCATTGCCAAAATTAATTTTTTACATTTTCATTACCACACACACAAAAATAATAATAAAAATTAAAGTGAAAAAGAACAATTAAAGTAAAAAAAGAACACTGGGTACCTTTTTTTTTTTCTTCCTCCATTTTTCTACTCATCTATCCATAAACTGGACAAAGGGGATTGTGGTCCATATGGCTTTCCCAATCACATTGTCACCCCTCATAAGCTACATTTTTATACAATCATCTACAAGCTTCATGGGTTCTGGGTTGTAGTTTGATAGTTTCAGGTATTTACTGCTAGCTATTCCAATTCATTAGAACCTAAAAAGGGTTATCTATATTGTGCGTAAGAGTGCCCACTAGAGTGACCTCTCAGCTCCTTTTGGAATCTCTCTGAACTGAAGCTTATTTCATTTCCTTTCACATCCCCCTTTTGGTCAAGAAGATGTTCTCCATCCCATGATGCTGGTCTAGATTCCTCCCCAGGAGACACATTCCACGTTGCCAGGGAGATTCACTCCCCTGGGTGTCAAATCCCACGTAGAGAAGAGGGCAGTAATTTCACCTGCCAAGTTGGCTTAGCTAGAGAGAGGGCCACATCTGAGCAACAAAGAGGCACTCGGGAAGAGGCTCTTAGGCACAATTATAGGCAGGCCTAGCTTCTCCTTTGCAGCAACAGTCTTCCCAAGGGCAAGTCCTGTGGTAGAGGGCTCAGCCCATCAAACCACCCGTCCCCTATGTCTGTGAGCACATTAACAACCATTGAGGTGGGGAAGCCCAACACCCCTGCATTCTCCACCAGCCCCTCAAGGGGGCTCTGCACACTTCCCTCACTGTTCTTTCCCTTTTTTCCAATTAACTCCCCCTTTTTTTAAAAATTAACTATATCAAAAAAAAATTTTTTTAAGATATATAATAAAAAAAACATTTCAAACAAACCATAACAAGGGAGTAAGAAAAAGACAACTAATCTAAAATAACTACTTTACTTCCAACATATTCCTATTCTACCCCAAGAAAATAACCTAATATAGCAACATTTCTATGAACTTGTTCTACAATACCCATCAGAAATTAACAAAGTATAGTCATTCCTGGGCAATCCCAGAACATTAAATTTACCCATGATAGCTTATCTGTTCTTATTGGGTTATCGTTCCCCCTTCATTAAATGCTCTCTATCGCTAGTTTCCCTACATTCTACATTATAAACCATTTATTTTAGGAGTGTGTTGTTTAACCTCCAGGTGATTGTGAATTTTGTAAGTCTGACGGTTATTGACTTCTAACTGTATTCTATTGTGGTCATAGAATGTGCTTTGAATAATTTCAATTTTTTTAAATTTATTGAGACTTGTTTTATGTCCCAGCATATGGTCTATTCTGGAGAAAGTTCCATGATCACTAGAGAAGAATGTGTATCCTGGTGATTTTGGATTTAATGTTCTATATATGTGTGTTAAATCAAATTCATTTATCAGATTGTTTAGGTATTCAGTTTCCTTATTGGTCTTCTGTCTTGTTGTTCTATCTATAGGAGAGAGTGATGTGTTGAAGTCTCCCACAATTGTGGAAACATCAATTGCTTCCTTTAGTTTTTTTTTTGTTTTTGATTTTGTTTTTTTTACATTTTATTTTGAAATAAATTCAAAGTTACAGGAACAGTTGCAAAAACAATACAAACCCCATACACAGAACTCTAGCATTCCCTGACCACCCCGATACCCCGATCCACTAACTTTAACATGTTGTCAGACCGCTATTTCTTTCCCTCACTCCCTCCCTCTCTCCCTATCTATCACCCATCATCTATTGCTCCGTCTTCTGAACATATGAGAGCTAGCTGCACACATCCTTGAACATACACTATAATTTACATATACAATTCCCATGAACAAGAACATTCTTTTATGCAATCCCATTAAGCGCAGCTAAGAAGTTCAAGAGATTCAACAATTATACAAAGCTTACATTCTATATTTCCTTTTCCTTATGTCTCAACTGTGTCCCTTTGAGCCTCCTGTCTTCCATCCTGAGGTCCCATCCAGGGTCATCCTTGGCATTCAATTGTCATCTATTTAGACGGTCTTTTTTTTTTTTTTCTCAATTGTGAAAACATATGTACACCCTAAATCTTCCCATTCCACCCCCTCCCTAGCATTCCATTAGTGGGATTAATCACATTTAGAATGTCGTAATGCTATCACCTTTCCACCATCCATTACTAGAAATTTCCGGTCACCTCAAACAGCAACCTTACACTCATTTCTTAACTCCCCATTGCCCCTTCCCCCATTTCTTTTAACCCATACTCTACTTTTCATCTCTTTGGTCATATTCTCTGATAATTTCTTTGTGTTTACTGTGGGGCTTAAAATTAAACTCTTAAATCCATAACAATCTTGTTTTTCTTTGATACCAACTTAATTTAAATAAGACACATAAACTATGTACCTATACTCCTCCATTCCCCCATGTTTATATAGTTCTTGTCAAAAATTACATATTTTACATTGAGTTCAAAACCACTGATTTATCCTTAGAGTTTGTGTATTTTATATCATGTAGGAAGTAAATAGTGGAGTTACAATTCAAAAATTATTGACTTCTGAGGAGGCGGGGCAAGATGGCAGACTGGTGAGCTGTATGTTTTAGTTACTCCTCCAGGAAAGTAGGTAGAAAGCCAGGAACTGTGTGGACTGGACACCACAGAGCAATCTGACTTTGGGCATACTTCATACAACACTCATGAAAATGTGGAACTGCTGAGATCAGCGAAATCTGTAAGTTTTTGGGGCCAGGGGACCCGCACCCCTCCCTGCCAGGCTCAGTCCCATGGGAGGAGGGGCTGTCAGCTCCGGGAATGAGAAGGGAGAACTGCAGTGGTAGCTCTTATCGGAAACTCATTCTACTGATTCAAACTCCAACCATAGATAGACTGAGACCAAACACCAGAGAATCTGAGAGCAGCCAGCCCAGCAGAGAGGAGACAGGCATAGAAAAAAACAGCATGAAAAACTCCAAAATAAAAGCGGAGGATTTTTGGAGTTCTGGTGAACATAGAAAGGGAAAGGGCAGAGCTCAGGCCCTGAGGCTCGTATGCAAATCCCGAAGAAAAGCTGATCTCTCTGCCAGGTGGACCTTTCCTTAATGGCCCTAATTGCTTTGTCTCTTAGCATTTCAATAAACCATTAGATCTGTGAGGAGGGCCCTTTTTTTTTTTAATCCTTTTTTCTTTTTCTAAAACAATTATTCTAAGAAGCCCAATACAGAAAGCTTCAAAGACTTGCAATTTGGGCAGGTCAAGACAAGAGCAGAACTAAGAGAGCTCTGAGACAAAAGGCAATAATCCAGTGGCTGAGAAAATTCACTAAACACCACAACTTCCCAAGAAAAGGGGGGTGTCCACTCACAGCCATCCTCCTGGTGGACAGGAAACACTCCTGCCCATCGCCAGCCCCATAACCCAGAGCTGCCCCAGACAACCCAGTGTGACGGAAATGCTTCAAATAACAGGCACACACCACAAAACTGGGCATGGATATTAGCCTTCCCTGCAACCTCAGTTGATTGTCCCAGAGTTGGGAAGGTGGAGCAGTGTGAATTAACAAAGCCCCATTCAGCCATCATTTCGGCAGACTGGGAGCCTCCCTACACAGCCCAGCAGCTCAGAACCACCCTGGGGGGACGGCACTCACCTGTGACATAGCACAGTCATCCCTCAACAGAGGACCAGGGGTGCACGGCCTGGAAGAGGGGCCCACTCGCAAGTCTCAGGAGCCATACGCCAATACCAAGGACTTGTGGGTCAGTGGCAGAGACAAACTGTGGCAGGACTGAACTGAAGGATTAGACTATTGCAGCAGCTTTAAAACTCCAGGATCACCAGGGAGATTTGATTGTTAGAGCCACCCCCCCTCCCTGACTGCCCAGAAACATGCCCCCTATACAGGGCGGGCAACACCAACAACACACGCAAGCTTGGTACACCAATTGGACCCCACAAGACTCACTCCCCCACTCACCACAAAGGCAAAGCAGGGGAGAACTGGCTTGTGGCAAACAGGTGGCTCGTGGATGCCACCTGCTGGTTAGTTAGAGAAAGTGTACTCCACGAAGCTGTAGATCTTCAACTTCAATTGGTCTACAAATCCTAAAAGAACCCTATCAAGTTCAGCAAATGCCAAGAGGCCAAAAACAACAGAAAATTATAAAGCATATGAAAAAACCAGACGATATGGATAACCCAAGCCCAAGCACCCAAATCAAAAGTTCAGAAGAGACACAGCACCTAGAGCAGCTACTCAAAGAACTAAAGATGAACAATGAGACCATAGTACGGGATACAAAGGATATCAAGAAGACCCTAGAAGAGCATAAAGAAGACATGGCAAGACTAAATAAAAAAATAGCTGATCTTATGGAAATTAAAGAAACTGTTGACCAAATTAAAAAGATTCTGGACACTCATAGTACAAGACTAGAGGAAGTTGAACAACGAATCAGTGACCTGGAAGATGACAGAATGGAAAATGAAAGCATAAAAGAAAGAATGGGGAAAAAAATTGAAAAAATCTAAACGGACCTCAGGGATATGATAGATAATATAAAACGTTCGAATATAAGACTCATTGGTGTTCCAGAAGGGGAAGAAAAGGGTAAAGGTCTAGGAAGAGTATTCAAAGAAATTGTTGGGGAAAACTTCCCAAATCTTCTAAACAACATAAATACACAAATCATAAATGCTCAGCAAACTCCAAATAGAATAAATCCAAATAAACCCACTCCGAGACATATTCTGGTCACACTGTCAAACACGGAAGAGAAGGAGCAAGTTCTGAAAGCAGCAAGAGAAAAGCAATTCACCACATACAAGGGAAACAGCATAAGACTAAGTAGTGACTACTCAGTGGCCACCATGGAGGCGAGAAGGCAGTGGCACGATGTTTTTAAAATTCTGAGTGAGAAAAATTTCCGACCAAGAATACTTTATCCAGCAAAGCTCTCCTTCAAATTTGAGGGAGAGCTTAAATTTTTCACAGACAAAGAAATGCTGAGAGAATTTGCTAACAAGAGACCTGCCCTACTGGAGATACTAAAGGGAGCCCTACAGACAGAGAAACAAAGAAAGGACAGAGAGACTTGGAGAAAGGTTCAGTGCTAAAGAGATTCGGTATGGGTACAATAAAGGATATTAATAGAGAGAGGGGAAAAATATATATGACAAACATAAAGCAAAGAATAAGATGGCTGATTCGAGAAATGCCTTCACGGTTATAACGTTGAATGTAAATGGATTAAAATCCCCAATTAAAAGATATAGATTCGCAGAATGGATCAAAAAAAATGAACCATCAGTATGTTGCATACAAGAGACTCATCTTAGACACAGGGACACAAAGAAATTGAAAGTGAAATGATGGAAAAAAATATTTCATGCAAGCTACAGCCAAAAGAAAGCAGGTGTAGCAATATTAATCTCAGATAAAATAGACTTTAAATGCAGGGATGTTTTGAGAGACAAAGAAGGCCACTACATACTAATAAAAGGGGCAATTCAACAAGAAGAAATAACAATCATAAATGTCCATGCACCCAATCAAGGTGCCACAAAATACATGAGAGAAACACTGGCAAAACTAAAGGAAGGAATTGATGTTTCCACAATAATTGTGGGAGACTTCAACACATCACTCTCTCCTATAGATAGATCAACCAGACAGAAGACCAATAAGGAAATTGAAAACTTAAACAATCTGATAAATGAATTAGATTTAACAGACATATACAGAACATTACATCCCAAATCACCAGGATACACATACTTTTCTAGTGCTCACGGAACTTTCTCCAGAATAGATCATATGCTGGGACATAAAACAAGCCTCAATAAATTTAAAAAGATTGAAATTATTCAAAGCACATTCTCCGACCACAATGGAATGCAATTAGAAGTCACTAACCATCAGAGACTTAGAAAATTCACAAATACCTGGAGGTTAAACAACACACTCCTAAACAATCAGTGGGTTAAAGAAGAAATAGCAAGAGAAATTGCTAAATATACAGAGACGAATGAAAATGAGAACACAACATACCAAAACCTATGGGATGCAGCAAAAGCAGTGCTGAGGGGGAAATTTATAGCACTAAATGCATATATTAAAAAGGAAGAAAGAGCCAAAATCAAAGAAGAACTAACGGATCAGCTGAAGAAGCTAGAAAATGAACAGCAAACAAATCCTAAACCAAGTAGAAGAAAAGAAGTAACAAGGATTAAAGCAGAAATAAATGACAAAGAGAACAAAAAAAAAACACTAGAGAGGATAAATATCACCAAAAGTTGGTTCTTTGAGAAGATCAACAAGATTGACAAGCCCCTAGCTAGACTGACAAAATCAAAAAGAGAGAAGACCCATATAAACAAAATAATGAATGAAAAAGGTGACATAACTGCAGATCCTGAAGAAATTAAAAAAATTATAAGAGGATACTATGAACAACTGTATGGCAACAAACTGGATAATGTAGAGGAAATGGACAATTTCCTGGAAACATATGAACAACCTAGACTGACCAGAGAAGAAACAGAAGACCTCAATCAACCCATCACAAGCAAAGAGATCCGATCAGTCATCAAAAATCTTCCCACAAATAAATGCCCAGGGCCAGATGGCTTCACAGGGGAATTCTACCAAACTTTCCAGAAAGAACTGACACCAATCTTACTCAAACTCTTTCAAAACACTGAAGAAAATGGAACACTACCTAACTCATTTTATGAAGCAACATCAATCTAATACCAAAACCAGGCAAAGATGCTACAAAAAAGGAAAACTACCAGCCAATCTCCCTAATGAATATAGATGCAAAAATCCTCAACAAAACACTTGCAAATCGAATCCAAAGACACATTAAAAAAATCATACACCATGACCAAGTGGGGTTCATTCCAGGCATGCAAGAATGGTTCAACATAAGAAAATCAATCAATGTATTACAACACATTAACAAGTCAAAAGGGAAAAATCAATTGATCATCTCAATAGATGCTGAAAAAGCATTTGACAAAATCCAACATCCGTTTTTGATAAAAACACTTCAAAAGGTAGGAATTGAAGGAAACTTCCTCAACATGATAAAGAGCATATATGAAAAACCCACAGCCAGCATAGTACTCAATGGTGAGAGACTGAAAGCCTTCCCTCTAAGATCAGGAACAAGACAAGGATGCCCGCTGTCACCACTGTTATTCAACATTGTGCTGGAAGTGCTAGCCATGGCAATCCGGCAAGACAAAGAAATAAAAGGCATCCAAATTGGAAAAGAAGAAGTAAAACTGTCATTGTTTGCAGATGATATGATCTTATATCTGGAAAACCCTGAGAAATCGACGATACAGCTACTAGAGCTAATAAACAAATTTAGCAAAGTAGCGGAATACAAGATTAATGCACATAAGTCAGTAATGTTTCTATATGCTAGAAATGAACAAACTGAAGAGACACTCAAGAAAAAGATACCATTTTCAATAGCAACTAAAAAAATCAAGTACCAAGGAATAAACTTAACCAAAGATGTAAAAGACCTATACAAAGAAAACTACATAACTCTACTAAAAGAAATAGAAGGGGACCTTAAAAGATGGAAAAATATTCCATGTTCATGGATAGGAAGACTAAATATCATTAAGATGTCAATTCTACCCAAACTCATCTACAGATTCAATGCAATCCCAATCAAAATTCCAACAACCTACTTTGCAGACTTGCAAAAGCTAGTTATCAAATTTATTTGGAAAGGGAAGATGCCTCGAATTGCTAAAGACACTCTAAAAAGGAAAAACGAAGTGGGAGGACTTACACTCCCTGACCTTGAAGCTTATTATAAAGCCACAGTTGTCAAAACAGCATGGTACTGGCACAAAGATAGACATATAGATCAATGGAATCGAATTGAGAATTCAGAGATAGACCCTCAGATCTATGGCCGATTGATCTTTGATAAGGGCCCCAAAGTCACTGAACTGGGTCATAATGGTCTTTTCAAGAAATGGGGCTGGGAGAGTTGGATATCCATATCCAAAAGAATGAAAGAGGACCCCTACCTCACCCCCTACACAAAAATTAACTCAAAATGGACCAAAGATCTCAATATAAAAGAAAGTACCATAAAACTCCTAGAAGATAATGTAGGAAAACATCTTCAAGACCTTGTATTAGGCGGCCACTTCCTAGACTTTACACCCAAAGCACAAACAACAAAAGAGAAAATAGATAAATGGGAACTCCTCAAGCTTAGAAGTTTCTGCACCTCAAAGGAATTTCTCAAAAAGGTAAAGAGGCAGCCAATTCAATGGGTAAAAATTTTTGGAAACCATGTATCTGACAAAAGACTGATATCTTGCATATAAAAAGAAATCCTACAACTCAATGACAGTAGTACAGACAGTTCAATTATAAAATGGGCAAAAGATATGAAAAGACAGTTCTCTGAAGAGGAAATACAAATGGCCAAGAAACACATAAAAAAAATGTTCAGCTTCACTAGCTATTAGAGAGATGCAAATTAAGACCACAATGAGATACCATCTAACACCGATTAGAGTGGCTGCCATTAAACAAACAGGAAACTACAAATGCTGGAGAGGATGTGGAGAAATTGGAACTCTTATTCATTGCTGGTGGGACTGTGTAATGGTTCAGCCACTCTGGAAGTCAGTCTGGCAGTTCCTTAGAAAACTAGGTATAGAGTTACCATTTGATCCAGCGATTGCACTTCTCGGTATATACCCGGAAGATTGGAAAGCAGTGACACAAACAGATATCTGCACGCCAATGTTCATAGCAGCATTATTCACAATTGCCAAGAGATGGAAACAGCCCAAATGTCCTTCAACAGATGAGTGGATAAATAAAATGTGGTATATACACACGATGGAATACTACATGGCAGTAAGAAGGAACGATCTCGTGAAACATATGACAACATGGATGAATCCTGAAGACATAATGCTGAGCGAAATAAGCCAAGCACAAAAAGAGAACTATTATATGCTACCACTAATGTGAACTTTGAAAAATATAAAACAAATGGTTTATAATGTAGAATGTAGGGGAACTAGCAATAGAGAGCAATTAAGGAAGGGGGAACAATAATCCAAGAAGGACAGAGAAGCTATTTAACATTCTGGGGATGCCTAGAAATGACTATGGTCTGTTAATTTCTGATGGATATAGTAGGAACAAGTTCATAGAAATGTTGCTATATTAGGTAACTTTCTTGGGGTAAAGTAGGAACAGGTTGGAAGTAAAGCAGTTATATTAGGTTAGTTGTATTTTTCTTACTCCCTTGTTATGGTTTCTGAAATGTTCTTTTAGTGTATGTTTTTTTTTTTTCATACAGTTGATTTAAAAAAGAAAAAAAGTTAAAAAAAAAAAAAAACAAGGAAAAAAATATGTAGTGCCCCCTTGAGGAGCCTGTGGAGAATGCAGGGGTATTGGCCTACCCCACCTTGATGGTTGCTAACATGACCACAGACATAGGGGACTGGTGGTTTGATGGGTTGAGCCCTCTACTGTAGGTTTTACCCTTGGGAAGATGGTTGCTGCAAAGGAGAGGCTAGGCCTCCCTATAATTGTGCCTAAGAGCCTCCTCCCGAATGCCTCTTTGTTGCTCAGATGTGGCCCTGTCTCTCTAGCTAAGCCAACTTGAAAGGTGAAATCACTGCCCTCCCCCCTACATGGGATCAGACACCCAGGGGAGTGAATCTCCCTGGCAACGTGGAATATGACTCCCGGGGAGGAATGTAGACCTGGCATCGTGGGACGGAGAACATCTTCTTGACCAAAAGAGGGATGTGAAAGGAAATGAAATAAGCTTGAGTGGCAGAGAGATTCCAAAAGGAGCCAAGAGGTCACTCTGGTGGGCACTCTTACACACAATTTAGACAACCCTTTTTAGGTTCTAAAGAATTGGGGTAGCTGGTGGTGGATACCTGAAACTATCAAACTACAACCCAGAACCCATGAATCTCAAAGACAATTGTATAAAAATGTAGCTTACAAGAGGTGACAATGGGATTGGGAAAGCCATAAAGACCACACTCCACTTTGTCTAGTGTATGGATGGATGAGTAGAAAAATAGGGGAAGGAAACAAACAAACAAACAGACAAAGGTACCCAGTGTTCTTTTTTACTTTAATTGCTCTTTTTCACTTTAATTATTATTCTTGTTATTTTTGTGTGTGTGCTAATGAAGGTGTCAGGGATTGATTTAGGTGATGAATGTACAAGTATGTAATGGTACTGTGAACAATCGAATGTACGATTTGTTTTGTATGACTGCGTGGTATGTGAATATATCTCAATAAAATGAAGATTAAAAAAAATTATTGACTTCTATTTGTATTCCATTGTAGTAAAAGATTGTGCTTTGAATATGTTCAATTGTTTTTTTGTTTTTTGTTTTTTTTTTTTAATTTATTGAAGCTTGTTTTATGTCCCAGCATATAGTCCATTCTGGAGAAAGTTCCATGAGCACTAGAGAAGAGTATGTATCCTGGTGATTTGGGATGTAATGTTCTATATGTGTCTGTTAAATCCAGTTCATTTATCAGATTGTTTAGCTTTCCAATTTCCTTATTGGTCTTCTGTCTGGTTGATCTATCTATAGGAGAGAGTGATGTGTTGAAGTCCCCCACAGTTATTGTGGAAACATCTATTGCTTCCTTTAGTTTTGCCAGTGTTTCTCTCATGTATTTGGTGGCACCATGATTGGGTGCCTAAACATTTATGATTGTTATTTCTTCTTGTTGAATTGCCCCTTTTATTAGTACGTAGTGGCCTTCTTTGTCTGTCCTAACATCCTTGCATTTATAGTCTATTTTATCTGAGATTAATATTGCTACTCTTGCTTTCTTTTGGCTTAGCTTGCATGAAATATTTTCTCCTATCCTTTCACTTTCAATTTCTTTGTGTCCCTGTGTCTAAGATGAGTCTCTTGTATGCAATATATTGATGGTTCATATTTTTTGATCCATTCTGCCAATCTATATCTTTTAATTGGGGAGTTTAATCCATTTACATTCAACATTATTACTGTGAATGCATTTCTTGAATCAGCCATCCTATCCTTTGGTTTATGTTTATCAGATACATTTTTTTCCTCTCTCTCTTATTGTCTTTTAATGAACCAATATTGAATCTCTTTAGTACTGAACCTTTCTCCATATCTCTCTCTCCTTTCTTTGTTTCTCTGTCAGTAGGGCTCCCTTTAGTATCTGAAGTAGGGCAGGTCTTTTCTTAGCAAAATCTCTCAGCATTTGTTTGTCTGTGAAATATTTAAGCTCTCCCTCAAATTTGAAGGAGATCTTTGCTGGATAAAATATTCTTGGTTGGAAATTTTTCTCTCAGAATTTTAAATATGTCATGCCACTGCCTTCTCGCCTCCATGGTGGCCACTGAGTAGTCACTACTTAGTTTTATGTTGTTTCCTTTGTATGTGGTGAATTGCTTTTCTCTTGCTGCTTTCAGAACTTGCTCCTTCTCTTCTGTGTTTGATAGTGTGATCAGTATATGTCTCGGAGTGGATTTATTTGGATTTATTCAATTTGGAGTTCGCTGGGCATTTATGCTTTTTGTATTTATATTGTGTAGAAGGTTTGGGAAGTTTTCCCTAACAATTTCTTTGAATACTCTTTGTAGACCTTTACCCTTCTCTTCCCCTTCTGAGACACCAATGAGTCTTATATTTGGACATTTTATTTTATCTATCATATCACTGAGATCCATTTCGATTTTTTCAATTTTTTCCCCATTCTTTCTTTTGTTCTTTCATTTTCTGTTCTGTGGTCCTTGAGGTCACTGATTCATTGTTCAGCTTCCTCTAGTCTTGTACTATGAGTATCCAGAATCTTTTTTATTTGGTCAACAGTTCCTTTTATTTCCATAAGATCATCTATTTGTTTATTTACTCTTGCAATTTCTTCTTTATGCTCTTCTAGGGTCTTCTTCATGTCCTTTATATCCTGTGCCATGCTCTTCTTCGTGTCTCTTTTATCCTGTGCCATGTTCTCATTGTTTCTCTTTAGTTCTTTGATTAATTGCTCCAAGTACTATGTCTCCTCTGATCATTTGATTTGGGTGTTTGGGTTTGGGTTATCCATATCATCTGGTTTTTTCATATGCTTTAAAATTTTCTGTTGTTTTTGGGCTCTTGGCATTTGCTTTACTTGATAGGGTTCTTTTAGGATATGCAGTTTTATTCAAAGACTAATCTCTGATTTGTCAGATCTACAGCTTGGTGGGGTACACTTTAACTAACCATCAGGTGGTGTCTGTGAGCCACCTATTCCCCTCAAGCCAGTTCTCCCCAACTTTGTCTTTGTGGTGTATGGGGGTTTGATTCTTGTGGGGTCCAATTGGTGCACCAAGTTTGGGTGTGCTGATGTTGCTGTCAGCCCTGAATGTGATGCGTGTGTCTGAGCACTTAGGGATGGAGGGCAGCTTTAATAATCAAACCTCCCAGGTGTTCCTGGAGATTTAAGGCTGTTGCAAGAGTCTAAACCTTCATTTCAGTCTTGCCCCAGATTGTCTCTGGCACTGACCCACAAGTCCTTGGTATTGGCATATGGTCCCTGGGATTTCTGAGTGGGTCCCTCTTCCAAGCTGTGCCCTTCTAGGGCCTCTGCTGAAGGAAGGTTGTGCTATGTCACAAGTGCATGCTGTCCCTCAAGGGAAGTTCTGGGCCACCGGGCCATGTAGGTGCGTTCCCAGCCTGCTGTAGGGATGGCTGTATGGGGCATGTTACTTTCCCCCTTTTTGCACATCTCTGCCTTCTCAGCTCTGGGACAATCAATTGTGGGTGCACGAAAGGCTATTGTCCATGCCTGATACTGTGGCATGTGTGCATGTTTCTGGAAACACTTCCTGTCCCACTGGTCTTTTTGGTGTGGCTCTGGACTGTGGCATCAGTGCCGGGCAGGAGCGTTCCCAGCCCACCAGGTAGATGGCTGCAAGGAGCATGGTTATTTTTCCCTTTTGGCTCACCACTGCCTTCCTTGTTCCGAGGCAAGTAGCAGCAGTTGTGCGAAAGGCTATCTTCCATGCCAGATTTTGAGGCATTCACACAGCCCATTCCTGTCACGCTTCACGCTTCACTGTGCAGTTCTCACTGCCATGTCTGCAGCTGCTTTTGGGTTTTTTAAAAAAGAGCTAGTCCACCTCCAAACACCAACCCATGGTTTCCCCATACTGCAGAGTGGCTGCCGGACCTTCAGCCATCTCACTCACTTGTTTCAGAACGCAGTCTTCCGATTTCACCAAGTTCATGGGCCCTGTGGATTTAACAGACCTTGTCCAGCTGGTGCATTGCTGGAACTGGTGTTCTGGGTCACTTTCTGGCTTTTATCTAGTATTTTTCACGGAGGTGTTTTTTTGCCCTGTCTCACCTAGCCGCCGTCTTATGTTCTCCCTTTCTGTTTATTTTTAAACAGTTTTATTTGCAACCCATCCAATCCATCCTAAGTGGACAATCAGTAGCTCCCAGTATAATCAGATAATTATGCTTTCGCCACCATACTCTATATGAGAACATTTCCATTTCTTCCACAAAAAAAGAAGAGGAAGGAAAAAAAAATAGAAAAACAATAAAAGAATAAAAATAAATAAAATAAAATAAAAAGGAGAAACAACAACAATAAGAATCCCATACCCCTTCCTTACATCCCCCTCTGTTGACATTAGCTTTGGTATTGCCTTTGTTACAATTAATGGAAGAATATTACAATGTTATTGTTAACTATAAACCCTAGTTTTCATTGGCTGTATTTTTCCCTTATACCATGCCATTTTCAACACCTTGCAATGTTGACATTCACTTGTTCTTCCTCATGTAAAAATTGTCTTATATTTCTATATGTATCACGATCCCTGTCCACTCTAGTTTTTGCTAAGTTATATAGTCCCAGTTTTATCTTCTCTCTTTCTTTCTGGTGTCATACATGCCCTTAGCCTTCCTCTTGCAACCATACCCACACTCAACTTTGTTCTTTATACTTAAAATATTGTGCTACCATCATATAGTATTCTGCTATCCATTTCTGGATCTCTACAATCAATCCTGTTGAACATTCTGTACTCCTTCAGCAACAAATGCCCAATCTCTACCCTCTTTCTACCTCCTGATAACCTGTGTTCTTAACCTGAACTCTCAGAGTTTGCTCATTATAGTTAGTTCATATTATTGAGACCATACAGTATTTGTCCTTTTGTTTCTGGCTAGTTTGATTCAACATAATGTCATCAAGGTTCATTCACATTGTATATGCATCATGATTTTATTTTGTCTTACAGCTGCATAATATTCCATTGTATGTATCACCACAGTTTGGTTATCCACTCTTCCTTTGATGGACATTTGGGCTATTTCCATCTATTGGCAATCATGAATAATGCCATTATAAACACTGGTTTACAAATGTCCATTCATGTCCTAACCTTCAGTTCCTCCAAGCATATACCTAGTAATGGGATTGCTGGATCATACAGCAATTCTATACTTAGCTTCCTGAGGAACTGCCAAACTGCCTTCCAGAGCTGTTGCACCATTCCACGTTCCTGCCAACACTGAACAAGTGTACCTCTTTCTCCACATCCTCTCCAATACTTATAGTTTTGTTTTTTTTTTTTTTTAATATGATGGCCATTCTAGTAGGTGTGAAATGATATCTCGTTGTTTTGATTTGCATTTCTCTAATAGCCAGTGAAATTGAGCGTCTTTTCATATGTTTTTAAGCCATTTGTATTTCCTCTTCAGAAAAGTGTCTGTCCATGTCTTTTGCCCATTTTTTACATTCCGTTTTATTGAGATATATTCACATACCATACAATCATCCAAAGTATACAGTTGTTCACAGTACCATCACATAGTTTCACATTCATCACCCCAATTTATTTTCCTTATACCAGAAAACATGAAAATAAGAATAAAAAAATAAAAGTAAAGAAGAACACTCAAATCTTCCCCCACCCTGTTTTTCATTTAGTTTTTTGTCCCCATTTTTCTACCCATCCATCCATACACTGGATAAAGGGAGTGTGATCCATAAGGCTTTCACAATCACACTGTCACCTCTTGTAAGCTACATTGCTATACAATCATCTTCAAGAGTCAAGGCTACTGGGTTGCAGTTTGATAGTTTCAGGTAATTTACTTCTAGCTATTCCAATGCACTAAAACTTAAAAAGGGTTATCTGTATAGTGCATAAGAATGCCCACAATAGTGACCTCTTGACTCCATTTGGAATCTCTCAGCTACTGAAACTTTATTTCATTTCACTTCACATCCCTCTTTTGATCAAGAAGATGTTCTCAATCCCACAATGTCAGGTCCAGATTCTTCCCCAGTAGTCATATCCCATTGCCAGGGAGATTTACACCCCTGGGAGTTGCCCACTTTTTAAACTGGGTTTTTTTATCCCCTTGTTGTGTTGTAGGATCTCTTTATATATTCTGGATACTAAACCCCCATCTGATATGTGGTTTCCAAATATTGTCTCCCATTGCATAGGCTGCCTTTTGAGGAGATCCCATTTACCTATTTCTTCTATCATTGCTCATTTGGGTGTAAGATCTAAGAAACCACTTCCTATCACAAGATATTTTTGATATTTCCCTACATTTTCTTCTAAAAGTTTTATGGTTCTGGCAGTAATGTTTAGGTCTTTGATCCATTTGTAAGTCAATCACTATATAAGGTGTGCAGTATACCTATCTTTATGACAGTGCCATGCTGTTTTGACTACTGTAATTTTGTAATATGCTTTAAAGTCAGGTAGTATGAGAACTCCCACTTCATTTTTCTTTCTCAAGTTATCTTTACTTATTCCAAATAAACATGATTATTGGTTTTTCTATTTCTGCAAAGTAAGTTGTTGAGATTTTAATTGTATCTTTAAATCAACCTGGGTAGAATTGGTGCCTTAACTATATTTAGTCTTCTAATCCATGCACATGGTATGTCCTTCCATTTATTTAGATCTTCCTTGATTTCTTTTAGCAATTTTTTTAGTTATCTGTGTATAAGCCTTTTATGTCCTTGGTTAAATTTATTCCTAAATATTTGATTCTTTTGGTTGCTATTGTAAATGGAATTTTTTTTCTTGATTTCTTCCTCAGATTTCTCCTATACTACTGGTTTTTGTGTGTTAATTTCATAGCCTGCCACTTTCCTGTACTTGTTTATTAGCTCCAGTAGCTTTACTATAGATTTTTTTGGAATTTTCTGCATATAGGATCACATCATATGCAGTTAAATTTTTCCTTCTTTCTTTCCAATTTGGATGCCTTTTATTTCTTTTTCTTGCATAATTGCTCTATCTAGAATTTCCAGCACAATGTTGAATAACAACAGTGACAGTGGGCATCATTGTCCTCTTTCTTATCTTAAAGGGAAAGCCTTCAGTCCTTCCCAATTGAGCATGATTTTAACTGAGTGTTCTTCATACATTCCTTTTATCATGTTGAGAAAGTTTCCCTCTATTCCTATCCTTTGAAGTGTTTTCATCATGAAAGGATGCTGATTTTGTCAAATGCCTTTTCTGCATCAATCGATCATGTGATTTTTCCTCTTTAATTTATTGATTTGGTGTATTACATTAATTGATTTTCTTGTGTTGAACCACTCTTGCATACCTGGAATAAAACCCACTTGGTCATGGTGTATAATTCTTTTAATGCACTCTGGATTTGATTTGCAGGCACTTTGTTGAGAATTTTTCCATCTATATTCATTAAAGGATTGTTTTGTAATTCTCTTTTCTTGTGGTATCTTTGGCTTTGGTATTCGGGTGATGTTGGCTTCATACAATGAGTTAGGTAGCTTTCCTCAAAGAATGAACTTTTGGTTTTGTTGATTCTATTGTTTCTTTGTTCTCAATTTCAGATTACTTCTGCTGTAATCTTTGTTATTTATTTCTTTCTGCCTGCTTTGGGATTAGTTTGCTGTTCTTTTCCTCCAGGTGTGCAGCTATCTCTTTGATTTTACTTCTTTCTTCCTTTTCAATGTAGGCATTTAGGGATATAAATTTCTCTCTCAGCACTGCCTTCACTGCATCCTGTAAGTTTTGATATGTGTGTTCTCATTTTCATTCATCTTGAGATATTTATTGATTTCTCTTTCAATTTCTTCTTCAACTCTCTGATTGTTTAAGAGTGTGTTGTTTAACCACCATAAATTTGTGAATTTTCCCATCCTCTACCTGCTATTGATTTCCAGCTTTATTCCATTATGATCAGAGAAGGTGCTTTGTATAATTTCAGTCTTTTAAATTTATTGAGACCTGATTTGTCACCCAACATGTGGTCTATCCTGGAGGATGATCCATAAGCACTTGAGAAGAATCTATATCCTGCTTTGTGGGGTGCACTGTTCTGTATAAGTCAGTTATGTTTAGTTCATTTAACATATTATTCAAGATCTGTTTCCTTATTGATTCTCTGTCTAGATGTTCTATCCATTGATGATAGTCATGTATTGAAGTCTCCAACTATTATTGTGCTATTTTTTCCTTCATTGTTTCCAGGGTTTGCCTCATGTATTTTTGGGGCACCCTGGTTAGGTGCATAAATACATCTGATTGCTATTTCTTCTTGTATTTATTATACATAACATCCTTCTTTGTCTCTTTTAACAGTTTTTTAGCTAAGATCTATTTTGTCCAATATTAGTACAGCTACCCCCACTCTTTTCTGGTTACTGTTTGCATGGAATATCTTTTTTCAACCTTTCACTTTCAACTTTCGTATCCTTGGTCTAAAGTCAGCCTCCTGTAGATAGGATATAGATGGGTCAGGTTTCTTAACCATTCCACCAGTCTATGTCTTTTGATTGGGGTGTTTAATCCATTAACATTCAATGTTATTACTGTGGAAGCAGTACTTTCTTCAACCATTTTATCCTTTGGCTTTTATGTATCTAATTTTTTTCTCTCTTTTTACCCATTTAGTTACACTTACTGATACTCCTCATTTCTACACTCTCCTCCAAACCTCCCTCTCCTGTATTTTTCTATCAGTCTGTAGTACTCCCTTTAGTATGTCTTATAGGATAGCTCTCTTGTTAACCCATGCACTCAGTTTCTGTTTATATGTAAATATTTTAAGTTCTCCCTCATTTTTGAAGGACAATTTTGCTGGATATAGAAGTCTTGGCTGGCACTTTTTCTCTTTCAGTATCTTAAATATATCATACCACTGCCTTCTCACCTCCATGGTTTCTAATGAGAAATCTAAGCACTTAGTCTTATCAAGTTTCTCTTGTGTGTGTTGAATTGCTTTTATCTTGCTGCTCTCAGAATTCTCCCTTTATCTTAAGCTTTTGACAGTCTTATTAGGTCTATTTAGATTTATTTGGTTTGGAGTACGTTTCACTTCTTGGACCTGTATACTGATGTGTTTCATAGGAGTTGGGAAATTTTTTTATTATTATTTCCTTAAGTATTCTTTCTGCCTTTTTTCCCCCTTTCTTCTCCATAACACATATTTTTGTGCATTTAGTGTTGTCATTCAGTTCCCGGAGACCATGTTCAAGTTTTCCATTTTATTCCCTGTCTGTTCTTTTGTGTGTAAGATGTTGGATATCCTTCCAACACTGATTCTTTCTTCTGCCTCTTCATATCTGCTGTTGTATGTCTCCACTGTATTTTTATTTCTTCTAGTGCCATTCAATCTCATAAGCTCTGTTACTCTTTTTTTTTTTTGCGTGCTTTCAAATTCTTCTTTATGCTCACCCAGTGTCTTCTTTATATCCTTCATCTCTTTTACCATATTTTCCTTCAACTTGTTGAACTGACTTAGAAGATTTATTTGTACATCCTTAATTAGTTATTTCAACTCAGGTATCTCATCTGAAGTTTTCATTTGTTCCTTTGACTGGGCCATCTCTTCATGTTGCTTAGTGTGATTTGCGATTTTTTGCTGATGTCTAGGCATCTGATTTTCTCAATTAGATTATTCTGCAGGTTGTTTTCTCTCTCTTGCCTAGGGTTTTCTTGTTGATTGGCTTTGTGCTATAACTCTTCTTATTCTAAACCTCTAGGGTAACTCATGTTTAACTGATCCAAATTTTTTCAGCTCTTATTTGTCTGATTCTTGCCCTGCATATATGGTATGGTTTTTGAGATTGCCCTATTTGTGCAACTCTGTCACCCCCAGGAAAAAGTTTTCTCTTACTTCTTACTCCTCCAGGAATGTTGATCTGTTCTGTTTGTTTTTTATTTGCCTCTATATGTTTTTAACACTCCTTTCATTATCTCTAGCTACTTATACCTGGAGGATTTTTCTGGAAGGAGAGTCCCCCTGGAGAGGACCTACCCCAGTCAGTTTTTCCAGGTAAGACTTGTCCAGGACTCACAAAGATGGTGTAGATCAGTACCAAGGTGTCCTGGGGAGAAGGCCCAGCAGGATGCCAATCTTTTCTATGAAGTCTCCTGATTCTGTGCTTTTCCTGTCCTGCAGGTGGTGCTCTTCAGCCTTCTGCTCCCCACAGTCCTACGGTGGTACTGCACCTTTAATTCTCAGCTGACCCCACTCCTGCTGGATGCATAGTTGAGACAGAGGTTGCCAGCTGCTCTTTGCAGATTGAAATTGCTGCTGGTATCCCAGACCCTGGGATCTGAATTCATTAAACAACAGCCCCAAACTGCACTGGGCCTTTCCCCCACCCCCACTTTTCTTGGGGAAGAGCCACCCTTCAACACCCTGTTCTCCTCTGGCCAGAGAAGTTAGTGTCTATCAATCGTTCCACTTCCACTCCTGCTGGTGCATGGTTAAGACAGAGCAGTCACCAGCCACTTTTTGCAGGTTGAAATTATTATTCAGATGGATCACTTTTAATACTACATTAAGAGTATGTTGCATGATGTTTATTAAATAACTTACAAGAGTCATCTCTTAAAGCCACAGCTATTATTAAAGACAAAAACATGGGTTCTGGACCGAGATTATAATCCCTAATACTTATATAACACTTATAATGTACCACTTCAGTAAGACTCTTTCATGTCCAGTTCTCAGATGAAAGACTCATGCTCACTAGAAACTACCCAAACTACCAAAATCTACCAACACTACTTGAAACTCAAAACAAGTACGTGATTTTTTTGAAAAGGCTCTTGTATTCAAATGGATCTCATTGCAGCTAAGTCATTCCACCAGTCAGACACATGTAGACCGTTTCAAAAAGGCATCTCTTTATCTTGATATTGCCAGCTAAAATTTGTGATGGAGCAAACTTCTCACTGACCACAGAACTTAAGGATTTTAGAGCACTTGGCCTGGTATCAATTGTAGCAGTAACCAGACTGCCTTCAAATTTGCACACATTACTTAAAATAGATGGGGACTGTGCCCTCATTTAGTGAGAAGATTCCAAAGACATATTTCATAGATAGTCCTATTTTTTCCCCAAATATTGACACCAGCAATATAAGACTAGTGTACTTTAGGGTCAAAAATTCCATGTAAATATTTCTAGATATCAGAGGTACATGGTAGAGATGTGACTTTTATACACCAGAAAATTGCCTGCATTCAGACCGTGCCAAGTCAATCTCAGTCTTAAATCTTGCTCTATGCAGTTCATAAATTTGCCTTGCATGATAGCCATGAAATTTCCACATCATTTTTCCTCGCCCCCCCCCCTTTTTTGTTCCATTTACAGCAAGAAACACTTTTTTTTTCCTACAGGCACACATTTCTAACTGTTCTGCCCAGGAGGGGAAGCTCACACATCCAGGGTGGGTTTATTCTGAACATGTAAGCAGATGCTTTTTTATGAATAGAAAGGGAAGTAGTTAATAGTTACACCAAAGACAAGAATTTGGATCTATTTCCTGACTGACTGTGAGCATAGAGGTCTCTTACTTAGGAAAGAGAAAATTTTCAATCTCAAATCAAGTTGTGGGGAGTGGAATTTGAAAGAACACTGTTTCCAGTTTAAAATGCCCTACTTACCTGCCCTGGAGTAGTCTGAATTCCAGTTAGCACTGAGGTTGCCTCCCATAACTGGTTCTCCTGGATGCCACTGTTTTGCTTTTAATATGAGGTTTCAACTCTAGGACTCCCTTTCCAGTTGCTGTGGCCACTCTGAATTGCTTAGGAGGGGATGACAATTTAAACCAGTATTTTTTAATTACCTCAGATGAATCTAGTGTCAATTCATTTGACCTAAACACCACTAAGAATCATGTCTTGGTTCATCCAGGCCAGGCCATAGACTCAGATCTAGCAACTCAATTCATTTTCCAAGACAGGGTTGTCGCTCCTAGTCCCTCAGGCTATGAGCTAAGTTAGGGAGAATGTGAAAATTCCTGAAGGGTTTATGATTTAGTTAATGTTTATATTATTTCTTCATCTCAATTTTCTTTCCTAAGATTTCCTAGTATGCTCAGGGATAACTATAATGTGAGGTTAACTCAATTATGTTAGAATGGTAGATTCTTTTCCCAATAAAAAGAAGCCTCCAGATCTGTAGCTGTCTTGCTTTAAAATGAGTCCATTTTGTTTTTAAGACAGCTTAGTCACTTTTTTCTTTGAAATGCTGAGTTTTCTCTTAGTTGCTCCTGTACTTTGAAGTCAATAAAGAGGTGTAAAATTTACTTATTTGATTTGTTCTGATCTATTCTGTCTGGCAGTGGTAACAGGCCATCTCCAATGAGGAATTAAATCATGCTATTATGTCTTTTGTGACTGCAAGTGAATTAGCCCTTTTCTAAGAATTTGCATGTATATATTTGGAAAATGAATGAAACCCATTGTGCTGATTTGTATGTATTATGCCCCCTCCCCCACAAATGTCATGTTCTTTAATGCAATCTTGTGAGCAGATGTGTTAGTGTTGATTAGGTTGGAATCTTTGGATTAGATTGTTCCACGGAGATGTGACACCCAACTGTGGGTAATACCTTTGATTAGATTATTTCCATGGAGGTGTGGCCCTGCCCATTCAACGTGGGTCTTGATTGAATCACTGGAGTACTTTAAAAGAGAGTTACACAGAGTCACACAGAGTCACACGGGCCCAGATGCTTGCTGATGCTGATGCTTAGAGACACTTGGAGTTACAGACCCCAAAGTTAGTTGCATTTTTGAAGATGGCTATTGAAAGTAGACTTTTGCTACTCCACAGTTTGCCTGGGAGAAACTAAGAGAATACCCCCAGATGCCTAGAGAGAAATGTCCTGAGAGAACCCCATTTTGAAACGCAACCTAGGAGCAAGCAGATGCCAGCCATGTGCTTTCCCAGCCAACAGAGGTTTTCCAGATGCCATCGGTGTTCTGCAGTGAGGTGATCCTACTGTTGATGCCTTTGTTTGGATATTTTCATGGCCGTCAGACTGTAAACTTTGTAACTAAATAAGCCCCCTAAATGCAAAACGGCATTAGCAAACCGGAACACCCATTAAAGAGTTTAGAAAAGGACCCAGACGTTTTCCTAACTGTCTTCCCAGGATTCTTAACATTGTGAACATAAGACAAAGCATAAGCAATAAGTCTTGAAAAAGGTGCTTCATACTTAGGGCCAACAGATGTTTCTCAGCTGATTTATAATCTCTCTTTTTCTCACAAACAGCAAAATGTGAAATGGAGAAGAATAGTCTGAAGGGCCACAAGGCAGCGATCTGGTGTAGAATCCAGATTGTTCATGGCAGTGGCACTCAAAGTGCAGCCTTGGACCGGCAGCATCAGCACCACCCAGGAGCTTGTTAGAAATGAACCCTCTCAGGCCCTCCCCTCAGACCTACTAAATCCAGAACACTGGGGACAGGACCCAGCAGCCCCTGTCCTAACAAGCCCTCCAGGTGATTTTGATGAACACTATAGTTTGAGTACTACTATTCTATAATTTTTTTTCCTGATTCTGGGCCCTGTTTTATAAATTTGCCACATTTTAAAGATAAAGCAGAGGGAAGTCAGTTTCAGTAAGAAAACCATTTCAAAGAGGAAATAACAGAAGAAATAAAGAATTGAAGGTTATTGCCTTGGCACCAGAATCAGTTAATGCATTTTTTTTTATAGACTGCATCAGTTGCTTTTTATTTCTTTCCTTTCCATCCCACTATCTTGGAATTAGGTTTTATTGTATCAAAAAGAGCTCACTTTCCCCCCAGAATACACTACAACAACAAATAAGCCAACGTCTGGTCTGACTGGCTGGTCAGAGAATACAAATACATAAAACAACTAGTGTCTTAAAATTTAATTTAATTTAATTTACGATTAATGGAAAATAGCAATGAAAGATCAATATGAATATATCAGGGCAGGAACCCAGTGGAAAGAAGAATTCACTCCAGATGGTGCAAATGAATAGTGCTTAATGGAGGGAAGATTTTAGAAGTGTGGGCAGGGTTAAGGGAGCAAACCCTTACTTTCTGGATATGAATTCCCCAGAAGTAAAGCCATGGACTAGCAACAGTGGGGAGCCATTAGCCTTCCCAGGATAGAAGAGACAAGGGGAGAAGTGCTACTGGAGAATAATAGCCCAGTGGGAACTGTTTTCATGGAGAGATCCAATTACTGCCCAAGATGTGGCTCCAAAGCATGGAAAGAGTGGGGAAGAAATATTCTGATCTCCTCTCTCTCTCCTGCCCTCCAATCTCCTGCCTCCTTTTTGCCGAACTCAACCAGAAGCCAGCAGTGAGGGAGCTCAAGTGATACAATCCACAGGGATCTAACTGCCAGGGGACACAGAAAAGCAAAGCAGGGTGAGAATAAATGGGTGGGGAGGGGACATGGAGAATAATGAGAATAACTGATAAACCAGGCTTTTGAGGATTTGACCCTCATTTAACTCTTATTTTTATGGGCATTGGTGCATTATTTCTCTTTTATGATAGGTAGCTTTAATATTTAACTTCAGTTTTTTAAAAATGTTTAAATATTTATCGTCTCAATGTTGTATTAACTCTAAGAATATCAGTAACTAAGACCAAATTAATAACCAGAATTAACAGAGACTTTTAGAACTTTCAATCCAGAAATGTCATTGGAATGATTTGTGTAGGAAAACAGTTTTAAAACATCATTTATATTTCACAAGGACAAATTAAAAGATGTTAACACATTCTAATTAACACATTCTAATTCATGCATTTTAGTGGCATTGTTATATTTTAATTATGTGTGCTTCTCCTAATAGATTTTCAAGTCATTTTCAAGCATAGCATATTTGAATCCTCCCCAGAGTTTTGTTTGATATAAAATAATCAAAGAATTTAGCAATATTTATAGAAAGTTCTGTGTAAATATCCAAATTTTGCATACTTAAGGCATGTCAAGCCCCAGTTTCAGACTCTAGGATGAATGTATAATCAGTACAGAGAAGGAGCACAAAGTCACCTTTCCACAGTTATCTCTACTTGATGGATGTGGACCAATAAATTCCTAAGTGTGAGGTGGACCCCGTGGTGTGCTAGCTTGTAAAGGCCCATGAGAGCGGATTCTGTGCATCTCTTCCCAATTCCATGTTCAATGACTTCACGCTGGTAGTTTGAAATCTGCCGCAGTGAGAGCTTATACCACGTAAACTGACAAAAGCTATAAATAAGGGCTTTTTCTTTCTTTCTTCTTATTTTTTTGGTGAAAACACAGAGCAACCAGGCATTCATCTTTTGGCTTAGACTTGGTTGAAGCCTGTAATTTATTTTTTGCTGTATGGGATGTTATGGGGATGGCCCCTGCCCATATGATTCCCAGGGATTTACCTGTTTCAAATTAACTGTTTGGAGCTGATGATACTGGAAGTTATTAGTTTGCATATCCAGTTAGTACCTGTACTATGTATGGCAGGGGTGACACCTCCACCTGGGTACCACAGTGTGAGTCTACCCCAGGCCTTTAAACTGTCAATCTCAGGAATAAGAGGACTGGACACCTTGCCTACCTCCAGTCCCCCAGGGGTAGAGGTCAGTCATCCTCTGGCCATCTTTCCCCTGATCCAGCATCCTCCTTCCCATTCTCAGGCACAGATCTATTTCACCAGGTCTCTCCTGCTTCTTTCTGCCTCTTGGAGTGACCCCGGAAGCTAGGTATGTCCAGGCAGGCTCCTGGTGCCAGAGGTCCTGATTTTATATTTATATGTTTTAATAATATGAACTTTTTTGTTGATGAATATCATCTCTTTACCTTCCCTGACACACTCCTTTTACTAAAGGAAGGAGTTGGAGTGCAACCCAACCCACTGCTCCCCCACTTTCTCAATTTAGAAGCCACATAAACTATGGCCACTAGCCAAGATTTCAAATTAATCTAAACCATAATTTTTCTCCCAATACTTACAAACTTGGCGGGTTCTGGTCATGATACCAGATACTCTCTATCCCAGGCTATGAACCACTGTCACTACCGAAATAAAATTATGCCTGAAATAGAAAATTTAGATAAATTTTCTATATGCCATTATAATTTAGGAGCCTTGGGACCTATAGAGAACCCTGATAATGATGAAGCTTCTGCTTATCAATTTCTTCTAAACATTTAGTTCAAATATTTTACTGTTTTGCCAGATTCAGATAACATGCAAATAGAAATTTAAAGAAGAAATCCATTTCTGAACACTTGACCAATAGAAGGTCTGTGTATGTATACATATGAACAACCACCCACTTCCTTTGTAGGTTACTTTCCCTGTTTGCAAAACAGAGACCACAGTAGTACCCATCTGGTCAAACTATTATAAGACCCTAAACAGAGTTTGCCCAGAGCAAGCATCCAACGTATCAATCATCATCTTCAATACTTTTATTAGTGTGGAAGTCCAAAGTCTCCTTTCATCTAAGTTTTAACTCCCTTTGAGTACAGAGGATATTTCTGAATTCAAAATAGAGCTCAATTGTAAATCTCAGTAAAAATTTTTCTACTTGGAATACTTTTTGTGTTTTTTCTTTCTATTTCTAACGAAAGATCATATAAAGGGGCAACACAATTCAATAAAAGCAAATTTTTTCTTATTGCTGTTTGGTGAAGGCCTTGCATGAATGTTAAAAGTTGGTTTTGGACATTATCCTTTCTGCTTTTCCAGGTAAAGTTCCAAACATATTGAAGAAATTGACATCTGAGGGAATGGGGAGAAAAAGTATGCGTTTAAGTTGGGATAAAGAGAAATGTAGCCATGAAAAGGATTTTATAATAAGACAAAATCTATAACCTTGTCTCTGGCCTTATTTTCCCTCTTACAGGAAAAAAAGAAAGTAAAGGGTTCTAAGTAATCAGAGAGAACTTTTAAAGCAGAATCTGCCAAAACTAAAGGAAGGAGAGATGTTTCTCTAATGTACTTTTTTTTTTTATTTTGAAATAAATTCAAAGTTATAGGAACAGTTGCAAAACAGTACTAACCCCATACAAAGAATTCCATCATACCCTGACCCCCCCTCCAATAGCTCAATCCACCAATTTTAACATGCTGTCACATCGCTATTTCTTTCCCTCCCTCCCTCCCTATCTATCATCCATCATCTATTGCTCTGTCTTCTGAACATACGAGAGCCAGCTGCACACGTCCTTGAACATACACTATAATTCACGTATACACTTCCCATGAAAAAGAACATTCTTTTATGCAATCCCATTAAGTGCAGCTAAGAAGTACAAGAGATTCAACAATGATACAAAGCTTACATTCTATATTTCCTTTTCCTTATGTCTCAACTGTGTCCCTTTGAGCCATCTGTCCTCTAGCCTCCAATCCCATCCAAGTCCATCCTTGGCATTCAATCATCATCTATTTAGACTGTCTTTTTTTTTTTTTTTCAGTTGTGGAAACATGTATACAGCCTAAATCTTCCCATTCCACCCCCTCCCTAGCCTTCCATTAGTGGGATTAATCACATTTAGAATGTTGTAATGCTCTTTCCTACCATCCATTACTAGAAATTTCCCTTCACCTCATACAGCAACTCCACACTCATTTCTTAACTCCCCATTGCACCGTCCCCCATTTCTCTTAACCCAAACTCTACTTTTCATCTCTATGGTTATATTCTCTGATAATTTCTTTGTGTTTGCTGTTGGGGTTAAAATTAACCTCTTAAATCCACATCAATCTTGTTTTTCTTTGATACCACCTTCACTTCAATAGGACACATAAACTATGTTCCTATACTCCTTCATTCCCCCACCTTTATATAGTTGTCTAAAATTACATATTTTACATTGAGTTCAAAACCACTGATTTGTCATTAGAGTTTGTGTAATTTATATCATGTAGGAAGTAAATAGTGGAGTTACAGTTCAAAAATTATTGACTTCTATTTGTATTCCATTGTGGTTGGAGAATGTGCTTTGAGTATATTCAATTTTTTTTTTTTAATTTCTTGAGGCTTGTTTTATGTCCCAACTTATGGTCCCTTCTGGAGAAAGAGCTGTGATCACTAGAGAAAAATGAGTGTCCTGGTGCTTTGGGATGTAAGGTTCTATATATGTCTGTTAAAATTATCTTTTTCTCTTTCTCCTTTCTTCGTTTCCCTGTCAGTGCGGCTCCCTTTAGAATCTGAAGTAGGGCAGGTCTTTTATTGGCAAAGTCTCTCAGCATTTGTTTGTCTGTGAAAAATTTAAGCTCTCCCTCAAATTTGAAGGAGAGTTTTGCTGGATAAAGTATTCTTGGTTGGAAATTTTTCTCTCTCAGAATTTTAAATATGTCATGCCACTGCCTTCTCTCCTCCATGGTGGCCGCTGAGTAGTCACTACTTAGTCTTATGTTGTTTCCTTTGTGTGTGGCGAATTGCTTTTCTTTTGCTGCTTTCAGAACTTGCTCCTTCTCTTCAGTATTTGAGAGTCTGATCAGAATATGTCTTAGAGTGGGTTTATTTGGATTTATTCTATTTGGAGTTCGGTGGGCATTTATGCTTTGTGTATTTATATTGTGTAGAAGGTTGGGGAAGTTTTCCCCAACAATTCCTTTGAATACTCTTTCTAGACCTTTACCCTTCTCTTCCTCTTGGGACACCAATGAGTCTTAAGTTTGGATGTTTTATTTTATCTTTCGTATCCCTGAGATCCATTTTGATTTTTTCAATTTTTTTTCTCCATTCTTTCTTTTGTTCTTTCTTTTTCTGTTCTGTGGACTTCTAGGACACTGAGATGTTGTTCAGCTTCCTCTGGTCTTGTATTGTGAATATCCAGAGTCTTTTTAATTTGGCCAACAGTTTCTTTTATTTTCATAAGATCTTCTATTTTTTTATTTACTCTTGCAATGTCTTCTTTATGCTCTTCTAGGGTCTTCTTTATGTCGCTTATATCCTGGGCCATGGTCTTCTTGATGTCCTTTAAATCCTTTGCCATGTTTTCATTCCTCGATTGTAGTTCTTTGATTAGTTATGTGAGATACTTTGTCTCTTATGATAACTTGATTTGTGTTTGGAGTTGGATTCTCCATATCATCTGGTTTTATCATATGTATTGAGATTTTCTGTTGTTTTTGGCCTCTTGGCATTTGCTCTGCTCAACAGGGTTCTTTCAAGTTGTAAAAAAAAAACCTATCTAATTTTTCAGAAACACAGTTTGGTGATGTACACTTTAACCAGCAGATGGCATCTATGAGTCACCTATACCTCTCAAGTCAGTTCTCCACCTTGTCCCCACGGTGTGTGGGGAAGTGATTCTTGTGGGGTCCAGCCGGAGAACTCAGCCTGGGTGTGTTGCTGGAGCCGTCCACCCTGAATGCGGGGCGCTTGTAAGGGGGGCTAGGGAGGAAGGACAGCCTCAATATTCAAATCCCCCATTTCCCAGAGATTCAAGGCCGCCGCAAGAGTCCAAGCCTTCAGTTCATTTCAGCCCCCGCCCCTCTCTCTCACTGTCCCACAAACCACTGGACTTGGTGTAGTGTCCCTCGGTTCTCTGAGCAGGTCCCCCTGCCCAGCCGCGATCCTCCAGGACCTCTGCCAAGAATATGCCGTGCTATGTCACTAGTGCACGCCTTCCCTCAAGGAAAGCCCCGGGGCTCCGGGCCATGCCAGAGCGCTTTCAGCCTGATGCAAAAATGGCCGAACAGGGTGTCTCAACCCCCCACTCCTCGCACAGTTCCTCCTTCCCAGCTCCGGACAACTGGCGGGGCTCTGGGCTGTGGGCATGGCCCCGGGCAGGAGTTTATCCAGCCCTCCGGGAGCCAGCTGCTAGCTGCGGGGTTTCTGTCTGCTTCTGGCTCTCCCCTTCATTCCCCGGGCCCCAAGGGTACCTGCAGCAGACTATCTTCTGGGCCAGACACCGAGAGGCCGGCCCAGGCCCCTCTTGCTGTGTTTTACTGCGTGGTTCCCACAATCGCAGCTGCAGCCACTCCTGGGTTTTTCCCTTTTTTTTTTTTTTTTAAAGAGCCCATCAGTCTCCAGATGCCAAACCCTGGCTTTCTCAGATCACCGCACAGCTGTGAGACTTCCAGCCAGCTTACTCACTCATTTCAGAATGCAGACTCCCGGTTTCACCAAGTATACAGCCCCTGGGAACTAGCAGATCTTGTCCAGCTGGCGCATCACTGTAACCAGTATTCTGGGTCACTCTCTGGTCCTTATCTAGTGTTTTTCACAGAGGTGTTCCTTTGCCCTGTCTCACCTAGCCGCCATCTTATTTTCTCCTCTAATATACTTTATTAGTAGTACTTTATTAAATACCCATTTTATAATCCTGCAAAAGAGCCCCATGTGAGGATTTAACCAGTCACCCATCTCAGTGTTAATCAGGATTGGAGATAGAGTTGTCCAGAAAGGATTTGTGGAAAGTCCTGTTGCCCGATGGTTAAGACCCCTGTGTGCTACATGCTAAGCTGACAAGTTTGTCACAGGATTTGTGTAAACAGAACCACGCCAGTGTGACTAAAAGGGACAGACTGAAGGAAAAATGACTTCAAAGGCAGAACTATGGATTGAAACCTCAGGTCAGGAGAACAGACCCACTCATCCACGTGGAGAGGGTGAGTTTTCCCTGGAGTTTGCAGAGGGCAGGCTTCTCTCCCATTGTTCAGGAATAGTGTTACCAAACCAGGGCTCTCAGATGCCTGGGGAATTGAGGGAAGTTTGGCCATCCCCACTGTTCATGAAGAGTGCTGCCAACCCAGGCTGCCTGGGGAATTGAGATAAGCCTGGCCACCACCCCACTGTTCTGAGTTTGTGCTATGGAGATGGCAGAGAATCCGGGTGCTGCCCCAATGCTTGAAGACGGTGGAACCGAGAACATGGTGGTCTCCCCAAAGCTTGGAGGTGTTGAAACTCGCACTCTAGTGTTTGGAGAGAGCAGGACCATTGTATAAGCCCTTGGAGAGGGTAGGACTGCCGCTCTCTCAGGCCCCAAGGATAAAACATTCTATAGATGAATTTCAGACCTAGAAATATAATGATGTTTCCCTGCAGATTTTCAGAACTGTTTGGGACTTTGACCTCTTTGCCTTCCAATTTCTCCCTATGGAAAAAGCAACATTTATCCTATGACTGTCCCTTCTTTGTATATTGGAAGCAGATAACTTGTTCTAAGTTTCACAGTTCCACAGCTGGAGGGGAATTTTGCCTTAGGACATACGATGCCAATAACTGATTTTGATTAAACTTTGCACTTAATATTGTTACTGAAATGATTTAAGGCATTTGAGATATTGTGAAGGAATGGATATATTTTGCATATGGAAAGAACATATCTTTTGGGGGTCTAGAGAGTGGAATGTGCTAGTCTGAAACAGTTAGGTACCCCAGAAAATGCCATGTTCCTTTAATCCATTCTTGTGGGTGCCCACCTGTTACGGGTGGGACCTTAGATTAGATTGTTTCCATGGAGATGTGACCCACCCAATTCAAGGTAAGTCTTAATCCTTTACTGGAGTCCTTTAAGGGAGCTCCCAGAGAAAGAGACCTTACAAGAAGCAAGAAGGACCCACAGAAACGGAGAGAGCCATTCTAAAACAAGGGCCCAGGAGAGAAGGACCAGAAGACGTCACCATGTGCCATCCCATGTGACAGAGGAACCCCAGATGCCAGCAGCCTTTCCTCAGAGAAGGTATCCTTCTCTTGATGCCTTAATTTGAACATTTTCATGGCCTTAGAACTGTAAATTTGTAAACTAATAAATCCCCATTGAAAAAGCCAACTCATTTCTGTTATATTGTATTCTGGCAGCTTTAGCAAACTCTAACAAGTTCCTGTAACCCAGTGAAAGGACTATCCCTTTTTGGAGGTTTGGAATCATAAATTACCTATCTTGAGCCCTAAAACCAGTGGGGCCCCTTCAAGTCTTGCCCCTCCTACCACCCCGGGTACTAAAAGCTGCTCCAACTTACTCAGACTCTGACATCCATCTGGGTCAAGAGCTCCAAGCTACAGGGATGGAGACTTACTTTTACAAATGCATCAGAGTATACACCTGGGAGGGACAAAACTAGCCAAATTGCTGAAAACTAACTTTTACATACCTAAGCTTTTTCAGGTAGCCAAAGAGGTAAGCAGAAAATGTCATGTCTGTGCTCAAGTTAACCCAAGTCATGTAAGTACTCCTGCTACTCCCTGTCACCACCTAAGAGGTCAGCTACCAGGGGAGCAATGGGAAATAGACTTTACGGAACTGCCCCCTGGGCCAGGAGGATACAAGTACTTACTTGTGCTGGTGGACACCTTTTCAGGATGGGTTAGGGCCTACCCAACTTGGTCAGAGTCAGCTCAGGTAGTAGCTAAGAAATTATTGGCTAAAATTGTCCCTCGGTTTGGCCTACCGATAGCAATGGGGTCTGACAATGGTCCAGCTTTTATAGCCCAAGTCACCCAAAATTTGGTAGAAGTATTAGGAATCAAATGGAAGCTACACTGTGTCTACAGACCGCAAAGCTCAGAACAGGTAGAAAGGATAAATCGGACGCTAAAGGAAACTCTCATCAAACTTAAATTGGAGACTGGCAGAAACTGGGTGAGCCTCCTTCCGTTTGCCTTACTTAAAGCTAGGTGTACCCCTTATGTAAAAGGTATTACTCCATAAGAAGCCATGTTTGGCCGGCCACCCCCGCTCCTCCCCAAGTTAGGGGAAGAGCAGCTTGCCTCCCTGTCTAACTCTAAACTTCTCAAGTCCCTACAGGCCTTACATTATAACTCCAAAAACATCCATCACACCGTCTGCGCCCATCGCCCGGAACCTGACACCGCAGAAGAAGAAACCCCTACTGCTGAACCTGGTGATTTAGTGTGAATAGAGAAAAGGAATCCCTCCTCCCTTGAGGCACACTGGGCTGGACCTTATCAGGTGATCTTAAGCACACCAACCACCATGAAGGTCACAGGTAAAAGATTTTGGATACATCACTCACAAATTAAAAAGGCAGACTCCGACCAGAACGCAGAATGGTCCATCCAGAACACCTCAGATCCCCTAAAACTCTGGCTACGGTGACATATGCCATAGTACTGACTCTAGTATCAATACTAGCTGCCGAAAACCCCCACCAAGCCACTAATTATACGTGGCAGTTAACTCGCACCATTGATGGAACAGTGGTTAGCCAGGTCAGCACCCCTGGCAGCCCTAAATTTGTTTTTGACCTATGTAATCTCTTTGGAATAACCTGGATGTCGCCAAAAGGGAGGGAGGGGGAACCACCAGAGGTGTCAGGTTATGGCTGTGGTGAGTTGCCCCTAGAAGAAGGGCTGCAATGTAGCCAGTATTATATCTGTCTGCAAAAAGGTACCACAGAAGAAGGTACCTCACCGTGTGGGGAAGAGGGTGAGTACTTTTGTAAAAAGTGGGGTTATGAAACCATAGCCCCATGGAAAAATATAAACCCTCTATTGAGGGTCACAAAAAATAATGGGCCTCCTACTAAACCACAGCAGTTTTAGGAGGATTCCCAGTGGTTGGGGGGAAAAATGTGGGGATTGCGCCTACTATTCAAAAAAGAAAAATTCCTAAACCCTTAAATCTAGTCGGCCCCCTGGTTCTTCTCATGTTAGCCTTAATCACAGGTCCCTGTATTATAAACAGTTCAGTTAAATTTGTCCAACGGCGTATACAAAGCATAAAAATCATGATTTTAGAGTCTCAATTTCAACGCCTACCCACAGAAGAAACAATGATTTGATTCTCCATAAAAACCAGTGGGGAATGAAGTGAGCCCCCTTCCCGTAATCTGTAACCTGTAGGTCCCCTCCCCCAGTCTGTAACTTCTGCAAAGTAAAAATGTTGTGTAAGCAGCATTAAGCCATGAGGAGGAGGGAGTGAAACTGTACCATTTTAGGGAGTGAAACTTGTGGTTGTATGCATTAGCCAAGCATAACCGTTATAACAATCAACAATTGCACCGTTTCCAAGTTACAATTCACTTTTGTAACCAAGTGAAACTTTTTGTAAAATTTCTAAATGCCAACCTTGCTAAATTGTCTTTTGTAACCAATAGCTAACTGCCAACTCTGCTTCTGTTAAAATAGCTTGCTTGCGTTTCCAGGATGTGGTTTCTGCCTATATAAGGCACCAGCACACACAGGTCGGGGCTGCTTGCTGGATTCCCTGTGCAGAGCGACTGTAAGCAGTCGCCAGCTGGCTAATAAAGGCTCTTTCAAATTCTATTTGGCTGTCTTGAATTTAACTCGCGGGCACCACAACATCATCTTACCAGAAGTCCTAATGAATTGGCTTATTTGAAGCAGAGAAACCTGTTATCCAGGATGCAAATGAGCTAGTTGTACTTTTCAGGATCTACCAGAAGAATGAGAAATTATCCAAATGACCAGGATTTCAAGAACTGAATGGATTATACTGCAGGGCAGGTACTTCTTACCTTACCACAGAGCCAACTGCAGCAGATACAGACTGCACCCAGTATGGCGTTTGTTTAAAAGAGCCAAAGAGGATTCCAAAGAGTTATTAAATTCATTGTCACCAATAATGAAAGTATAGCATACTTTAAGAGTAAAAAGTCTCATATAAGCATTTCCAGATACCAATGTTAGACTCAGAGTTTTTACTTTTGGATAGAGATAGACTACTTGTGTGAAGATTTTCAGGACAAAATGGAAAACCAGGCAATGGAAAACCAACTTTGAGGAAAACATGAACATGAAAGAGAAAAACCAAAATCAAAGGAGAAATGTCCCCAGAGGAAGTAAATAATAAAGTGAACAGACTAGTACTGGAAAAGTACATTTATTTATCTTTAGAGAGATTTAAGGAGATATTTAATCCATTAAACAACTGGAATCCATATAAAAAGAACATCAGAGAACCACAAAAAGTATTTAGTAAATTAAAATGTGGTTTCAAAATGGAAACAATAATTGATACAAGGCTTGAAAAACAAAATCAAGGAATTATAAACAAAATTAAACAAAAAGTCAAAGACTTAGAACAGGTGAGAGAAAAAAAGTAAGAGGCATCAAGATGAAATAGGGAGGACCAAATCTGACTGCCAGGAATTCCAAAAAAAATAGAACAGAAAAAATGGAAGAATGCAAGCAATTAAAGACAACCAACGAAACAAATAAAACAGGAAATATTTTTTTTCCAGAACAGAGGAACTATTTTGGGCTTCATATCGAAAGGGTTCATCAATTGTCCAGTGTGCTTAAACAGTTCCAACTGGTCAGTGGTCATTAATCCAAAATGGCATTCTTTACTGTGTCTCCAAGGCCTTGCTGGGCTCAAAATAGTATCAACCACACACAGAAAATCTAATTTGAAGGGTGCACAGGATTTTACCATACTATTTTTGAAACTCCCTCTGAATCTGTAATTATTTCACAATAAAAAGTAAAAAATAAATAAATAAATAAAAATCAAAGAAGACATAAATGTCAATGTATTGGAAGACTCAATTTGACAATATTGATTCTCCCTAAGTTGACTTACACAGTCAGTGCAATCCCAAAAGATATTTTTAAGCAACTTGATGAACAGGTTCTAAAATTTGTATGGAAATGCAAAGGACAAAGGATCACAACAACACCCTTGAAGAAGAACAGAAGAAGAGAACTTTTTCTACCAGATATGAAGTTTATTATAAAGCTGTGGTAATAAAGAAGTATGGTATTGCCACAAAGATAAGCAAATTGACCAATGTAACAGAAAAGATTGTTCAGGGCGGGGGGTGGGGGGTGGGGATCATGAATTTAGGAACAATTGATTAATGACTAAGCTAGTATTGCAACATAGAAAGAAACAGACTTTTCAATAAAAGGTGCTGGGAAATATGAGTATTTGTATATAAAAAATAAAATTAGATACCTATCTTATATCAAAAACAAACATGAACTCCAGTGGATTATAAATCTAAATATAAAAAGAACAATAATATTATTAGAAGATAATATAGAGAACATGTTAATGACCAACCCTAGCATAGAAAAATATTTCATAAGGTGCTGTACTGGTTTGAATCTGTTATATACCCCATAAAAGACTACGCTCTGTTAATCCATTCTTGTGGAGGCAGACCTATTGTGGGTAGGATCTTTTGATTAGATTTTTTCCATGGAGAGGTAACCCACCCAATTATGGATGGGACCTTTTGATTAGATTATTTCCATGGAGATGTGACCCCACACATTCAAGGTGGTCTTAGTTTACTGGAGTCCTCAAGAGAGCTCAGGGAAAGACAGACAGCTCAGAGCTGACATGGACCCAGATGCTTAGAGAGGCAGACAGAAAGATGTTTGGAGATGCTAAGCTAAGAGATGAAGCCCAGAGTTTGCCCCAGAGAAGCTGAGAACCCACAGATGCATAAAGAGAAAGCCACTAGAATCAGAAGCTGAAAGCAATGCAACCTGGGAGCAAAGGACCAGCAAATGGCAGCCATGTGTCTTCTCAGCTGACAGAGGTGTTCTGGATGCCATCAGCCTTCCTTCAGTGAAGGTATCCTTCTTGTTGATGCCTTAGTTTGGACACTTTTATGGCCTTATAACTGTAAATTTTTGAACAAGTAATTCTTTATAATAGCCAATGCATTTTAACAACTTTAGCAAACTGGAACAGACTCAAAAAGTATCCCTGCTTTCAGTTCATCTGAGTATATACCTAGGAGCAGGATTGCTGGATCATATGGTAATTCTATACTTAGCTTCCCGAGGAGACACCAAACTGTCCTCCACAGTGACTGCATCTGTTATTGATTTCCAGCTTCAATCCATTATGATCAGAAAAAAATGCTTTGTATAATTCCAATCTTTGTAAATTTATTGAGACCTATTTGTGACCCAACATGTGGTCTATCCTAGAGAATGATCCATGAACACTTGAGAAGTATGTATATCCTGCTGTTGTGGGGTGCAATGTTTTGTATATGTCTGTTAAGTCTAGTTCATTCATCATATTATTCAAGTTCTATGTTTCCTTATTGGTCCTCTGTCGAGTTGGTCTGTCTATGGATGAGAGTGACATATGGAAGTCTCCAACTATTATTGTAGAGATGTTTATTTCTCCCTTCAATTTTGCCAGTGTTTGCCTCATGTATTTGGGGCACCCCGGTTAGGTACATAAATATTTATGATTGTTATTTCTTCTTAGTGGATTGCCCCTTTTATTATACAGTGTCCTTTGTTGCTTTTAACAGTTTTGAATTTAAATATTTGTCCAATATTTGTGTGGAGTATCTTTTTCCAATCTTTCAATTTCAACTTAATTGTGTCCTTGTGTCCCAGGTGAGTCTCTTGCAGACAGCACATAGGTGGATCATATTTTTTTCATCCATTCTGCCAATCTCTGTCCTTTGATTGGGAAGTTTAATCCATTAACATTCAATGTTATTACTGTAAAGGCAGTACTTACTTCAACCACTTTATCCTTTGGCTTTTATGCATCATACCTTTATTTTTGTCTGTCTTTTTACCCTTTTATTCTCTTTAGCTACCTTTACTGATAATCTTCATTTCTACACTCACCTCCAAGCCTCTCTCTCCTGTCTTTTCCTTTCAGCCTGTAGAACTCCCTTTAGTATTTCTTGTAAGGCAGGTCTCTTGCTGATGTACTCTCTCAATTTCTGTTTATCTCTGAATATTTTAAACCCACCTTCATTTTTGAAGGACAGTTTTCTGGATAAAGAATTCTTGACTGGCAGTTTTTCTCTTCCAGTACCCTAAATATATTATATCATTTCCTTCTCACCTCCATGGTTTCTGATGAGAAATCAGATCTATGTCTTATTAAGCATCCCTTGTATGTGACTACTTGCTTTTCTCTAGCTGCTTTTCAGAATTCTCTCTTTGTCTTTGGCATTTATCATTCTGATTAGTATGTTTTGAGTACATTGAGTTTCTTGGATGTGTTCAATTTACGTCTTTCATAAGAGGTGGGAAATTTGGGGCCATTTTTCCTCAAGTATTCTCTCTGCTCCATTTCCCCTCTTTCTCTTTCTGGGACACCCATGATGGGTATATTTGTGTGCTTCATGCTGTCATTGAATTACCTGAGACCCTGCTCAATTTTTTTACATTCTTCTATCTGTTCCTTCATCTGTTGTTTCAATTGTTCAATCCTCTAACTCACTGATCCTTTCCTCTGCTTGTTCAAATCTGCTGTCATATGCCTCTAGAATATTTTTAATCTCTTCTATTTTGCCTTTCCTTCCCATAAGTTCTGGGCATTTTTTTTTGCATGTTTTCCAATTCCTCCTTATGCTCACTCAGTGTATTCTTAATATCCTTTATCTCTTTTGCCATATTTTCCTTAATCTTGAATTGATTTGGGAGATTTGTTTGAATATCAATGATTAGTTGTTTCAAGTCCTGTGTCTCATCTGAAGTTTTAATTTGTTCCTTTGGGCCATATCTTCCTGTTTGTTAGCAGAACTTGTAATTTTTTTGCTAGTGTCTAGGCATCTGATTTTCTTGATGAGTTTACTCTGGAGGTTTTCTTGTTGATTGACTTTGTGCTAAAGCTCTTTTTTGACACTTGGTTCAATTTATTCTGTACCTTCAAAATAGCTTGTATTTAACTGATTATATTTTCTCAGCTCTTATTCTTTTGTTTCTTGCCCTGTATATATGGTACAATTTTTGAGATTGCACTATTTGTGCAATTGATTCACCTCCAGAATAAAGCTTCATTAGCCCCTAACAAGAGAGTTACCCTGTCTTTTGAAGCTTGGAATCCAGGCATTGACTTCTCTCTAGCTATGAAAGTCCTAGATGGCATTGTGGTGGTTTGAAGCTGTATGTAACCCAGAAAAAAATGTGTTCTTATATCTAATCTGTTCCTGTGCATGTGAACCCATTGTAAGGAGGAACTTTTGATGAGGCTACTGCAGTTAAGGTGTGACCCACCTCATTCAGGATGGGTCTTAATACTATTACTGGAGTCCTTTATAAACAGAAGTAAGACAAATAGAAAATGCTTTGGAAGCAAAAAGCTGAAATTAAAAAAAAACTGGAAGAAAAGGGAGAGATCAACTGCCACCACCATGTGCCTTTGCCATGTGTCAGAGGAGCCAAGGATTGCTGGCTGCCAGTCTTCAGGAAGAAAGCACTGCCTTGATGATGCCTTGATGTGGATATTTTCATGGACTCAATACTGCAAGTTAATAAATTCCCATTGTTTAAGGCAACCCATTGCATGGTATTTGCTTGGACCAGCTCAGGAAACTAAGATAGTCATCTTTTTCCCATACAGTATAAGGCTGTTTCATCTGTGTTGACAATCTATTGTTAACTGTAGTCATATTCATCAATGATACTAGCTAGATCTTCTGGATAAGTTGTTGAAGCTTCTATATCAGACTTGCTGCCTCACCTTGCACTTTTATGTTATGGTGATGGCTTCTTTCCTTAAACATCATGAATCAAGCTCTGCTAGCTTCAAACTTTTCTTCCACAGCTTCCTCACCTCCCTCAGCCTTTGTAGAATTGAAGAGATGGGGCTTTGCTCTGAATTGGGCTTTAGCTTATGGGAACACTGTCACTGGTTTAATCTTCTATCCAGATCGCTAAAGCTTTTCTCATATCAGCTTAAACTTATCAGATTAAGTTTGCCATCTAATATGGGTGTGATTTGTGGTGCCCCAAAATAACTACAATAGTAACATCAAACACCAGATCACAGCTCACCATAACAGATATAATAATAATAATAATGTTTGAAATATTGCAAAAATTATCAAAATATAATACAGAGAAACAAAGTGAAAATGCTGTTGGAAAAATGGCACTGATAGACTTGCTTAATGCAGAGTTTCCACAAAACCTTCAACTTGTTAAAAAATACAATATCTACAAAGCACAATAAAATGAAGTATGATAAAATGAGGTATGCCTGTAAATGGATTAAACTCTCCAATCAAAAGACATAGATTGGCAGGTTGGATAGAAAAGCATTATTCAACTACATTTTGTTTACAAGAGACCCACTTTGGATCCAAAGATACAAATAGGATGAAAGTGAAAAGATGGAAAAAGGTATTCCATACAAATAGTAACCATAAGAAAGCTGGGGTTACTGTATTAATATAGGACAAAATAGACTTCAAGTCTTTAAAAAAACTGTTACGAGAGACAAAGAAGGACATTAAATATTAACAAATGGGTCAATACACCAAGAAGATATAACAATTATAAAGATTTATGTACCTGATCACAGAGCCTCAAAATACATGAGGCAGGATTATATGGTGTGTGGATATATCTCAATAAAATTGCATTTTAAAAATACATGAGGGAAACATTTAGAAAATTGAAAGAATAGACAGTTCTACAATAATAGTTGGAGACTTCAATAAACCACTTTCAATAAATGGATACAGCATCTAGACAGAAGATCAATAAGGAAACAGAAGACTTTTTAACAATACTATAAACCAAATAGCTAATGCAATAAGGCAAGAAAAAGGAAATAAAAGGTGCATAGATGGGGGAGGGAAAAATTTTAAATGTCTTTGTTTGTTAACGACATGTTTGTCTATGTAGAAAATCCCAAAGAATACATCAAAACAACTTCTGAAATTATGATTATAGTATGTTAGCAGGATACACAGTTAATACATAAAAGTCAGTTGCTTCCTTGTATACCAGCAATGGACAATTGGAATTTGAAACTAAAAATGCAATACCATTTACATTAGCACCCCCAAAAATGAAATATTAGATACAAATCTAACAAGACATATGTGAGGAATACTACAAAACTCTATTGAAAGAAATCAAAGACCTAAATAAATGTAGATACTTGATGCTCAAGGATAGGAAAACTCAATATTGTTAAGATGTCAGTTATTCCAAATTTGTACTATAGATTCAATGCAATCCCAATCAAAATCTCAGCAAGTTATTTTATGAATATTAATGAGCTGATTTCAAAGTTTATATTAAAAGACAAAAGACCCAGAACAGTCAACACAATATTGAAAAAGAGAACAAAGTTGGAAAACTGACACTACTCAATTTCATGAAATTATAAAGCTACAGTAATCAAGACAGTGTGGTATTAGTAGAATAATAAACAAATAGGTCAATAGAGATCTCAGAAATAGAGCAACACAAATACATTCAACCATTCTTTGACAAAGGAGCAAAGATAGTACAATGCAGAAAGGAAAGTCTTTTCAAAAATGTGCTGGAATAACTGCACAATGCAAGAAAATTAATCTAGACACTGACCTTATCCCTTTCACAAAAATTAACTCCAAATTCATAGGCCTAAATGTAAAACACAAAACTATAAAACTTCTAGAAGATAGTATAGGAGAAAATGTAGATGGTCCATGGGTTTGGCAATGACTTGTTAGGTACAACATCAAAAGTATGATCTGCAAAAGAAAAAACTGGTAAGTTGGACTTCATTAAAATTAAAAACTTCTGCTTTGAAGAAGATGGCAGCACAGAAAGGAGTGGAAGCTAGTTAGTCGTCCCTGGAACAACTAAGAAACAACCAGGAACAACTAGTGAATAATCTGGAATAAATGCTGGGGGACAAATGTGACTGTCCACACATTATACAACAACCTGGATTAGGAGGAATACCCAAGATTGCAGCATAAAATCTGTAAGTAAATACTGAGGACCCAAGCCAAGAGTCCCCTCCACTCATGGCAGCCCAAACTGCAAAGCCTGGCTGTGATAGCAGCACTCTCCAAGCAAGCAAACATAGCTCAGCTGAGCTCCAACTGGGGTTTCAACTAACATTCGTGGACTGCTCAATACAAGCTATGAATCCCCAACAAGCAGACAGAGGCTTTTGGTGACAACTGGCCTTGGAGAGCTGAAGGACCTCTCTGGGAGGGATGGGGAGCCCAAAGGACCAGATGCTATCTCTGGCTGATGGGTGAAACTGAGGGTGGTCACAGACAGGCCCTGAAAGGGGGCTTTCTGCCCCTTTTTCAGCTCAGTGGAGAAAGTCTCAGCCATTTTCAGTTCCCAGCACTCTGACCCAGACAAGGGTGGAGATAGCAGAGTCAGAGAGACTATTCAAATGCAAATGATATTGCCCCAGGGGTTGTATCTTCCCTAAGAGGAAAGAGGTGGTGCCAAGCTCTACTTCCATTCAGAACCATATCCCAGAGCCTGGTGGAGGAGGGCCACAGGCCACACCTCCTTACACCAGTCTGGAGCTACAGGCTGACAGGCACCACCTGCTGGGCAGAAAAGCACAGCGGCTTGAGGCCTCACAGGGTGTATCAATCTTCTAAGACATACCCTCAGGGAAACCTGATACTGAATATTGCCTCCTTCTGAGACCTGAGCCTGTTCTGGTCTGGGAAAACCTGACTGGGTTAACCAAGGAAACCAGACACCTAGATGACAGAAAACTACAACCTACACTAAGAAAAACAAAATTATGGCCGAGTCAAAGGAACAAACTTACATTTCAATTGAGATACAGGAATTGAAACAACTAATGATAAATCAATTCAAAAAGTTTAGGGAAGATATGGTAAAAGAGATGAAGCATATAATGAAAACACTGGGTGTACATAAGGTAGAAATAGAAAGTGCAAAAAAACAATTGGCAGAATATATGGAAATGAAAGGCACAATACAAGAGATGAAAGACACAATTGAGACATACAACAGCAGATCTCAAGAGGCAGAAGAAAACACTCAGGAACTGAAGAACAAGACACCTGAAAGCCTACACACAAAAGAATAGATAGGAAAAAGAATGCAAAAATATTAGCAATGTCTCCAGGAATTGAATGACAACATGAAATGTAAGAATGTATGTGCCATGGGTGTCCCAGAAGGAGAAGAGAAGGAAAAAGGGGTAGAAGCAATAATAGAGGAAATAATCAATGAAAATTTCCCATCTCTTATGAAAGACATAAAATTTCAGAACCAAGAAGCACAGCATACCCCAAACAGAATAGATCTGAATAGGGCTATGCCAAGACACTTAATATTCATATTATCAAACACCAAAGATAAAGAAAATCCTGAAAGCAGCAAGAGAAAAGCGATCCATCATATACAAAGGAAGCTTGATAAGACTATGTGCGGATTTCTCAATGGAAACCATGGAGGAAAGAAGGAAGTGGGGTGATATATTTAAGATACTGAAAGAGAAAAACCACCAACTGAGAATCCTATATCTGGCAAAACTGTCCTTCAAACATGAGAGAGAGCTTAAAATATTCTCTGACAAACAGACAATGACAGAGTTTGTGAACAAGATACCTGCTCTAAAGGAAACACTAAAGGGAGCACTACAGACAGAAAGGAAAAGACAAGAGTGAGAGATTTAGAGCACAGTTTTTGGAGATAATAACACAGCAATGTAAGTACACCGAACAAAGATGACTGTGAGTATGGTTGAAAGAGGAAGGTTAGGAGGATGTGGGACACCAGAAGGAATGAAAAAAGATAAAGACTGGGACTGTATAACTCAGTGAAACCTAGGGTGCTCAACAATTGTGATAAAAGGTACAAATATGTTTTTACATGAGGGAGAGCAAGTGAATGCCAGTATTGCAAGGTGTTAAAAATAGGGTGGGATTGGGGGATAAATAGAATCAATGCAAACTAGAGACTATGATTAACAGAAACATTGTATTATGCTTCCTTTAATATAACAAAGGCAATATACAAAAGCTAAATGCATATGGGTGAGGGGAACATAGCGGAAGGGTATGGGACTCTTTGCATTGATGATGTTGTCTGACTCTTTATTCTACTTTAGTCTAATGCTATCTTTCCTTTTGTTGTTTCCTAGCTGTCATTTTTTCTCTCTCTTTCTTTTTTCTTTTTCTTTTGTCTGTCTACCTTCTTTGACTCTTCCTCCTTCTTTGTGTAAGAAATGGAGATATCATTATATAGATAGTGGCGATGGTGGTGAATACATAAATATGTGACTATACAGGAAACCATTAATTGTTTACTTAGGATGGGATGTGTGGTGTGTGAACAAAACCATCTTTACAAAAATGGGTTGTTGAAGAAAACTTGAGGGCACTACATTGAATAAAATAAGACAGACACATAAGGACAAATATTGCAGGGTCTCACAGATATGCACTAATTATAAAATGTAAACTCATAGACATGAAATATGTTACCAGGATACAGAACAAGGCTAAAGAATGGGGAGCAGTTGCTTATTATGAGCAGAATGTTCAACTAGGGTAAACTTAAACATCTGGAAATGGACAGATGTGATGGTAGCACATTGTGAGAATAACTAACAGTGCTGAATGGTCTGTGAACGTGGTGGAAAGGGGAAGCTCAGAGTCACATATGTCACCAGAAGGAAAGTTAGAGGCTAAAAGATGGGAATGTATAAAACAGTGAATCTTGTGGTAGATAATGTCTGTGATTAACTGTACAAATATTAGAAATCCCTCTCATGAACTAGAACAAATGTATGACATTATAACTAGAAGTAAATATAGAGGGGCATATAGGGAAAAAAATGTATACCTATTGCAAAATATATACTTCAGTTAGTAGTATTTTAGCATTCTTTCATCAACAGTAACAAATATACTATAGCAAAACTATGAATCAATAATGGAGGGGGTATAGTTAGGGGTATGAGAGGATTTAATTTTCCTTTTTTTGTCTTTATTTCTTTTCTGGAGTAATGAAAATGTTCTAAAAATAGAAAAAAAATTGTGGTGATGGATGCATAGTTGTATGAGGGTACCGTGGGCAACTGATCATATACTTTGGATCTCTGGATAATTGTATGGTATGTGAACAACCTCAATAAAGCAAAAACAAACAGAAAAAAAACTTCTGCTTTGTAGAAGACATTCTTAAAAGAATGATAAGTCACAGACTGGGAGAAAATATTTTCATAATCAGCCACACTCTCAGTGCAGATCCCTATCCCAGTTCTGGAGGGAGCAGAATAACACTTGTGCACATACTGGGAGCTTATATGTCTGGCCCAATCCATCTGATAGTGGCCTGAGGGACTCACCATCCCAGAACTTGCCTTGCATATAGAAGGCAGTTCACAGAACTCTCCTAGAGAACAATGTAGGAAAGCAGCCAAGTGACTGCTTGCAACAAGGGATTGTTGGCTGCAGGAATACAGTGCAGTACACAGGACCATGAGGAAACTTTCATAGGGAAGAGGGGACATTTGTACTGATGTAAATGGGGGAATCTCAAGGGCCACATGCACATACCTAAGACAAGAAACATATGCAGGAAGGACCAAGGAGGACTCTATGCTTAGCCTGGAGCTATTCTTTAAACTCATTGTGTGGATAAATTATGAAGGAGAGCACTTACACAGGTCAATCTGCAAAGACAAGGGAAAGTATTTTCCTTCTTTTTTTTTTTAATTTTTTTATTTCTTAGCTCCTGGAATACAAGAGAAGCTCTTCCATAACACTAGCTGGATACAAGCTTAAAGAACAGGTACTTTAGAACCTAAATTACAGCATTAACACATTAAAATATCAGAATGTCCAGCTTTCAACAAAAGATTACAAAGGATACAAAGAAACAGGAAGTTATAGCCCAGGCAAAAGAGAAGATTAAAGCATTAGAAATAATCATAAGGAGGACAGACCTGGGACATTCCAGAAAAAGAGTTTTTAAAAGGTGATCCTAAATATGCCCAAAAAGTTAAAGGAAAATATGGACAAATAAGTAAAGGAAATCAGGAAAACAATAGATTAATGCAAAGAGAATATCAATATAGAGAAGGAAATTATGAAAAGGAACCAAGCAGAGCTGAAGACCACAGTAAAAGAAACCAAAAATTCCCTAAAGGGGTTCAGCAGTATATTGGAGATGGCAGAAGAAAGAATCAGTATACTAGCAGATAAGACAATTGAAATCATACAGTCTGAGGAAAAGAAAGAGGAAAGAATGAAGAAAGGAATCAGAGCCTGAAGAATTTGTGGAACACCATTAAGGATACCAATATATGCCTTGTGAAGTCCCAGAAGGAAAAGAAAGAGAGAAGGGGCAGAGAGAATACTTAAAAAAAAAATGGCTGAAAACATCCCAAATTTAATGAAAAATATGAATATACACATCCAAGATGTTCAACAAACTCAAAAAGGACAAAAATACAAAACAGACCCATATTATGCCATATTATTAAACCATCAAATGCCAAAAATAGAATTCTGAAAGCCACAAGGAAGCAATGAGTCACAATACAAGGGACACTCAATAAGATTAAGTGCTGATTTCTCATCAGAAATCATGGAGGCAAGAAGGCAATGGGAAGATATATTTAAAGTGCTGAAAGCAAAAAATTGCCCATCAAGAATTCTCTACCCAGCAAAACTGTCTTTCAAAAATGAGGGAAGGGAGGAGGCGGGGCAAGATGGCAGACTGGTGAGCTGTAAGTTTTAGTTACTCCTCCAGGAAAGTAGGTAAAAAGCCAGGAACTGCGTGGACTGGACACCACAGAGCAATCTGTCTTTGGGCATACTTCATACAACACTCATGAAAATGTCGAACTGCTGAGATCAGCGAAATCTGTAAGTTTTTGCGGCCAGGGGACCCGCGCCCCTCCCTGCCAGGCTCAGTCCCGTGGGAGGAGGGGCTGTCAGCTCCAGGAAGGAGAAGGGAGAACTGCAGTGGCTGCTCTTATCAGAAACTCATTCTACTGATCCAGATTCCAACCATAGATAGACTGAGACCAGACACCAGAGAATCTGAGAGCTGCCAGCCCAGCAGAGAGGAGACAGGCATAGAAAAAAAAAAAAAAAAAAAAACACAAAAAACTCCAAAATAAAAGCAGAGGATTTTTGGAGTTCTGGTGAACACAGAAAGGGGAAGGGCGGAGCTCAGGCCTTGAGGCGCATATGCAAATCCCGAAGAAAAGCTGATCTCTCTGCCCTGTGGACCTTTCCTTAATGGCCCTGGTTGCTGTGTCTATTAGCATTTCAATAACCCATTAGATCTCTGAGGAGGGCCCTTTTTTTGGGCCCTTTTTTTTTTTTTTTTTTTTTAATCCTTTTTACTTTTTCTAAAACAATTACTCTAAGAAGCCCAATACAGAAAGCTTCAAAGAATTGCAATTTGGGCATGTCAAGTCAAGAGCAGAACTAAGAGAGCTCTGAGACAAAAGGCAATAATCCAGTGGCTGGGAAAATTCACTAAACACCACAACTTCCCAAGAAAAGGGGGGTGTCCGCTCACAGCCACCATCCTGGTGGACAGGAAACACTCCTGCCCATCGCCAGCCCCATAGCCCAGAGCTGCCCCAGACAACCCAGTGTGACGGAAGTGCTTCAAATAACAGGCACACACCACAAAACTGGGCGTGGACATTAGCCTTCCCTTCAACCTTAGCTGATTGTCCCAGAGCTGGGAAGGTGGAGCAGTGTGAATTAACAAAGCCCCATTCAGCCATCATTTCAGCAGACTGGGAGCCTCCCTACACAGCCCAGCAGCCCAGAACTTCCCTGGGGGGACGGCACTCACCTGTGACATAGCACAGTCATCCCTCAACAGAGGACCCGGGGTGCACAGCCTGGAAGAGGGGCCCACTTGCAAGTCTCAGGAGCCATACGCCAATACCAAAGACTTGTGGGTCAGTGGCAGAGACAAACTGTGGCAGGACTGAACTGAAGGATTAGACTATTGCAGCAGCATTAAAACTCTAGGATCATCAGGGAGATTTGATTGTTAGGGCCACCCCCCCTCCCCGACTGCCCAGAAACACGCCCCACATACAGGGCAGGCAACACCAACTACACACGCAAGCTTGGTACACCAATTGGGCCCCACAAGACTCACTCCCCCACTCACCAAAAAGGCTAAGCAGGGGAGAACTGGCTTGTGGAGAACAGGTGGCTCGTGGACGCCACCTGCTGGTAGTTAGAGAAAGTGTACTCCACGAAGCTGTAGATCTGATAAATTAGAGATAAGGACTTCAATAGGTCTACAAACCCTAAAAGAACCCTATCAAGTTCAGCAAATGCCACGAGGCCAAAAACAACAGAAAATTATAAAGCATATGAAAAAACCAGACAATATGGATAACCCAAGCCCAAGCACCCAAATCAAAAGACCAGAAGAGACACAGCACATAGAGCAGCTACTCAAAGAACTAAAGATGAACAATGAGACCATAGTACGGGATATGAAGGAAATCAAGAAGACTCTAGAAGAGCATAAAGAAGACATTGCAAGACTAAATAAAAAAATGGATGATCTTATGGAAATTAAAGAAACTGTTGACCAAATTAAAAAGATTCTGGACACTCATAGTACAAGACTAGAGGAAGTTGAACAACGAATCAGTGACCTGGAAGATGACAGAATGGAAAATGAAAGCATAAAAGAAAGAATGGGGAAAAAAATTGAAAAAATCGAAATGGACCTCAGGGATATGATAGATAATATGAAACGTCCAAATATAAGACTCATTGGTGTTCCAGAAGGGGAAGAAAAGGGTAAAGGTCTAGGAAGAGTATTCAAAGAAATTGTTGGGGAAAACTTCCCAAATCTTCTAAACAACATAAATACACAAATCATAAATGCTCAGCGAACTCCAAATAGAATAAATCCAAATAAACCCACTCCGAGACATATACTGATCACACTGACAAACACAGAAGAGAAGGAGCAAGTTCTGAAAGCAGCAAGAGAAAAGCAATTCACCACATACAAAGGAAACAGCATAAGACTAAGTAGTGACTACTCAGCAGCCACCATGGAGGCGAGAAGGCAGTGGCACGATATATTTAAAATTCTGAGTGAGAAAAATTTCCAGCCAAGAATACTTTATCCAGCAAAGCTCTCCTTCAAATTTGAGGGAGAGCTTAAATTTTTCACAGACAAAGAAATGCCGAGAGAATTTGCTAACAAGAGACCTGCCCTACTGGAGATACTAAAGGGAGCCCTACAGACAGAGAAACAAAGACAGGACAGAGAGACTTGGAGAAAGGTTCAGTACTAAAGAGATTCGGTATGGGTACAATAAAGGATATTAATAGAGAGAGGGAAAAATATGGCAAACATAAACCAAAGGATAAGATGGCCGATTCAAGAAATGCCTTCACGGTTCTAACGTTGAATGTAAATGGATTAAACTCCCCAATTAAAAGATATAGATTCGCAGAATGGATCAAAAAAAATGAACCATCAATATGTTGCATACAAGAGACTCATCTTAGACACAGGGACACAAAGAAACTGAAAGTGAAAGGATGGAAAAAATTATTTCATGCAAGCTACAGCCAAAAGAAAGCAGGTGTAGCAATATTAATCTCAGATAAAATAGACTTCAAATGCAGGGATGTTTTGAGAGACAAAGAAGGCCACTACATACTAATAAAAGGGGCAATTCAGCAAGAAGAAATAACAATCGTAAATGTCTATGCACCCAATCAAGGTGCCACAAAATACATGAGAGAAACACTGGCAAAACTAAAGGAAGCAATTGATGTTTCCACAATAATTGTGGGAGACTTCAACACATCACTCTCTCCTGTAGATAGATCAACCAGACAGAAGACCAATAAGGAAATTGAAAACCTAAACAATCTGATAAATGAATTAGATTTAACAGACATATACAGGACATTACACCCCAAATCACCAGGATACACATACTTTTCTAGTGCCCATGGTACTTTCTCCAGAATAGACCATATGCTGGGACATAAAACAAGCCTCAATAAATTTACAAAGATTGAAATTATTCAAAGCACATTCTCTGACCACAATGGAATACAATTAGAAGTCAATAACCATCAGAGACTTAGAAAATTCACAAATACCTGGAGGTTAAACAACACACTCCTAAACAATCAGTGGGTTAAAGAAGAAATAGCAAGAGAAATTGCTAAATATATAGAGACGAATGAAAATGAGAACACAACATACCAAAACCTATGGGATGCAGCAAAAGCAGTGCTAAGGGGGAAATTTATAGCACTAAACGCATATATTAAAAAGGAAGAAAGAGCCAAAATCAAAGAACTAATGGATCAACTGAAGAAGCTAGAAAATGAACAGCAAACCAATCCTAAACCAAGTAGAAGAAAAGAAATAACAAGGATTAAAGCAGAAATAAATGACATAGAGAACAAAAAAAACAATAGAGAGGATAAATATCACCAAAAGTTGGTTCTTTGAGAAGATCAACAAGATTGACAAGCCCCTAGCTAGACTGACAAAATCAAAATGAGAGAAGACCCATATAAACAAAATAATGAATGAAAAAGGTGACATAACTGCAGATCCTGAAGAAATTAAAAAAATTATAAGAGGATATTATGAACAACTGTATGGCAACAAACTGGATAATGTAGAAGAAATGGACAATTTCCTGGAAACATATAAACAACCTAGACTGACCAGAGAAGAAATAGAAGACCTCAACCAACCCATCACAAGCAAAGAGATCCAATCAGTCATCAAAAATCTTCCCACAAATAAATGCCCAGGGCCAGATGGCTTCACAGGGGAATTCTACCAAACTTTCCAGAAAGAACTGACACCAATCTTACTCAAACTCTTTCAAAACATTGAAAAAAATGGAACACTACCTAACTCATTTTATGAAGCTAACATCAATCTAATACCAAAACCAGGCAAAGATGCTACAAAAAAGGAAAACTACCGGCCAATCTCCCTAATGAATATAGATGCAAAAATCCTCAACAAAATACTTGCAAATCGAATCCAAAGACACATTAAAAAAATCATACACCATGACCAAGTGGGGTTCATTCCAGGCATGCAAGGATGGTTCAACATAAGAAAAACAATCAATGTATTACAACACATTAAAAACTCGAAAGGGAAAAATCAATTGATCATCTCAATAGATGCTGAAAAAGCATTTGACAAAATCCAACATCCCTTTTTGATAAAAACACTTCAAAAGGTAGGAATTGAAGGAAACTTCCTCAACATGATAAAGAGCATATATGAAAAACCCACAGCCAGCATAGTACTCAATGGTGAGAGACTGAAAGCCTTCCCTCTAAGATCAGGAACAAGACAAGGATGCCCGCTGTCACCACTGTTATTCAACATTGTGCTGGAAGTGCTAGCCAGGGCAATCCGGCAAGACAAAGAAATAAAAGGCATCCAAATTGGAAAAGAAGAAGTAAAACTGTCATTGTTTGCAGATGATATGATCTTATATCTAGAAAACCCTGAGAAATCAACGATACAGCTACTAGAGCTAATAAACAAATTTAGCAAAGTAGCGGGATACAAGATTAATGCACATAAGTCAGTAATGTTTCTATATGCTAGAAATGAACAAACTGAAGAGACACTCAAGAAAAAGATACCATTTTCAATAGCAACTAAAAAAATCAAGTACCTAGGAATAAACTTAACCAAAGATGTAAAAGACCTATACAAAGAAAACTACATAACTCTACTAAAAGAAATAGAAGGGGACCTTAAAAAATGGAAAAATATTCCATGTTCATGGATAGGAAGGCTAAATGTCATTAAGATGTCAATTCTACCCAAACTCATCTACAGATTCAATGCAATCCCAATCAAAATTCCAACAACCTACTTTGCAGACTTGCAAAAGCTAGTTATCAAATTTATTTGGAAAGGGAAGATGCCTCGAATTGCTAAAGACACCCTAAAAAAGAAAAACGAAGTGGGAGGACTTACACTCCCTGACTTTGAAGCTTATTATAAAGCCACAGTTGCCAAAACAGCATGGTACTGGCACAAAGACAGACATATAGATCAATGGAATCGAATTGAGAATTCAGAGATAGACCCTCAGATCTATGGCCGACTGATCTTTGATAAGGCCCCCAAAGTCACTGAACTGAGCCATAATGGTCTTTTCAACAAATGGGGCTGGGAGAGTTGGATATCCATATCCAAAAGAATGAAAGAGGACCCCTACCTCACCCCCTACACAAAAATTAACTCAAAATGGACCAAAGATCTCAATATAAAAGAAAGTACCATAAAACTCCTAGAAGATAATGTAGGAAAACATCTTCAAGACCTTGTATTAGGCGGCCACTTCCTAGACTTTACACCCAAAGCACAAGCAACAAAAGAGAAAATAGATAAATGGGAACTCCTCAAGCTTAGAAGTTTCTGCACCTCAAAGGAATTTCTCAAAAAGGTAAAGAGGCAGCCAACTCAATGGGAAAAAATTTTTGGAAACCATGTATCTGACAAAAGACTGATATCTTGCATATACAAAGAAATCCTACAACTCAATGACAATAGTACAGACAGCCCAATTATAAAATGGGCAAAAGATATGAAAAGACAGTTCTCTGAAGAGGAAATATAAATGGCCAAGAAACACATGAAAAAATGTTCAGCTTCACTAGCTATTAGAGAGATGCAAATTAAGACCACAATGAGATACCATCTAACACCGGTTAGAATGGCTGCCATTAAACAAACAGGAAACTACAAATGCTGGAGGGGATGTGGAGAAATTGGAACTCTTATTCATTGTTGGTAGGACTGTATAATGGTTCAGCCACTCTGGAAGTCAGTCTGGCAGTTCCTTAGAAAACTAGATATAGAGTTACCATTCGACCCAGCGATTGCACTTCTCGGTATATACCCGGAGGATCGGAAAGCAGTGACACGAACAGATATCTGCACGCCAATGTTCATAGCAGCATTATTCACAATTGCCAAGAGATGGAAACAACCCAATTGTCCTTCAACAGATGAGTGGATAAATAAAATGTGGTATATACACACTATGGAATACTACGCGGCAGTAAGAAGGAACGATCTCGTGAAACATATGACAACATGGATGAACCTTGAAGACATAATGCTGAGCGAAATAAGCCAGGCACAAAAAGAGAAATATTATATGCTACCACTAATGTGAACTTTGAAAAATGTAAAACAAATGGTTTATAATGTAGAATGTAGGGGAACTAGCAGTAGAGAGCAATTAAGGAAGGGGGAACAATAATCCAAGAAGAACAGATAAGCTATTTAACGTTCTGGGGATGCCCAGAAATGACTATGGTCTGTTAATTTCTGATGGATATAGTAGGAACAAGTTCACAGAAATGTTGCTATATTATGTAACTTTCTTGGGGTAAAGTAGGAACATGTTGGAAGTTAAGCAGTTATCTTAGGTTAGTTGTCTTTTTCTTACTCCCTTGTTATGGTCTCTTTGAAATGTTCTTTTATTGTATGTTTGTTTTGTTTTTAACTTTTTTTTTCATACAGTTGATTTAAAAAAAGAAGGGAAAGTTAAAAAAAAAAAAAAAGAAAAACAAGGAAAAAAAAAAAAAGATGTAGTGCCCCCTTGAGGAGCCTGTGGAGAATGCAGGGGTATTCGCCTACCCCACCTCCATGGTTGCTAACATGACCACAGACATAGGGGACTGGTGGTTTGATGGGTTGAGCCCTCTACCATAAGTTTTACCCTTGGGAAGACGGTTGCTGCAAAGGAGAGGCTAGGCCTCCCTATATTTGTGCCTAAGAGTCTCCTCCTGAATGCCTCTTTGTTGCTCAGATGTGGCCCTCTCTCTCTGGCTAAGCCAACTTGAAAGGTGACATCACTGCCCTCCCCCCTACGTGGGATCAGACACCCAGGGGAGTGAATCTCCCTGGCAACGTGGAATATGACTCCCGGGGAGGAATGTAGACCCGGCATCGTGGGACGGAGAACATCTTCTTGACCAAAAGGGGGATGTGAAAGGAAATGAAATAAGCTTCAGTGGCAGAGAGATTCCAAAACGAGCCGAGAGGTCACTCTGGTGGGCACTCTTACGCACACTTTAGACAACCCTTTTTAGGTTCTAAAGAATTGGGGTAGCTGGTGGTGGATACCTGAAACTATCAAACTACAACCCAGAACCCATGAATCTCGAAGACAGATGTATAAAAATGTAGCTTATGAGGGGTGACAATGGGATTGGGAAACCCATAAGGACCACACTCCACTTTGTCTAGTTTATGGATGGATGAGTAGAAAAATAGGGGAAGGAAACAAACAGACAAAGGTACCCAGTGTTCTTTTTTACTTCAATTGCTCTTTTTCACTCTAATTATTATTCTTGTTATTTTTGTGTGTGTGCTAATGAAGGTGTCAGGGATTGATTTAGGTGATGAATGTACAACTATGTAATGATACTGTAAACAATCGAAAGTACGATTTGTTTTGTATGACTGCGTGGTATGTGAATATATCTCAATAAAATGATTTAAAAAAAAAAATACAATTGAAGCCTTGTGTATTTTTCTTTACCAATCATATAGATTAGCTTTTAAAAGAAAATGAAAAGAAGAAAAGCTAGGTAGACACTATTGTCTCCCAATGCTCACTCCCTGCTCCGAGTTGCTTCCAACTATTCTGGTTAGGAATAATCGACTCCTGCAGTTAATGCAAATATCATCAGAAGATCAGTAAAATTCCCACTAAACCCCTTGTTATTCAGACTGTATCTGTTCTAATAAATACAAACCTTTTTAGTTTAAAAAAAAAAAAAAAATGAGGGAAGGATTAAGACATTCCCAGACAAATAAAAGATGAGGAAGTTCATCACCTCTAGATCAACACTACAAGAAATGCTGAAGGGAGTTAAGCAGGTTTAAAGGAAGGGACACTAGACAATTGACTGAAGTCACATGGAGAAATAAAGATCTCCAATAAAGATAATGACATGGGTAAATATAAATACTATACTGTTGTATTCTTGATTTTTAAGTCCACATTTTACTTCCTACAAGATCTAAAATGCAACTGCATAAAATGTAAAAATAAATCAGTGGTTTTGTAATCATAATGTATAAATATGTAATCTGTGAAAAGATCTACAAACAGGTGCAGGAACAAAGAGGTATAGGAACATAGTTTATGTATGCTCTTGAAATTAAGTTGGCATCAAAGCAAATGAGATTGTTAGAGATTTAGGATGTTAAATTTAAGTCCCATGGTAGCCACACACAAAAATCATAGAGAGACCTTAGCAAGTGCCATGGTGGGGGCAGAGATTGGCCACAGTGGTGGTGCCTCTTCAACTAGCCTGTGGTGTCCAGCCCCACATGGAAGATATCAAGTTGTGCTAGTACAGGCATATAAATAATTAATACCTGAGGTTCAATGTAACATGGACATTTACAGTGATGACAGATAAATACAGATTCTTGAGAATCAAATACTAGTTGAAACACTTGTAAAATGAAAGGAATTTAGGAAGTTTTCATATACTCCATGGTTACAGGTGAAAGTCTGAAATCCTGATGCTTAAGCTCTATTCTAGATGATAGCTCCAACTCTTCAGGATATAAGGAAAAGGGATAATATTTCCACATTGATAGATCTTTGGTTGTACAGGTTTCCCAATGAGTGGATCACAATGACCATATTGTAGGGACTTCCCATTGTATGGCTGCTTCCAGATCTACTCGTGTTACAAGATCAGCCATGGGGTGATCTTTTGGATGAATCTTTTTGTGGTAGAGCTTTAAGGAATTGTAGCATTGCTCATCCTGAAGGAATCTCTTCTCATTCTCAGGTACAATCAAGATCACCAAAGAAGAGACTAGGGCCTGTGCAAATTCAGAAAGGAAATAGTAATGAAGTACCAAAGACTTAACACAGCAAAGTACTTGAGAATCATGGGTAAACCCTAGGAAAAGAGGACTTTCTTCTTTGGAAAAGGATAACATAGAAAGGCAGGTTATAGAAAATTGTGAGAGAAGGCAAACAGAACCTGTTTTACCAGTTTTAAAAAGAATTAAGCATTGTCTAAGATCTGAAGTACCAAACAGTTCAGAAGAAGATTCACCTATAAAATCAGACAAGGAATCAGTAAAACAGAGGAGCATAGTAGTTGACAATTATGCAGATTTTCAAGAGACTAAATGAGCTTGTTGATGTCTTATACTGGATGATGGTAAGAAAGGGGAAATTAAAAAGGTGAGGAGGAAGGGTCACTTAATTCTGCAGTAGCTGAAGAATTCGTAGGCTATTTGGCTGTCAGTGGTGCTGGTGACAATAATTCAGCTGTGATGACTGTCAGCTTGAAGGGAACACTAAACAAAATAGCACTGATTCCTATGTGTTGCAGGAAAAATCAGTATCTGGAAATGGGGATTTGGATATCCAAACTTCAATGTTCCTAGATAGTAGGAAGGAAGACAGTCATATAGACCATAACATGCCTTGCACAAATTCAGAAGAGCAAATTGGTGGACCACAAAATAGTAACTGCTAGCCCACCCACGGATCTTCTTTGGTGATCTTAATTGTACCTGAGAGTGAGAAGAGATTCCTTCAGGATGAGCAATACTACAGTTCCTTAAAGTTCTACCACAAAAAGATTCATCCAAGCCGTTTAACCCCATGGCTGATCTTGTAACATGAGTAGATCGGGAAGCAGCCATACTATGGCTAACTACTGAGCCAGCTGTGGGGCCCTTTTCTGAAATTTGGTCATCTTTAAGGGACTCTGAGGAGGAAGTAGATGTGGTGGGAGACAACAGTGCCTCAAAAGAACAGTGTAATGAAAACACCAATAATGTCCTGGACACAAATCTTAAGAGTGTGCCAGTCTCTGGAGAACCAGAACCACCTTCTGTTGTAGACTGTGTTTCAGCTCAAATGATGTCTTTAGCAGAACCTCCAGAACATCATTATACCCCATGAACTTCACCACAAAGGGGGGCCCCTACCAGAATTCGTCCCACTAAAAACAGTTCTCCTTGCAGAGAAAATGGACAATATGAGGAGGATAATCTTAGTCCCAATGAAACGAATGCAACTGTTAGTGGTAAAATAAGTGAGTCTCATACAAATCCAGATGAAATATCTCAGAATGAAAAAGGGATATGTTCTGACTCTGAAAATTATGGAAGGTCTAAGTAAGCCACCTTCAGAGGCAAGACTCAATATCGGGCATTTGCCATCTGCCAAAGAGAGTGCCAGTCAGCACATTATAGAAGACAAGATGGTGATCCTGATGTTTATTACTTTGAATCACATCATGTGGCACTGAAACGCAACAAAGATTATCAGATTACCAGAGACTGTTACAGATGATTGCTGCATTCTCAAGCAGTTCAAGACCTTGAAAGTTTAGGCAGACACCAGAGAGAAGCACTAAAAAATCCCATTGGATTTGTGGAAAAACTTCAGAAGAGGGCTGATATAGGGCTTCTTATCCACAGAGAATTGTTCAGTTGCCTGAGATTGCATGCGACCGATACACCAATAGCCTTGGGAACTTTGAAAGAGAATTTAAAAACCAAAAAAGACATACTAGGACAGTTAAATTAGTTTTTGATAAAGTAGGTTTACCTGCTAGACCAAAAAGTCCTTTAGACCCTAAGGAGGATGGGGAGTCCTTTTCATACTATATGTTGCCTTTGAGTGATGGTCTAGAAGGCTCAAACAGTCGTCCTCAGATGATAAGAGGATGCCTGTGTGATAATACCAAACCTGAAACATTTAACCAGTTGTGGAGTATAGAACAGAAAAAAGCTTGAACAGCTACTCCTGAAATACCCTCCTGAAGAAGTAAAATCTTGATGCTGGCAGAAGATAGCAGATGAACTGGGCAATAGGACAGCAAAACAGGTGGCCAGCCAAGTGCAGAAGTATTTCATAAAGCTGACTAAAGCTGGCATTCCAGTCCCAGGCAGAACACCAAACTTATATATGTTGTTCTAGTTTGCTAATGCTGCAGAATGCAAAACACCAGAGATGGATAGGCTTTTATAAAATGGGGGTTTATTTCACTACACAGTTACAGTCTTAAGGCCACAAAACGTCCAAGGTAACACATCAGTAATTGGGTACCTTCACTGGAGATGGCCAATGGCGTCCGGAAAACCTCTGTTAGCTGGGAAGGCACATGGCTGGCGTCTGCTCCAAAGTTCTGGTTTCAAAATGGCTTCTCCCAGGACATTCCTCTCTAGCAAGCTTGCTCCTCTTCAAATAACATCACTCACAGCTGCACTCCATCCAGTCTCTTTGAGTCAGCATGTTTTATATGGCTCCACTGATCAAGGCCCACCCTGAATGGGTGGGGCCAAGCCTCCATGGGAACATCTCATCAAAATTATCACCGACAGCTGGGTGGGGCACATTTCAAGCAAATCCAACCAGCACCAAAAACTTCTGCCCCACACAAGACTACAAAGATAATGGCATTTGGGGGACACAATACACTCAAACCGGCACATATGTACTTATATATGTACTCCAAAAAGTCTTCAACAAGCGGACAACAGCATCCTCTTAAGAAGCATCTCTTTAAACCTTCCTAACATGACATCCCAACAACCTCCAGTGTATATGGATGAAAATGATGACTGAACCTTTTTCATAGCCACATGAATATGACTGTCAAGGAAGCATCAGATGAAGAAAGTATTCCTATTATATATAGGAATTTACCTGAATATAAAGAATATTACAATTTAAAAAGTTAAAGAAGCAGAAATTTCAGCAGAGCCGTGCTGAAAGTGGCTTTGTGCAACATGTGGACTTCAAGGGTGATAACTGGCACAGAACCTATCCACAGGGTGTTCGGTGGCACTGCCAGGATTGTCCTCCAGATATGTCTTTGGATTTCTGTGACTCTTGTTTAGACTGCCTACATGAAACAGATATTCACAAGGAAGATTACCAATTAGAACCTATTTATAGATCAGAGACATTCTTAGAAACTACTGTGTGTCCCAGGGCACCAATTATAATTGTCTTGACCCAAACTACTTTCCAGCAAACAAATGACATGGAAGAGACCATCATTTACTACTGCTCTTCAACACATAGCAATGGCATCATTAATTATGTGCATAGTGTGGAAAGATTCTCTGCTTTCCCTGAAATGACGCTCACAACATGACAGCTTCCTGAGTGTTCTCGTCAAGTACAGCTCGGCACCGTTGTGGCTCTAGATCACTGTTCAGTGGCTGAACATTCCTGGTAAGCAAAGGGTTTTCATGGTGAATTTTTCACCACCACCTTAAAGCCTTTTTAGGTGGTGATTTTAATGTGTGAGATGGAGTACACATTAAAGAGAGTAAATTCCAAAGGTTTCAGAGAAGTCGATTGTAAATATGATAATGAGAAGACAAAATATTTATATAAAAACAATTTAGTAGCTTTCAGTTTTATTGTGAAAATAGATTTCAGCACAGAAACTGACTTCTTTAGCTAAAGTTTTAACCAATGATGGTGTTTGCTTCTAGGATATACACTCTGAAAGAACTCACTGTCCCAGTGGTGGCCACTGATGGTCGTTAGTAAATTGGAGCTGCTTAACCATATTGATGTCTAATCCTTATTACCAACAGGGAAGCACTTCAGGAGGCAACTGTGGCATTGCTTCCTTAACCAGCTCATGGTGTGTGAGTGTTATAAAAGTATCACTCAGATTTTTTAAATGTAATGTTATATGAGATGATCATGTGATATTTACAAACTATGGTGAAAGTCTCTAATTCACAACATTAATTCCTTTAAAATACACAGCCTTCTGCCTCTGTATTTGGAGTTGTCAGTGCAACTCAACAAAAAAACTGCCTAATATAAAAATCATATATATGGCAATAATTTCCCTCTTTTACAGTCTGCAAAGATCCGTAAAAGATTGTATTTTTATTACTATTTAAACAAGTGATTAAATTTAGTCTGCACAGTGAGCAAGAGTTCACATGCATTCTTTTATACTGCTGGATTTTGTCATGCATCATTTAAAACATTTTGTATGTTTCTTCTCATCCGTGTATATGGTATGTTCTTGAATAATGTTCATTTGTCAGGCTAACTGTGAGAAATAAAGCACGTGGATACTGTCTTTATATTATAAACAAAACACAGAGAATATGCAAACTCGTACAGACAGAAAGTACAGTACAGGTTACCAGGGGTGGGAGGAAGGGCAATGGGGCGTAAATGCACAGCAAGTTTAGGGTTTCTGTTTGGGTGAACTGAAAGTTCTAGTAATGGATGGTGGTAAGGGTACTGCAACATTGTGGATGTTATTAATCCCACTAAATTGTATGCTTAGGAGGGTTTGGATGGGAAGATTTATTTTGTATACATGTTTCCACAATTAAAAATACATGGACGTATTATTGCTCAAGGAATATGTGTGCAATTTTCTGTTGTATGTTCAGAAAATAGATAAATAGATGATAGATAATAGATAGAATGAAATAGCAAAGGTGGTAAAAGGTTGAAATTGGTGCCTCTTAGTATCTGGGAGTGTGGGGGTATGTTGGGGTTCTCTGTATGGGGTTTGTATTGTTTTTCAACTGTTCTAGAAGTTTGAAAATATTTCAAAATAAAAAGTTAAAAAAGATAAAGACAACAGGGAAATTGAAAAAAAAATCTAATGGGAAAAATCTGGAGAAAACCAAACTTGAAAAAGAAAACAACAAAGAAACCATTAGGATTGAGAAAGGGGTCATATCAGACATGGGATAGATTTTTAAATTATAAGATATTTTGATATACAACTCTTGCCAAATTTTTGTAAATCTAAATAAAACAGACAAGTTGTCTTTCTACAAGAAGAAGTAGAAAAGCTAAATATGCCAATAATCATGAAAGAAATGAGAGAAGTTTAATAAGACCTGACAGTATATAGGCCCAGCTGGCTTTATTGAGAAGTTCTTTTAGACCTTCAAAGATCACATACTTCCATATTATTTATACACTTTCAAAAGACAGATATTCATTTTATCTAGCTTAATTCAAGCAAAGCATCCCATATGAAAGCAAAGAATGAACTCACTTTAGAAAACAGTTGCAAAAAATCTTGGTGTGCAAATATCAAAAGAATAATATGACTAAGTTCAGTTTGTTCTAAGAATAGTTCAACAGAAAAAATCTATTGATGTGATGCATTATATTATTTCATTTTATTCAAAAATGTGTATTAAGCTATCTAGATGTCATTTGATGTGTTAATCCCTGGGAATAAAATAGTGAGCTAGATAAACATTGCTTTTCTTTTGTGGAAGTGGTCACAAAGAAGTCAAACAAACACAAGTGTACAATAATATATGAAGTGATGTATGAAGTTGAACAACATCTCAATGTCCTAGAAGTCCGCAGAACAGAAAATGAAAGAACAAAAGAAAGAATGGAGAAAAAAATCAAAAAAATCAAAATGGATCTCAGGGATAAGATAGATAAAATAAAACATCCAAACTTAAGACTCATTGGTGTCCCAGAAGGGGAAGAGAAGGGTAAAGGTCTAGAAAGAGTATTCAAAGAAATTGTTGGGGAAAACTTCCCAAACCTTCTACACAATATAAATACACAAAGCATAAATGCCCAGTGAACTCCAAATAGAATAAATCCAAATAAACCCACTCCAAGACATATTCTGATCAGACTCCCAAATACTGAAGAGAAGGAGCAAGTTCTGAAAGCAGCAAGAGAAAAGAAATTCACCACATACAAAGGAAACAATATAATACTAAGTTGTGACTACTCAGCAGCCACCATGGAGGCGAGAAAGCAGTGGCATGACATATTTAAAATTCTGAGTGAGAAAAATTTCCAGCCAAGAATACTTTATCCAGCAAAACTCTCCTTCAAATTTGAGGGAGAGCTTAATTTTTTCACAGACAAACAAATGCTGAGAGACTTTGCCAATAATCTGCCCTACTTCAGATACTAAAGGAAGCCCTGCTGACAAAGAAACAAAGAAAGGAGAAAGAGATACAGAGAATTTTAACACACATATATAGAACCTTACATCCCAAATCACCAGGACAATCATTTTTCTCTAGTGATCACGGATCTTTCTCCAGAAGGGATCATAAGCTGGATCATAAAACAAGCCTCAATAAATTAAAAAAAAATTGAATATATTCAAAGCACATTCTCTGACCACAATGGAATACAAATAGAAGACAATAATTTTTGAATTGTAACTCCACTATTTACTTCCTACATGATATAAAATACACAAACTATAATGACAAATCAGTGGTTTTGAACTCAACATAAAATATGTAATTTTAGACAACTATATAAAGGTGGGGGAATGGAGGAGTATAAGAACATAGTTTATGTGTCCTATTGAAGTGAAGGTGGTACCAAAGAAAAACAAGATTGTTAAGGATTTAAGAGGTTAATTTTAAGCCCCACAGTAAACAAAAAGAAATTATCAGAGAATATGACCATAGAGTTGAAAAGTAGAGTATGGGTTAAGAGAAATGGGGGAAGGGGCAATGGGGAGTTAAGAAATGAGTGTAGGGTTGCTGTTTGAGGTGAAGGGAAATTTCTAGTAAAGGATGGTGGGAAAGAGCATTACAACATTCTAAATGTGATTAATCCCACTAATGGAATGCTAGGGAGGGGGTGGAATGAGAAGATTTAGGCTGTATATATGTTTCCACAATTGAAAAAATAAAATAAAAGATAGTCTAAACAGATGACAATTGAATGCCAAGGATGAACCTGGATGGGATTGGAGGATGGAGGACAGGAGGCTCAAAGGGACACAGTTGAGACATAAGGAAAAGGAAATATAGAATGTAAGCTTTGTATCATTGTTGAATCTCTTGTACTTCTTAGCTGTGCTTAATGGGACTGCATAAAAGAATGTTCTTGTTCATGTGAAGTGTATACGTGAATTACAGTGTTTGTTCAAGGATGTGTGCAGCTAGCTCTCGTATGTTCAGAAGACAGAGCAATAGATGATGGATGATAGATAGGGAGGGAGGGAAAGAAAGAAATAGCGATGTGACAGCATGTTAAAGTTGGTGGATTGGGGTATCGGGGGAGGGAGGTCAGGGTATGATGGAATTCTGTGTATGGGGTTTGTATTATTTTTGCAACTGTTCCTATAACTTTGAATTTATTTCAAAATAAAAAAAAGTAATGGTAAATCTATGGTTTTGAACATATAATGCACAAAGATATAATTTGTAACAAGTACAAAAGAGATGTTGGGGGATGGAAGGGTATAAGTACAATGTAGGTGATGCAACTGAAGTTAAGTTGGTATCAAATAAAAAGTGATTTTTGTAAAAAAAAAAAGAAAAGAAAAGAAAAGAAAGAATCAAATATCTAGGAATAAATTCACCAGGAATATAAAAGACTTTTACACAGAAAACTACAAAACTTTGAAAGAAATTAAAGAATACCTAAATAAATGGAACAACATTCAATGCCCAAGGATTCGAAGACTGATTATTGTTAAGATGTCAATTCTACCCAACGTGATTTACAGAGTCAGTGCAATCCCAGTCAAAATTCCAACAGCTTTCTTTGCAGAAGTGGAAAAACCAATCATCAAATTTATATGGAAGAGTAAGGGGCCCTGAATAGCCCAAACCCCATCTTTAAAAAGAACAAAGTGGGAGAGTTCATACTTCCTGATTTAAAAACTTAATACAAAGCTACAGTAATCAAAACAGCATGGTCTGGCACAAGGACATATAGACTAATGGAATAGAATTCACAGTTCAGAAATAAACCCTCATTATCTATGGCCAATTGATTTTTGGCAAGGGTGCCAAGTCCACTCAATGGAGAAAGAATAGCCTCTTCAACCAATGGTGCTAGAAAAACTGGATGCCCACATGAAAAGAATGTAAGTGGATCTCTTCTTCACACTTTATATAAAAATTAACACAAAATGGATCTAGGATGTAAACATAAGAGCTAACACTATAAAACTCATAGAAGAAAACATAAGGGGGAAACTTCATAACATTTTACTTGGTAGTAATTTCTTAGACATGATACCAAATGCATGAGAAACAAAAGAAAAAATAGATAAAATGGACATCATCAAAATTGTACACCACAGGACCCTATCAAGAAAGTGAAAAGACAACCTAAAGAATGGAAGAAAATATTGGGAAACCATTTATCTGATAAGAGTTTAATATCCAGAATATATAAAAATTGCCACAACTCAAAAACAAAAAGACAACCCAATTAAAAAACTGACAAAGGACTTGAATAGACATTTCTCCAAAGGTATACTAATGGCCAATAAGCACATGAAAAAAACGCTTGATGCTATTGATCATCAGGGAAATCCAAATCAAATCCATAATGAGATACCATTTTACACTCACTAGAATGGTTACTATTTAAAAATGGAAAATAAGTGTTGATGAGTATGTGGAGAAATAGGAACCCTTGTACATTGTTGTTGGGAATGTAATATGGTGCAGGTACTGTGGAAAATAGTTTGGCATTTCCTTAGAATGTTAAGAACAGGATTACCATATGACCTGGCAATCCCACTTCTAGGTATACACCCATTAATTGAAAGTAGGGACTTGAACAGACATTTGCACACCAACGTTCATAGCAGTATTATTCACTATTGCCAAAAGATGCAAGCAACCCAAGTTCCATCAATGGAAGCATGAATAAACAAAATATGGTATATACATACAATAGAATATTATATGACTATAAAAAGGAATGAAGTTCTGATACATGCTACAATACCTTGAAGACTTAATGTTAAGCCAGACTCAAAAGGAGAAATATTATATGATCCCACGTAATTGAAACAATTAGAATATGTAAATTTATAGAATACAGATTATCAGGGGCTGGAGCTGGGGTGGGGAATGGGGAGTTAATGCTTAATGGGTACAGATATCCTGTTTGAGGTGTTGGAAAAGTTTTGGTGATGGATGGTGGTGACGGTAGCACAACATTATGAATGTATTTAACATCACTGAATTATATACTTGAAAGAACTTAAAAGATTAATTCTAGGTTGTATATATGTTCCCAGAATAAAAATAAATTTTAAGAACTATAGTTGTCTATAACACAAAAGGTGAACCCTATTGTAAACTATGGACTATATAATTTTAATAATATTGTTTCATCAATTGTAACAAAGTTACCACACTAATGCAAAATGTTTATAATAGGGAAAACTGTGGAGGTTGGGAGTTGGGAGTGTACTGGAAACTGCTTTCTGCATAAGTTTTCTGAAAACCTACAACTGCTCGAATAAAAAAAAAACAAAAACACAAGATACCTTTCTTAGTCAATGCAGTAATGGGTTGACTGATGTTCCTCCCCAAAATATGTCCACCTAGAACCTGTGAATGTCATCTTATTTGGAAAAAGCGCCTTTGCAGGTATAATTAAGTTAAGGATCTTGAGATGAGATCATCCTGGATTTTCCAGGTGGGCCCTAACTCTGATGACATGTGCCCTTATAAGAGAAGACACAGAGGAGAGGATGATAAGTAGATGGAGGCAGAAATTGGAGTGACGCATCCTCAAGAGTCATGGAATGGATTCTCCCCTGAGTCTCCAGAAGAAACCTATGCTGTCGGCACCCTAACTTCAGACTTCTGGTCTCCAGAGCTATTAGTACATACATTCTGTTGGTTTAAGCCACCACGTTTGTGGTAATTGTCACGGGGGCTCTAGGAAACTAACACACATGCCAAAAAGGCATTTGATAAATTTAAAACCCATTCCAACTTAAAAAGAAAAAAATTTAGTAAATTAGGCATTATGTGAAAAATATCTCAAAAAATCAGACAATGCTACACTTTAGGGTGAAAGACAAAGTCTCCTATATTATTTAATTTAGTTCTGGATGTTCCTTCCAATACAATAAGATAGAAAATATAAAACAGGACTAGTTACTAGAAGGGTCACGGTAAACGGTCATTATTTCAGATGTCATGATATGGAAACCCAAAGGAATCAACTTAAAAAATGATTAAATTTCAGATGTCAGTAAGGTGGTCAGTTGAAAAATATTAAAAATCAGTTGCATTCCTATGCCTATACCCTTAATAATTAGTTAGAAAAATAATCCAATTTTTAATGCAATAAAAATATAAAATACTTAGAAATAAATTTTAAAGTGCTGGGCCTAATGACAAAATCATAACATTTAATTGAGGGAACATAAAATAAGAATCAAACCAAGGAAGAGGGCTACTGTATTTCTAGATGGAAAAATTTAATTTACTGTTATAAAAGATATAATCTCTCTCCAGATAAATTGCTATATTTACCACAATGTAAATACTAAAGGGATTTTTAAAAACTGAACAAAATTATTCTAAAGTTCAGCTGAAAAAGTGAAACTGAGAAAACAGTCAATACTATTTAAACAATAGTAATAATGTTCCATTAATATTATTTAATAACATAAGAAATTTTTCAAAATATATTAACTCATTTAAAGATTACAAAATGTTATAAGCATAATTTATTTTTTAAAAAAGAAATCTATGCATAAGAAGGGTTTTGAGTAAATATACCAAAATGTTGTAAGTGGTTTTCTCTGGATGATGGAATAATGGATTTTTTTTTTTAAGCTCATCTGCATTTCCTCAATTTCCTGAAATAAACATAGCATGATAGTGTAAAAAAAAAAACTAAATGTTTCTTTTATAAAAATCTACATAACACCTTTACTCCTTCAGGAAATCTTCCCTTACTTATTCCCATACCCCCAGATATGGGCTATGTGACTGCGCTTGATTATCTGTATTATTACAGATATAATTAATATATCATAATTCTTTGGCTTTCTCTCTACCAGCCTTGTAAGTTTTTTGCAAAGGGAATTGTGTCTTTTATCTCTGTGTCCCTAATATAGAGTCTAGAATATAGCAGATCCTCAAGTATTTGTTGACTGAATGAACGAAAAAAAGAAATACAGAAATAAGTAAAATTGCAACTCCTTATATGACCACTAGAAGGAAGCACATCCCCACCAACAAAGCTCCAAGCGCTTAGGGTATTTTTGTTTGGTTTTTGTTTTTGTATTTTTTTTAAAATGAGACTGTTAGAATCTGAGAAACCTTCAGGAAGGTATTATCAAAAGCCCACCGGGGTGACTGAATGTGGCCATTTCTAACAGTAGGATGTCTATTCTAAGATGTGATAGTCCCAAAATATCCCATTTTATCCAAACTTATTGTACTTAATATCTGCACCATTCATTTTGGCACTTAGGAAAAGCCGTTTTACTGGTTATTAAATTGTAACCTCTATGTCTTGCTTCCACTACCAGAGAGTAAGCTTATTTTTAAGTTCATTCGTCTCTCATTATCCAGTTCAGTTCTAGTCAGAACAGGGGTGCAAACGTAAGTATTTAATTGAATTAAAAGGTTAACATTCTCCCTTGAATCATTGCAGATGTGTGCCATTCTAAGAAAATCAAACATGTGAAACTCCAAACTTATGAAACCCCCAAATTATGTAATGATTATAAGCATTTTCTCAGATTTATAGAATGTTTCAAAAGAAAGTTACAATAAAAAGCCTCTCATGATGCATTTAAAATATGATGTCCTGTAAAATTTAAATCTCTATGATTTAAAGAGGGGCAGTCTGTTGCTGATGAGATTTGAGGAGCAGACAAGTTCATTCAAGAGGGAAAACGCTGCCTCCAGAGGAAGGCATGCCTGGAATGTGTTTGATGTTAAAAAGAAAAAAAGGTAGGTGGGGGGGAATCTATTTAATTGAAGAGCTGTGTGTTATAAGGACTGTGATATATACAGAGCCTAAAGAGGAAAGCTCCGAGGGGCAGTAGCTTTTTGGTTGTTTTCCAGCATTGACCACAAAAGGTGTGGTGATGCTAGAGCTCAAATCTCAGCTCAGCAACCTGCTAATGTGTGTGAGTTTAGACAAGTTACTCAACCTCTCAATGCCTCCGTTGTCCCTTACGTAAAATGGGGATGATAATTACAACCTACTATATAGGATTCTTATGAGAATTGATTGAAATGATATCTGAGAAGTGCTTAGAATGGTTCCTGGATATAGTAATGCTCAAAATATGTGCTATAATATAAAGTCATTCAACAACTTACATATTAAAAATTCAACAAATTGTGCCTGGCACAGAGTAAGCACTATACAATGTATGCTGTTATTTCATAAAGAGAAGGGTCCTGGCAAGTCCATAAGATTTCTGATCCTTTTGGAAGGTGTGTTTCCATCAAATATGTGGTCACAAGACTACTGCATGGTTTGATGACACCAGCTATTGTTGTTATGCCAGTTCCTTTTTTTTTTTCATGATTTTATATTCAATCAGTAACCTTATGATTAGCGGTATATGTAGACATTTTACTAAGGATAAAATGTATTGCCATGCTGATATGAATATAACTAATATGCCACACTTTATTAGTTTAGAGAACAAAGTAAGGTTACATGCCTTTAATGTTTAATTTGGAAGCACTTTAAGCTCTTTCCTGATCAAATGAACAGGAATTAACACTTTCTGAGGGTTCCTTCCCCATAAATATTCTAAAGGTAACACGATTCATTCAATTCAATCAACAAGTACTTATTGAGCACCTACTGTGTGCCAGATAATATCTGGATGTCGGAGTTAGAACAGTGAACAAAACAGACCCCTAAAATCCCTAAAATCCATGTGCTTGTAGATCTTACATTCTAGTGGAAGAGACAGACAATAATTAAGGAGTGAGTTAAATATTATCATAGCTGGATAGTGATAAGTATTAAGGAGAAAAATAAAGCAAGCAAATGGGGAGGTAATGGTGGGGGGGAGGGCGCAATTTTAGATAGAGAAGTCAGAGAAGTCAGGACCTGAAGGAGATGGGGGCTGCATCCACTGGTGTGAGAGCCAGTTAACCTTGTGGCTCATGCACTGTGACTTGTGAGAGAGCAGGGATTCAAGAGTCCCCCTCTCTGGGTCAATCTCCACAACTGCTCTCCCAAGACAGCCTGGCCTGCTGAACTCAGAGGCAGCAGAGATCCTCAGCACCACCCAGGACCACCTCTCACATGTGCAGGTGCAGTCTCTTAACCCGGGAAGACCACAAACCTACCTCTCCTGCTACTGCTGCCTCTGAGACAACGGGGGTCCCAGTGGGCCCATGTTCCAGGCCCCTCTCTAGGGCGGAAGCAGCTCACCCCCCATCCCAGACTCTCTCTGGGATCACCGTATCCCCAAATTGGGCCCAGGGATCACAGAACATCCCTTGCTCTCTCTGGCTTTCAACCACAGAAATAGCTACCTTATAAGATGACAGGTAGAAGGTTTTCCTGGCCCAAACAGACAATCCCCAAGTAAAACAGTCCAACAATGATCTATTTCCTAAGGTCTTGATTATTCTACCTCAGGCGGTGTCACATGAGACAAAGAGTATTCTAATCCAGGGCTCAGCAACTTTTTCTGTAAAGGAGCAGATGGTAAATATTTTAGGCTTGTGGGCCACACAGGTTTTGGTTGCTACTGCTGCTGCTGCTTCTTGTCTTCCCCCTCTTCCTCCTCCTCCTTTTTGATAACTCATTAAAAAGGTAACAAAATGGACAACAGAGTGTTTGTAAATAACTTTAAAGGTAAAAGAAATTCTTAGCTCACGGGCTGTACAGAAAGAGGTCGGGGGCTGTAGTCTGACAACCCCTGTTTCAATTCATGTGTTGGCTACTCACATTAAAATAGTAAGTTGTTTCAATGTTAATAAATCAGTCTTTTATTGGGTTATGTTTGTTGGTTTATTTAGCATGAATAATTTCCTCTGATGCTTCAGATAATGTATATGAAATGACTTTCAAGACCTGGCACATAGTAGGTTCTCAAATGGTTGCAGGGTGAAAAAAATGTATTATTTCCAGGGTTCTCTCCAGGAGGAAACTGTTCCTTTATATGCCTTGGTAGGCCATGTGGATGTGGAGGTGATTTTTCAAGGGTATGGTTGGGAACTGACAGTGATGCAGAGAGGGAAGGTGCTGTGCATGAGAAATGAATGAGCAAATGAAGGTTGGGCAGAGGAGTGAATGGGGAGAACAGATGTGGACAACACGGAGGAGCCTGGAGCTCAAGAGGAAAAGTGGACAGAGACACAGTCCTGTGGCAGAGAGGCCAGAAGACTTTTATCAACCAGGTATGTAATATTCCATTTTAAATTTTTTGTACTGCTGCAATATAAACCCCTTCTACATCCCAAACCTCCAGTTTGTGGCTTTTTCTTTTGTCTTCACAAGCAAGACTGTGGCTAACTTTAAATCGGTGGCATTTATTGGAAGATATGGAGCAGATCAAAGAATTGAAAGCACTGCTGAAGAGCTAGGCACAGAAAAGCAGCTTTGGCATTCTAGCTAGCCTGTCACTTGAGATACAAAGTCCAGGAAGACAGTCTTTTATTGGCCCAGAATTGGTAGGACACCTTGACAGTCCCAAAGTATGTTTCCATTAGGGGTGGGGTAGTTCCCCAAAGCAAATTGGGGTACTGGGACCACCATAAGGGGGTATGTTGGATAGACAGAACAACAGCTGTCCACTATACCAGCTGCACACCAGCATCTCCTGTGAGTGGTATTTGGGGAGTCAGGAAAGAGGGCAGAGCTCCATATTCTGGTCACGTGATGTAGAGCCACAGATAAGCCTGAGAACTTAACCCTCAGGAGGTCACTGGAATTTCCCCAGGATGCTAGAAAAGGCTTGAACCAATGTTATTCAAAATCTGGATTGCGTAATATCCCTTTTATCCCATTCTTTAACCTAATAATCTGTGGCATTACTGCACCTGTAAGATTGAGGCTCAGACTCGACATATGGAACTGCATCCGAGTTCTGCGCTGAGCAGCCTATCCCATTTAAACAAACACAGGTCCATTGTCCATCAGCACATGAAGCCCAGGATTTTGGATTAAAAGAGTTCCTTTAAGATCCCCCATTTGCTCACTTCCTTTACCTGCCCACAGGGTCCTAAGCCAGGCTTCTCAAAACGTGGTCCCCAGACCAGCAGCATCAGCGTCAACTAGGAGCTTGTTAAAAATGCTAATTCTAAGGCCCCACCCCAAAACTACTGAGCCCGAAATTCTGGATGGGTGAGGGTGAAACCAAGGAGTCCATATTTTAACATGCCCCCTGGATGCTTCTGATGCAGGCTAAACTCCAAAGGGATTTGCCCAAAGTCACAGGTGATTAGTGAAAGAGCCAGGAGATTTTCAGTCTAGGTACTTTTAGGTCTCATTCAAATGGGTCTACTGAAATTTAGGCAATTTCCTTCCTTTATGCATTAAGTGATAATATTTCATTCCAATTAAGCCTGCATCTGTGCTCCAGAGTAGTTGATCCCTACCTTCTGCCCCTAGAGTTATGCCACTGTTACAAAGATTTATTTTTCCTTTTTTCTACAAAGCCAATCCTGACTGCAGTTTTGGTACTGGTCTACCCCAATTATTTCCTCTGATAATATGAGGGAGGACCATCAGCCAGTCAGCCTCCAATCTCTTCCTCAACTCTCTTGCCTGTACTTTCAATTCCCCTCTTCCAACTGGTACCAGTACCAGGACATGTTTTTAGGTTCGGTACTTCAAGGTAATTCTGAGAAGGATGGAGATTAAAATGGTTTACAAAACCCAGGGACGTTTTCTGGCTCATGATGCTCAGCAGCAGCACCCAGAGGCAATATGCCCCCTCAAGCATGGTTTGAAGGAGCACACTTTGACCTTAGCTCACATAAGTCATGAGGCTCTTCTTCCATTGCAACATTTCCTCACTGTTCTCCTAGTCTACTCTCTTCCCAACAGTCTGGAGAACCCAATCCCCATGAGAAGCTATGGAGATGTTATCAGGAGAGGGAGAGAGAGTAAGCCTTCCAACAGGACTCCAAAGACCCAGGCAGGCACTGGACCTCAAGGGAACCCACCGGCATCTGGTTCTGCTCACTGGATCTGGCCACCCTGTGACATAACCGTACCTTCCCCTGATCTCCTGAAGGCTCCTGGACAACCCGGACCCTCCTGATATCTTCGCACTCCTCATGGGATAGCCCACGGCATCAATAATTGGACCAATACCGAAACCACATAATCCTATCTAACACCTAGGACAAGAGCGATGGCGCAGTCAGGCAGTTCTGTCGAGGGAATCAAGAAATACTGGCTGTTAGAAGCTGGAAGACAAGGGGAAGAGAAATGGTAGACAACGCAGAATTAAGGGCAGAGCTGCCCACCCCAATACCGAGAACTCAGGATTGCTTCCATACACGTGCTTGAGTTTCAGGACCTCTTCAGTGCATCTGTCTTTCCTCCAAGACACCACGAGGGACTACCCTAACGTTATGAACCCTTCCATTCTTTTTTCTCTTTTTAAATAAAAAATTTTAAACAATATTCTAGGATCACAGAATATTTACAGTATACAATTTTTTTTCACGTCACAATTTGCCTACTATTTTCATGCCTTGGCATGTTTTTCTACATTAGCAATTTATTGCCTGTATAGAGTTTCATTGTAAATGAATAGGTACCATAAAATAACAAACCTGTCCTCTGTTTGGAAGCATTTATATTCTTGACCATATTGCATTCATAGTACAGTCTATCATTTATCAATATAAAAATAATCACGTTTGTTCCATTTACTATTCTGGTCTTAAAGTCTATTTTGTGTGATTTTAACATTAGCACACAAAAGTTGCTTTTTGCTGCATTTGCCTCATATTTTTGCCCATCTTGTTACTTTTCAACCTTCTCTGTCATTTTGGTCATTGATAATTATATATATTCTTTTTGTAAACAGCTTATGGCTAAATTTCATTTTTGCACTCAATCTGAGAGGTTTTTGGTAGACAATTTTAAGCCACTCACATTTATCCTAACAAAAGTTACACTTGTTTTTCCTTCTGTCAATTTATTTTATGGCTTCTATTTTTAATGCTTCTTCATCATTTCTTTTTTTTTTTTTTCCTTCTCTTTTTCCTTACTATAATGATCAAGTTTACTTTTTTTTCCCCATTCATGATCTGGAAGTTACATATCTTTCTTTCTATCAGGGCTTACTTAATTTAAAATGTATAAATATATTTTAATTATATATCTTTATTTCACTAATTTAAAAAGTTATCCAAGTAAAACATATATAAAAAAATTTTTAAAACGTTTAAAAATTCCAAATAAGACCAAAGTATGTGGAGTGAAAAGTGAAAGTTCCCTTTCATGATCCCCCATTCTCATTGCCCTCCCCACTGAGAACCACTGCCCAAGTGTGCTACATTCTTATCCAGACCCCTGTGTACAGATTTGTAGATTAAAAAAATAATAAGTAGGATCAATATGCATGTTTTTCTGTTCATGGCTTTTTCCATTTAATAATACCTTTTCATTGTAAAAATTAGGTTCAGTACTATATCAGCATTCATATACGTTTCATTTGTACTGCTCATAGCAGTCAATGTTATGGATTTATCTAATTTATTTAACAACTCCTCTGCTTATAGATATCTAAATGGTCTCTATTTTTCACCATTATGCACAATGCTTTAATAAAAAATTCTTTTATATACATCTTTGTGTACTTAACAAGTATTTTCATAGTATCCATACCCGGAAGTCAAATTACTGAATCAAAAAGTATGCACATATAAGTTTTTGATAGCCATTGCCCAATTATCCTCCAAAAAGTTGCACCAATTTACACACTCCCCAAACTGAATGGGACACAGCCATATTGCCTCACAGCCTTAGTAATGTTGGATTTTTTTAATATTCATTTTATTGAGATATATTCACATACCATGCAGTCATACAAAACAAATCATACATTCAATTGTTCACAGTACCATTACATAGTTGTGCATTCATTACCAAAATCAATCCCTGACTCCTTCATTACCACACACACAAAAATAACAAGAATAATAATTAAAGTGAAAAAGAGCAATTCAAGTTAAAAAGAACACTGGGTGCCTTTGTTTGTTTGTTTTTTTCCTTCCCCCATTTTTCAACTCATCCATCCACAAACTAGACAAAGGAGTGTGTGATCCTTACGGCTTTCCCAATCCCATTGTCACCCCTCATAAGCTACATTTTTATACAATCATCTTCAAGAATCATGGGTTCTGGGATGTAGTTTGATAGTTTCAGGTATCTAATGCCAGCTACCCCAATTCATTAGAACCTAAAAAGGGTTGTCTAAATTGTGCATAAGAGTGCCCACCAGAGTGACATCTCGGCTCCTTTTGGAATCTCTCCGCCACTGAAGCTTATTTCATGTCCTTTCATTTCCCCCTTTTGGTCAAGAAGATGTTCTCCATCTCATGATGCTAGGTCTTCATTCCTCCCTGGGAGTCATATTCCATGTTGTCAGGGAGATTCACTCCCCTGGGTGTCTGATCCCACATAGAGGGGAGGGCAGTGATTTCACCTGCCAAGTTGGCTTAGCTAGAGAGAGAGGGCCACATCTGAGCAAGTAATCTTGGATTTTAACAATCTTTACAAGTTTTGCCTATGTGATGGCTGGAAATGATATTATATTATTGTTTTAATTCATTGTTCAATGATTTGTAGTATGGTTGTGAATCCTTTGGTTTATTGACCATTTGATTTCCTTCTGTGACCCCCTGACCATACCCTTTGCCTATTTGTCTATTATATTATTTATCTTTTTCATATTAATTTGTAGGCACCCTTTGTATTATGGTTCTTAAACTTTTTTTATATGTACTAAAAATATATTCACCCAGCCTTGTAGCCTGATTTTTACATTTGTTTACGGTGATTGTTGTCAATCAAGAGTTTTATATTTTGCAGGTAATATATCCATGAGTCTTTTCCTTCATAGTTTCTAGGTTTCATGTATTCTACTGCACAATTAAAAAGACAGTCTACATTTTTCACAGCATTTAAAAATTCACATTTTAAGTTTTACATACACTAAAATCCACTCTTCATGTGTACTATTCTATGAGTTTTGACAAACGCAAGCAGCCTAACAACTACCACAAATAAGATACAGAACAGTGTCCTAAGCCCCCAAATTCCTTCATATCCTCCCCCACCCCAGCCCGTGACAACCACTGATCTGCTTTCAAAGGGTTTCTTTAGTTTTGTGTTTTCCAGAAAGTCATATAAAGGGAATAATTATGTAGCCTTTGAGTCTGACTTCTTTCACTTAGCACAATGCATCTGAGATTCATCCATGTTGTTGTATATATCAGCAGTTTATTCTTTTTATTGTTGAGTAGGATTCCATTTTATGGAAGTACCACAATGTGTTTTGCCATTCACTGGCTGAAGGATACTTGGGGTGTTTTGGGTTTGAGGCAATTATGAACAAAGCCACTGTGAACATTCACCTAAACATTTCTGGGTAAATATTAAGCATTCATTCCTCTTGGCTAAATACCTAGGGAAGGGATTGCTGGATCTTATGGTAAGTGTGTGTTTAACTTTATAAGCTGCTAAAGTGTTTTCTAAAGTGGCTGTAGCATTTTGCATTCCCATTAGCAATGTCTGAGAGTTCTAGGTGCTCTGCACCTAGAAGTGTCAGGTTTTTAAAAAACCATTCTAATAGGTGTATAGTGGTACCTCACCACTGTACACTATGTGGGTTTTAATTTGCATTTCCCTAAAACTAATGATGTTGAGCATCTTTTTGTGTATTTATTTTCCATCTATATGTCTTCTTTGGTAAAGTGTCTATTTAAATCTTTTGCCCATTTAAACAATTGGGTTATTTATTTTCTAGTATTGAGTTTTGAAAGTTCTTTCTATATTTTCAATACAACTCCTTTGCCTGATACATGATTTGCAAATATTTTCTCCTAGACTTTAGATTGTCTCCTCTTCCTTTAAACAGAGTCCTTTGCAGAGAAATTTTTTAATGTGATTTACAATTTACAATTTTTTTCTCTTATGGTTCATGCTCTCAGTATCATATCTAAAAAATCTTTGTCTAATTCAAGGTCACAAAGAATTTGTTTCTATGTCTGTTTTCTAGAAGTTTTGTAGTTTTTGGACTTTACATTTAGGCCTTGACTCATTTTTAATTAATATAGTATAAGGTGCAAGGTAAGAATTGAGGTTCGGCTTTTTTTGGATGTGGATGCCCAATTGTTCAAGCACCATTTGTTGAGAAGACTATCTTTTCTACCTTGAATTGTTTGTACATTGGTCAAAAACCAGTTGGTCATATTTTTGTGTGGTTGTACTTCTGGAAGCTTTCTTCTGTTATGTTAATCTATGTGTCAATCCTTTTGCCAATACCACACTGTCCTAATCATTATAGTTTTATAACAAGTCCTAAAGTCAGGCTGTATGAGTCCTCCAACTTTGTTATTCTTTTCCAAAATTGTTTTGGCTAATCTAGTTCCTTTATCTTTCTGTATCAATTTTAGAATGGCTGGTTGTTATCTTCAAAATTCATAGTCCTACTCAGATTTTGATTAGGATTGCACTGAATCTTTATATTAATTTGGGAAGATTTGACATCTTCATTGTAATTGTCTTCCAACCCATAGAGGTAGTCTGTCTCTCCATTTATTTAGTTATTCGCTATTCTTCATAAGTGTTTTGTAGTTTTAAGTACCCAGATCATGCACATATTTTGTTAAATATATACTAAAAATTTCATTTTTGGTGCTAAATGGTATGGTTTTGGGGTGGCAAATATTACTGTTTTTAAATTTTGATTTTCAATTGTTCATTGTTGGTATATACAAATGCTATTGATTTTTGTATATTGATCTTGTATCCTGCAATCTTATTAAAATTACCGCCTAGTTCTAGTACATTTTTGTAGACTCCTTGGGACTTTCTAGGCAATCATGTCTAATGATAGAGACAGTTTTATCTCTTCCTTTACAATCTGTATGCTTTTTCTTTAGTTTTCTTGCCTTACTGCACTGACTAAAATCTCCAGTACAATGTTGAATAGAAGTGGGACATCCTTGGCTTGTTTCCAGTCTTAAGGGAAAAGCATTTGGTCTTTCAACATTAAGTACAATGTAGGGTTTTATCAGATTGAGAAAGTTTCTTGCTATTCCTAGTTTTCTAAGAGTTTTAAATCATGAATGGATGCTGAATTTTGTCAAAATTTTTCTACATCAATTGAGATGATTATCTCAGCACTTTTATTTTTATGCTTATATCTCTATTCCACTTAGAATTTATTTTTCATATTTTGTGTGGAAGAGACTGAACTTTATTTTCTCCAAAACAATATCTTTTTGGTGTTAAAAAACAATTTTATGTATGTGGTCAGTGAATGTAGGTTGTATAATTTCTACTTTTTAGAATCCACTGAAATTTTCTTTGTAAATGTTCCATGTATTTAAAAAGAATAAATATCCATTATTTCTTGAGTATAAAGCTTCTTAACAATGTCAATCAAATCTCCCATATCCTTATTTTTTCCACTGGAAATATTAATATGCTTTTCTTTTTTAACATTTACATAGTATATCTGTTTTTATTACTTAATTCTTAAATCTTGGGTCATTTTTAGGCAGACTACATAAAGCTCTTTAGGGTTTTTTTGTTTTGTCTTTTTCCTTTCTTAACTCCAATCTGAGGGGTTCTGTGCTTTTACAGGATTAGTAAATCTGCTCACTTTTATTGTGATTACTGTCACTTTGGACTAATTCTTGCATCTAATTTTGTATTTTCTATTTACCATACCTTGCTTTTGTTACTCCTTTTTCCTTCTTTTCCTTTTGGTTGAACAGAAGAAGCCTCCCTATTTCATCATTTTTCTTCAATGGTTAGGAAATTATATATCCTATTTCAGTTGTTCCAGTGGTTACTCTTTAATGTTTAAGCACATAGTTAAACTTATTTTATAAAATCAACATCTTCAATTATTCAACATAACTAGCTTCTCTCCAAACAAGTCAAGAATCTTTCATGCTTTTACTTTTCTCTGCCCCCTGCCCTTCCCAAGTAAAGATCATTAGGGATTTAACTCTCTCTCTCTCTCTCTCTCTCTCTCTCTCTCTCTCTCCCACACACACACACTCTCAATAATTATTTTACACTTCACCACAAGTTTCAGTGGGTTTTGTCACCAGAACTTCTATCATGTCTTCCTCTTTGACTCATTCATTTTTCTGAAATATATTGTTTAGTTATTCTTTCAGTGAGGGTGCTTGAGTGGTATATTTTCAGAGCACTTACATTTCTGAAACTGTATTTTGCTCTCACACTTGAATGATGGGCTCTCCTGGGTATAGAATTCTAAGTTCAAAACAATTTTCCCTCAGAACTCTGAAAACCCTGCTCCATTGTCTCCCTGAATCTACTGTTGCTGAAGAGAAACTTTCTCTCCTAATAGCCAAATGTCCCATTGTTCTCCTTCTCGGGGACTAAAGAGCAGAACATCAGGGAAATCCAAATGTACCATCCTACAACTGCTTCTCCAATCCAGGCCACTTCTTAATTCATTTAACAAACAAATATCTTTTGAACCTAATGTTGCAAGCTCTGTATTGGGATTTAAAAAAAAAAAAAATTCACGCACATAGAAAAGCACAGAGAATAATATAACAAACAACAGTGTATCTACCACCCATATTGAAAAATCTTACTTTTCCATATTTGCTTCAGGTTTTTTTCTTTTTTTAAAAAAAATTAATAGACTTTATTTTTTTAGAGCAGTTTTTACCTAAAAACTGAGCAGCAAGTACAAAGTTCTCATAAACCCTCTCACCCTGTTACTGAGTTTCCCCTATTATTAACATCTTGCATTAGTGTGGTGCATTTGTTACTACTGATGAACCAATACTGATACATTTTATTAACTCAAGCCCACAGTTTACATTAGAGTTCACTCTTTATGTTGTACAGTTCTATGGGTTTTGACAAATGCATAATGCCATGTATTCATCACTACAGCATTATAAAGAATAGTTTCACTGCCCTAAAAATCCCCTAGGCTCCAACTATTCATCCTTTCCTCCCTGTCCCCCCAAACTCATAGCAACCACTGATCTTTTTACTGTATCCATAGTTTTGTCTTTTCAAAAATGTCATATAGTTGGAATTATATAGTATGTAGTCTTTCAAACTGGGCTTCTTTACTTATCAATAAGCATTTAAGGTTCCTCCATGTCTTTTCATGGCTTGGTAGCTCGTTTCTTTTTATCGTTGAATAATATTCCATGTATGAATGTACCACAGTTTGTCTATCCATCCACCTACTGAAGGACACTTGGTTGCTTCTAGTTTTTGATGATTTTGAATAAAGCTGCTATAGACATTCACATGCAGGTTTTTGTATGAATATGAGTTTTCAACTATTTAGGTAAATACCTAGGAGCATGATTCCTGGATAAAATGTAAGACTATGTGCTTCATATTTAAAAATAAATAAATAAAACACTACAGAATCAGTTGAAACATTCCCTTTCCTTCCTTCCACACCAGAGATAAGTTTGGTGCTCGCCACTCCCGTTTATGCATGATATTGTTAATATATTCATAAACAATATATAGCAATGAATATACTACTTACTACATGCCTCTGTGTGGTCTAATCACATTACATATGTTAACAAATTTAGTTCTCACTACAACCCAATGAAAGGCGGTACTATTATTATCCCTTTTTTAAATAAATGATGAAAAGTAACTTAATAACAAGGTCATATTGCTTGTCTGTCTGAGTAGTTCATGCTGTTAACAATTATACACTCTCAAGTAATATTGTAATAATTCCCATGTATTTAAACTTTGTGTAAATGGTGTCATATTGGACACATTCTTCTAAAATCTTTTTTCTTTTTCTGCTTTATCTATTGAGCAGAAAACATTTATCCATGATCCGGCTAGTTCTGGTTCATTCATTTTTACTACTGAATAGTCTTGCCTTGCATTTTTATGAATATTTATGTTGCTTCGAAAAAATTGCAGCAAATGCAGCATTGAACGTATTTGTAGATGTCTCCCAGGGCTCAAGTACAAGAGTTACTCTGAAGTATTACTAAAAAGCATATTCTAAGTCTTTACAAATTATTGTCAAATTGCTGCACCAAATTCCATTCCGTCCATGAGAAAGGAGAGAATCCTATGCCTTGTTTCACTGGGAATTGAATCAGGGCTTGCTAGACTCCCGAGTCGCCACACATGTTGCTGAACCATTGGGCTATTACACTTACATCACTCACTTGTTTTTTCCTTAGTAATACAAATACCTCAGCTGGACCTTTGCTCTCAGTCTCTTTATGTAAAAATATTTACTGATTATTAACTATGCACTCTCTTACTGTCAATTATTTTTACATCCAACAACCCTATAAGCACTAAAAAGCTTTTGAAAGTGATCAAATGAAGGCTTACCTGTTTTTCATCAGGTATTTCACTTGGACTTACAAATTAACACAGGTCTGAAGGTAACATTAAAGAAGTCTGACTGGATCTAAAAGAAACCTGATAGCTAGAAATATAGGAATTTTATCAATAATTGAAATTGGATATAAAACATTAGATTTCATATTCTAGAAAACATTTTATTAGTAAATTTTAAAACTAAACTATTAGCTTTAATTAATACTTAGATAAAGTCTTATCAATAGACTAAAATTATGAAACAATTTTATATGGCATTTAGAGAAACTTTACCAAAAATTATAATTCCTATCCTCTAGAAACATACATATATAGCTTTTTTTAAAAAATCCTTTTATCCTGTTGCTCAACTAGGGATGTAGTCCAGATTTCAAACTGCAAAAGCATCAGACTCATGGACATAGCTTCCTAATCAGCATCTCTACTTGGATGTCTAAAAGGCATTTCAAAGTTTCCAAAACCAAACTCCCAATTTCTGCCTCCCATACCCTACTTCTTTTAAAATCTTCCCCCTTTTAAAACAGAAGGTATATTCTTCCACTTACTGGGCTGAAATCCTTGAAGTCACCATTGAGTCCTCTCCTTTTAAACACTACAGCTAACATCAGCAAATATTCCTCACTCTAACTTCAAAAGACATTCAGAATCTGACCATTCTGGTGTAATCCATCATCATCTTTGGCTTGGATTTTTGCAATGGTTCTTAACTGCTCTCTTGTTTCCACTCCTGCCCCCGCTATCATCTATTCACCACACAGCAACCAGAGTGAACCTCTAAAAAGTAATTCAGATCATGTCGCTTCTCTACTCAGAATCCTCCTAAATACTTCCCTTCTTATTCCTCACAAAGTCTTTCAAGACCCTACATGACCCACTGCCTACTCCACCAATATCCCTTAACTCATTCATGCCTTAACACACTCTGCTTCAGCCTTGTGGTAGGCAGAATAATGGCCACCCAAAGACGTTCTTGTCGTAATCTCCAGAACCTGTCAATATGTTATGTTATATGGCAAAAAGGAATTAAGATAGCAGATGGGATTAAGGTTGCCAAGCAGCAGACCTTAAAATAGGAAGATTGTTTTAGATTACCTGTGTGAGCCTAATGTAATCACAAGTATCCTTAAATGTGGAAAAGGAGTTAGTGTCAGAGTGATACAAGTAAGAGAAGGACTTAATCCACCATTGCTGGATTTAAAGATGGAAGAAGAGGGTTAAAAGCTGAGGGAGATGGCTGGCCTCTAGTAGCTGGAAAAAGGCAAGAAATGGATTCGCTTCTAGAGTCTCTAGAAAGGAATGCATCTCTGCCGACATCTTGATTTTAGCCCAGTGACACCCATTTCAGACTTCTCACCTATGGAACTGTAAGATAATAAATTTCTGTTGCTTTAAGCCACTAAAATTGTGGTAATTTGTTAGAGCAGCCATATAACCCTAATACAAGCCTCTTAGCTGAAACACCCCAACATGCCAAGCACATTCCTGCCTTAAGACGTTTGCATTTTTGATTTCTTTCTCTCAGATTTCTCTAAGACTCACTTCCTTGAGTTCACCTCATCAGAATGGCCTTATCTCATCACCCGACATAAAATATCCCATTACAGAATTCACTGTCTCACTATGTTTCTCCAAAACATTTATCACAATTTGAAATATTATGTTTTTACCTCCTTTATCAGTCTCCCATACTAGAAAGTAAGTCCCATCAGGGCAGATGCTGTTTTGTTCTCTGCTCTATCTCCAATGCCTCAGACTACACAAGGTGGAGAACAGCCACTCCCTAAATATTTGTGAAATAAATGAACCCTTGTATAACAGAAAGAACCCAATTTAAATCAGGGGTTTCAGGCTTCTCTGAGGAAGTGACATGTAAGTTGACAGTAAACGGTGCCTAGGAGTTATGCAGACAAAGCATAAAAGAAAGAACAGTCTGGGTTGAGGGACCAGCACGTACAGAGATTCTGAACTTTCAGCATCCACAAAACTGGTGTTTTCAAAGGCCAATGTAGCTGGAATGTGAGAGCAGGGGGGGGAGTAGGTGCAGGGGGCGCCAAGCGAGAGATAATTGTTCGCCAATTTTGGATTTTTATCTTAACTGCATTGGAAAGTTTTGGTGACTTTCACCACCCAACAGCTATCTGGGGAAGAGACTGATGCAGGGCAAGAGTGAAAGCAGAGGATCTGGTTAGGGAAATCATTATTACAGTAGTCTAAGAGATGATGGTGGTTTGGATTAGGGTATTGGCAGGGAAAATGAGAAAAATGAAGGTAAAATTAACCAAATTTGATGACGAATTAAATGCGGAGGCTGATGGAAAGGGAGGTATCAAGAACCACCCCAGTTTCCTAGTTTGAGGAATGGGATGAACAGAAGTGCTATTTACTGAGACAGGGAAGAATAGAATAAGATCGGATTTGGGGGTAACAACCAAGAATTCAGCTTTTGGATATATTAAGTTTGAGACATCTGTGAGATATCCCAGGAGGATTGGTGAATTATCCTGTAGTCAGATGGATATAAGAATACCTGACATCTCTGGAAGAGAGATTTGGGCTAAAGATTATGATTTTCTAAGTTGTTGGTATACAGCTGTAATTAAATTATGGAAATTGTTAAACTTACCTGGAGAATGTGGGTAGAATGGAGGGAAGACGATCTAGAATAGAGTTCTGAAGAATGTTAAATTTTAGAGGCTGTATAAAGGGAGGGAAATGAGCAATTTAGACTGAGAAGGAGCAGTTAGAAAGACAGGAGAAAGCCCCAAAGAATGTGGTATCATGGAAACGAAAAAAAGATGATTCAAGGAGAGCTCCACTGTTCTGAAAATTCTAGAAATTTGAGGATTGGATTTAGCAACCCAGAGGTAAATGATGATCTCAACAAGCAGAATTTCTGTATCAAGGTGAAGACTACATATTGGAGCAAGTTTAATAATACATGGGGGTAAGGAAGTTGGGGTGGGGAATATATTAAGTTTTGAGAAACTTGGCTTTGAAATCCCTGTACATGCTGTTCCCTCAGCCTAGACTGTTCTTTGTTTTACTCTTTGCCTTCATAACTCCTAGGCACTGTTTACTCTCAACTTACATGTCACTTCCTCAGAGAAGCCTGAAACCCCTGATCTAAACTGTGGCTATATGGCAAAAGTTAGAGGAGAATGGAGAGTCAAGAGGGATAGAGGGTTTTTTAAAAATTGAGATATTAGCCCATTATTGGATGCTGATTCAAATTATTCTGTAGAGAAGGAGAGACAGATGATGCTGGAGAGAGAGGAACTAGATTTGGATTATAAACCTGGAAAAAGCAAGAGGTAATATGACTAGAACTCATGAGAATGGACTGCCTTTGCCAGGAATGGGAAGGAGACTGGCACAGAAGCAAGCTGGTGTACAATACTCCTGGGAATGTCGAATGTCTATTTGAAATGGTTACCATGAATGAATAATGGTACTAACCTGTCAGCTTATACATTCCTATTCATTTATTCTATGTCTACTCATAGAATGCCTACTATGTACCTGTTCTGAACCACTTGGGACTAAAGGGCTGGACAGTTCCATCTCTCAAGATCTTCACAAACGTCTCCTTGATGTTGCCCCTAGAAGCTTCTGAATGGGCCTGGGAGAGACATTATTTCAACAACATTTACTTCAAGGTCACAGTATACATTAGGTTGAGAAGTTACACTATTCTACTTCCCATTTCAAGTGAACCTCAATTACATTTCTGGAGCCAGCTCCTGAGCAGTTATACAATGTGCGCTGGTTACGGAACAGCCCAAAGCAATATAATACCAACAGTATAGAAGCTCCAAACGTCCTCTCACCAACTTGAAAAACGGACATGCTCCCTATCTAAGTGAATTCCTTGATCCAAAGAAACAACAACAAAAAATAAGAAAATACCCCTCACTTTCCCAGAGAAACTACCTATGTACAAGGCATATCCTCTGCAGTTTCTTCCAATTCTGCTTATTCTCATCCAGAGAAGTCTCACAGGAGTAGACTCCGGGGTCCTTTCAGCAGTCAGGCATGGGTGTCTTCCACTGGAACTGGGGAGCTCCTTCAAGCACCTCCACAGCAGAATGAGTGTTCCAAACCTCAGTCCTACATAGGCATTTCTTTTCCAAAATTCAAGAGGATCATCAAGACAATTTGCAGTATCAAGGCCACATCTACAAATTAAGAAAATACAAGCAAATACTACACTAGAATGTACACTCCATGAGGGCAGGAGGTTTTGATTTATTTTGTTCATGGGTGTAACTCTTGGTGCCTACAAGAATGCCTGGCATAAAGAAGGCCATCAATGAGAATTTGTTGAATGAATGAAAAGTATATGAGCCATATGCCATACGAAATGCATAAGAACCATATGTCAGCACTATGGCAGAACACTCTCGAGGAAAATAATTTTCCCAGATCCTAAAAACATTGCTTAAAAACCGTCACTTACCTACACAGATGTAACTTCATTCTCAGAAAGACCTTCCTGTAGGTGATCATCTACACAAAAGTATATATTACCTTTTCTGCACCGTTTGTAGGATAACTTTTCCTATGACCCAGGAAAAAACACCTTTCTGAAAATTTAGCAGTTTAAGAAAGCACAGTGCAATTGTGAAGTATTTATAACTGAATGACAATTAAAATGTTACTTTGAAAACTTGTGGGATGCAGATAAAGGAGGGGAAATTTTACTTCAAAGGAAATTTATAGCCCTAAATTATATATTAGAAAATAAGAAAGGGTTAAGTATTTAACTTGAAAAGTTTTAAAATAAAAAAGAGATAATGTGTTATACTAACAGAAGCATAAGTGAGGGATTAATTAAATAAACACAGAAATTAACCAAATAAATATTTAAAAAGAAAGGTATTAAAAATAGCTGGCTATTTGAAAAGACTAATAATACAGGAAACCTATGTTAAGACAAAAAAATTAAAAAGAGAGAATTCACAAATATAGAGTATCAGGTGTGAAAGGTGGAACATAACTACAAACCGAAGAGATTTTAAAAATAACTATACACCAAAATTTGTGAAGGATTAAATGTAGTATCTAATTTTTTAGACAACAATGTGAATTACCAAAATTGACTCAAGAAAAAAATAGAAAACCCAAGTAATTACCAGCAACGATTGGAGAAACTGAGTTGAATTTCCAAAATATGATGGTTTTACAGAAGTTTTATTGAACATTCAAGGAACAGATAACACCTATCTCATGCAAACTGTAACAAAAAATAGGCAAAAGAGGAAAGCTTCCAAATGCATTTTATGAGGATAGTATATTACTGATACCAAACCTAGACAAAGCTAGTGGAAAAAAAAGAAAATGATAACCCAATATTACATATGAAATAGATGCTAAAATTTAAAAAGCATTCACAAATTGCATGAAGCAGTGTATTTAGAAAACAATAGCACATAATAGCCAAGTAGGGTTTATCTCAAGAATGCAAGGACAGATTGACGTTACAACAGTCTATCAGTGTGACCCTTTACATTAATATATCAAAATAAACCATACAATCATCTCAGTAGTTGTAGAAAAACTTTTGATAAACTTCAATATTAATTTCATGGTGATAAAATATTCCTATCAAAAGCACAACTGGGATAGAAGAGAACTATCTTAACCTGATAAAGTTACCAAAACCTTTCAACAAATATCATAAATAATTATGACACCTTAGAAACATTCTCAATGAGTTAGAAATATGAAAACAATGCTTGCTTGCATCCTTACTATTGATGTTATATTGGAGGTCCTAGCCAATTCAATGAGGAAAGAAAGGGAGAAAAGTTGTCAGGAGCGTTATTTACAGATAATATGGTTATTTACATAAAAATACAAGAGACCCTGCAAATAAACTCTTTAAGTAGAAAGTTCAGCTTGTTTGCCAAAACAAGATCAGTATTACAAAACCAGCAGCATTTCCAAAGAGCAGTAATAACCAATTAAAAATTTAATAGAAAAAGGATCCTACTTACAATAGCAACAAAAACAGTAAAGTACCTGGAAACAAATCTTACAAAAAGAGGTGTAAAAAATTTATATGCAAAATTATAAAATGTTATTGAAAGATATTAAAGAATCAGAATAATATCTATGTATTGGATGATTCAGTTTTATAAAGAGGCCATATTTCTCAAAATTAACCTATAAATTTAACTCAGCCAAATCCTAAAAAGTTTTTAATGGAACTTGACAAACTTATGCTAAAATTAATAGGGAAGAGGGTAAGTCCAAAAATAGCCAGTATAATTTTAAAAATGAACAAAGGGAGGGGCATGCCTTTCCAGTTATCAAGACTTACAATAAAGCCATAGTAATTAAAACAGTGTGGTATTGGCTCTGAATTGGTTTGATCAGTGGAAAGAGACAAACTAGAAACATATTCATGAATATATGGAAATTTAATTAATCAGGGTGACATTACACATAAATAGGGAAATGAAGTACTATTCAATAAATTAGATCAAGACAATAAGCTTTCCATATGGGGGAAAAAGTAAAATTAAATTCCTACTTCACACCATTCAAAAAAAATAAGTCCCAGATGGATTAATTTCACAAATGTGGAAAGCTAAACTTTAAAACATTAAGGGGAAAAAATATGAGATTATCTGCATGGCATCAAGTATAGAAAGATTTCTTTAATAAGACACAAACTATAAAGAAAGGGATCAATGAATAGGACTACATTTAAATTTTTCTAGAGTACAAAAGACATCAAAAGCAGTTAAAAGATGAGCCACAGGCTGAGACCATGTAGTTGATGTTTATACACATGGAACTTCTACAAATCAAAAAGAAAAATGATTTTTAAAATATACACAGCCCATTGGAAAAATGGGTCAGTAATTTGAAAAAATCAAATCACAGACTAATAAACCTCAATAGCCAATAAACATATGAAGAAATGCTCAACTTCATTGGCAGTGAGGGAAATTTAAACAAAACAATGAAATATTGGGTATAAAAAAATCAAATTGGCAGAGATAAGAAAAATCTAACTCTAGAAAGTGTAGTTCATTGAGGGAAATAAGAACTCTCAGACACTGCTGATGGGTGTGTAAATTGGAGAACAGTTTGGCAGTTTCTAATAAAACTGAAAAAGTGTGTGCAGCTTAGCAATTCCCCATCTAGGTATATATACAGAGAAATTCTCACATATGTACACATACGTTCATTTTTGCATTGCCTATAATACTAAAAAAAATTGGCAGCAGCTTAAATGTTCTTTAACAGGGGAATGAATACACATGGCACATTCATATGCATGGATCTATGATATAGCAATTAAAATGAATGAACTGGATTTATATTTATCAACTTGGAGAGAAGGAATAAAAACATACCATGAAGAAAAAAACAAGTTGCAGAATATGTACAGTCTGACACCATGTGTGCATATTTAAAAAATCATACAAAGCAATATTCTATACTTCTATGGGGCCATGTATATAAAAGTATGAAAACCTAGATTGAAAAGTTATATACTGAATTCGTGACAGTATTTGCTTTTCGGGAAAAGGGTGAAGAATGTGTCAGAGAGGAGTACAAAGGGGACCTCAATTTTATCAGAAATATTGAACAGTTCAATTTTTAAAAATAGGTCTGAAGCAAATATGACAAAATATAACATTTATCAATTAAATGAGATGAGTACATAGATACTTGTGATATTTTCTCAATACTGTTAATATCTTTACAATTTTTCTAAATAATAAAATTAAAAGAAAAACTAATAAAGCATGCTATTTCTGAGATTTTCTTTGATATCTGTGGATTAACTGAGAATCAATTATCTAAAATGTTAAGACAAGGAACTTTGTAATTATTACCTGTTTTAGAATGTAATCTTTAAAATAATAAAGCTGACAATACTATAAAACTGCTGAAATGAATAAACTAGATTCTACAGGTATCAACGTGGATAGTTCTCAAAATCATATTAAGTTGCAAAGTGATATGTACACTGCTGTATCACGTATATAGAAAATTTAAAATATATAAACATGGATACATGTAATAAAGACATAATAAATGCTGGAAGAATACACACTTTGTAATACTGATTACCTAGAGAAGCAGGAAGTTTAGAGAAAGGGGAAGGGACTGTGGAGAGAAATAAAGTGTTATTCAACTCTATCTGTAATGTTTAATTTTGAGAAATAAAAAATCTGAAGCAAATATGACAAATATTCACATTCATATTTGATTATTCTAGGAAGTACATGAATGTATATTATTCGTGGTGGATGTGTATTTTTTAATTTTCAAAATAAAAAAGATAAAAAGCACTGATGAATTACAGATAAAATGGATTTAATTCAATATATGAAAAGAAAGCATCTGTACATCAAAAACTATGATTTGACTGTTCTTAGAAATTATCCTGTGTGTTTTTAAAATATTTTAAATGAAAAGGAGAAAAATGAAAGCAATGGAGAAACTGAAATGAAATTATACAAATATTTGATAATATAAAAAGAAAACTTCCATAATCACAAAACACCATGTTAGCATTCCATGATTGATTTTCTGCATTTTCTTATTTTTAAATTAAAAAAAAAAATGTTGCCTAATTGGAAACGTCTTTCTTTTATTAAAATTGTGGGAGTTCATTTTAATGTGTTTATCTTGCTGCTAGTCTATATTTCACTGTGGAAATTTGTGTGTCTGTGACAAGTTAATGCAGTTAAAACATGCATTTTTCTTCCGTTGGTTGAATAGTTAAATCGTTACTCAAAGGATTTTAAGTTTCAATTTCAACCATGAGAGGATTCTCTGCGTTTTCAAGGTTAAAAATGTTTCTGGTTCAAATGCTATTAATTAATGTCTACGTAGTGGTTCTATTTAGGGAATTGCTACCGACCCTGGATTAACAGGCGACTGTTAAATGGGAAAACTTTTTTGATGCAGACTTCACGATATGTTAAATTCGGTCTTAGAGCGGTGACAGCAGCGAAACGTAATTCCAGATCACTTATCGAACAATCGTAATTATGAATCGAAAGATATTTCAGGCATTAGCATTTTTCCCCTTAAAAAAAAAAAACTTTCTCGGGCTCCGCCGGACACCCAGCTGGCGGAGGACCAGCCGGCGAGGGGGGGCGAAACCGGCAGGCTGCCCAGAAGTTACGATCGGGGAGTTTTCCCTTTATTAAAATTACCTGGCTCACCAGCAGAAGCGAGAAAGCGAAGACAAGATAATTTCTTAGGCTGTTAAAATTTACTTAGCCCGGTGGACCGCGCGTTCCGAGGGGTGTCCTGAGAAGCCGGGGCGGGTCCCCGCCACCCCCGCGGGCTCCGGTGCGTCAGGGGCGCGTCAAGCGGGGCGGGCTCGGCTCGGCTCCGGCGGCGGTGGCGGTGGCTGCGGCGGGCGGCGGCGGGCGGCGGGCGGCGCGCACCCGGGCCTCCTGCTTCTCTCTCCGAGGCTGCGGGACGGACGCTCCGGAGAACTCTCTGCCCTGCGGTCGGCAGCGCTCGGAAGGCGCTCGCCGGCTGCCAGGCGCTCCCAGCATGTCGGCAGCCGTGGCGTGTCTGGATTACTTCGCCGCTGAGTGCTTGGTGTCCATCTCCGCGGGCGCCGTGGTTCACCGCCGCCGGTCGGACCCCGAGGGCGCGGGCGGAGCCGCCGGCTTGGAGGTGGGTGCGGCACGGCTGGAGTCCGCTCTGCCGGGTCCGGGGCCACCGGGACCTGCTTCGGTCCCCGCGCTCCCCCAGGTCCCCGCCCTCAGCCCCGGCGCGGGCGGCGCCGCGCCCCACCTGCTGGCTGCAAGCGTCTTGGCTGACTTGAGCGGCGGCTCTGGGGAGGGCTCCGGGGAAAACTCCGGGGAAGCTGCGCTCTTTTCCTGTTGCTCCTCCGACGCGGCCCCGTCCTGCCGCGGGACCCCATCCTCCGACCCCGCCCCGTCCTCCGGCGCGGCCGCGGTCTCCGGCCCGGCACAGTCCTCCAGTGCGGCTGCAGCCTTCGGCGCGGCTGCGGATTCCGGCGCAGCTGCCGTCTCCAGTGCAGTCTCCGACGCGGCGGGGACCCCTGGCGCAGGCCCCGCCCCCGCTGCGGGTCCAGTCCCACGACGGCGACCCGTCACACCTGCTGCTAAGCGCCACCGCTGCCCCTTCCCGGGCTGCACCAAAGCCTATTACAAGTCGTCGCATCTCAAGTCCCACCAGCGGACCCACACCGGGGAGCGCCCTTTCTCCTGCGACTGGCTCGACTGCGACAAGAAGTTCACGCGCTCCGACGAGCTGGCCCGCCACTACAGGACGCACACGGGCGAGAAGCGCTTCTCCTGCCCTCTCTGCCCCAAACAGTTCTCCCGGAGCGACCACCTGACCAAGCACGCCCGTCGCCACCCAGCCTATCATCCCGACATGATCGAGTACCGGGGGCGCCGTCGCACTCCCCGCGTTGATTCGCAACCCGCGAACCTGGTGGACAGCCCCAACACCGGCACCGATGAGGTGCCCAGCGTCACCACCTGCCTGTAGGACAGTCATTGCTGTTAGTCGCCCCCCCCCCCCCAAGGCTGTTGTCCCTGCTTTCTCTCTGCCCATCCCTCTTTCCCAGAGTCATTAGACCAAGGCACAGACTGGTTCTTGCACTCTGAGAATGGGTCCAGGCAGGCACGTTGGACCCTGGGGAGGGACTGGGGGCCCAAAAATAGAGGGAATTCTTGCAACACATATAACATCCTAAACGTGGGGGTTGCCTCAAGATAGCCCCCAGGAACTGGTGAGAAAGAATGAACTCTGGTACTCCCCAGAGTCCTGAAGATTCTCCCCTCCCTGGAACCAGAGATGTGAAACTGGAATTCTCAGGTGCCTGGGGATCTCCCAGTCTCAGAGGACTCTGGTGTTTCACCCACCCACTAGGGTTGAACTTGGTCAGGGGTTGCAGTCTTGGAAATGCCCAGGACTGGGATGGTGAGAGGCCTTTTGAAACAGAAATGATTTCTATTTCTGTAGAGAGCAATGTTTACTAATTTATTTTTAGTATATTTTAAACAGGGATCCCAGGTTGGTGAGAGGCTGTTGTCTGCCACTCCCCAATTACCCCAGCTACCTCTGCTAGGAGAGGCCATGTAAGCTCCATGTAGATGTATGGCTGGGAGATGCTTTTTGGTGTTTGGGGAATGGTGTGAGTCTGTTGCAGGTCCTGTTGCATGGGATGGATCCCAGCACTTCCATGATGTCAATTCTCCCCATTTGGTTTCCTGCTTGGGGGTGGTAACTTCCTGGCTCACTCTGACAATAAGACTGGTTAAACAATATGGAAACAACCATAAAAGCCAAGAAAGAAAAGAGTAGTCCAGATTAGTTCCCCTTACCCCAGAAGACAAACCCAAGCAATTCTGGGTGTGGGATAGGTCCAAAACAAAACCTTTTAGAACCATTAATAAAATTGAGGGAAATAGAGGCATGTGGTCCCAGCTGCCCCACCCAAAGTAATCTCAGGGGTGGTAGATTCAATTAATTTTTTAGTGACTAAATAGGGGGTTATTTATTTCCCTCGGGGTCTGTGCATTTTTGTTTCTGAGACAAATGAATTGGTGGATGGAGGAGGGGGAAGGTGAGTGATTGGCTTCTTCCAAAGAGCTGGCTGCCCTGGATTTGGGAAGCAAGGAGTGGGGTGATACCTCTTATCAAATAGGAGGACCCCTCTCCTCTGCCCTTGGTGTACCTCCAAGTTACACCCTCAGGGCCCACCTCCTCCCATGCAGGAATTGAGTGTCAATAGTATTTATGTTTTCTATATGTATTTCTGCTGCTATGGATGAAATCAGCGACCACTTGGGGTGTGTGTGTGTGTGAATGTGTGAATATATGTGACCTTTTTGTTAGGGATGGAGCTGAAACACATTTCCTACTCTGGTGAGATTCCCCTCCTGAATTTCTTGTGGTAGACCATTGATCACACTTAGGAAGGATGCCCTAATCTTATCGGCATTTATCTGGTTAAACAAACTGCTTCCCCCCATTTTGCATTTGACAATCTGGAGGCCTAGACAAGTTCAAAGTCACATGCTGAGTTGCTGGCAAGAGCCTTTATTAGAACTTAGGTCTCTGGCTTTCTACATGACTCTCTTTCCCTCACTCTTGGTTGCCCTGTTCCCTCTCTCTGGGCCCTTAGTCAAAGGACCTTCCTGCCACCAAGTTCCTTTTCTCCCTCCCTCCCTCTCTATTCCTTATCACTTCTGTGTACCTTCAACTCTCTGGTCCCTACTGAGCGCTTTGCTTGCTGTGTTTAATGCAAAAGCCCTTTTCTCAACAGGGTTGAGTCCATTCCCTCCCTCCACACTGTGTGGACTTATAGTGGGAATGACTCTTTGGCATCCTGAGAAAGATTGTCATTTGACTTGAATTTGTTCAGTGCTGATTCTATTACTTTTCTGGTCCTGGCATTTCAGCACCCTCAAGAGAGTGAGTGATGGGAACCTGGGAGAGGAATCCTTGGAAAGGACATAAAAGCTATGACCTGTGACCCTGAAGAGGTTTGGTGTTTCCTGATATGGGGTGAGCAGGGAATGTGGGGCTCTCTTTTGAGTTACAGATGGAAACAGGAGGTTCCCAATAGCAGAGGTGATTTTTGGTGGTGGGAAAGGACTTTTCTTTGCTCTGTTTTTCTTGTCAGCTGGGGCTGGATAGGTGGGCACTATGGGCCACAATGATGGCTTTGGTTTCCTGTTTGTCTCAGAGATTCAGTTGAAGATCTGACATTGTGTAGGTGGACCAATGATGCTAACAGAAGAGATACTCCCACCCACCATTTTGGAATTGTGTTCAAGAAAGCTTGGCTTTTCCAACCATCTTTGATAAATAACTTTTAATTCTCAAGCTCCCAAATAGTGTCCTTATTTGGGTTCTTCTTACGTGGGGCCCTTTGTCTGGGGATGGCTTCTGACAACCTGAATGCAACATGTCTTTCACTAGCAGAGAATTGACTCCTCCCAGGTCTTGGGGTGGTGGGGAGGGGGACACACAGGACAACAGAGTAGCCAGATAATGGAGGCAAGATTTATAGGCTGGTCTTCTTTAGTCTGGATATTATTATCCTTTTCATTCCAGCAGCCAGACAACTCTTAAAGAGCAGTTATTAGTGAAATGCCTTGGAAGGCTCTTCCTAGGTTTATTGATATTTCCTTTTCCTCTTTTTCTTAGCCAAATGAAGCTCAGAGAGTAAATCTGTCTGGGAGTTAGGGTCAGCCTGAACCTGGGGCCTTGGCCTCATCTTTGCCATCCTGAGTTCTGATATTTGAGTAAACTACTACCAGAATCTGTTAATAGAGCTCTTCCTGAAATCTGAGTTGGAAGCTGAGACTGTTTTCCAGATCAGACTGTTGATATGGGAGTTGGATCCACCTGCTCCTCTGGGGAGGGGGTGAAGAGTACACACCCTGACCCCACACATGGAGAAAGAATCTGTCATCTATCCCTATTTCCCTGTTCTGCCCCAACAGGAAAGCATTTTTGGAATATTACTCTTAGCCCATGTCTCTACTGCTTATTCACTTCTCTCCAAAGGAAGAAGACTGTATTCTCTGATGGAGACATGGGAAAGGGGGTAACTGTACACACATGCCCTAAGCTCTCTTCTCTCTTTTTGCACCACCCCACCTGCCATGTGTATACACTTGATTCCTCTTTTTCAAATGGTAAGCACACCTGTTGAGGCCCAGGCCTGCCTTCCAGAGGCAGATTTGAAGGGCATCTCTCTGTGTTCCCACTTTGGGGCAGCCATGCTCCTTGCAGCTATCCAGGTAAATGCTTCCTTTGCATGTTCTCCTTTGGGTGGATCATTCCAAGGCCAAGAACTGGGGGGAGTTGGGTAGAAAGCAATTTTTGGCCATAGATACAGCTTAATCAGCAAAAAAAGCTGATATTTTGTTTCCCATTTATCTGACTCTTGTATCTATTTCTTGATTGGTTGAGAACTGAGATGGGAAAAGGACATGATTAATTTTCTCTCTTAAGCCCCAACACATGCAAATATGGATTGACCCTTAATCTTGAGAATGAGGCACCATGACTGGCATAAGGAGACCAAAATAATATATGTGGTCATTAGGACTTGTGGTATGCCAGGGCACAGAGTTTTAATGCTTTAGCAATCTTGGGCTTTTCAGTTCTTTGGCCTGTTAAAGTCCTAGCAGCTTATGGTAGCTAGTGACCCAGGCAAGCCACTGTTGTTTAAAGGCACCAGGCATAGGCCTTAGCAAAAGTGGGCAGCACAGATCACTGTGGCCAATCTTGATTCACATAGATACAGCTGAGAGAGGCTTGCTGCCAAAGGGGAAAGCACTATCCATCTTTGTGCTGCCTTGATTCTCAGTCAGAATTACAGGAGAGTATTTGACTTTAAGCTGGCAAAAATTCCACATATATTTAAGAACACCCATGTTTTGGATATTTGTAGCTGGTAGATCAGTGGCACCCAATTGAGTTCCTCTTTACCTTGATTTGAATTGTATCCTTATAAAGGGCCAGGGACCACCTATAAGAGGGACCAGGTTCTTCAGTTCACATGGGATATCCAGTGTCACTTTCTACTCATATCTCTTGGTGCCAGATTTGTTAACTATATAATCCCTGAGAGTAGAATTTCAGGGACCCAGGTTGTGTGCTCAACCACAGAGGAATGGTGGATTTTAACTATCTGTCTGTCTATCTATATCTATCTAGCTATCTTTCTTTCTTTCTGTCTACATTCCTTATATCAATCAATCTATCTATCTATCTAGAAGAATGGAAGTGGTTGTTATATAGGAGATTGAGGTAGAGAGAAACAATGCAATTTTAATCCCAAAGGGTAGGAAGGATATTAAAAAGGGTTGTGCCTGGACGCTTCTCTCCCTAGGAATCAGATCTATTCAGGATATGAAGTAAGAACCATATTTATTTAAAAAAAAAAAAAACCAAAACATTTAGTTCTAGAAGTCAAAACAGAAGCAGTGGGAGCATGAAAAAAGAATGAAGGAAGACAGGCTGACTGAGCTAGAAAAATAGCAGGATTTCTTCAGAGGAATGGTTGTGTTCTTAGAGGACAGAACTGATGATGTGAAAGAGAAAATAAGAAAGGCCAGGAGCCAACTAATCTTAATGATGAGATAATAAAAGAGGGAGATATTTTAGTTATTACTTGGTTAGAGGAGGTGAATGGGAGCTAAAAAGATCTAACAGAAGAAGGGAAGGAAGCTCTTAGAGAGATGCCTACCTCCACCAAGGATCTCACATCCAAGAAAATATCAAGAGGCACCTGCCTAAATCTGCAGAGAGAAAACATAAGAGCAATGGGAACTTATCCCTTTAACACTGAGATAGGTATATTAGATGGTTATAGAAAATGTAAACAGTACTTCCAACATTTTTAACTGCTTTTCAGGGATATTACCATTATAAGTAGGAAATACAGATGTGGCTTGGGAAATGTAGAGTTAGGTCTCTAAAAGACAGCATAAGGAAGATGAGACACGTGAAATTTATCAAAGTATTTAATTAACATAAATTAGAGAGATTAAAACATGATCATCTCAATAGTTTCCAAACTAAGCATTTGTTAAAACTCAACACCAACTTGTGATTTAATTTAAAAACACCTTAGCAAACTAGTAACAAAATTCCTTAAATTGATTAAGGTTATCCACCAAAAACCTACAGTACACTTCAAACTTACTGTTGAAAGATTGCAAGCATTCTGTTGGCCATATGATAAGACAGAAAGTCTCAACAAACTCCAGGCTGGTAATCATGTTAAAAAAAAAACAACAAAAATATAACTGAAAGTCTGTAATTTGGGAAATTTCAGAGCAAACCTTTATATAGCTCAGATAACGGGAAATTACAAAAATTTAGAATGGAATGAAAATAAAAAGCACAATGTAGCAAAACTTATGTGATATAAGTAAAGAGTACTGTGGAAGGGAGTGAAATATATAGCTTTAATTTTTTTTATTTGATGAAAGATTGAGAGTAAATGAACTAAGCTTTCAACTCAAGAAGAAAAGAAAAACAAGCAAACTTAAGGAAGTAGAAAGAGACATTACTACAGACTATGCATTTGCTGTGAGAAAGATATTGCCCACGAGACAGCAAAAATTGGTTCTTGGGCAGTGAAAAATATCTTAGATATTACACTGGTTGTGGCCCTCCAAAGGACCATACTACATAAACAGATATGCAATAAAAATGTGGTATGAAAATTTATGGGGAGGAGGGCGATTAGGAAATAATGGTCAGATAAAGGCTCCTTAGGGAGTGATAATGAAAAAAGGTTGAAAAACACTGCCATAGGTAGAAGGAGAAATTAGTGAAACAGAAGAAAATATGGGTAGAGTTGATCAAAACTCTTAATAACTAATAAAAATAGGTTGCTTTGACAAATATGATTTTAAAAAAAGGCATGCAGGCGCGCATGCACGCACACACACACACACACACACACACACACACACACACCTTTTCAGGAATAAAACAGGACGTAAATCCATAATAACACGAGCAGATTTTTAAGTGATGAGAATAATGCAAACAACCTCATATAGATAGGGTCGAAAAATTATATGGATAATTTTCTAGGAAAATATAAACTTCAAAATAGTCCCAGAAGATGTAGAAAATCCAAAATTGAAATGATAGGCAAAGATCTAGTTCCCCAAAATGCACTAAGCTTAGGTAGTTACATAGGCAAGTCCTCCCAAATCTTTAAGAAACAAATAATTTCCATCTCTTATAAATTGTTCCAGAGCATAGAAAAAGATAGAAGATTATCCAATTTATTTCATATACTTAAAATAATCCTGATACCAAAACAAAACAAGTAAAAGACAAGAAAAAAATACTTCACTTTTATCTATAAAGATGGATGCAGAAATCCTAAGTAAATATTAGAAATTCCAATTCAGCAGTGAATGAAAAGAACACTACATCATGATCATCTGAAGTTTGTCTCAGGGATGGAAGAATAATTCAGTAATAGAGATCTATCCATGTAATTCACTACAGTAATAAAGGAGAAAATCAATAACCTTCTTATGTGCCAGCAACCATCAATCAGAAAGTATAATGGATTAAGTGATTTCATTTACTATAGCAACAAATAATACAAAGAACATTTATGGAGAAACTATAATATTTTTACTGAATGATATAAATGAATATCTGACTAACTGGATATTAATGTGTCCATGGATGGCAAAACTCAGTATTGTAGACATGTCAGTCCTTTCCTCAAATTCATCAGTGTATTTGTTGCAATTCTAACCAAAACCCCAAAAAGATGTTTCATTGGACTTTTTCACAGAAATGTTACAGAATAACATCAGGGCAGAGGTTGAAGAATTCTTTTACCAGATATTGAAATATTATGAAGCTTTAATAATTAAAATAGCATAGTATAGCACAGAAATAGACAAATAGAGAAACTGAACCAAATGAGCTCAGAAGGAGACCTGAATATATAAGAATTTGGCATATGAGAGAGCTGGTATTTCAAATCAGTGGGGGGAAAGACAGACTAGCCAATGTATGCTGTTGAAACAGTTGGCTCCTCATGAGAAAGAAAAACAAAAACAATAAAATGAAACACACTAATTCTATCTCAAATTTGCCACAAAAATAAATTCTAGAAGGTAAAGACTTAAGAATTTTTAAGCTATTAAAGGTAGCATCAGTAAATACTGGATAATATCTCTCTCATCATTGGGTGATTAGAACACAAAAAAAATTTTATATAAAATGTTAAAGAAGGAAAAGACAGGTTTGCCTGCATCAAAATTCCAAAATGTTTTACTTCTAAAAAAGGAAACAAATTAAATATCAAATTATACTCTGAGAGAAAATATTTAACAGGCATAGGATTGATACCCAGAATATATAAAGAACCCAAAATTCAAGAGATAAGGACCAAAAAAAAAAAAAAATGATCAAAGCACAAGCAATTTATAGAAAGAACCGGGATTGGGAGTAACGGTCAGGGATCCTTAGCCTCACATATAATGCTTTCACTCTTTTAGAAGGAGATTATCTTCACATATTTCTTGCATAAGTAAAAAAAAATACACTTAAACAATTTTAAAGGAGGGAAACAAAATACTTCTGGTTAAAAAACAAAACCAGATGGTAGGGTAGGAAATAATGTAACAGGCAATGTTAATAAAAGACAGCCAGGTGTGACAAGATTAACATCAGAGTGAAAATACAATTCAAAATGCATAATATTAGTGGTGCAAAGATAGATTCTTTTATATGGATAAAAGGTAAAGTACACTGAGAATCAAAAATAAGCAAGAACTTTTTTTGCCCATATATTAGAGGCATCATGAGCCCTCTTTTTTTTTTTTTTTTTTTTTTTTTTTTTTTTTCTGTCAGCTCAGTATTTCTAGAGCCTATTCCATGACTGGGCAGTGGGTTTCTTTCCCCAATCATCACTAGGAATTCAGAGACCCATTCCCACTTTCTTAAGCTTTCTTACAGGGGTGGGGGTTGAGGTGTCGATACAGGTTAAATCAGACAGGAACTGAGCCCAATTTCCATCAGGAAAATCTTTCTTTGTCCCTCTCATTGGTGCACAATAGCTCGTGATGTTCCATTAGACCCAGAATGCTACTCACCAAAAACTAGTTCCCCTTTCAGACTATTCTAGTTTAGTAAAGGGGAAGAAAAGCAAAACAGTTGAGACGTACACACATTTACAATTCAATTTGCAAAACCAAAAATAAAACAACAAATTGTAGCATTATTTATTATCTAAAACTAATTGCAACATATCAACAAGCCCCAACTTCTGATCATGACGAGGAAGAAGGTAAACTTCTCAATTAAATGTAGCTTAGTCACTTTCAGTTAAAAAATTCCCACTCAGTCTGATTCAGTCTCTTAGGTATAAATATGCAGTCAATTAAAAGTCAAATTCTCACTCGGGACTGCAGCCTTCTGAGGGTCTCCCCACCTCCTTCCCACCATGGTTTCTGAATATGGAGGGACTTACATATCCCATCGTGACATGAAGGGAAGCAGGCTCAGAGCTGTGTGGCTGTTCTTGGGGGGGGAGGGTCCCTGTGGATATAGTGCTAGTGCCCAAAGAGTTCCAACAGATCCTGTTTGGTTCTTTCCGGTGCCTGTCTGGCACTCACTGCTGGAATCTGTGGTCCTGCTATACCCTATGGTTGTGTGTTCTCTGATGAATGCAAAGTTCTCATCCCAAATTCAGACCTCTTCTGGACTTTGAGATCTTTCCGCACTCACCAGGGCATGTGATTTCATATACAGTATGAAAAATATTCTGGATCCTTTCCACACTCCACAAAGACCACAGGGGACTGGGGTGCAAACACAGGTCCATTTGCCTAGACACCGCTCAGTCATTTCAGAATTATCTCTTGAGTGGCACCTGCTGCTCCAGCACCACAGTGAACATGGGGTGGAAATAGACAACCAGCCCAGAAGTTCAGACTCTACCTCAATTTATCTGGGGTTCCCGGTGTTATGTCCATCTTCCCATTCTGGGCCGAGGCCTATGCAATAGTTGTGTGTGTGTGTGTGGGGGGGGTTGCAGGGTGCAGAGGGGTTCCTTCTCAGAGACCCAGGCACCAGGTAAGTATAGTCTGAACTCCTCTGATCATCCCCTTGGCTTTCCAGAAAAAAAGTAGAAGAACACTTCACTTCCTCCCTTGGTAGGCAGCAACTTCCCAGCACCATATTCCAAGTTTGGTCTACCTGTTAATTATAGTAAAACTATCACCAGACTGCATGCTTTGCTCTTAATATTTAAGAGATTTCATAATTTGGAGCTTCCTTTATTTTCCCAACAATGCTTTCAAGACTATTATTTAGTAATGCACGTCAAGGCCCTATTTTGGAGTGGAAAGCTGAACTAGAGTCTTTATTTACCTTTGCATTCCTGCTGTAACAATCATGATGCATTCTGAGGCAAATGGATGCCTATAGTTGAAAAGGGAATGGAAGGGTCATATGGAAGAAAATAAGGGAAGAAATCACATTAATGTGTTTCAAAACCTATTCCCTTGTTCACACCATGTTTTAGTCTGGTTAAAGATTAAGTTCTTAGTTCTGAAGATGGAAATAAGAGCAGGTTTTATTTTTCCCTCTACATAATGGGGACCCTACAAGAGAACAGAATTCTCGTGTAAAATATAAGTAAAACAAAGGAAGCTTTAATCTGTCTCCTGCAGACCCCTAGAATCAGGAAATCCCAAGATGAAGGGTAACAGCTATTACTACTACTCCAAGCAAGGTATGGCACAAGTGATGCCAGAGAGGGTGTCAGCAACATCTTGGCACCCTGCTGGTGCCCAAGGAGTTCTAGGTCCACTCTTCCAGTCACGGGAGGGACAGCACCTGTGTCCATGGGTTCCAGCAGGTGTCAGCAATAGATTGAACTGGATGCATCTAGCAGTCCCAGAGGTAGGGCCAGAAGCTTTCCTTCCTGGGGCTGTGAACAGCCATTGCTTTTATCTAAAAGAACCAGGCTCTCATGGGCTGGGACATACAATTCAATGAATATTTATTGAGCGCTTACAATGTGTCAGGCACTGTTACAGGAGCTTGGATACATCAATGAAATACAACAAAAATCCCTGCCCTTATGATTGTTCATTCTAACCGTAGGGATAGAGTAATAAACAATAAGTAAATTAAATAGTACGTTAGGTAGTAAAAGGTATGAGTGAATAAAAATTAGAGTAGGCTGAGTGGGAGTGCTGAGCAGGATTGGGGGTTGGGTTGAGGTAATAAGTAGGGCAGTCTGGAGAGGCTTCATTGTGGAAATAGGATATGAGGAAAGACTTGAAGGAGGTGAGGAAGTAAGCCACAAGATATGAGGGAAGGAGGGGAGTGTTCCAAGCACAAAGAAGAGCTAAAGAAACAACCCTAGTGGTAAGGTCAAGGAACAGTAAGGAAACCAGCACAGCTGGGGCAGAGCTATGGTCAGAAGGAAGGGGAGGGAGGTGTCAGACGTGTCAGCCTTTCAGGCCATTGTAATGACTTTGGCATTTTCTCTGGGTAAAATGGAGAACTATTGAGGATTTGAGCAAAAACATGATATGATCTGCCTTATGTGTAAAAGGATCATTCTGGCTGCTGTGTTAGAGGGGTTTAAACAGGGAAGCCTTTAGGAGACGATTTCATTAATCTAGGTAAGAGATGATGGTGGCTAGGACTACAGTGATAGCAGAGAAGATGTGAGCAGTGGTGGGATTCTGATATATTTTAAAGGAAGAGCCAAGAAACTTTCCTAAAGGAGTGAAGATGGGGAGTGAGAAAATGAGAGGAGTCAGGGGTGACTCAAAGGTTTTTGGGAGAATGGAGTTGCCTTCAACTGAGATGAGGAAGGCTAGACATGGGGCGGATTTGTAGGGGAAGAATAAGAGTTGAGCTTTGAGTGTGTTGAGTTCAAAATATATACTAGACATCCCAATGGAAAGTAGGCAGTGGGGAAAAAATGTCTGAAGTTTGGGAAAAAGGTCTGGGCTGGAGACAAAAATTTGGTGGTATCAATGTACAGATGTTATGAAA